>NC_064615.1:1133625861-1134282290 GCF_023898315.1 Schistocerca nitens | reverse complement strand
AGCGAGGGATGCAGTAAAGGAGGAATAATGCATCGGAAAAGAGGTACCCGGAACCCCAAAGAAAATCCTATCGTTTCCGTTGAAACGTATCTCGATTTAGAAGGAGATGGCAGGGAATCCAGAGTATTTCATATGGACGCAAATTTTGTGTTAATTCGGCAATGTGAGGGAGCTAGGGATGCAGTAAAGGAGGAATAATGCATCGGAAAAGAGATACTCGGAACCCCAAAGAAAATCCTATCGTTTCCGTAGAAACGTGTCTCGATTTAGAAGGACAATGCAGGGAATCGAGAGTATTTCATATGTGTGTTAATTCGTCAATGAGAGGGAGTGAGGGATGCAGTAAAGGAGTAATGATGCATCGGAAAAGAGATACTCGACTCCCAAAAGAAAATCCTATCGTTTCCGTAGAAATGTGTCTCGTTTTAGAAAGATAATGCAGGGAACCCAGAGTATTTCATATGGACGCAAATTGTGTGTTAATTCGGCAATGTGAGGGAGCGAGGTATGCAGTAAAGGAGGAATAATGCATCGGAAAAGAGATACTCGGAACCCCACAGAAAATCCTATCGTTTCCGTAGAAACGTATCTCGATTTAGAAGGACAATGCAGGGAATCCAGAGTATTTCATATGGACGCAAATTGTGTGTTAATTCGTCAGTGTGAGGGAGCGAGGGATGCAGTAAAGGAGGAATAATGCATCGGAAAAGAGATACTCGGAACCCCAAAGAAAATCCTATCGTTTCCGTAGAAACGTGTCTCGATATAGAAGGATAATGCAGGGAATTCAGAGTATTTCATATGGACGCAAATTGTGTGCTAATTCGTCAACGTTAGGGAGCGAGGGATGCAGTAATGGAGGAATAATGCATCGGAAAAGAGATACGCGACTCCGAAAAGAAAATCAAATCGTTTCCGTAGAAACGTATTTCGTTTTAGAAAGATAATACAGGGAATCCAGAGTATTTCATATGGACGCAAATTGTGTGTTAATTCGGCAATGTGAGGGAGTGAGGGATGCAGTATAGGAGGTATAATGCATCGGAAATGAGATACTCGACTCCCAAAAAAAATCCTATCGTTTCCGTCGAAACGTGTCTCGACTTAGAAAGAGATGGCAGGGAATCCAGAGCATTTCACATGGACGCAAATTGTGTGTTAATTCGTCAATGTAAGGGAGCGAGGGATGCAGTTAAGGAGGAATAATGCATCGGAAAAGAGATACCCGGAACCCCAAAGAAAATCCTATCGTGTCCGTCAAACGTATCTCGATTTAGAAGGAGATGGCAGGGAATCCGGAGTATTTCATATGGACGCAAATTTTGTGTTAATTCGGCAATGTGAGGGAGCTAGGGATGCAGTAAAGGAGGAATAATGCATCGGAAAAGAGATACTCCGAACCCCAAAGAAAATGCTATCGTTTCCGTAGAAACGTATCTCGATTTAGAAGGACAATGCAGGGAATCCAGAGTATTTCATATGGACGCAAATTTTGCGTTAATTCGTCAATTTGAGGGAGCAACGATGCAGTAAAGGAGGAATAATGCATCGGAAAAGAGATACTCGGAACCCCAAAGAAAATCCTATCGTTTCCGTAGAAACGTATCTCAATTTAGAAGGACAATGCAGGGAATCCAGAGTAATTCAAATGTGTGTTAATTCGTCAATGTGAGGGAGCGAGGGATGCAGTAAAGGAGGAATGATGCATCGGAAAAGAGATACTCGACTCCCAAACGAAAATCCTATCGTTTCCGTAGAAATGTATCTCGTTTTAGAAAGATAATGCAGGGAACCCAGAGTATTTCATATGGACGCAAATTGTGTGTTAATTCGGCAATGTGAGGGAGCGAGGGATGCAGTAATGGAGGAATAATGCATCGGAAAAGAGATACTCGGAGCCCCAAAGAAAATCCTATCGTTTCCATAGAAACGTATCTCGATTTAGAAGGACAATGCAGGGAATCCAGAGTATTTCATATGGACACAAATTGTGTGTTAATTCGTCAATGTGAGGGAGCGAGGGATGCAGTAAGGGAGGAATAATATATCGGAAAAGAGATACTCGGACCCCCAAAGGACATCCTATCGTTTCCGTAGAAACGTGTCTCGATATAGAAGGACAATGCAGGGAATCCAGAGTAATTCATATGTGTGTTAATTCGTCAATGTGAGGGAGCGAGGGATGCAGTAAAGGAGGAATGATGCATCGGAAAAGAGATACTCGACTCCCAAACGAAAATCCTATCGTTTCCGTAGAAATGTATCTCGTTTTAGAAAGATAATGCAGGGAACCCAGAGTATTTCATATGGACGCAAATTGTGTGTTAATTCGTCACTGTGAGGGAGCGAGGGATGCAGTAAAGGAGGTATAATGCATCGGAAATGAGATACTCGACTCCCCAAAAAAAATTCTATCGTTTCCGTCGAAACGTATCTCGATTTAGAAAGAGCTGGTAGGGAATCCAGCGCATTTCATATGGGCGCAAATTGTGTGTTAATTCGTCAATGTGAGGGAGCGAGGGATGCAGTAAAGGAGGAATAATGCATCGGAAAAGAGGTACCCGGAACCCCAAAGAAAATCCTATCGTTTCCGTTGAAACGTATCTCGATTTAGAAGGAGATGGCAGGGAATCCAGAGTATTTCATATGGACGCAAATTTTGTGTTAATTCGGCAATGTGAGGGAGCTAGGGATGCAGTAAAGGAGGAATAATGCATCGGAAAAGAGATACTCGGAACCCCAAAGAAAATCCTATCGTTTCCGTAGAAACGTGTCTCGATTTAGAAGGACAATGCAGGGAATCGAGAGTATTTCATATGTGTGTTAATTCGTCAATGAGAGGGAGTGAGGGATGCAGTAAAGGAGTAATGATGCATCGGAAAAGAGATACTCGACTCCCAAAAGAAAATCCTATCGTTTCCGTAGAAATGTGTCTCGTTTTAGAAAGATAATGCAGGGAACCCAGAGTATTTCATATGGACGCAAATTGTGTGTTAATTCGGCAATGTGAGGGAGCGAGGTATGCAGTAAAGGAGGAATAATGCATCGGAAAAGAGATACTCGGAACCCCACAGAAAATCCTATCGTTTCCGGAGAAACGTATCTCGATTTAGAAGGACAATGCAGGGAATCCAGAGTATTTCATATGGACGCAAATTGTGTGTTAATTCGTCAGTGTGAGGGAGCGAGGGATGCAGTAAAGGAGGAATAATGCATCGGAAAAGAGATACTCGGAACCCCAAAGAAAATCCTATCGTTTCCGTAGAAACGTGTCTCGATATAGAAGGATAATGCAGGGAATTCAGAGTATTTCATATGGACGCAAATTGTGTGCTAATTCGTCAACGTTAGGGAGCGAGGGATGCAGTAATGGAGGAATAATGCATCGGAAAAGAGATACTCGACTCCGAAAAGAAAATCAAATCGTTTCCGTAGAAACGTATTTCGTTTTAGAAAGATAATACAGGGAATCCAGAGTATTTCATATGGACGCAAATTGTGTGTTAATTCGGCAATGTGAGGGAGTGAGGGATGCAGTATAGGAGGTATAATGCATCGGAAATGAGATACTCGACTCCCAAAAAAAATCCTATCGTTTCCGTCGAAACGTGTCTCGACTTAGAAAGAGATGGCAGGGAATCCAGAGCATTTCACATGGACGCAAATTGTGTGTTAATTCGTCAATGTAAGGGAGCGAGGGATGCAGTTAAGGAGGAATAATGCATCGGAAAAGAGATACCCGGAACCCCAAAGAAAATCCTATTGTGTCCGTCAAACGTATCTCGATTTAGAAGGAGATGGCAGGGAATCCGGAGTATTTCATATGGACGCAAATTTTGTGTTAATTCGGCAATGAGAGGGAGCTAGGGATGCAGTAAAGGAGGAATAATGCATCGGAAAAGAGATACTCGGAACCCCAAAGAAAATCCTATCGTTTCCGTAGAAACGTATCTCGATTTAGAAGGACAATGCAGGGGATCGAGAGTATTTCATATGTGTGTTAATTCGTCAATGTAAGGGAGCGAGGGATGCAGTAAAGGAGGAATGATGCATCGGAGAAGAGATACTCGACTCCCAAAATAAAATCCTATCGTTTCCGTAGAAACGTATCTCGATTTAGAAGGAGAATGCACGGAATCCAGAGTATTTCATATGGACGCAAATTGTGTGTTAATTCGTCAATGTGAGGGAGCGAGGGATGCAGTAAAGGAGGAATAATGCATCGGAAAACAGATACTCGGAACCCCAAAGAAAATCCTATCGTTTCCGTAGAAACGTGTCTCGATATAGAAGGACAATGCAGGGAACTCAGAGTATTTCATATGGACGCAAATTGTGTGTTAATTCGTCAATGTTAGGGAGCGAGGGATGCAGTAGTGGAGGAATAATGCATCGGAAAAGAGATACTCGACTCCCAAACGAAAATCCAATCGTTTCCGTAGAAACGTATTTCGTTTTAGAATGATAATGCAATGAATCCAGATTATTTCATATGGACGCAAATTGTGTGTTAATTCGGCAATGTGAGGGAGCGAGGTATGCAGTAAAGGAGGAATAATGCATCGGAAAAGATATACTTGGGACCAGAAAGAAAATCGTATCGTTTCCGTAGAAGCGTATCTCGATTTACAAGGACAATGCAGGGAATCCAGAGTATTTCATATGGACGCAAATTGAGTGTTAATTCGGCAATGTGAGGGAGCGAGGGATGCAGTAATGGAGGAATAATGCATCGGAAAAGAGATACTCGACTCCCAAAAGAAAATCCAATCGTTTCCGTAGAAACGTATTCCGTTTTAGAAAGATAATGCAGGGAATCCAGAGTATTTCATATGGAAGCAAATTGTGTGTTAATTCGTCAATGTGAGGGAGCGACGGATGCAGTAAAGGAGGAATAATGCATCGGAAAAGAGATACTTGGAACCCCAAAGAAAATCCTATCGTTTCCGTAGAAACGTATCTCGATTTAGAAGGACAATGCAGGGAACTCAGAGTATTTCATATGGACGCAAATTGTGTGTTAATTCGTCAATGTTAGGGAGCGAGCGATGCAGTAATGGAGGAATAATGCATCGGAAAAGAGATACTCGACTCCCAAAAGAAAATCCAATCGTTTCCGTAGAAACGTATTTCGTTTTAGAAAGATAATGCAGGGAATCCAGAGTATTTCATATGGACGCAAATTGTGTGTTAATTCGGCAATGTGAGGGAGCGAGGGATGCAGTAAAGGAGGTATAATGCATCGGAAATGAGATACTCGACTCCCCAAAACAAATTCTATCGTTTCCGTCGAAACGTATCTCGATTTAGAAAGAGCTGGTAGGGAATCCAGCGCATTTCATATGGGCGCAAATTGTGTGTTAATTCGTCAATGTAAGGGAGCGAGGGATGCAGTAAAGGAGGAATAATGCATCGGAAAAGAGGTACCCGGAACCCCAAAGAAAATCCTATCGTTTCCGTTGAAATGTATATCGATTTGGAAGGAGATGGCAGGGAATCCAGAGTATTTCATATGGACGCAAATTTTGTGTTAATTCGGCAATGTGAGGGAGCTAGGGATGCAGTAAAGGAGGAATAATGCATCGGAAAAGAGATACTCGGAACCCCAAAGAAAATCCTATCGTTTCCGTAGAAACGTGTCTCGATATAGAAGGACAATGCAGGGAATCGAGAGTATTTCATATGTGTGTTAATTCGTCAATGTGAGGTAGTGAGGGATGCAGTAAAGGAGGAATGATGCATCGGAAAAGAGATACTCGACTCCCAAAAGAAAATCCTATCGTTTCCGTAGAAATGTGTCTCGTTTTAGTAAGATAATGCAGGGAACCCAGAGTATTTCATATGGACGCAAATTGTGTGTTAATTCGGCAATGTGAGGGAGCGAGGTATGCAGTAAAGGAGGAATAATGCATCGGAAAAGAGATACTCGGAACCCCACAGAAAATCCTATCGTTTCCGTAGAAACGTATCTCGATTTAGAAGGACAATGCTGGGAATCCAGAGTATTTCATATGGACGCAAATTGTGTGTTAATTCGTCAGTGTGAGGGAGCGAGGGATGCAGTAAAGGAGGAATAATGCATCGGAAAAGAGATACTGGGAACCCCAAAGAAAATCCTATCGTTTCCGTAGAAACGTGTCTCGATATAGAAGGACAATGCAGGGAACTCAGAGTATTTCATATGGACGCAAATTGTGTGCTAATTCGTCAATGTTAGGGAGCGAGGGATGCAGTAATGGAGGAATAATGCATCGGAAAAGAGATACTCGACTCCGAAAAGAAAATCAAATCGTTTCCGTAGAAACGTATTTCGTTTTAGAAAGATAATACAGGGAATCCAGAGTACTTCATATGGACGCAAATTGTGTGTTAATTCGGCAATGTGAGGGAGTGAGGGATGCAGTATAGGAGGTATAATGCATCGGAAATGAGATACTCGACTCCCAAAAAAAATCCTATCGTTTCCGTCGAAACGTGTCTCGACTTAGAAAGAGATGGCAGGGAATCCAGAGCATTTCATATGGACGCAAATTGTGTGTTAATTCGTCAATGTAAGGGAGCGAGGGATGCAGTTAAGGAGGAATAATGCATCGGAAAAGAGATACCCGGAACCCCAAAGAAAATCCTATCGTTTCCGTCAAACGTATCTCGATTTAGAAGGAGATGGCAGGGAATCCGGAGTATTTCATATGGACGCAAATTTTGTGTTAATTCGGCAATGTGAGGGAGCTAGGGATGCAGTAAAGGAGGAATAATGCATCGGAAAAGAGATACTCGGAACCCCAAAGAAAATCCTATCGTTTCCGTAGAAACGTATCTCGATTTGGAAGGACAATGCAGGGGATCGAGAGTATTTCATATGTGTGTTAATTCGTCAATGTAAGGGAGCGAGGGATGCAGTAAAGGAGGAATGATGCATCGGAAAAGAGATACTCGACTCCCAAAATAAAATCCTATCGTTTCCATAGAAACGTATCTCGTTTTGGAATGATAATGCAGGGAACCCAGAGTATTTCATATGGACGCAAATTGTGTGTTAATTCGGCAATGTGTGGGAGCGAGGGATGCAGTAAAGGAGCAATAATGCATCGGAAAAGAGATACTCGGAACCCCAAAGAAAATCCTATCGTTTCCGTAGAAACGTATCTCGATTTAGAAGGAGAATGCACGGAATCCAGAGTATTTCATATGGACGCAAATTGTGGGTTAATTCGTCAATGTGAGGGAGCGAGGGATGCAGTAAAGGAGGAATAATGCATCGGAAAACAGATACTCGGAACCCCAAAGAAAATCCTATCGTTTCCGTAGAAACGTGTCTCGATATAGAAGGACAATGCAGGGAACTCAGAGTATTTCATATGGACGCAAATTGTGTGTTAATTCGTCAATGTTAGGGAGCGAGGGATGCAGTAGTGGGGGAATAATGCATCGGAAAAGAGATACTCGACTCCCAAACGAAAATCCAATCGTTTCCGTAGAAACGTATTTCGTTTTAGAAAGATAATGCAATGAATCCAGATTATTTCATATGGACGCAAATTGTGTGTTAATTCGGCAATGTGAGGGAGCGAGGTATGCAGTAAAGGAGGAATAATGCATCGGAAAAGATATACTTGGGACCAGAAAGAAAATCCTATCGTTTCCGTAGAAGCGTATCTCGATTTAGAAGGACAATGCAGGGAATCCAGAGTATTTCATATGGACGCAAATTGTGTGTTAATTCGGCAATGTGAGGGAGCGAGGGATGCAGTAAAGGAGGAATAATGCATCGGAAAAGAGATACTCGGAACCCCAAAGAAAATCCTATCGTTTCCGTAGAAACGTGTCTCGATATAGAAGGACAATGCAGGGAACTCGGAGTATTTCATATGGACGCAAATTGTGTGTTAATTCGTCAATGTTAGGGAGCGAGGGATGCAGTAATGGAGGAATAATGCATCGGAAAACAGATACTCGACTCCCAAAAGAAAATCCAATCGTTTCCGTAGAAACGTATTCCGTTTTAGAAAGATAATGCAGGGAATCCAGAGTATTTCATATGGACGCAAATTGTGTATTAATTCGTCAATGTGAGGGAGCGAGGGATGAAGTAAAGGAGATACAATGCACCGGAAATGAGATAATCGACTCCCAAAAAAAATCCTGTCGTTTCCGTCGAAACATATCTTGATTTAGAAGGAGATGGCAGGGAATCCAGAGTATTTCATATAGACGAAAATTGTGTGTTAATTCGTCAATGTGAGGGAGCGAGGGATGCAGTAATGGAGGAATAATGCATCGGAAAAGAGATACTCGACTCCCAAAAGAAAATCCAATCGTTTCCGTAGAAACGTATTTCGTTTTAGAAAGATAATACAGGGAATCCAGAGTATTTCATATGGACGCAAATTGTGTGTTAATTCGGCAATGTGAGGGAGTGAGGGATGCAGTAACGGAGGTATAATGCATCGGAAATGAGATACTCGACTCCCAAAAAAAATCCTATCGTTTCCGTCGAAACGTGTCTCGACTTAGAAAGAGATGGCAGGGAATCCAGAGCATTTCATATGGACGCAAATTGTGTGTTAATTCGTCAATGTAAGGGAGCGAGGGATGCAGTAAAGGAGGAATAATGCATCGGAAAAGAGATACCCAGAACCCCAAAGAAAATCCTATCGTTTCCGTCGAACGTATCTCGATATAGAAGGAGATGGCAGGGAATCCGGAGTATTTCATATGGACGCAAATTTTGTGTTAATTCGGCAATGTGAGGGAGCTAGGGATGCAGTAAAGGAGGAATAATGCATCGGAAAAGAGATACTCGGAACCCCAAAGAAAATCCTATCGTTTCCGTAGAAACGTATCTCGATTTAGAAGGACAATGCAGGGGATCGAGAGTATTTCATATGTGTGTTAATTCGTCAATGTGAGACAGCGAGGGATGCAGTAAAGGAGATATAATGCACCGGAAATGAGACACTCGACCCCAAAAAAAAATCCTATCGTTTCCGTAGAAACGTATTTTGTTTTAGAAAGATAATGCAGGGAATCCAGATTATTTCATATGGACGCAAATTGTGTGTTAATTCGGCAATGTGAGGGAGCGAGGTATGCAGTAAAGGAGGAATAATGCTTCGGAAAAGATATACTTGGAACCACAAAGAAAATCCTATCGTTTCCGTAGAAGTGTATCTCGATTTAGAAGGACAATGCAGGGAATACAGAGTATTTCATATGGACGCAAATTGTGTGGTAATTCGGCAATGTGAGGGAGCGAGGGATACAGTAAAGGAGGAATAATGCATCGGAAAAGAGATACTCGGAACCCCAAAGAAAATCCTATCGTTTCCGTAGAAACGTGTCTCGATATAGAAGGACAATGCAGGGAACTCAGAGTATTTCATATGGACGCAAATTGTGTGTTAATTCGTCAATGTTAGGGAGCGAGGAATGCAGTAAAGGAGGAATAATGCATCGGAAAAGAGATACTCGACTCCCAAAAGAAAATCCAATCGTTTCCGTAGAAACGTATGTCGTTTTAGAAAGATAATGCAGGGAATCCAGAGTATTTCATATGGAAGCAAATTGTGTGATAATTCGTCAATGTGAGGGAGCGAGGGATGCAGTAAAGGAGGAATAATGCATCGGAAAAGAGATACTTGGAACCCCAAAGAAAATCCTACCGTTTCAGTAGAAACGTATCTCGATTTAGAAGGACAATGCAGGGAATCCAGAGTATTTCACATGGACGCAAATTGTGTATTAATTCATCATTGTGAGGGAGCGAGGGATGAAGTAAAGGAGATATAATGCACCGGAAATGAGAAACTCGACTCCCAAAAAAAATCATATCGTTTCCGTCGAAACGTATCTGGATTTAGAAGGAGATGGCGGGGAATCCAGTGTATTTCATATGGAAGCGACTTCTGTGTTAATTCGTCAATGTGAGGGAGCGAGGGATGCAGTAAAGGAGGAATAATGCATCGGAAAAGAGATACTCGGAACCCCTAAGAAAATCCTATCGTTTTCGTAGAAACGTGTCTCGATTTAGAAGGAGATGGCAGGGAATCCAGAGTATTTCATATGGACGCAAATTGTGTGTTAATTCGTCAATATGAGGGAGCGAGGGATGCAGTAAAGGAGGAAAAGAGATACTCGGAACCCCAAAGAAAATCCTATCGTTTCCGTAGAAGCGTATCTCGATTTAGAAGGACAATGCAGGGAATCCAGAGTATTTCATATGGACGCAAATTGTGTGTTAATTCGCCAATGTGAGGGTGCGAGGGTTGCAGTAAAGGAGGTATAATGCATCGGAAATGAGATACTCGACTCCCAAAAAATATTCTATCGTTTCCGTCGAAACGTATCTCGATTTAGAATGAGATGGAAGGGAATCCAGAGCATTTCATATGGACGCAAATTGTGTGTTAATTCGTCAATGTAAGGGAGCGAGGGATGCAGTAAAGGAGGAATAATGCATCAGAAAAGAGATACCCGGAACCCCAAAGAAAATCCTATCGTTTCCGTCAAACGTATCTCGATTTAGAAGGAGATGGCAGGGAATCCGGAGTATTTAATATGGACGCAAATTGTGTGTTAATTCGTCAATGTAAGGGGGCGAGGGAACGCTGTAAAGGAGGAATAATGCATCGGAAAAGAGATACCCGGAACCCCAAAGAAAATCCTATCGTTTCCGTCAAACGTATCTCGATTTAGAAGGAGATGGCAGGGAATCCGGAGTATTTCATATGGACGCAAATTTTGTGTTAATTCGGCAATGTGAGGGAGCTAGGGATGCAGTAAAGGAGGAATAATGCATCGGAAAAGAGATACTCGGAACCCCAAAGAAAATCCTATTGTTTCCGTAGAAACGTATCTCGATTTAGAAGGACAATGCAGGGGATCGAGAGTATTTCATATGTGCGTTAATTCGTCAATGTAAGGGAGCGAGGGGTGCAGTAAAGGAGGAATGATGCATCGGAAAAGAGATACTCGACTCCCAAAATAAAATCCTATCGTTTCCGTAGAAACGTATCTCGTTTTAGAATGATAATGCAAGGAACCCAGAGTATTTCATATGGACGCAAATTGTGTGTTAATTCGGCAATGTGTGGGAGCGTGGGATGCAGTAAAGGAGGAATAATGCATCGGA
The DNA here is from genome assembly GCF_023898315.1 of Schistocerca nitens. Classification (NCBI taxonomy): domain Eukaryota; kingdom Metazoa; phylum Arthropoda; class Insecta; order Orthoptera; family Acrididae; genus Schistocerca; species Schistocerca nitens. Next base: position 1,134,271,159 of record NC_064615.1, on the reverse strand, counting down.
AAAGAGATACTCGGAACCCCAAAGAAAATCCTATCGTTTCCGTAGAAACGTATCTCGATTTAGAAGGACAATGCAGGGAATCCAGAGTATTTCATATGGACGCAAATTGTGTGTTAATTCGTCAATGTGAGGGAGCGAGGGATGCAGTAAAGGAGGAATAATGCATCGGAAAAGAGATACTCGGAACCCCAAAGAAAATCCTATCGTTTCCGTAGAAACGTGTCTCGATATAGAAGGACAATGCAGGGAACTCAGAGTATTTCATATGGACGCAAATTGTGTGTTAATTCGTCAGTGTTAGGGAGCGAGGGATGCAGTAATGGAGGAATAATGCATCGGAAAAGAGATACTCGACTCCCAAACGAAAATCCAATCGTTTCCGTAGAAACGTATTTCGTTTTAGAAAGATAATTCAGGGAATCCAGATTATTTCATATGGACGCAAATTGTGTGTTAATTCGGCAATGTGAGGGAGCGAGGTATGCAGTAAAGGAGGAATAATGCATCGGAAAAGATATACTTGGGACCAGAAAGAAAATCCTATCGTTTCCGTAGAAGCGTATCTCGATTTAGAAGGATACTGCAGGGAATCCAGAGTATTTCATATGGACGCAAATTGTGTGTTAATTCGGCAATGTGAGGGAGCGAGGGATGCTGTAAAGGAGGAATAATGCATCGGAAAAGAGATACTCGGAACCCCAAAGAAAATCCTATCGTTTCCGTAGAAACGTGTCTCGATATAGAAGGACAATGCAGGGAACTCAGAGTATTTCATATGGACGCAAATTGTTTGTTAATTCGTCAATGTTAGGGAGCGAGGGATGCAGTAATGGAGGAATAATGCATCGGAAAAGAGATACTCGATTCCCAAAAGAAAATCCAATCGTTTCCGTAGAAACGTATTCCGTTTTAGAAAGATAATGCAGGGAATCCAGAGTATTTCATATGGAAGCAAATTGTTTGTTAATTCGTCAATGTGAGGGAGCGAGGGATGCAGTAAAGGAGGAATAATGCATCGGAAAAGAGATACATGGAACCCCAAAGAAAATCCTATCGTTTCCGTAGAAACGTATCTCGATTTAGAAGGACAATGCAGGGAATCCAGAGTATTTCATATGGACGCAAATTGTGTATTAATTCGTCAATGTGAGGGAGCGAGGGATGCAGTAAAGGAGATACAATGCACCGGAAATGAGATACTCGACTCCCAAAAAAAATCCTATCGTTTCCGTCGAAACGTATCTCGATTTAGAAGGAGATGGCAGGGAATCCAGAGTATCTCATATAGACGAAAATTGTGTGTTAATTCGTCAATGTGAGGGAGCGAGGGATGCATTAAGGGAGGAATAATGCATCGGAAAAGAGATACTGGGAACCCCAAAGAAAATACTATCGTTTTCGTCGAAACGTATCTCGATTTAGAAGGAGATGGCAGGGAATCCAGAGTATTTCATATGGACGCAAATTGTGTGTTAATTCGTCAATGTTAGGGAGCGAGGGATGCAGTAAAGGAGGAATAATGCATCGGAAAAGAGATACTCGACTCCCAAAAGAAAATCCAATCGTTTCCGTAGAAACGTATGTCATTTTAGAAACATAATGCAGGGAATCCAGAGTATTTCATATGGAAGCAAATTGTGTGTTAATTGGTCAATGTGAGGGAGCGAGGGATGCAGTAAAGGAGGAATAATGCATCGGATAAGAGATACTTGGAACCCCAAAGAAAATCCTATCGTTTCCGTAGAAACGTATCTCGATTTAGAAGGACAATGCAGGGAATCCAGAGTATTTCACATGGACGCAAATTGTGTATTAATTCATCATTGTGAGGGAGCGAGGGATGAAGTAAAGGAGATATAATGCACCGGAAATGAGATACTCGACTCCCAAAAAAAATCCTATCGTTTCCGTCGAAACGTATTTGGATTTAGAAGGAGATGGCAGGGAATCCAGAGTATTTCATATGGAAGCGAATTGTGTGTTAATTCGTCAATGTGAGGGAGCGAGGGATGCAGTAAGGGAGGAATAATGCATCGGAAAAGAGATACTCGGAACCCCAAAGAAAATCCTATCGTTTTCGTCGAAACGTATCTCGATTTAGAAGGAGATGGCAGGGAATCAAGAGTATTTCATATGGACGCAAATTGTGTGTTAATTCGTCAATGTGAGGGAGCGAGGGATGCAGTAAAAGAGGAAAAGAGATACTCGGAAACCCAAAGAAAATCCTATCGTTTCCGTAGAAGCGTATCTCGATTTAGAAGGACAATGCAGGGAATCCAGAGTATTTCATATGGACGCAAAATGTGTGTTAATTCGTCAATGTGAGGGAGCGAGGGATGCAGTAAAGGAGGTATAATGCATCGGAAATGAGATACTCGACTCCCAAAAAATATTCTATCGTTTCCGTCGAAACGTATCTCGATTTAGAAGGAGATGGCAGGGAATCCGGAGTATTTAATATGGACGCAAATTTTGTGTTAATGCAGCAATGTGAGGGAGTGAGGGATGCAGTAAAGGAGGTATAATGCATCGGAAATGAGATACTCGACTCCCAAAAAAAGTCCTATCGGTTCCGTCGAAACGTGTCTCGACTTAGAAAGAGATGGCAGGGAATCCAGAGCATTTCGTATGGACGCAAATTGTGTGTTAATTCGTCAATGTAAGGGAGCGAGGGATGCAGTAAAGGAGGAATGATGCATAGGAAAAGAGATACTCGACTTCCAAAATAAAATCTTATCGTTTCCGTAGAAACGTATCTCGTTTTAGAATGATAATGCAGGGAACCCAGAGTATTTCATATGGACGCAAATTGTGTGTTAATTCGGCAATGTGTGGGAGCGAGGGATGCAGTAAAGGAGGAATAATGCATCGGAAAAGAGATACTCGGAACCCCAAAGAAAATCCTATCGTTTCCGTAGAAACGTATCTCGATTTAGAAGGACAATGCAGGGAATCCAGAGTATTTCATATGGACGCAAATTGTGTGTTAATTCGTCAATGTGAGGGAGTGAGGGATGCAGTAAAGGAGGAATTATGCATCGGAAAAGAGATACTGGGAACCCCAAAGAAAATCTTATCGTTTCCGTAGAAACGTTCTCGATATAGAAGGACAATGCAGGGAACTCAGAGTATTTCATATGGACGCAAATTGTGTGTTAATTCGTCAATGTTAGGGAGCGAGGGATGCAGTAAAGGAGGAATGATGCATCGGAAAAGAGATACTCGACTCCCAAAATAAAATCCTATCGTTTCCATAGAAGCGTATCTCGTTTTAGAATGATAATGCAGGGAACCCAGAGTATTTCATATGGACGCAAATTGTGTGTTAATTCGGCAATGTGTGGGAGCGTGGGATGCAGTAAAGGAGGAATAATGCATCGGGAAAGAGATACTCGGAACCCCAAAGAAAATCCTATCGTTTCCGTAGAAACGTATCTCGATTTAGAAGGACAATGCAGGGAATCCAGTGTATTTCATATGGACGCAAATTGTGTGTTAATTCGTCAATGTGAGGGAGCGAGGGATGCAGAAAAGGAGGAATAATGCATCGGAAAAGAGATACTCGGAACCCCAAAGAAAATCCTATCGTTTCCTTAGAAACGTGTCTCGATATAGAAGGACAATGCAGGGAACTCAGAGTATTTCATATGGACGCAAATTGTGTGTTAATTCGTCAATGTTAGGGAGCGAGGGATGCAGTAAAGGAGGAATAATGCATCGGAAAAGATATACTTGGGACCAGAAAGAAAATCCTATCGTTTCCGTAGAAGCGTATCTCGATTTAGAAGGAGATGGCAGGGAATCCAGAGTATTTCATATGGACGCAAATTGTGTGTTAATTCGGCAATGTGAGGGAGCGAGGGATGCAGTAAAGGAGGAATAATGCATCGGAAAAGAGATACTCGGAACCCCAAAGAAAATCCTATCGTTTCCGTAGAAACGTGTCTCGATATAGAAGGACAATGCAGGGAACTCAGAGTATTTCATATGGACGCAAATTGTGTGTTAATTCCTCAATGTTAGGGAGCGAGGGATGCAGTAATGGAGGAATAATGCATCGGAAAAGAGATACTCGACTCCCAAAAGAAAATCCAATCGTTTCCGTAGTAACGTATTCCGTTTTAGAAAGATAATGCAGGGAATCAAGGGTATTTCATATGGAAGCAAATTGTGTGTTAATTCGTCAATGTGAGGGAGCGAGGGATGCAGTAAAGGAGGAATAATGCATCGGAAAATAAATACTTGGAACCCCAAAGAAAATCCTATCGTTTCCGTAGAAACGTATCTCGATTTAGAAGGACAATGCAGGGAATCCAGAGTATTTCATATGGACGCAAATTGTGTATTAATTAGTCAATGTGAGGGAGCGAGGGATGCAGTAAAGGAGATACAATGCACCGGAAATGAGATACTCGACTCCCAAAAAAAATCCTATCGTTTCCGTCGAAACGTATCTCGATTTAGAAGGAGATGGCAGGGAATCCAGAATATTTCATATGGACGCAAATTGTGTGTTAATTCGTCAATGTAAGACAGCGAGGGATGCAGTAAAGGAGATATAATGCACCGGAAATGAGACACTCGACTCCCAAAAAAAATCCTATCGTTTCCGTAGAAACGTATTTTGTTTTAGAAAGATAATGCAGGGAATCCAGATTATTTGATATGGACGCAAATTGTGTGTTAATTCGGCAATGTGAGGGAGCGAGGTATGCAGTAAAGGAGGAATAATGCTTCGGAAAAAATGGAACCACAAAAAAAAATCCTATCGTTTCCGTAGAAGTGTATCTCGATTTAGAAGGACAATGCAGGGAATCCAGAGTATTTCATATGGACGCAAATTGTGTGTTAATTCGTCAATGTTAGGGAGCGAGGGATGCAGTAAAGGAGAAATAATGCATCGGAAAAGAGATACTCGACTCCCAAAAGAAAATCCAATCGTTTCCGTAGAAACGTATGTCGTTTTAGAAAGATAATGCAGGGAATCCAGAGTATTTCATATGGAAGCAAATTGTGTGTTAATTCGTCAATGTGAGGGAGCGAGGGATGCAGTAAAGGAGGAATAATGCATCGGAAAAGAGATACTTGGAACCCCAAAGAAAATCCTATCGTTTCCGTAGAAACGTATCTCGATTTAGAAGGACAATGCAGGGAATCCAGAGTATTTCATATGGACGCAAATTGTGTGTTAATTCGCCAATGTGAGGGTGCGAGGGTTGCAGTAAAGGAGGTATAATGCATCGGAAATGAGATACTCGACTCCCAAAAAATATTCTATCGTTTCCGTCGAAACGTATCTCGATTTAGAATGAGATGGAAGGGAATCCAGAGCATTTCATATGGACGCAAATTGTGTGTTAATTCGTCAATGTAAGGGAGCGAGGGATGCAGTAAAGGAGGAATAATGCATCAGAAAAGAGATACCCGGAACCCCAAAGAAAATCCTATCGTTTCCGTCAAACGTATCTCGATTTAGAAGGAGATGGCAGGGAATCCGGAGTATTTAATATGGACGCAAATTGTGTGTTAATTCGTCAATGTAAGGGAGCGAGGGAACGCTGTAAAGGAGGAATAATGCATCGGAAAAGAGATACCCGGAACCCCAAAGAAAATCCTATCGTTTCCGTCAAACGTATCTCGATTTAGAAGGAGATGGCAGGGAATCCGGAGTATTTCATATGGACGCAAATTTTGTGTTAATTCGGCAATGTGAGGGAGCTAGGGATGCAGTAAAGGAGGAATAATGCATCGGAAAAGAGATACTCGGAACCCCAAAGAAAATCCTATTGTTTCCGTAGAAACGTATCTCGATTTAGAAGGACAATGCAGGGGATCGAGAGTATTTCATATGTGCGTTAATTCGTCAATGTAAGGGAGCGAGGGGTGCAGTAAAGGAGGAATGATGCATCGGAAAAGAGATACTCGACTCCCAAAATAAAATCCTATCGTTTCCGTAGAAACGTATCTCGTTTTAGAATGATAATGCAAGGAACCCAGAGTATTTCATATGGACGCAAATTGTGTGTTAATTCGGCAATGTGTGGGAGCGTGGGATGCAGTAAAGGAGGAATAATGCATCGGAAAAGAGATACTCGGAACCCCAAAGAAAATCCTATCGTTTCCGTAGAAACGTATCTCGATTTAGAAGGACAATGCAGGGAATCCAGAGTATTTCATATGGACGCAAATTGTGTGTTAATTCGTCAATGTGAGGGAGCGAGGGATGCAGTAAAGGAGGAATAATGCATCGGAAAAGAGATACTCGGAACCCCAAAGAAAATCCTATCGTTTCCGTAGAAACGTGTCTCGATATAGAAGGACAATGCAGGGAACTCAGAGTATTTCATATGGACGCAAATTGTGTGTTAATTCGTCAGTGTTAGGGAGCGAGGGATGCAGTAATGGAGGAATAATGCATCGGAAAAGAGATACTCGACTCCCAAACGAAAATCCAATCGTTTCCGTAGAAACGTATTTCGTTTTAGAAAGATAATTCAGGGAATCCAGATTATTTCATATGGACGCAAATTGTGTGTTAATTCGGCAATGTGAGGGAGCGAGGTATGCAGTAAAGGAGGAATAATGCATCGGAAAAGATATACTTGGGACCAGAAAGAAAATCCTATCGTTTCCGTAGAAGCGTATCTCGATTTAGAAGGACACTGCAGGGAATCCAGAGTATTTCATATGGACGCAAATTGTGTGTTAATTCGGCAATGTGAGGGAGCGAGGGATGCTGTAAAGGAGGAATAATGCATCGGAAAAGAGATACTCGGAACCCCAAAGAAAATCCTATCGTTTCCGTAGAAACGTGTCTCGATATAGAAGGACAATGCAGGGAACTCAGAGTATTTCATATGGACGCAAATTGTTTGTTAATTCGTCAACGTTAGGGAGCGAGGGATGCAGTAATGGAGGAATAATGCATCGGAAAAGAGATACTCGATTCCCAAAAGAAAATCCAATCGTTTCCGTAGAAACGTATTCCGTTTTAGAAAGATAATGCAGGGAATCCAGAGTATTTCATATGGAAGCAAATTGTTTGTTAATTCGTCAATGTGAGGGAGCGAGGGATGCAGTAAAGGAGGAATAATGCATCGGAAAAGAGATACATGGAACCCCAAAGAAAATCCTATCGTTTCCGTAGAAACGTATCTCGATTTAGAAGGACAATGCAGGGAATCCAGAGTATTTCATATGGACGCAAATTGTGTATTAATTCGTCAATGTGAGGGAGCGAGGGATGCAGTAAAGGAGATACAATGCACCGGAAATGAGATACTCGACTCCCAAAAAAAATCCTATCGTTTCCGTCGAAACGTATCTCGATTTAGAAGGAGATGGCAGGGAATCCAGAGTATCTCATATAGACGAAAATTGTGTGTTAATTCGTCAATGTGAGGGAGCGAGGGATGCATTAAGGGAGGAATAATGCATCGGAAAAGAGATACTGGGAACCCCAAAGAAAATACTATCGTTTTCGTCGAAACGTATCTCGATTTAGAAGGAGATGGCAGGGAATCCAGAGTATTTCATATGGACGCAAATTGTGTGTTAATTCGTCAATGTTAGGGAGCGAGGGATGCAGTAAAGGAGGAATAATGCATCGGAAAAGAGATACTCGACTCCCAAAAGAAAATCCAATCGTTTCCGTAGAAACGTATGTCATTTTAGAAACATAATGCAGGGAATCCAGAGTATTTCATATGGAAGCAAATTGTGTGTTAATTGGTCAATGTGAGGGAGCGAGGGATGCAGTAAAGGAGGAATAATGCATCGGAAAAGAGATACTCGGAACCCCAAAGAAAATCCTATCGTTTTCGTCGAAACGTATCTCGATTTAGAAGGAGATGGCAGGGAATCAAGAGTATTTCATATGGACGCAAATTGTGTGTTAATTCGTCAATGTGAGGGAGCGAGGGATGCAGTAAAAGAGGAAAAGAGATACTCGGAAACCCAAAGAAAATCCTATCGTTTCCGTAGAAGCGTATCTCGATTTAGAAGGACAATGCAGGGAATCCAGAGTATTTCATATGGACGCAAAATGTGTGTTAATTCGTCAATGTGAGGGAGCGAGGGATGCAGTAAAGGAGGTATAATGCATCGGAAATGAGATACTCGACTCCCAAAAAATATTCTATCGTTTCCGTCGAAACGTATCTCGATTTAGAAGGAGATGGCAGGGAATCCGGAGTATTTAATATGGACGCAAATTTTGTGTTAATGCAGCAATGTGAGGGAGTGAGGGATGCAGTAAAGGAGGTATAATGCATCGGAAATGAGATACTCGACTCCCAAAAAAAGTCCTATCGGTTCCGTCGAAACGTGTCTCGACTTAGAAAGAGATGGCAGGGAATCCAGAGCATTTCGTATGGACGCAAATTGTGTGTTAATTCGTCAATGTAAGGGAGCGAGGGATGCAGTAAAGGAGGAATGATGCATAGGAAAAGAGATACTCGACTTCCAAAATAAAATCTTATCGTTTCCGTAGAAACGTATCTCGTTTTAGAATGATAATGCAGGGAACCCAGAGTATTTCATATGGACGCAAATTGTGTGTTAATTCGGCAATGTGTGGGAGCGAGGGATGCAGTAAAGGAGGAATAATGCATCGGAAAAGAGATACTCGGAACCCCAAAGAAAATCCTATCGTTTCCGTAGAAACGTATCTCGATTTAGAAAGACAATGCAGGGAATCCAGAGTATTTCATATGGACGCAAATTGTGTGTTAATTCGTCAATGTGAGGGAGTGAGGGATGCAGTAAAGGAGGAATTATGCATCGGAAAAGAGATACTGGGAACCCCAAAGAAAATCCTATCGTTTCCGTAGAAACGTTCTCGATATACAAGGACAATGGAGGGAACTCAGAGTATTTCATATGGACGCAAATTGTGTGTTAATTCGTCAATGTTAGGGAGCGAGGGATGCAGTAAAGGAGGAATGATGCATCGGAAAAGAGATACTCGACTCCCAAAATAAAATCCTATCGTTTCCATAGAAGCGTATCTCGTTTTAGAATGATAATGCAGGGAACCCAGAGTATTTCATATGGACGCAAATTGTGTGTTAATTCGGCAATGTGTGGGAGCGTGGGATGCAGTAAAGGAGGAATAATGCATCGGGAAAGAGATACTCGGAACCCCAAAGAAAATCCTATCGTTTCCGTAGAAACGTATCTCGATTTAGAAGGACAATGCAGGGAATCCAGAGTATTTCATATGGACGCAAATTGTGTGTTAATTCGTCAATGTGAGGGAGCGAGGGATGCAGAAAAGGAGGAATAATGCATCGGAAAAGAGATACTCGGAACCCCAAAGAAAATCCTATCGTTTCCTTAGAAACGTGTCTCGATATAGAAGGACAATGCAGGGAACTCAGAGTATTTCATATGGACGCAAATTGTGTGTTAATTCGTCAATGTTAGGGAGCGAGGGATGCAGTAAAGGAGGAATAATGCATCGGAAAAGATATACTTGGGACCAGAAAGAAAATCCTATCGTTTCCGTAGAAGCGTATCTCGATTTAGAAGGAGATGGCAGGGAATCCAGAGTATTTCATATGGACGCAAATTGTGTGTTAATTCGGCAATGTGAGGGAGCGAGGGATGCAGTAAAGGAGGAATAATGCATCGGAAAAGAGATACTCGGAACCCCAAAGAAAATCCTATCGTTTCCGTAGAAACGTGTCTCGATATAGAAGGACAATGCAGGGAACTCAGAGTATTTCATATGGACGCAAATTGTGTGTTAATTCCTCAATGTTAGGGAGCGAGGGATGCAGTAATGGAGGAATAATGCATCGGAAAAGAGATACTCGACTCCCAAAAGAAAATCCAATCGTTTCCGTAGTAACGTATTCCGTTTTAGAAAGATAATGCAGGGAATCAAGGGTATTTCATATGGAAGCAAATTGTGTGTTAATTCGTCAATGTGAGGGAGCGAGGGATGCAGTAAAGGAGGAATAATGCATCGGAAAATAAATACTTGGAACCCCAAAGAAAATCCTATCGTTTCCGTAGAAACGTATCTCGATTTAGAAGGACAATGCAGGGAATCCAGAGTATTTCATATGGACGCAAATTGTGTATTAATTAGTCAATGTGAGGGAGCGAGGGATGCAGTAAAGGAGATACAATGCACCGGAAATGAGATACTCGACTCCCAAAAAAAATCCTATCGTTTCCGTCGAAACGTATCTCGATTTAGAAGGAGATGGCAGGGAATCCAGAATATTTCATATGGACGCAAATTGTGTGTTAATTCGTCAATGTGAGACAGCGAGGGATGCAGTAAAGGAGATATAATGCACCGGAAATGAGACACTCGACTCCCAAAAAAAATCCTATCGTTTCCGTAGAAACGTATTTTGTTTTAGAAAGATAATGCAGGGAATCCAGATTATTTGATATGGACGCAAATTGTGTGTTAATTCGGCAATGTGAGGGAGCGAGGTATGCAGTAAAGGAGGAATAATGCTTCGGAAAAAATGGAACCACAAAAAAAAATCCTATCGTTTCCGTAGAAGTGTATCTCGATTTAGAAGGACAATGCAGGGAATCCAGAGTATTTCATATGGACGCAAATTGTGTGTTAATTCGTCAATGTTAGGGAGCGAGGGATGCAGTAAAGGAGAAATAATGCATCGGAAAAGAGATACTCGACTCCCAAAAGAAAATCCAATCGTTTCCGTAGAAACGTATGTCGTTTTAGAAAGATAATGCAGGGAATCCAGAGTATTTCATATGGAAGCAAATTGTGTGTTAATTAGTCAATGTGAGGGAGCGAGGGATGCAGTAAAGGAGGAATAATGCATCGGAAAAGAGATACTTGGAACCCCAAAGAAAATCCTATCGTTTCCGTAGAAACGTATCTCGATTTAGAAGGACAATGCAGGGAATCCAGAGTATTTCACATGGACGCAAATTGTGTATTAATTCATCATTGTGAGGGAGCGAGGGATGAAGTAAAGGAGATATAATGCACCGGAAATGAGATACTCGACTCCCAAAAAAAATCCTATCGTTTCCGTCGAAACGTATTTGGATTTAGAAGGAGATGGCAGGGAATCCAGAGTATTTCATATGGAAGCGAAATGTGTGTTAAATCGTCAATGTGAGGGAGCGAGGGATGCAGTAATGGAGGAATAATGCATCGGAAAAGAGATACTCGGAACCCCAAAGAAAATCCTATCGTTTTCGTCGAAACGTATCTCGATTTAGAAGGAGATGGCAGGGAATAAAGAGTATTTCATATGGACGCAAATTGTGTGTTAATTCGTCAATGTGAGGGAGCGAGGGATGCAGTAAAGGAGGCAAAGAGATACTCGGAACCCCAAAGAAAATCCTATCGTTTCCGTAGAAGCGTATCTCGATTTAGAAGGACAATGCAGGGAATCCAGAGTATTTCATATGGACGCAAATTGTGTGTTAATTCGTCAATGTGAGGGAGCGAGGGATGCAGTAAAGGAGGTATAATGCATCGGAAATGAGAAACTCGACTCCCAAAAAATATTCTATCGTTTCCGTCGAAACGTATCTCGATTTAGAATGAGATGGTAGGGAATCCAGAGCATTTCATATGGACGCAAATTGTGTGTTAATTCGTCAATGTAAGGGAGCGAGGGATGCAGTAAAGGAGATATAATGCATCAGAAAAGAGATACCCGGAACCCCAAAGAAAATCCTATCGTTTCCGTCAAACGTATCTCGATTTAGAAGGAGATGGCAGGGAATCCGGAGTATTTAATATGGACGCAAATTTTGTGTTAATGCGGCAATGTGAGGGAGTGAGGGATGCAGTAAAGGAGGTATAATGCATCGCAAATGAGATACTCGACTCCCAAAAAAAATCCTATCGTTTCCGTCGAAACGTGTCTCGACTTAGAAAGAGATGGCAGGGAATCCAGAGCATTTCGTATGGACGCAAATTGTGTGTTAATTCGTCAATGTAAGGGAGCGAGGGAACGCTGTAAAGGAGGAATAATGCATCGGAAAAGAGATACCCGGAACCCCAAAGAAAATCCTATCGTTTCCGTGAAACGTATCTCGATTTAGAAGGAGATGGCAGGGAATCCGGAGTATTTCATATGGACGCATATTTTGTGTTAATTCGGCAATGTGAGGGAGCTAGGGATGCAGTAAAGGAGATATAATGCACCGGAAATGAGACACTCGACTCCCAAAAAAAATCCTATCGTTTCCGTAGAAACGTATTTTGTTTTAGAAAGATAATGCAGGGAATCCAGATTATTTCATATGGACGCAAATTGTGTGTTAATTCGGCAATGTGAGGGAGCGAGGTATGCAGTAAAGGAGGAATAATGCTTCGGAAAAGACGGAACCACAAAAAAAAATCCTATCGTTTCCGTAGAAGTGTATCTCGATTTAGAAGGACAATGCAGGGAATCCAGAGTATTTCATATGGACGCAAATTGTGTGTTAATTCGTCAATGTGAGGGAGCGAGGGATGCAGTAAACGAGGTATAATGAATCGGAAATGAGATACTCGACTCCCAAAAAATATTCTATCGTTTCCGTCGAAACGTATCTCGATTTAGAATGAGATGGTAGGGAATCCAGAGCATTTCATATGGACGCAAATTGTGTGTTAATTCGTCAATGTAAGGGAGCGAGGGATGCAGTAAAGGAGGAATAATGCATCAGAAAAGAGATACCCGGAACCCCAAAGAAAATCCTATCGTTTCCGTCAAACGTATCTCGATTTAGAAGGAGATGGCAGGGAATCCGGTGTATTTAATATGGACGCAAATTTTGTGTTAATGCGGCAATGTGAGGGAGTGAGGGATGCAGTAAAGGAGGTATAATGCATCGGAAATGAGATACTCGACTCCCAAAAAAAATCCTATCGTTTCCGTCGAAACGTGTCTCGACTTAGAAAGAGATGGCAGGGAATCCAGAGCATTTCGTATGGACGCAAATTGTGTGTTAATTCGTCAATGTAAGGGAGCGAGGGAACGCTGTAAAGGAGGAATAATGCATCGGAAAAGAGATACCCGGAACCCCAAAGAAAATCCTATCGTTTCCGTCAAACGTATCTCGATTTAGAAGGAGATGGCAGGGAATCCGGAGTATTTAATATGGACGCAAATTTTGTGTTAATGCAGCAATGTGAGGGAGTGAGGGATGCAGTAAAGGAGGAATGATGCATCGGAAAAGAGATACTCGACTTCCAAAATAAAATCCTATCGTTTCCGTAGAAACGTATCTCGTTTTAGAATGATAATGCAGGGAACCCAGAGTATTTCATATGGACGCAAATTGTGTGTTAATTCGGCAATGTGTGGGAGCGAGGGATGCAGTAAAGGAGGAATAATGCATCGGAAAAGAGATACTCGGAACCCCAAAGGAAATCCTATCGTTTCCGTAGAAACGTATCTCGATTTAGAAGGACAATGCAGGGAATCCAGAGTATTTCATATGGACGCAAATTGTGTGTTAATTCGTCAATGTGAGGGAGCGAGGGATGCAGTAAAGGAGGAATAATGCATCGGAAAAGAGATACTGGGAACCCCAAAGAAAATCCTATCGTTTCCGTAGAAACGTTCTCGATATAGAAGGACAATGCCGGGAACTCAGAGTATTTCATATGGACGCAAATTGTGTGTTAATTCGTCAATGTTAGGGAGCGAGGGATGCAGTAAAGGAGGAATGATGCATCGGAAAAGAGATACTCGACTCCCAAAATAAAATCCTATCGTTTCCGTAGAAACGTATCTCGTTTTAGAATGATAATGCAGGGAACCCAGAGTATTTCATATGGACGCAAATTGTGTGTTAATTCGGCAATGTGTGGGAGCGTGGGATGCAGTAAAGGAGGAATAATGCATCGGAAAAGAGATACTCGGAATCCCAAAGAAAATCCTATCGTTTCCGTAGAAACATATCTCGATTTAGAAGGACAATGCAGGGAATCCAGAGTATTTCATATGGACGCAAATTGTGTGTTAATTCGTCAATGTGAGGGATCGAGGGATGCAGTAAAGGAGGAATAATGCATCGGAAAAGAGATACTCGGAACCCCAAAGAAAATCCTATCGTTTCCGTAGAAACGTGTCTCGATATAGAAGGACAATGCAGGGAACTCAGAGTATTTCATATGGACGCATATTGTGTTAATTCGTCAATGTTAGGGAGCGAGGGATGCAGTAATGGAGGAATAATGCATCGGAAAAGAGATACTCGACTCCCAAACGAAAATCCAATCGTTTCCGTAGAAACGTATTTCGTTTTAGAAAGATAATGCAGGGAATCCAGATTATTTCATATGGACGCAAATTGTGTGTTAATCCGGCAATGTGAGGGAGCGAGGTATGCAGTAAAGGAGGAATAATTCATCAGAAAAGATATACTTGGGACCAGAAAGAAAATCCTATCGTTTCCGTAGAAGCGTATCTCGATTTAGAAGGACAATGCAGGGAATCCAGAGTATTTCATATGGACGCAAATTGTGTGTTAATTCGGCAATGTGAGGGAGCGAGGGATGCAGTAAAGGAGGAATAATGCATCGGAAAAGAGATACTCGGAACCCCAAAGAAAATCCTATCGTTTCCGTAGAAACGTGTCTCGATATAGAAGGACAATGCAGGGAACTCAGAGTATTTCATATGGACGCAAATTGTGTGTTAATTCGTCAATGTTAGGGAGCGAGGGATGCAGTAATGGAGGAATAATGCATCGGAAAAGAGATACTCGACTCCCAAAAGAAAATCCAATCGTTTCCGTAGTAACGTATTCCGTTTTAGAAAGATAATGCAGGGAATCCAGAGTATTTCATATGGACGCAAATTTTGTGTTAATTCGGCAATGTGAGGGAGCTAGGGATGCAGTAAAGGAGGAATAATGCATCGGAAAAGAGATACTCGGAACCCCCAAGAAAATCCTATCGTTTCCGTAGAAACGTATCTCGATTTAGAAGGACAATGCAGGGGATCGAGAGTATTTCATATGTGTGTTAATTCGTCAATGTAAGGGAGCGAGGGATGCAGTAAAGGAGGAATGATGCATCGGAAAAGAGATACTCGACTCCCAAAATAAAATCCTATCGTTTCCGTAGAAACGTATCTCGTTTTAGAATGATAATGCAGGGAACCCAGAGTATTTCATATGGACGCAAATTGTGTGTTAATTCGGCAATGTGTGGGAGCGAGGGATGCAGTAAAGGAGGTATAATGCATCGGAAAAGAGATACTCGGAACCCCAAAGAAAATCCTATCGTTTCCGTAGAAACGTATCTCGATTTAGAAGGACAATGCAGGGAATCCAGAGTATTTCATATGGACGCAAATTGTGTGTTAATTCGTCAATGTGAGGGAGCGAGGGATGCAGTAAAGGAGGAATAATGCATCGGAAAAGAGATACTGGGAACCCCAAAGAAAATCCTATCGTTTCCGTAGAAACGTGTCTCGATATAGAAGGACAATGCAGGGAACTCAGAGTATCTCATATGGACGCAAATTGTGTGTTAATTCGTCAATGTTAGGGAGCGAGGGATGCAGTAATGGAGGAATAATGCATCGGAAAAGAGATACTCGACTCCCAAACGAAAATCCAATCGTTTCCGTAGAAACGTAATTCGTTTTAGAAAGATAATGCACGGAATCCAGATTATTTCATATGGACGCAAATTGTGTGTTAATTCGGCAATGTGAGGGAGCGAGGTATGCAGTAAAGGAGGAATAATGCATCGGAAATGATATACTTGGGACCAGAAAGAAAATCCTATCGTTTCCGTAGAAGCGTATCTCGATTTAGAAGGACAATGCAGGGAATCCAGAGTATTTCATATGGACGCAAATTGTGTGTTAATTCGGCAATGTGAGGGAGCGAGGGATGCAGTAAAGGAGGAATAATGCATCGGAAAAGAGATACTTGGAACCCCAAAGAAAATCCTATCGTTTCCGTAGAAACGTGTCTCGATATAGAAGGACAATGCAGGGAACTCAGAGTATTTCATATGGACGCAAATTGTGTGTTAATTCGTCAATGTTAGGGAGCGAGGAATGCAGTAATGGAGGAATAATGCTCGGAAAAGAGATACTCGACTCCCAAAAGAAAATCCAATCGTTTCCGTAGAAACGTATTCCGTTTTAGAAAGATAATGCAGGGAATCCAGAGTATTTCATATGGAAGCAAATTGTGTGTTAACTCGTCAATGTGAGGGAGCGAGGGATGCAGTAAAGGAGGAATAATGCATCGGAAAAGAGATACTTGGAACCCCAAAGAAAATCCTATCGTTTCCGTAGAAACGTATTTCGATTTAGAAGGACAATGCAGGGAATCCAGAGTATTTCATATGGACGCAAATTGTGTATTAATTCGTCAATGTGAGGGAGCGAGGGATGCAGTAAAGGAGATACAATGCACCGGAAATGAGATACTCGACTCCCAAAAAAAATCCTATCGTTTCCGTCGAAACGTATCTGGATTTAGAAGGAGATGGCAGGGAATCCAGAGTATTTCATATAGACGAAAATTGTGTGTTAATTCGTCAATGTGAGGGAGCGAGGGATGCAGTAAAGGAGGAATAATGCATCGGAAATGAGATACTGGGAACCCCAAAGAAAATCCTATCGTTTTCGTCGAAACGTATCTCGATTTAGAAGGAGATGGCAGGGAATCCAGAGTATTTCATATGGACGCAAATTGTGTGTTAATTCGTCAATGTGAGGGAGCGAGGGATGCAGTAAAGGAGATATAATGCACCGGAAATGAGACACCCGACTCCCAAAAAAAATCCTATCGTTTCCGTAGAAACGTATTTGGTTTTAGAAAGATAATGCAGGGAACTCAGAGTATTTCATATGGACGCAAATTGTGTGTTAATTCGGCAATGTGAGGGAGCGAGGTATGCAGTAAAGGAGGAATAATGCATCGGAAAACATATACTTGGAACCACAAAGAAAATCCTATCGTTTCCGTAGAAGTGTATCTCGATTTAGAAGGACAATGCAGGGGATCCAGAGTATTTCATATGGACGCAAATTGTGTGTTAATTCGGCAATGTGAGGGAGCGAGGGATGCAGTAAAGGAGGAATAATGCAGCGGAAAAGAGATACTCGGAACCCCAAAGAAAATCCTATCGTTTTCGTCGAAACGTATCTCGATTTAGAAGGAGATGGCAGGGAATCCAGAGTATTTCATATGGACGCAAATTGTGTGTTAATTCGGCAATGTGAGGGAGCGAGAGATGCAGTAAAGGAGGAATAATGCATCGGAAAAGAGATACTCGGAACCCAAAGAAAATCCTATCGTTTCCGTAGAAACGTATATCGATATAGAAGGACAATGCAGGGAACTCAGAGTATTTCATATGGACGCAAATTGTGTGTTAATTCGGCAATGTAAGGGAGCGAGGGATGCAGTAAAGGAGGAATAATGCATCGGAAAATAGATACTCGGAACCCTAAAGAAAATCCTATCGTTTCCATAGAAACGTATCTCGACTTAGAAGGACAATGCAGGCAATCCAGAGTATTTCATACGGACGCAAATTGTGTGTTAATTCGTCGATGTGATGGAGCGAGGGATGCAGTAAAGGAGGAAAAGAGATACTCGGAACCCCAAAGAAAATCCTATCGTTTCCGTAGAAGCGTATCTCGATTTAGATGGACAATGCAGGGAATCCAGAGTATTTCATATGGACGCAAATTGTGTGTTAATTCGGCAATGGGAGGGAGCGAGGGATGCAGTAAAAGAGGAATAATGCATCGGAAAAAGAGATACTTGGAACCCCAAAGAAAATCCTATCGTTTCCTTAGAAGCGTATCTCGATTTAGAAGGACAATGCAGGGAATCCAGAGTATTTCATATGGACGCAAATTGTGTGTTAATTCGTCAATGTGAGGGAGCGAGGGATGCAGTAAAGGAGGTATAATGCATCGGAAATGAGATACTCGACTCCCAAAAAATATTCTATCGTTTCCGTCGAAACGTATCTCGATTTAGAATGAGATGGTAGGGAATCCAGAGCATTTCATATGGACGCAAATTGTGTGTTAATTCGTCAATGTAAGGGAGCGAGGGATGCAGTAAAGGAGGAATAATGCATCGGAAAAGAGATACTCGGAACCCCAAAGAAAATCCTATCGTTTCCGTAGAAACGTATCTCGATTTAGAAGGACAATGCAGGGAATCGAGAGTATTTCATATGTGTGTTAATTCGTAAATGTGAGGGAGCGAGGGATGCAGTAAAGGAGGAGTAATGCATCGGAACAGAGATACTCGAAACTCCAAAGAAAATCCTATCGTTTCCGTAGAAACGTGTCTCGATATAGAAGGACAATGCAGGGAACTCAGAGTATTTCATATGGACGCAAATTGTGTGTTAATTCGTCAATGTTAGGGAGCGAGGGATGCAGTGATGGAGGAATAATGCATCGGAAAAGAGATACTAGACTCCCAAACGAAAATCCAATCGTTTCCGTAGAAACGTATTTGGATTTAGAAGGAGATGGCAGGGAATCCAGAGTATTTCATATGGAAGCGAATTGTGTGTTAATTCGTCAATGTGAGGGAGCGAGGGATGCAGTAAAGGAGGAATAATGCATCGGAAAAGAGATACTAAGAACCCCAAAGAAAATCCTATCGTTTTCGTAGAAACGTATCTCGACTTAGAAGGACAATGCAGGCAATCCAGAGTATTTCATACGGACGCAAATTGTGTGTTAATTCGTCAATGTGATGGAGCGAGGGATGCAGTAAAGGAGGAAAAGAGATACTCGGAACCCCAAAGAAAATCCTATCGTTTCCGTAGAAGCGTATCTCGATTTAGATGGACAATGCAGGGAATCCAGAGTATTTCATATGGACGCAAATTGTGTGTTAATTCGGCAATGGGAGGGAGCGAGGGATGCAGTAAAAGAGGAATAATGCATCGGAAAAAGAGATACTTGGAACCCCAAAGAAAATCCTATCGTTTCCTTAGAAGCGTATCTCGATTTAGAAGGACAATGCAGGGAATCCAGAGTATTTCATATGGACGCAAATTGTGTGTTAATTCGTCAATGTGAGGGAGCGAGGGATGCAGTAAAGGAGGTATAATGCATCGGAAATGAGATACTCGACTCCCAAAAAATATTCTATCGTTTCCGTCGAAACGTATCTCGATTTAGAATGAGATGGTAAGGAATCCAGAGCATTTCATATGGACGCAAATTGTGTGTTAATTCGGCAATGGGAGGGAGCGAGGGATGCAGTGAAAGAGGAATAATGCATCGGAAAAAGAGATACTTGGAACCCCAAAGAAAATCCTATCGTTTCCTTAGAAGCGTATCTCGATTTAGAAGGACAATGCAGGGAATCCAGAGTATTTCATATGGACGCAAATTGTGTGTTAATTCGTCAATGTTAGGGAGCGAGGGATGCAGTAATGGAGGAATAATGCATCGGAAAAGAGATACTAGACTCCCAAACGAAAATCCAATCGTTTCCGTAGAAACGTATTTGGATTTAGAAGGAGATGGCAGGGAATCCAGAGTATTTCATATGGAAGCGAATTGTGTGTTAATTCGTCAATGTGAGGGAGCGAGGGATGCAGTAAAGGAGGAATAATGCATCGGAAAAGAGATACTCAGAACCCCAAAGAAAATCCTATCGTTTTCGTCGAAACGTATCTCGATTTAGAAGGAGATGTCAGGGAATCAAGAGTATTTCATATGGACGCAAATTGTGTGTTAATTCGTCAATGTGAGGGAGCGAGGATTGCAGTAAAGAAGGAAAAGAGATACTCGGAACCCCAAAGAAAATCCTATCGTTTCCGTAGAAGCGTATCTCGATTTAGAAGGACAATGCAGGGAATCCAGAGTATTTCATATGGACGCAAATTGTGTGTTAATTCGTCAATGTGAGGGAGCGAGGGATGCAGTAAAGGAGGTATAATGCATCGGAAATGAGATACTCGACTCCCAAAAAATATTCTATCGTTTCCGTCGAAACGTATCTCGATTTAGAAGGAGATGTCAGGGAATCAAGAGTATTTCATATGGACGCAAATTGTGTGTTAATTCGTCAATGTGAGGGAGCGAGGATTGCAGTAAAGAAGGAAAAGAGATACTCGGAACCCCAAAGAAAATCCTATCGTTTCCGTAGAAGCGTATCTCGATTTAGAAGGACAATGCAGGGAATCCAGAGTATTTCATATGGACGCAAATTGTGTGTTAATTCGTCAATGTAAGGGAGCGAGGGATGCAGTAAAGGAGGAATAATGCATCAGAAAAGAGATACCCGGAACCCCAAAGAAAATCCTATCGTTTCCGTCAAACGTATCTCGATTTAGAAGGATATGGCAGGGAATGTGGAGTATTTAATATGGACGCAAATTTTGTGTTAATGCGGCAATGTGAGGGAGTGAGGGATGCAGTAAAGGAGGTATAATGCATCGGAAATGAGATACTCGACTCCCAAAAAAAATCCTATCGTTTCCGTCGAAACGTGTCTCGACTTAGAAAGAGATGGCAGGGAATCCTGAGCATTTCGTATGGACGCAAATTGTGTGTTAATTCGTCAATGTAAGGGAGCGAGGGAACGCTGTAAAGGAGGAATAATGCATCGGAAAGGAGATACCCGGAACCCCAAAGAAAATCCTATCGTTTCCGTCAAACGTATCTCGATTTAGAAGGAGATGGCAGGGAATCCGGAGTATTTCATATGGACGCAAATTTTGTGTTAATTCGGCAATGTGAGGGAGCTAGGGATGCAGTAAAGGAGGAATAATGCATCGGAAAAGAGATACTCGGAACCCCAAAGAAAATCCTATCGTTTCCGTAGAAACGTATCTCGATTTAGAAGGACAATGCAGGGGATCGAGAGTATTTCATATGTGTGTTAATTCGTCAATGTAAGGGAGCGAGGGATGCAGTAAAGGAGGAATGATGCATCGGAAAAGAGATACTCGACTCCCAAAATAAAATAGTATCGTTTCCGTAGAAACGTATCTCGTTTTAGAATGATAATGCAGGGAACCCAGAGTATTTCATATGGACGCAAATTGTGTGTTAATTCGGCAATGTGTGGGAGCGAGGGATGCAGTAAAGGAGGTATAATGCATCGGAAAAGAGATACTCGGAACCCCAAAGAAAATCCTATCGCTTCCGTAGAATCGTATCTCAATTTAGAAGGACAATGCAGGGAATCCAGAGTATTTCATATGGACGCAAATTGTGTGTTAATTCGTCAATGTGAGGGAGCGAGGGATGCAGTAAAGGAGGAATAATGCATCGGAAAAGAGATACTGGGAACCCCAAAGAAAATCCTATCGTTTCCGTAGAAACGTGTCTCGATATAGAAGGACAATACAGGGAACTCAGAGTATTTCATATGGACGAAAATTGTGTGTTAATTCGTCAATGTTAGGGAGCGAGGGATGCAGTAATGGAGGAATAATGCATCGGAAAAGAGATACTCGACTTCCAAACGAAAATCCAATCGTTTCCGTAGAAACGTATTTCGTTTTAGAAAGATAATGCAGGGAATCCAGATTATTTCATATGGACGCAAATTGTGTGTTAATTCGGCAATGTGAGGGAGCGAGGTATGCAGTAAAGGAGGAATAATGCATCGGAAAAGATATACTTGGGACCAGAAAGAAAATCCTATCGTTTCCGTAGAAGCGTATCTCGATTTAGAAGGACAATGCAGGGAATCCAGAGTATTTCATATGGACGCAAATTGTGTGTTAATTCGGCAATGTGAGGGAGCGAGGGATGCAGTAAAGGAGGAATAATGCATCGGCAAAGAGATACTTGGAACCCCAAAGAAAATCCTATCGTTTCCGTAGAAACGTGTCTCGATATAGAAGGACAATGCAGGGAACTCAGAGTATTTCATATGGACGCAAATTGTGTGTTAATTCGTCAATGTTAGGGAGCGAGGGATGCAGTAATGGAGGAATAATGCATCGGAAAAGAGATACTCGACTCCCAAAAGAAAATCCAATCGTTTCCGTAGTAACGTATTCCGTTTTAGAAAGATAATGCAGGGAATCCAGAGTATTTCATATGGAAGCAAATTGTGTGTTAATTCGTCAATGTGAGGGAGGGAGGGATGCAGTAAAGGAGGAATAATGCATCGGAAGAGAGATACTTGGAACCCCAAAGAAAATCCTATCGTTTCCGTAGAAACGTATCTCGATTTAGAAGGACAATGCAGGTAATCCAGAGTATTTCATATGGACGCAAATTGTGTGTTAATTCGGCAATGTGAGGGAGCGAGGGATGCAGTAAAGGAGGAATAATGCATCGGAAAAGAGATACTCGGAACCCCAAAGAAAATCCTATCGTTTCCGTAGAAACGTGTCTCGATATAGAAGGACAATGCAGGGAACTCAGAGTATTTCATATGGACGCAAATTGTGTGTTAATTCGTCAATGTTAGGGAGCGAGGGATGAAGTAATGGAGGAATAATGCATCGGAAAAGAGATACTCGACTCCCAAAAGAAAATCCAATCGTTTCCGTAGTAACGTATTCCGTTTTAGAAAGATAATGCAGGGAATCCAGAGTATTTCATATGGAAGCAAATTGTGTGTTAATTCGTCAATGTGAGGGAGGGAGGGATGCAGTAAAGGAGGAATAATGCATCGGAAAAGAGATACTTGGAACCCCAAAGAAAATCCTATCGTTTCCGTAGAAACGTATCTCAATTTAGAAGGACAATGCAGGGAATCCAGAGTATTTCATATGGACGCAAATTGTGTGTTAATTCGTCAATGTGAGGGAGCGAGGGATGCAGTAAAGGAGGTATAATGCATCGGAAATGAGATACTCGACTCCCAAAAAATATTCTATCGTTTCCGTCGAAACGTATCTCGATTTAGAATGAGATGGTAGGGAATCCAGAGCATTTCATATGGACGCAAGTTGTGTGTTAATTCGTCAATGTAAGGGAGCGAGGGATGCAGTAAAGGAGGAATAATGCATCAGAAAAGAGATACCCGGAACCCCAAAGAAAATCCTATCGTTTCCGTCAAACGTATCTCGATTTAGAAGGAGATGGCAGGGAATGTGGAGTATTTAATATGGACGCAAATTTTGTGTTAATGCGGCAATGTGAGGGAGTGAGGGATGCAGTAAAGGAGGTATAATGCATCGGAAATGAGATACTCGACTCCCAAAAAAAATCCTATCGTTTCCGTCGAAACGTGTCTCGACTTAGAAAGAGATGGCAGGGAATCCTGAGCATTTCGTATGGACGCAAATTGTGTGTTAATTCGTCAATGTAAGGGAGCGAGGGAACGCTGTAAAGGAGGAATAATGCATCGGAAAGGAGATACCCGGAACCCCAAAGAAAATCCTATCGTTTCCGTCAAACGTATCTCGATTTAGAAGGAGATGGCAGGGAATCCGGAGTATTTCATATGGACGCAAATTTTGTGTTAATTCGGCAATGTGAGGGAGCTAGGGATGCAGTAAAGGAGGAATAATGCATCGGAAAAGAGATACTCGGAACCCCAAAGAAAATCCTATCGTTTCCGTAGAAACGTATCTCGATTTAGAAGGACAATGCAGGGGATCGAGAGTATTTCATATGTGTGTTAATTCGTCAATGTAAGGGAGCGAGGGATGCAGTAAAGGAGGAATGATGCATCGGAAAAGAGATACTCGACTCCCAAAATAAAATAGTATCGTTTCCGTAGAAACGTATCTCGTTTTAGAATGATAATGCAGGGAACCCAGAGTATTTCATATGGACGCAAATTGTGTGTTAATTCGGCAATGTGTGGGAGCGAGGGATGCAGTAAAGGAGGTATAATGCATCGGAAAAGAGATACTCGGAACCCCAAAGAAAATCCTATCGTTTCCGTAGAAGCGTATCTCGATTTAGAAGGACAATGCAGGGAATCCAGAGTATTTCATATGGACGCAAATTGTGTGTTAATTCGGCAATGTGAGGGAGCGAGGGATGCAGTAAAGGAGGAATAATGCATCGGAAAAGAGATACTCGGAACCCCAAAGAAAATCCTATCGTTTCCGTAGAAACGTGTCTCGATATAGAAGGACAATGCAGGGAACTCAGAGTATTTCATATGGACGCAAATTGTGTGTTAATTCGTCAATGTTAGGGAGCGAGGGATGCAGTAATGGAGGAATAATGCATCGGAAAAGAGATACTCGACTCCCAAAAGAAAATCCAATCGTTTCCGTAGTAACGTATTCCGTTTTAGAAAGATAATGCAGGGAATCCAGAGTATTTCATATGGAAGCAAATTGTGTGTTAATTCGTCAATGTGAGGGAGGGAGGGATGCAGTAAAGGAGGAATAATGCATCGGAAAAGAGATACTTGGAACCCCAAAGAAAATCCTATCGTTTCCGTAGAAACGTATCTCGATTTAGAAGGACAATGCAGGTAATCCAGAGTATTTCATATGGACGCAAATTGTGTGTTAATTCGGCAATGTGAGGGAGCGAGGGATGCAGTAAAGGAGGAATAATGCATCGGAAAAGAGATACTCGGAACCCCAAAGAAAATCCTATCGTTTCCGTAGAAACGTGTCTCGATATAGAAGGACAATGCAGGGAACTCAGAGTATTTCATATGGACGCAAATTGTGTGTTAATTCGTCAATGTTAGGGAGCGAGGGATGCAGTAATGGAGGGATAATGCATCGGAAAAGAGATACTCGACTCCCAAAAGAAAATCCAATCGTTTCCGTAGTAACGTATTCCGTTTTAGAAAGATAATGCAGGGAATCCAGAGTATTTCATATGGAAGCAAATTGTGTGTTAATTCATCATTGTGAGGGAGCGAGGGATGAAGTAAAGGAGATATAATGCACCGGAAATGAGATACTCGACTCCCAAAAAAAATCCTATCGTTTCCGTCGAAACGTATTTGGATTTAGAAGGAGATGGCAGGGAATCCAGAGTATTTCATATGGAAGGGAAATGTGTGTTAAATCGTCAATGTGAGGGAGCGAGGGATGCAGTAAAGGAGGAATAATGCATCGGAAAAGAGATACTCGGAACCCCAAAGAAAATCCTATCGTTTTCGTCGAAACGTATCTCGATTTAGAAGGAGATGGCAGGGAATCAAGAGTATTTCATATGGACGCAAATTGTGTGTTAATTCGTCAATGTGAGGGAGCGAGGGATGCAGTAAAGGAGGAAAAGAGATACTCGGAACCCCAAAGAAAATCCTATCGTTTCCGTAGAAGCGTATCTCGATTTAGAAGGACAATGCAGGGAATCCAGAGTATTTCATATGGACGCAAATTGTGTGTTAATTCGTCAATGTGAGGGAGCGAGGGATGCAGTAAAGGAGGTATAATGCATCGGAAATGAGATACTCGACTCCCAAAAAATATTCTATCGTTTCCGTCGAAACGTATCTCGATTTAGAATGAGATGGTAGGGAATCCAGAGCATTTCATATGGACGCAAATTGTGTGTTAATTCGTCAGTGTAAGGGAGCGAGGGATGCAGTAAAGGAGGAATAATGCATCAGAAAAGAGATACCCGGAACCCCAAAGAAAATCCTATCGTTTCCGTCAAACGTATCTCGATTTAGAAGGAGATGGCAGGGAATCCGGAGTATTTAATATGGACGCAAATTTTGTGTTAATGCGGCAATGTGAGGGAGTGAGGGATGCAGTAAAGGAGGTATAATGCATCGGAAATGAGATACTCGACTCCCAAAAAAAATCCTATCGTTTCCGTCGAAACGTGTCTCGACTTAGAAAGAGATGGCAGGGAATCCAGAGCATTTCGTATGGACGCAAATTGTGTGTTAATTCGTCAATGTAAGGGAGCGAGGGAACGCTGTAAAGGAGGAATAATGCATCGGAAAAGAGATACCCGGAACCCCAAAGAAAATCCTATCGTTTCCGTCAAACGTATCTCGATTTAGAAGGAGATGGCAGGGAATCCGGAGAATTTCATATGGACGCAAATTTTGTGTTAATTCGGCAATGTGAGGGAGCTAGGGATGCAGTAAAGGAGATATAATGCACCGGAAATGAGACACTCGACTCCCAAAAAAAATCCTATCGTTTCCGTAGAAACGTATTTTGTTTTAGAAAGATAATGCAGGGAATCCAGATTATTTCATATGGACGCAAATTGTGTGTTAATTCGGCAATGTGAGGGAGCGAGGTATGCAGTAAAGGAGGAATAATGCTTTGGAAAAGATGGAACCACAAAAAAAAAATCCTATCGTTTCCGTAGAAGTGTATCTCGATTTAGAAGGACAATGCAGGGAATCCAGAGTATTTCATATGGACGCAAATTGTGTGTTAATTCGTCAATGTGAGGGAGCGAGGGATGCAGTAAAGGAGGTATAATGCATCGGAAATGAGATACTCGACTCCCAAAAAATATTCTATCGTTTCCGTCGAAACGTATCTCGATTTAGAATGAGATGGTAGGGAATCCAGAGCATTTCATATGGACGCAAATTGTGTGTTAATTCGTCAATATAAGGGAGCGAGGGATGCAGTAAAGGAGGAATAATGCATCAGAAATGAGATACCCGGAACCCCAAAGAAAATCCTATCGTTTCCGTCAAACGTATCTCGATTTAGAAGGAGATGGCAGGGAATCCGGAGTATTTAATATGGACGCAAATTTTGTGTTAATGCGGCAATGCGAGGGAGTGAGGGATGCAGTAAAGGAGGTATAATGCATCGGAAATGAGATACTCGACTCCCAAAAAAAATCCTATCGTTTCCGTCGAAACGTGTCTCGACTTAGAAAGAGATGGCAGGGAATCCAGAGCATTTCGTATGGACGCAAATTGTGTGTTAATTCGTCAATGTAAGGGAGCGAGGGAACGCTGTAAAGGAGGAATAATGCATCGGAAAAGAGATACCTGGAACCCCAAAGAAAATCCTATCGTTTCCGTCAAACGTATCTCGATTTAGAAGGAGATGGCAGGGAATCCGGAGTATTTAATATGGACGCAAATTTTGTGTTAATGCAGCAATGTGAGGGAGTGAGGGATGCAGTAAAGGAGGTATAATGCATCGGAAATGAGATACTCGACTCCCAAAAAAAGTCCTATCGGTTCCGTCGAAACGTGTCTCGACTTAGAAAGAGATGGCAGGGAATCCAGAGCATTTCGTATGGACGCAAATTGTGTGTTAATTCGTCAATGTAAGGGAGCAAGGGAACGCTGTAAAGGAGGATTAATGCATCGGAAAAGAGATACCCGGAACCCCAAGAAAATCCTATCGTTTCCGTCAAACGTATCTCGATTTAGAAGGAGATGGCAGGGAATCCGGAGTATTTCATATGGACGCAAATTTTGTGTTAATTCGGCAATGTGAGGGAGCTAGGGATGCAGTAAAGGTGGAATAATGCATCGGAAAAGAGATACTCGGAACCCCAAAGAAAATCCTATCGTTTCCGTAGAAACGTATCTCGATTTAGAAGGACAATGCAGGGGATCGAGGGTATTTCATATGTGTGTTAATTCGTCAATGTAAGGGAGCGAGGGATGCAGTAAAGGAGGAATGATGCATCGGAAAAGAGATACTCGACTTCCAAAATAAAATCCTATCGTTTCCGTAGAAACGTATCTCGTTTTAGAATGATAATGCAGGGAACCCAGAGTATTTCATATGGACGCAAATTGTGTGTTAATTCGGCAATGTGTGGGAGCGAGGGATGCAGTAAAGGAGGAATAATGCATCGGAAAAGAGATACTCGGAACCCCAAAGAAAATCCTATCGTTTCCGTAGAAACGTATCGCGATTTAGAAGGACAATGCAGGGAATCCAGAGTATTTCATATGGACGCAAATTGTGTGTTAATTCGTCAATGTGAGGGAGCGAGGGATGCAGTAAAGGAGGAAAATGCATCGGAAAAGAGATACTGGGAACCCCAAAGAAAATCCTATCGTTTCCGTAGAAACGTTCTCGATATAGAAGGACAATGCAGGGAACTCAGAGTATTTCATATGGACGCAAATTGTGTGTTAATTCGTCAATGTTAGGGAGCGAGGGATGCAGTAAAGGAGGAATGATGCATCGGAAAAGAGATACTCGACTCCCAAAATAAAATCCTATCGTTTCCGTAGAAACGTATCTCGTTTTAGAATGATAATGCAGGGAACCCAGAGTATTTCATATGGACGCAAATTGTGTGTTAATTCGGCAATGTGTGGGAGCGTGGGATGCAGTAAAGGAGGAATAATGTATCGGAAAAGAGATACTCGGAACCCCAAAGAAAATCCTATCGTTTCCGTAGAAACGTATCTCGATTTAGAAGGACAATGCAGGGAATCCAGAGTATTTCATATGGACGCAAATTGTGTGTTAATTCGTCAATGTTAGGGAGCGAGGGATGCAGTAATGGAGGAATAATGCATCGGAAAAGAGATACTCGACTCCCAAACGAAAATCCAATCGTTTCCGTAGAAACGTATTTCGTTTTAGAAAGATAATGCAGGGAATCCAGATTATTTCATATGGACGCAAATTGTGTGTTAATTCGGCAATGTGAGGGAGCGAGGTATGCAGTAAAGGAGGAATAATGCATCGGAAAAGATATACTTGGGACCAGAAAGAAAATCCTATCGTTTCCGTAGAAGCGTATCTCGATTTAGAAGGACAATGCAGGGAATCCAGAGTATTTCATATGGACGCAAATTGTGTGTTAATTCGGCAATGTGAGGGAGCGAGGGATGCAGTAAAGGAGGAATAATGCATCGGAAAAGAGATACTCGGAACCCCAAAGAAAATCCTATCGTTTCCGTAGAAACGTGTCTCGATATAGAAGGACAATGCAGGGAACTCAGAGTATTTCATATGGACGCAAATTGTGTGTTAATTCGTCAATGTTAGGGAGCGAGGGATGCAGTAATTGAGGAATAATGCATCGGAAAAGAGATACTCGACTCCCAAAAGAAAATCCAATCGTTTCCGTAGTAACGTATTCCGTTTTAGAATGATAATGCAGGGAATCCAGAGTATTTCATATGGAAGCAAATTGTGTGTTAATTCGTCAATGTGAGGGAGGGAGGGATGCAGTAAAGGAGGAATAATGCATCGGAAAAGAGATACTTGGAACCCCAAAGAAAATCCTATCGTTTCCGTAGAAACGTATCTCGATTTAGAATGAGATGGTAGGGAATCCAGAGCATTTCATATGGACGCAAATTGTGTGTTAATTCGTCTATGGAAGGGAGCGAGGGATGCAGTAAAGGAGGAATAATGCATCAGAAAAGAGATACCCGGAACCCCAAAGAAAATCCTATCGTTTCCGTCAAACGTATCTCGATTTAGAAGGAGATGGCAGGGAATCCGGAGTACTTAATATGGACGCAAATTTTGTGTTAATGCGGCAATGTGAGGGAGTGAGGGATGCAGTAAAGGAGGTATAATGCATCGGAAATGAGATACTCGACTCCCAAAAAAAATCCTATCGTTTCCGTCGAAACGTGTCTCGACTTAGAAAGAGATGGCAGGGAATCCAGAGCATTTCGTATGGACGCAAATTGTGTGTTAATTCGTCAATGTAAGGGAGCGAGGGAACGCTGTAAAGGAGGAATAATGCATCGGAAAAGAGATACCCGGAACCCCAAAGAAAATCCTATCGTTTCCGTCAAACGTATCTCGATTTAGAAGGAGATGGCAGGGAATCCGGAGTATTTCATATGGACGCAAATTTTGTGTTAATTCGGCAATGTGCTGGAGCTAGGGATGCAGTAAAGGAGGAATAAGGCATCGGAAAAGAGATACTCGGAACCCCAAAGAAAATCCTATCGTTTCCGTAGAAACGTATCTCGATTTAGAAGGACAATGCAGGGGATCGAGAGTATTTCATATGTGTGTTAATTCGTCAATGTAAGGGAGCGAGGGATGCAGTAAAGGAGGAATGATGCATCGGAAAAGAGATACTCGACTCCCAAAATAAAATCCTATCGTTTCCGTAGAAACGTATCTCGTTTTAGAATGATAATGCAGGGAACCCAGAGTATTTCATATGGACGCAAATTGTGTGTTAATTCGGCAATGCGTGGGAGCGTGGGATGCAGAAAAGGAGGAATAATGCATCGGAAAAGAGATACTCGGAACCCCAAAGAAAATCCTATCGTTTCCGTAGAAACGTATCTCGATTTAGAAGGACAATGCAGGGAATCCAGAGTATTTCATATGGACGCAAATTGTGTGTTAATTCGTCAATGTGAGGGAGCGAGGGATGCAGTAAAGGAGGAATAATGCATCGGAAAAGAGCTACTCGGAACCCCAAAGAAAATCCTATCGTTTCCGTAGAAACGTGTCTCGATATAGAAGGACAATGCAGGGAACTCAGAGTATTTCATATGGACGCAAATTGTGTGTTAATTCGTCAATGTTAGGGAGCGAGGGATGCAGTAATGGAGGAATAATGCATCGGAAAAGAGATACTCGACTCCCAAACGAAAATCCAATCGTTTCCGTAGAAACGTATTTCGTTTTAGAAAGATAATGCAGGGAATCCAGATTATTTCATATGTACGCAAATTGTGTGTTAATTCGGCAATGTGAGGGAGCGAGGTATGCAGTAAATGAGGAATAATGCATCGGAAAAGATATACTTGGGACCAGAAAGAAAATCCTATCGTCTCCGTAGAAGCGTATCTCGATTTAGAAGGACAATGCAGGGAATCCAGAGTATTTCATATGGACGCAAATTGTGTGTTAATTCGGCAATGTGAGGGAGCGAGGGATGCAGTAAAGGAGGAATAATGCATCGGAAAAGAGATACTCGGAACCCCAAAGAAAATCCTATCGTTTCCGTAGAAACGTGTCTCGATATAGAAGGACAATGCAGGGAACTCAGAGTATTTCATATGGACGAAAATTGTGTGTTAATTCGTCAATGTTAGGGAGCGAGGGATGCAGTAATGGAGGAATAATGCATCGGAAAAGAGATACTCGACTCCCAAAAGAAAATCCAATCGTTTCCGTAGTAACGTATTCCGTTTTAGAAAGATAATGCAGGGAATCCAGAGTATTTCATATGGAAGCAAATTGTGTGTGAATTCGTCAATGTGAGGGAGGTAGGGATGCAGTAAAGGAGGAATAATGCATCGGAAAAGAGATACTTGGAACCCCAAAGAAAATCCTATCGTTTCCGTAGAAACGTATCTCGATTTAGAATGAGATGGTAGGGAATCCAGAGCATTTCATATGGACGCAAATTGTGTGTTAATTCGTCGATGTAAGGGAGCGAGGGATGCAGTAAAGGAGGAATAATGCATCAGAAAAGAGATACCCGGAACCCCAAAGAAAATCCTATCGTTTCCGTCAAACGTATCTCGATTTAGAAGGAGATGGCAGGGAATCCGGAGTATTTAATATGGACGCAAATTTTGTGTTAATGCGGCAATGTGAGGGAGTGAGGGATGCAGTAAAGGAGGTATAATGCATCGGAAATGAGATACTCGACTCCCAAAAAAAATCCTAACGTTTCCGTCGAAACGTGTCTCGACTTAGAAAGAGATGGCAGGGAACCCAGAGCATTTCGTATGGACGCAAATTGTGTGTTAATTCGTCAATGTAAGGGAGCGAGGGAACGCTGTAAAGGAGGAGTAATGCATCGGAAAAGAGATACCCGGAACCCCAAAGAAAATCCTATCGTTTCCGTCAAACGTATCTCGATTTAGAAGGAGATGGCAGGGAATCCGGAGTATTTCATATGGACGCAAATTTTGTGTTAATTCGGCAATGTGAGGGAGCTAGGGATGCAGTAAAGGAGGAATAATGCATCGGAAAAGAGATACTCGGAACCCCAAAGAAAATCCTATCGTTTCCGTAGAAACGTATCTCGATTTAGAAGGACAATGCAGGGGATCGAGAGTATTTCATATGTGTGTTAATTCGTCAATGTAAGGGAGCGAGGGATGCAGTAAAGGAGGAATGACGCATCGGAAAAGAGATACTCGACTCCCAAAATAAAATTCCTATCGTTTCCGTAGAAACGTATCTCGTTTTAGAATGATAATGCAGGGAACCCAGAGTTTTTCGTATGGACGCAAATTGTGTGTTAATTCGGCAATGTGTGGGAGCGAGGGATGCAGTAAAGGAGGTATAATGCATCGGAAAAGAGATACTCGGAACCCCAAAGAAAATCCTATCGTTTCCGTAGAAACGTATCTCGATTTAGAAGGACAATGCAGGGAATCCAGAGTATTTCATATGGACGCAAATTGTGTGTTAATTCGTCAATGTGAGGGAGCGAGGGATGCAGTAAAGGAGGAATAATGCATCGGAAAAGAGATACTGGGAACCCCAAAGAAAATCCTATCGTTTCCGTAGAAACGTGTCTCGATATAGAAGGACAATGCAGGGAACTCAGAGTATTTCATATGGACGCAAATTGTGTGTTAATTCGTCAATGTTAGGGAGCGAGGGATGCAGTAATGGAGGAATAATGCATCGGAAAAGAGATACTCGACTCCCAAACGAAAATCCAATCGTTTCCGTAGAAACGTATTTCGTTTTAGAAAGATAATGCAGGGAATCCAGATTATTTCATATGGACGCAAATTGTGTGTTAATTCGGCAATGTGAGGGAGCGAGGTATGCAGTAAAGGAGGAATAATGCATCGGAAAAGATATACTTGGGACCAGAAAGAAAATCCTATCGTTTCCGTAGAAGCGTATCTCAATTTAGAAGGACAATGCAGGGAATCCAGAGTATTTCATATGGACGCAAATTGTGTGTTAATTCGGCAATGTGAGGGAGCGAGGGATGCAGTAAAGGAGGAATAATGCATCGGAAAAGAGATACTCGGAACCCCAAAGAAAATCCTATCGTTTCCGTAGAAACGTGTCTCGATATAGAAGGACAATGCAGGGAACTCAGAGTATTTCATATGGACGCAAATTGCGTGTTAATTCGTCAATGTTAGGGAGCGAGGGATGCAGTAATGGAGGAATAATGCATCGGAAAAGAGATACTCGACTCCCAAAAGAAAATCCAATCGTTTCCGTAGAAACGTATTCCGTTTTAGAAAGATAATGCAGGGAATCCAGAGTATTTCACATGGAAGCAAATTGTGTATTAATTCGTCAATGTGAGGGAGCGAGGGATGCAGTAAAGGAGATACAATGCACCGGAAATGAGATACTCGACTCCCAAAAAAAATCCTATCGTTTCCGTCGAAACGTATCTGGATTTAGAAGGAGATGGCAGGGAATCCAGAGTATTTCATATAGACGAAAATTGTGTGTTAATTCGTCAATGTGAGGGAGCGAGGGATGCAGTAAAGGAGGAATAATGCATCGGAAAAGAGATACTGGGAACCCCAAAGAAAATCCTATCGTTTTCGTCGAAACGTATCTCGATTTAGAAGGAGATGGCAGGGAATCCAGAGTATTTCATATGGACGCAAATTGTGTGTTAATTCGTCAATGTGAGGGAGCGAGGGATGCAGTAAAGGAGATATAATGCACCGGAAATGAGACACTTGACTCCCAAAAAAAATCCTATCGTTTCCGTAGAAACGTATTTCGTTTTAGAAAGATAATGCAGGGAACTCAGAGTATTTCATATGGACGCAAATTGTGTGTTAATTCAGCAATGTGAGGGAGCGAGGTATGCAGTAAAGGAGGAATAATGCATCGGAAAACATATACTTGGAACCACAAAGAAAATCCTATCGTTTCCGTAGAAGTGTATCTCGATTTAGAAGGACAATGCAGGGGATCCAGAGTATTTCATATGGACGCAAATTGTGTGTTAATTCGGCAATGTGAGGGAGCGAGGGATGCAGTAAAGGAGGAATAATGCATCGGAAAAGAGATACTCGGAACCCCAAAGAAAATCCTATCGTTTTCGTCGAAACGTATCTCGATTTAGAAGGAGATGGCAGGGAATCCAGAGTATTTCATATGGACGCAAATTGTGTGTTAATTCGGCAATGTGAGGGAGCGAGAGATGCAGTAAAGGAGGAATAATGCATCGGAAAAGAGATACTCGGAACCCAAAGAAAATCCTATCGTTTCCGTAGAAACGTATATCGATATAGAAGGACAATGCAGGGAACTCAGAGTATTTCATATGGACGCAAATTGTTTGTTAATTCGGCAATGTAAGGGAGCGAGGGATGCAGTAAAGGAGGAATAATGCATCGGAAAATAGATACTCGGAACCCTAAAGAAAATCCTATCGTTTCCGTAGAAACGTATCTCGACTTAGAAGGACAATGCAGGCAATCCAGAGTATTTCATACAGACGCAAATTGTGTGTTAATTCGTCAATGTGATGGAGCGAGGGATGCAGTAAAGGAGGAAAAGAGATACTCGGAACCCCAAAGAAAATCCTATCGTTTCCGTAGAAGCGTATCTCGATTTAGATGGACAATGCAGGGAATCCAGAGTATTTCATATGGACGCAAATTGTGTGTTATTCGGCAATGGGAGGGAGCGAGGGATGCAGTAAAAGAGGAATAATGCTTCGGAAAAAGAGATACTTGGAACCCCAAAGAAAATCCTATCGTTTCCTTAGAAGCGTATCTCGATTTAGAAGGACAATGCAGGGAATCCAGAGTATTTCATATGGACGCAAATTGTGTGTTAATTCGTCAATGTGAGGGAGCGAGGGATGCAGTAAAGGAGGTATAATGCATCGGAAATGAGATACTCGACTCCCAAAAAATATTCTATCGTTTCCGTCGAAACGTATCTCGATTTAGAATGAGATGGTAGGGAATCCAGAGCATTTCATATGGGCGCAAATTGTGTGTTAATTCGTCAATGTAAGGGAGCGAGGGATGCAGTAAAGGAGGAATAATGCATCGGAAAAGAGATACTCGGAACCCCAAAGAAAATCCTATTGTTTCCGTAGAAACGTATCTCGATTTAGAATGATAATGCAGGGAACCCAGAGTTTTTCGTATGGACGCAAATTGTGTGTTAATTCGGCAATGTGTGGGAGCGAGGGATGCAGTAAAGGAGGTATAATGCATCGGAAAAGAGATACTCGGAACCCCAAAGAAAATCCTATCGTTTCCGTAGAAACGTATCTCGATTTAGAAGGACAATGCAGGGAATCCAGAGTATTTCATATGGACGCAAATTGTGTGTTAATTCGTCAATGTGAGGGAGCGAGGGATGCAGTAAAGGAGGAATAATGCATCGGAAAAGAGATACTGGGAACTCCAAAGAAAATCCTATCGTTTCCGTAGAAACGTGTCTCGATATAGAAGGACAATGCAGGGAACTCAGAGTATTTCATATGGACGCAAATTGTGTGTTAATTCGTCAATGTTAGGGAGCGAGGGATGCAGTAATGGAGGAATAATGCATCGGAAAAGAGATACTCGACTCCCAAACGAAAATCCAATCGTTTCCGTAGAAACGTATTTCGTTTTAGAAAGATAATGCAGGGAATCCAGATTATTTCATATGGACGCAAATTGTGTGTTAATTCGGCAATGTGAGGGAGCGAGGTATGCAGTAAAGGAGGAATAATGCATCGGAAAAGATATACTTGGGACCAGAAAGAAAATCCCATCGTTTCCGTAGAAGCGTATCTCGATTTAGAAGGACAATGCAGGGAATCCAGAGTATTTCATATGGACGCAAATTGTGTGTTAATTCGGCAATGTGAGGGAGCGAGGGATGCAGTAAAGGAGGAATAATGCATCGGAAAAGAGATACTCGGAACCCCAAAGAAAATCCTATCGTTTCCGTAGAAACGTGTCTCGATATAGAAGGACAATGCAGGGAACTCAGAGTATTTCATATGGACGCAAATTGTGTGTTAATTCGTCAATGTTAGGGAGCGAGGGATGCAGTAATGGAGGAATAATGCATCGGAAAAGAGATACTCGACTCCCAAAAGAAAATCCAATCGTTTCCGTAGAAACGTATTCCGTTTTAGAAAGATAATGCAGGGAATCCAGAGTATTTCATATGGAAGCAAATTGTGTGTTAACTCGTCAATGTGAGGGAGCGAGGGATGCAGTAAAGGAGGAATAATGCATCGGAAAAGAGATACTTGGAACCCCAAAGAAAATCCTATCGTTTCCGTAGAAACGTATCTCGATTTAGAAGGACAATGCAGGGAATCCAGAGTATTTCATATGGACGCAAATTGTGTATTAATTCGTCAATGTGAGGGAGCGAGGGATGCAGTAAAGGAGATACAATGCACCGGAAATGAGATACTCGACTCCCAAAAAAAATCCTATCGTTTCCGTCGAAACGTATCTGGATTTAGAAGGAGATGGCAGGGAATCCAGAGTATTTCATATAGACGAAAATTGTGTGTTAATTCGTCAATGTGAGGGAGCGAGGGATGCAGTAAAGGAGGAATAATGCATCGGAAAAGAGATACTGGGAACCCCAAAGAAAATCCTATCGTTTTCGTCGAAACGTATCTCGATTTAGAAGGAGATGGCAGGGAATCCAGAGTATTTCATATGGACGCAAATTGTGTGTTAATTCGTCAATGTGAGGGAGCGAGGGATGCAGTAAAGGAGATATAATGCACCGGAAATGAGACACTCGACTCCCAAAAAAAATCCTATCGTTTCCGTAGAAACGTATTTCGTTTTAGAAAGATAATGCAGGGAACTCAGAGTATTTCATATGGACGCAAATTGTGTGTTAATTCGGCAATGTGAGGGAGCGAGGTATGCAGTAAAGGAGGAATAATGCATCGGAGAACATATACTTGGAACCACAAAGAAAATCCTATCGTTTCCGTAGAAGTGTATCTCGATTTAGAAGGACAATGCAGGGGATCCAGAGTATTTCATATGGACGCAAATTGTGTGTTAATTCGGCAATGTGAGGGAGCGAGGGATGCAGTAAAGGAGGAATAATGCATCGGAAAAGAGATACTCGGAACCCCAAAGAAAATCCTATCGTTTTCGTCGAATCGTATCTCGATTTAGAAGGAGATGGCAGGGAATCCAGAGTATTTCATATGGACGCAAATTGTGTGTTAATTCGGCAATGTGAGGGAGCGAGAGATGCAGTAAAGGAGGAATAATGCATCGGAAAAGAGATACTCGGAACCCAAAGAAAATCCTATCGTTTCCGTAGAAACGTATATCGATATAGAAGGACAATGCAGGGAACTCAGAGTATTTCATATGGACGCAAATTGTGTGTTAATTCGGCAATGTAAGGGAGCGAGGGATGCAGTAAAGGAGGAATAATGCATCGGAAAATAGATACTCGGAACCCTAAAGAAAATCCTATCGTTTCCGTAGAAACGTATCTCGACTTAGAAGGACAATGCAGGCAATCCAGAGTATTTCATACGGACGCAAATTGTGTGTTAATTCGTCAATGTGATGGAGCGAGGGATGCAGTAAAGGAGGAAAAGAGATACTCGGAACCCCAAAGAAAATCCTATCGTTTCCGTAGAAGCGTATCTCGATTTAGATGGACAATGCAGGGAATCCAGAGTATTTCATATGGACGCAAATTGTGTGTTAATTCGGCAATGGGAGGGAGCGAGGGATGCAGTAAAAGAGGAATAATGCTTCGGAAAAAGAGATACTTGGAACCCCAAAGAAAATCCTATCGTTTCCTTAGAAGCGTATCTCGATTTAGAAAGACAATGCTGGGAATCCAGAGTATTTCATATGGACGCAAATTGTGTGTTAATTCGTCAATGTAAGGGAGCGAGGGATGCAGTAAAGGAGGAATAATGCATCGGAAAAGAGATACTAGACTCCCAAACGAAAATCCAATCGTTTCCGTAGAAACGTATTTGGATTTAGAAGGAGATGGCAGGGAATCCAGAGTATTTCATATGGAAGCGAATTGTGTGTTAATTCGTCAATGTGAGGGAGCGAGGGATGCAGTAAAGGAGGAATAATGCATCGGAAAAGAGATACTCAGAACCCCCAAAGAAAATCCTATCGTTTTCGTCGAAACGTATCTCGATTTAGAAGGAGATGGCAGGGAATCAAGAGTATTTCATATGGACGCAAATTGTGTGTTAATTCGTCAATGTGAGGGAGAGAGGGATGCAGTAAAGGAGGAAAAGAGATACTCGGAACCCCAAAGAAAATCCTATCGTTTCCGTCAAACGTATCTCGATTTAGAAGGAGATGGCAGGGAATCTGGCGTATTTAATATGGACGCAAATTTTGTGTTAATGCGGCAATGTGAGGGAGCTAGGGATGCAGTAAAGGAGGAATAATGCATCGGAAAAGAGATACTCGGAACCCCAAAGAAAATCCTATCGTTTCCGTAGAAACGTATCTCGATTTAGAAGGACAATGCAGGGGATCGAGAGTATTTCATATGTGTGTTAATTCGTCAATGTAAGGGAGCGAGGGATGCAGTAGAGGAGGAATGATGCATCGGAAAAGAGATACTCGACTCCCAAAATAAAATAGTATCGTTTCCGTAGAAACGTATCTCGTTTTAGAATGATAATGCAGGGAACCCAGAGTATTTCATATGGACGCAAATTGTGTGTTAATTCGGCAATGTGTGGGAGCGAGGGATGCAGTAAAGGAGGTATAATGCATCGGAAAAGAGATACTCGGAACCCCAAAGAAAATCCTATCGTTTCCGTAGAAACGTATCTCGATTTAGAAGGACAATGCAGGGAATCCAGAGTATTTCATATGGACGCAAATTGTGTGTTAATTCGTCAATGTGAGGGAGCGAGGGATGCAGTAAAGGAGGAATAATGCATCGGAAAAGAGATACTGGGAACCCCAAAGAAAATCCTTTCGTTTCCGTAGAAACGTGTCTCGATTTAGAAGGACAATGCAGGGAATCCAGAGTATTTCATATGGAAGCAAATTGTGTGTTAACTCGTCAATGTGAGGGAGCGAGGGATGCAGTAAAGGAGGAATAATGCATCGGAAAAGAGATACTTGGAACCCCAAAGAAAATCCTATCGTTTCCGTAGAAACGTATCTCGATTTAGAAGGACAATGCAGGGAATCCAGAGTATTTCATATGGACGCAAATTGTGTATTAATTCGTCAATGTGAGGGAGCGAGGGATGCAGTAAAGGAGGTACAATGCACCGGAAATGAGATACTCGACTCCCAAAAAAAATCCTATCGTTTCCGTCGAAACGTATCTCGATTTAGAAGGAGATGGCAGGGAATCCAGAGTATTTCATATGGACGCAAATTGTGTGTTAATTCGGCAATGTGAGGGAGCGAGGTATGCAGTAAAGGAGGAATAATGCATCGGAAAACATATACTTGGAACCACAAAGAAAATCCTGTCGTTTCCGTAGAAGTGTATCTCGATTTAGAAGGACAATGCAGGGGATCCAGAGTATTTCATATGGACGCAAATTGTGTGTTAATTCGGCAATGTGAGGGAGCGAGGGATGCAGTAAAGGAGGAATAATGCATCGGAAAAGAGATACGCGGAACCCCAAAGAAAATCCTATCGTTTCCGTAGAAACGTATCTCGATTTAGAAGGACAATGCAGGGAATCCAGAGTATTTCATATGGACGCAAATTGTGTGTTAATTCGTCAATGTGAGGGAGCGAGGGATGCAGTAAAGGAGGAATAATGCATCGGAAAAGAGATACTCGGAACCCCAAAGAAAATCCTATCGTTTCCGTAGAAACGTATTTCCATTTAGAAGGACAATGCAGGGAATCCAGAGTATATCATCTGGACGCAAATTGTGTGTTAATTCGTCAATGTGAGGAAGCGAGGGATGCAGTAAAGGAGGAATAATGCATCGGAAAAAAGATACTCGACTCCCAAAAGAAAATCCTATCGTTTGCGTAGAAACGTATCTCGATTTACAAGGACAATGCAGGGAATCCAGAGTATTTCATATGGACGCAATTTTTGTGTTAATTCGGCAATGTGAGGGAGCGAGGGATGCAGTAAAGGAGGAATAATGCATCGGAAAAGAGATACTCGGAATCCCAAAGAAAATCCTATCGTTTCCGTAGAAACGTATCTCGATTTACAAGGACAATGCAGGGAATCCAGAGTATTTCATATGGACGCAAATTGTGTGTTAATTCGTCAATGTGAGGGAGCGAGGGATGCAGTAAAGGAGGAATAATGCATCGGAAAAGAGATACTCGGAACCCCAAAGAAAATCCTATCGTTTCCGTAGAAACGTATTTCCATTTAGAAGGACAATGCAGGGAATCCAGAGTATATCATCTGGACGCAAATTGTGTGTTAATTCGTCAATGTGAGGAAGCGAGGGATGCAGTAAAGGAGCAATAATGCATCGGAAAAGAGATACTCGGAATCCCAAAGAAAATCCTATCGTTTCCGTAGAAACGTATCTCGATTTACAAGGACAATGCAGGGAATCCAGAGTATTTCATATGGACGCAAATTGTGTGTTAATTCGTCAATGTGAGGGAGCGAGGGATGCAGTAAAGGAGGAATAATGCATCGGAAAAGAGATACTCGGAACCCCAAAGAAAATCCTATCGTTTCCGTAGAAACGTATCTCGATTTAGAAGGACAATGCAAGGAATCCAGAGTATTTCATATGGACACAAATTGTGTGTTAATTCGTCAATGTGAGGGAGCGAGGAATGCAGTAAAGGAGGAATAATGCATCGGAAAAGAGATACTCTTAACCCCAAAGAAAATCCTATCTTATCCGTAGAAACATATCTCGATTTAGAAGGACAATGCAGGGAATCCAGAGTATTTCATATGGACGCAAATTGTGTGTTAATTCGTCAATGTGAGGGAGCGGGGTATGCAGTAAAGGAGGATTAATGCATCAGAAAAGAGATACTCGGAACCCCAAAGAAAACCCTATCGTTTCCGTAGAAACATCTCTCGATTTAGAAGGACATTGCAGGGAATCCAGAGTATTTCATATGGACGCAAATTGTGTGTTAATTGGTCAATGAGAGGGAGCGAGGGATGCAGTAAAGGAGGAATAATGTATCGGAAAAGAAATACTTGGAACCCCAAAGAAAATACTATCGTTTCCGTAGAAACGTATCTCGATTTAGAAGGACATTGCAGGGAATCCAAAGTATTTCATATGGACGCAGATTGTGTGTTAATTCGTCAATGTGAGGGAACGAGGCATGCAGTAAAGGAGGAACAATGCATCGGAAAAGAGATACTCGGAACCTCAAAGAAAATCCTATTGTTTCCGTAGAAACGTATCACGATTTAGAAGGACAATGCAGGGAATCCATAGTATTGCATATGGACGCAAATTGTGTGTTAATTCGTCAATGTGAGGGAGCGAGGGATGCAGTAAAGGAGGAATAATGCATCGGAAAAGAGATACTCGGAACCCCAAAGAAAATCCTATCGTTTCCGTAGAAACGAATCCCGATTTAGAAGGACAATGCAGGGAACCCAGAGTATTTCATATGGACGCAATTTGTGTGTTAATTCGTCAATATGAGGGAGCGAGGGATGCAGTAAAGGAGGAATAGATGCAGTAAAGGAGGAATAATGCATCGGAAAAGAGATACTCGACTCCCAAAAGAAAATCCTATCGTTTCCGTAGAAACGTATCTCGTTTTAGAATGATAATGCAGGGAACCCAGAGTATTTCATATGGACGCAATTTGTGTGTTAATTCGGCA
Organism: Schistocerca nitens; assembly: GCF_023898315.1. NCBI lineage: Eukaryota > Metazoa > Arthropoda > Insecta > Orthoptera > Acrididae > Schistocerca > Schistocerca nitens. Next base: position 1,134,229,683 of record NC_064615.1, on the reverse strand, counting down.
ATGTGAGGGAGCGAGGGATGCAGTAAAGGAGGAATAATGCATCGGAAAAGAGATACTCGGAACCCCAAATAAAATCCTATCGTTTCCGTAGAAATGTATCTCGATTTACAAGGACAATGCAGGGAATCCAAAGTATTTCATATGGACGCAAATTGTGTGATAATTCGTCAATGTGAGGAAGCGAGGGATGCAGTAAAGTAGGAATAATGCATCGGAAAAGAGATACACGGAACCCCAAAGAAAATCCTGTCGTTTCCGTAGAAACGTACCTCGATTTAGAAGGACAATGCAGGGAATCCAGAGTATTTCATATGGACGCAAATTGTGTGTTAATTCGTCAATGTGAGGGAGCGAGGGATGCAGTAAAGGAGGAATAATGCATCGGAAAAGAGATACTCGGAACCCCAAAGAAAATCCTATCGATTCCGTAGAAACGAAACTCGATTTAGGAGGACAATGCAGGGAATCCAGAGTATTTCATATGGACGCAAATTGTGTGTTATTTCGTCAATGTGAGGGAGCGAGGGATGCAGTAAAGGAGGAATAATGCATCGGAAAAGAGATACTCCGAACCCCAAAGTAAATCCTATCGTTTCCGTAGAAACGTATCTCGATTTAGAAGGACAATGCAGGGAATCCAGAGTATATCATATGGACGCAAATTGTGTGTTGATTCGTCAATGTGAGGGAGCGAGCGATGCAGTAAGGAGGAATAATGCATCGGAAAGACATACTCGGAACCCCAAAGAAAATCCTATGGTTTCCGTAGAAACGTATCTCGATTTAGAAGGACAATGCAGGGAATCCAGAGTATTTCATATGGACGGAAATTGTGTGTTAATTCGTCAATGTGAGGGAGCGAGGGATGCAGTAAAGGAGGAATAATGCATCGGAAAAGAGATACTCGGAACCCCAAGGAAAATCCTACCGTTTCCGTAGAAACGTATCTCGATTTAGAAGGACAATGCAGGGAATCCAGAGTATTTCATATAGACGCAAATTGTGTGTTAATTCTTTAATGTGAGGGTGCGAGGGATGCAGTAAAGGAGGAATAATGCATCGGAAAAGAGATACTCTTAACCCCAAAGAAAATCCTATCTTATCCGTAGAAACGTATCTCGATTTAGAAGAAAATTGCAGGGAATCCAGAGTATTTCATATGGACGCAAATTGTGTGTTAATTCGTCAATGTGAGGGAGCGAGGGATGCAGTAAAGGAGGAATAATGCATCGGAAAAGAGATACTCGGAACCCCAAAGAAAATCCTATCGTTTCCGTAGAAATGTATCTCGATTTAGGAGGACAATGCAGGGAATCCAGAGTATTTCATATGGACGCAAATTGTGTGTTAATTCGTCAATGTGAGGGAGCGAGGGATGCAGTAAAGAAGGAATAATGCATCGGAAAAGAGATACTCGGAACCCCAAAGAAAATCCTATCGTTTCCGTAGAAACGTATCTCGATTTAGAAGGACAATGCAGGGAATCCAGAGTATTTCATATGGACGCAAATTGTGCGTTAATTCGTGAATGTGAGGGAGCGAGGGATGCAGTAAAGGAGGAATAATGCATCGGAAAAGAGATACTCGACTCCCAAAAGAAAATCCTATCGTTTCCGTAGAAACGTATCTCGTTTTACAATGATAATGCAGGGAACCCAGAGTATTTCATATGGACGCAATTTGTGTGTTAATTCGGCAATGTGAGGGAGCGAGGGATGCAGTAAAGGAGGAATAATGCATCCGAAAAGAGATACTCGGAACCCCAAAGAAAATCCAATCGTTTCCGTAGAAATGTATCTCGATTTAGGAGGACAATGCAGGGAATCCAGAGTATTTCATATGGACGCAAATTGTGTGTTAATTCGTCAATGTGAGTGAGCGAGGGATGCAGTAAAGGAGGAATAATGCGTCGGAAAAGAGATACTCGGAACCCCAAAGAAAATCCTATCGTTTCCGTAGAAACGTTTCTCGATTTAGATGGACAATGCAGGGAATCCAGAGTATATCATATGGACGCAAATTGTGCGTTAATTCGTGAATGTGAGGGAGCGAGGGATGCTGTAAAGGAGGAATAATGCATCGGAAAAGAGATACTCGACTCCCAAAAGAATAACCTATCGTTTCCGTAGAAACGTATCTCGTTTTAGAATGGTTCAAATGGTTAAAATGGCTCTGAGTATTATGGAACTCAACTGCTGTGGTCATAAGTCCCCTAGAACTTAGAACTACTTAAACCTAACTAACCTAAGGACAGCACACAACACCCAGCCATCACGAGGCTGAAAAAATCCCTGACCCCGCCGGGAATCGAACCCGGGAACCCGGACGTGGGAAGCGAGAACGCTACCGCACGACCAAGAGATGCGGGCAATTTTAGAATGATAATGCAGGGAACCCAGAGTATTTCATATGGACGCAATCTGTGTGTTAATTCGGCAATGTGAGGGGCGAGGGATGCAGTAATGAAGGAATAATGCATCGGAAAAGAGATACTCGGAACCCCAAAGAAAATCCTATCGTTTCCGTAGAAACGTATCTCGATTTACAAGGACAATGCAGGGAATCCAGAGTATTTCATATAGACGCAAATAGTGTGTTAATTCTTCAATGTGAGGGAGCGACGGATGCAGTAAAGGAGGAATAATGCATCGGAAAAGAGATACTCGGAACCCCAAAGAAAATCCTATCGTTTCCGTAGAAACGTATCTCGATTTAGAAAGACAATGCAGGGAATCCAGAGTATTTCATATGGACACAAATTGTGTGTTAATTCGTCAATGTGAGGGAGCGAGGAATGCAGTAAAGGAGGAATAATGCATCGGAAAAGAGATACTCTTAACCCCAAAGAAAATCCTATGTTATCCGTAGAAACGTATCTCGATTTAGAAGGACAATTCAGGGAATCCAGAGTATTTCATATGGACGCAAATTGTGTGTTGATTCGTCCATGTGAGGGAGCGAGGGATGCAGTAAAGGAGGAATAATGCATCGGAAAAGAGATACTCGGAACCCCAAAGAAAATCCTATCGTTTCCGTAGAAATGTATCTCGATTTAGGAGGACAATGCAGGGAATCCAGAGTATTTCATATGGACGCAAATTTTTTGTTAATTCGTCAATGTGAGGGAGCGGGGGATGCAGTAAAGGAGGAATAATGCATCGGAAAAGAGATACTCGGAACCCCAAAGAAAATCCTATCGTTTCCGTAGAAACGTTTCTCGATTTAGGAGGGGAATGCAGGGAATCCAGAGTATATCATATGGACGCAAATTGTGTGTTAATTCGTGAATGTGAGGGACCGAGGGATGCAGTAAAGGAGGAATAATGCATCGGAAAAGAGATACTCGACTCCCAAAAGAAAATCCTATCGTTTCCGTAGAAACGTATCTCGATTTACAAGGACAATGCAGGGAATCCAAAGTATTTCGTATGGACGCAAATTGTGTGTTAATTCGTCAATGTGAGGAAGCGAGGGATGCAGTAAAGGAGGAATAATGCATCGGAAAAGAGATACGCGGAACCCCAAAGAAAATCCTATCATTTCCGTAGAAACGTATCTCGATTTAGAAGGACAATGCAGGGAATCCAGAGTATTTCATATGGACGCAAATTGTGTGTTAATTCGTCAATGTGAGGGATCGAGGGATGCAGTAAAGGAGGAATAATTCATCGGAAAAGAGATACTCGGAACCCCAAAGAAAATCCTATCGTTTCCGCAGAAACGTATCTTGATTTAGAAGGACAATGCAGGGAATCCAGAGTATTTCATATGGACGCAAATTGTGTGTTAATTCGTCAATGTGAGGGAGCGAGGGATGCAGTAAAGGATGAATAATGCATCGGAAAAGAGATACTCGGAACCCCAAAGAAAATCCTATCGTTCCCGTAGAAACGTATCTCGATTTAGAAGGACAATGCAGGGAATCCAGAGTATTTCATATGGACGCAAATTGTGTGTTAATTCGTCAATGTGAGGGAGCGAGGGATGCAGTAAAGGAGGAATAATGCATCGGAAAAGAGATACTCGGAACCCCAACGAAAATCCTATCGTTTCCGTAGAAACGTATCTCGATTTTGGAGGACAATGCAGGGAATCCAGAGTATTTCATATGGACGCAAATTGTGTGTTAAATCGTCAATGTGAGGGAGCGAGGGATGCAGTAAAGGAGGAATAATGCATCGGAAAAGAGATACTCCGAACCCCAAAGAAAATCCTATCGTTTCCGTAGAAACGTATATCGATTTAGAAGGACAATGCAGGGAATCCAGAGTATATCATATGGACGCAAATTGTGTGTTAATTCGTCAATGTGAGGGAGCGAGGGATGCAGTAAAGGAGGAATAATGCGTCGGAAAAGAGATACTCGGAACCCCAAAGAAAATCCTATCGTTTCCGTAGAAACGTTTCTCGATTTAGAAGGACAATGCAGGGAATCCAGAGTATATCATATGGACGCAAATTGTGCGTTAATTCGTGAATGTGAGGGAGCGAGGGATGCTGTAAAGGAGGAATAATGCATCGGAAAAGAGATACTCGACTCCCAAAAGAATAACCTATCGTTTCCGTAGAAACGTATCTCGTTTTAGAATGGTTCAAATGGTTAAAATGGCTCTGAGTATTATGGAACTCAACTGCTGTGGTCATAAGTCCCCTAGAACTTAGAACTACTTAAACCTAACTAACCTAAGGACAGCACACAACACCCAGCCATCACGAGGCTGAAAAAATCCCTGACCCCGCCGGGAATCGAACCCGGGAACCCGGACGTGGGAAGCGAGAACGCTACCGCACGACCAAGAGATGCGGGCAATTTTAGAATGATAATGCAGGGAACCCAGAGTATTTCATATGGACGCAATCTGTGTGTTAATTCGGCAATGTGAGGGGCGAGGGATGCAGTAATGAAGGAATAATGCATCGGAAAAGAGATACTCGGAACCCCAAAGAAAATCCTATCGTTTCCGTAGAAACGTATCTCGATTTACAAGGACAATGCAGGGAATCCAGAGTATTTCATATAGACGCAAATAGTGTGTTAATTCTTCAATGTGAGGGAGCGACGGATGCAGTAAAGGAGGAATAATGCATCGGAAAAGAGATACTCGGAACCCCAAAGAAAATCCTATCGTTTCCGTAGAAACGTATCTCGATTTAGAAAGACAATGCAGGGAATCCAGAGTATTTCATATGGACACAAATTGTGTGTTAATTCGTCAATGTGAGGGAGCGAGGAATGCAGTAAAGGAGGAATAATGCATCGGAAAAGAGATACTCTTAACCCCAAAGAAAATCCTATGTTATCCGTAGAAACGTATCTCGATTTAGAAGGACAATTCAGGGAATCCAGAGTATTTCATATGGACGCAAATTGTGTGTTGATTCGTCCATGTGAGGGAGCGAGGGATGCAGTAAAGGAGGAATAATGCATCGGAAAAGAGATACTCGGAACCCCAAAGAAAATCCTATCGTTTCCGTAGAAATGTATCTCGATTTAGGAGGACAATGCAGGGAATCCAGAGTATTTCATATGGACGCAAATTTTTTGTTAATTCGTCAATGTGAGGGAGCGGGGGATGCAGTAAAGGAGGAATAATGCATCGGAAAAGAGATACTCGGAACCCCAAAGAAAATCCTATCGTTTCCGTAGAAACGTTTCTCGATTTAGGAGGGGAATGCAGGGAATCCAGAGTATATCATATGGACGCAAATTGTGTGTTAATTCGTGAATGTGAGGGACCGAGGGATGCAGTAAAGGAGGAATAATGCATCGGAAAAGAGATACTCGACTCCCAAAAGAAAATCCTATCGTTTCCGTAGAAACGTATCTCGATTTACAAGGACAATGCAGGGAATCCAAAGTATTTCGTATGGACGCAAATTGTGTGTTAATTCGTCAATGTGAGGAAGCGAGGGATGCAGTAAAGGAGGAATAATGCATCGGAAAAGAGATACGCGGAACCCCAAAGAAAATCCTATCATTTCCGTAGAAACGTATCTCGATTTAGAAGGACAATGCAGGGAATCCAGAGTATTTCATATGGACGCAAATTGTGTGTTAATTCGTCAATGTGAGGGATCGAGGGATGCAGTAAAGGAGGAATAATTCATCGGAAAAGAGATACTCGGAACCCCAAAGAAAATCCTATCGTTTCCGCAGAAACGTATCTTGATTTAGAAGGACAATGCAGGGAATCCAGAGTATTTCATATGGACGCAAATTGTGTGTTAATTCGTCAATGTGAGGGAGCGAGGGATGCAGTAAAGGATGAATAATGCATCGGAAAAGAGATACTCGGAACCCCAAAGAAAATCCTATCGTTCCCGTAGAAACGTATCTCGATTTAGAAGGACAATGCAGGGAATCCAGAGTATTTCATATGGACGCAAATTGTGTGTTAATTCGTCAATGTGAGGGAGCGAGGGATGCAGTAAAGGAGGAATAATGCATCGGAAAAGAGATACTCGGAACCCCAACGAAAATCCTATCGTTTCCGTAGAAACGTATCTCGATTTTGGAGGACAATGCAGGGAATCCAGAGTATTTCATATGGACGCAAATTGTGTGTTAAATCGTCAATGTGAGGGAGCGAGGGATGCAGTAAAGGAGGAATAATGCATCGGAAAAGAGATACTCCGAACCCCAAAGAAAATCCTATCGTTTCCGTAGAAACGTATATCGATTTAGAAGGACAATGCAGGGAATCCAGAGTATATCATATGGACGCAAATTGTGTGTTAATTCGTCAATGTGAGGGAGCGAGGGATGCAGTAAAGGAGGAATAATGCATCGGAAAAGACATACTCGGAACCCAAAAGAAAATCCTATCGTTTCCGTAAAAACGTATCTCGATTTACAAGGACAATGCAGGGACTCCAGAGTATTTCATATGGACGCAAATTGTATGTTAATTCGTCAATGTGAGGGAGCGAGGAATGCAGTAAAGGAGGAATAATGCATCGGAAAAGAGATACTCGGAACCCCAAAGAAAATCCTATCGTTTCCGTAGAAACGTATCACGATTTAGAAGGACAATGCAGGGAATCCAGAGTATTTCATATGGACACAAATTGTGTGTTAATTCGTCAATGTGAGGGAGCGAGGAATGCAGTAAAGGAGGAATAATGCATCGGAAAAGAGATACTCTTAACCCCAAAGAAAATCCTATCTTATCCGTAGAAACGTATCTCGATTTAGAAGGACAATGCAGGGAATCCAGAGTATTTCATATGGACGCAAATTTTGTGTTAATTCGTCCATGTGAGGGAGCGAGGGATGCAGTAAAGGAGGAATAATGCATCGGAAAAGAGATACTCGGAACCCCAAAGAAAATCCTATCGTTTCCGTAGAAACGTATCTCGATTTACAAGGACAATGCAGGGAATCCAGAGTATTTCATATGGACGCAAATTGTATGTTAATTCGTCAATGTGAGGGAGCGAGGGATGCAGTAAAGGAGGAATAATGCATCGGAAAAGAGATACTCGGAACCCCAAAGAAAATCCTATCGTTTCCGTAGAAACGTATTTCCATTTAGAAGGACAATGCAGGGAATCCAGAGTATATCATCTGGACGCAAATTGTGTGTTAATTCGTCAATGTGAGGAAGCGAGGGATGCAGTAAAGGAGGAATAATGCATCGGAAAAGAGTTACTCGGAACCCCAAAGAAAATCCTATCGTTTCCATAGAAACGTATCTCGATTTTCAAGGACAATGCAGGGAATCCAGAGTATTTCATATGGACGCAAATTGTGTGTTAATTCGTCAATGTGAGTGAGCGAGGGATGCAGAAAAGGAGGAATAATGCATCGGAAAAGAGATACTCGGAACCCCAAAGAAAATCCTATCGTTTCCGTAGAAACGTATCTCGATTTAGAAGGACAATGCAGGGACTCCAGAGTATTTCATTTGGACACAAATTGTGTGTTAATTCGTCAATGTGAGGGAGCGAGAAATGCAGTAAAGGAGGAATAATGCATCGGAAAAGAGATACTCTTAACCCCAAAGAAAATCCTATCTTATCCGTAGAAACGTATCTCGATTTAGAAGACAATGCAGGGAATCCAGAGTATTTCATATGGACGCAAATTGTGTGTTAATTCGTCAATGTGAGGGAGCGAGGTATGCAGTAAAGGAGGAATAATGCATCAGAAAAGAGATACTCGGACCCCCAAAGAAAATCCTATCGTTTCCGTAGAAACATCTCTCGATTTAGAAGGACATCGCAGGGAATCCAGAGTATTTCATATGGACGCAAATTGTGTGTTAATTGGTCAATGTGAGGGAGCGAGGGATGCAGTAAAGGAGGAATAATGTATCGGAAAAGAAATACTTGGAACCCCAAAGAAAATCCTATCGTTTCCGTAGAAACGTATCTCGATTTAGAAGGACATTGCAGGGAATCCAGAGTATTTCATATGGACGCAGATTGTGTGTTAATTCGTCAATGTGAGGGAGCGAGGGATGCAGTAAAGGAGGAATAATGCATCGGAAAAGAGATACTCGGAACCCCAAAGAAAATCCTATTGTTTCCGTAGAAACGTATCTCGATTTAGAAGGACAATGCAGGGAATCCATAGTATTGCATATGGACACAAATTGTGTGTTAATTCGTCAATGTGAGGGAGCGAGGGATGCAGTAAAGGAGGAATAATGCATCGGAAAAGAGATACTCGGAACCCCAAAGAAAATCCTATCGTTTCCGTAGAAACGAATCCCGATTTAGAAGGACAATGCAGGGAACCCAGAGTATTTCATATGGACGGATTTTGTGTGTTAATTCGTCAATATGAGGGAGCGAGGGATGCAGTAAAAGAGGAATAGATGCAGTAAAGGAGGAATAATGCATCGGAAAAGAGATACTCGACTCCCAAAAGAAAATCCTATCGTTTCCGTAGAAACGTATCTCGTTTTAGAAAGATAATGCAGGAAACCCAGAGTATTTCATATGGACGCAAATTGTGTGTTAATTCATGAATGTGAGGGAGCGAAGGATGCAGTAAAGGTGGAATAATGCATCGGAAAAGATATACTCGACTCCCAAAAGAAAATCCTATCGTTTCCGTAGAAACGTATCTCGTTTTAGAATGATAATGCAGGGAACCCAGAGTATTTCATATGGACGCAATTTGTGTGTTAATTCGGCAATGTGAGGGACCGAGGGATGCAGTAAAGGAGGAATAATGCATCGGAAAAGAGATACTCGGAACCCCAAATAAAATCCTATCTTTTCCGTAGAAATGTATCTCGATTTACAAGGACAATGCAGGGAATCCAAAGTATTTCATATGGACGCAAATTGTGTGATAATTCGTCAATGTGAGGAAGCGAGGGATGCAGTAAAGGAGGAATAATGCATCGGAAAAGAGATACTCGGAACCCCAAAGCAAATCCTGTCGTTTCCGTAGAAACGTATCTCGATTTAGAAGGACAATGCAGGGAATCCAGAGTATTTCATATGGACGCAAATTGTGTGTTAATTCGTCAATGTGAGGGAGCGAGGGATGCAGTAAAGGAGGAATAATGCATTGGAAAAGAGATACTCGGAACCCCAAAGAAAATCCTATCGTTTCCGCAGAAACGAATCTCGATTTAGGAGGACAATGCAGGGAATCCAGAGTATTTCATATGGACGCAAATTGTGTGTTAATTCTTTAATGTGAGGGAGCGAGGGATGCAGTAAAGGAGGAATAATGCATCGGAAAAGAGATACTCGGAACCCCAAAGAAAATCCTATCGTTTCCGTAGAAACGTATCTCGATTTACAAGGACAATGCAGGGAATCCAGAGTATTTCATATGGACGCAAATTGTATGTTAATTCGTCAATGTGAGGTAGCGAGGGATGCAGTAAAGGAGGAATAATGCATCGGAAAAGAGATACTCGGAACCCCAAAGAAAATCCTATCGTTTCCGTAGAAACGTATGTCCATTTAGAAGGACAATGCAGGGAATCCAGAGTATATCATCTGGACGCAAATTGTGTGTTAATTCGTCAATGTGAGGAAGCGAGGGATGCAGTAAAGGAGGAATAATGCATCGGAAAAGAGATACTCGGAACCCCAAAGAAAATCCTATCGTTTCCGTAGAAACGTATCTCGATTTACAAGGACAATGCAGGGAATCCAGAGTATTTCATATGGACGCAAATTGTGTGTTAATTCGTCAATGTGAGGGAGCGAGGGATGCAGTAAAGGAGGAATAATGCATCGGAAAAGAGATACTCGGAACCCCAAAGAAAATCCTATCGTTTCCATAGAAACGTATCTCGATTTAGAAGGACAATGCAGGGAATCCAGAGTATTTCATATGGACACAAATTGTGTGTTAATTCGTCAATGTGAGGGAGCGAGAAATGCAGTAAAGGAGGAATAATGCATCGGAAAAGAGATACTCGGAACCCCAAAGAAAATCCTATCGTTTCCGTAGAAACGTATCTCGATTTACAAGGACAATACAAGGAATCCAGAGTATTTCATATGGACGCAAATTGTGTGTTAATTCGTCAATGTGAGGGAGCGAGGGATGCAGTAAAGTACGAATAATGCATCGGAAAAGAGATACTGGACTCCCAAAAAAAATTCCAATCGTTTCTGTGGACACGTATCTCGATTTCGAAAGATAATGCAGGGAACCACAGTATTTCATATGGACGCAACTTGTGTGTTAATTCGTCAATGTGAGGGAGCGAGGGATGCAGTAAAGGAGGAATAATGCATCGGAAAAGGGACACTCGGAACCCCAAAGAAAATCCTATCGTTTCCGTAGAAACGAATACCGATTTAGAAGGACAATGCAGGGAACCCATAGTATTTCATATGGACGCAATTTGTGTGTTAATTCGTCAATATGAGGGAGCGAGGGATGCAGTAAAGGAGGAATAGATGCAGTAAAGGAGGAATAATGCATCGGAAAAGAGATACTCGACTCCCAAAAGAAAATCCTATCGTTTCCGTAGAAACGTATCTTGTTTTAGAATGATAATGCAGGGAAACCAGAGTATTTCATATGGACGCAAATTGTGTGTTAATTCGTCAATGTGAGGGAGCGAGGGATGCAGTAAAGGAGGAATAATGCATCGGAAAAGAGATACTCGGAACCCCAAAGCAAATCCTGTCGTTTCCGTAGAAACGTATCTCGATTTAGAAGGACAATGCAGGGAATCCAGAGTATTTCATATGGACGCAAATTGTGTGTTAATTCGTCAATGTGAGGGAGCGAGGGATGCAGTAAAGGAGGAATAATGCATCGGAAAAGAGATACTCGGAACCCCAAAGAAAATCCTATCGTTTCCGCAGAAACGTATCTCGATTTAGGAGGACAATGCAGGGAATCCAGAGTATTTCATATGGACGCAAATTGTGTGTTAATTCGTCAATGTGAGGGAGCGAGGGATGCAGTAAAGGAGGAATAATGCATCGGAAAAGAGATACTCCGAATCCCAAAGAAAATCCTATCGTTTCCGTAGAAACGTATCTCGATTTAGAAGGACAATGCAGGGAATCCAGAGTATATCATATGGACGCAAATTGTGTGTTGATTCGTCAATGTGAGGGAGCGAGGGATGCAGTAAGGAGGAATAATGCATCGGAAAGACATACTCGGAACCCCAAAGAAAATCCTATCGTTTCCGTAGAAATGTATCTCGATTTAGGAGGATAATGCAGGGAATCCAGAGTATTTCATATGGACGCAAATGGTGTGTTAATTCGTCAATGTGAGGGAGCGAGGGATGCAGTAAAGGAGGAATAATGCATCGGAAAAGAGATTCTCGGAACCCCAAAGAAAATCCTATCGTTTCCGTAGAAACGTATCTCGATTTAGAAGGACAATGCAGGGAATCCAGAGTATTTCATATGGACGCAAATTGTGCGTTAATTCGTGAATGTGAGGGAGCGAGGGATGCAGTAAAGGAGGAATAATTCATCGGAAAAGAGATACTCGACTCCCAAAAGAAAATCCTATCGTTTCCGTAGAAACATATCTCGTTTTACAATGATAATGCAGGGAACCCAGAGTATTTCATATGGACGCAATTTTTGTGTTAATCCGTCAATGTGAGGGAGCGAGGGATGCAGTAAAGGAGGAATAATGCATCGGAAAAGAGATACTCGGAACCCCAAAGAAAATCCTATCGTTTCCGTAGAAACATATCTCGATTTACAAGGACAATGCAGGGAATCCAGAGTATTTCATATGGACGCAAATTGTGTGTTAATTCGTCAATGTGAGACAACGAGGGATGCAGTAAAGGAGGAATAATGCATCGGAAAAGAGATACTCGGAACCCCAAAGGAAATCCTATCGTTTCTGTAGAAACGTAAATCGATTTAGAAAGATATTGCAGGAAACCCAGAGTATTTCATATGGACGCAATTTGTGTGTTAATTCGGCAATGTGAGGGAGCGAGGGATGCAGTAAAGGAGGAATAATGCATCGGAAAAGAGATACTCGGAACCCCAAAGAAAATCCTGTCGTTTCCGTAGAAACGAATCCCGATTTAGAAGGACAATGCAGGGAGTCCAGAGTATTTCATATGGACGCAAATTGTGTGTTAATTCGTCAATGTGAGGGAGCGAGGGATGCAGTAAAGGAGGAATAATGCATCGGAAAAGAGATACTCGGAATCCCAAAGAAAATCCTATCGTTTCCGTTGGAACGTATCTCGATTTAGGAGGACAATGCAGGGAATCCAGAGTATTTCATATGGACGCAAATTGTGTGTTAATTCGTCAATGTGAGGGAGCGAGGGATGCAGTAAAGGAGGAATAATGCATCGGAAAAGAGATACTCGGAACCCCAAAGAAAATCCTATCGTTTCCGTAGAAACGTATCTCGATTTAGAAGGACAATGCAGGGAATCCTGAGTATATCATATGGACGCGAATTGTGTGTTAATTCGTCAATGTGAGGGAGCGAGGGATGCAGTAAAGGAAGAATAATGCATCGAAAAAGACATACTCGGAACCCCAAAGAAAATCCTATCGTTTCCGTAGAAACGAATCTCGATTTAGGAGGACAATGCAGGGAATCCAGAGTATTTAATATGGACGCAAATTGTGTGTTAATTCGTCATTGTGAGATAGCGAGGGATGCAGTAAAGGAGGAATAATGCATCGGAAAAGAGATACTCCGAACCCCAAAGAAAATCCTATCGTTTCCGTAGAAACGTATCTCGATTTAGAAGGACAATGCAGGGAATCCAGAGTATATCATATGGACGCAAATGGTGTGTTGATTCGTCAATGTGAGGGAGCGAGGGATGCAGTAAAGGAGGAATAATGCATCGGAAAAGACATACTCGGAACCCCAAAGTAAATCCTATCAGTTCCGTAGAAACTTACCTCGATTTACAAGGACAATGCAGGGAATCCAGAGTATTTCATATGGACGCAAATTGTGTGTTAATTCGTCAATGTGAGGGAGCGAGGGATGCAGTAAAGGAGGAATAATGCATCGGAAAAGAGATACTCGCAACCCCAAGAAAAATCCTACCGTTTCCGTAGAACCGTATCTCGATGTAGAAGGACAATACAGGGAATCCAGAGTATTTCATATAGACGCAAATTGTGTGTTAATTCTTCAATGTGAGGGAGCGAGGGATGCAGTAAAGGAGGAATAATGCATCGGAAAAGAGATACTCGGAACCCCAAAGAAAATCCTATCTTATCCGTAGAAACGTATCTCGATTTATAAGAAAATTGCAGGGAATCCAGAGTATTTCATATGGACGCAAATTGTGTGTTAATTCGTCAATATGAGGAAGCGAGGGATGCAGTAAAGGAGGAATAATGCATCGGAAAAGAGATACTCGGAACCCCAAAGAAAATCCTATGGTTTCCGTAGAAACGTATCTCGATTTAGAAGGACAATGCAGGGAATCCAGAGTATTTCATATGGACGCAAATTGTGTGTTAATTCGTCAATGTGAGGGAGCGAGGGATGCAGTAAAGGAGGAATAATGCATCGGAAATGAGATACTCGGAACCCCAAGGAAAATCCTACCGTTTCCGTAGAAACGTATCTCGATTTAGAAGGACAATGCAGGGAATCCAGAGTATTTCATATAGACGCAAATTGTGTGTTAATTCTTCAATGTGAGGGAGCGAGGGATGCAGTAAAGGAGGAATAATGCATCGGAAAAGAGACACTCGGAACCCCAAAGAAAATCCTATCGTTTCTGTAGAAACGTATCTCGATTTAGAAGGACAATGCAGGGAATCCAGAGTATTTCATATGGACACAAATTGTGTGTTAATTCGTCAATGTGAGGGAGCGAGGAATGCAGTTAAATAGGAATAATGCATCGGAAAAGAGATACTTTTAACCCCAAAGAAAATCCCATCTTATCCGTAGAATCGTATCTCGATTTAGAAGGACAATGCAGGGAATCAATAGTATTGCATATGGACGCAAATTGTGTGTTAATTCGTCAATGTGAGGGAGCGAGGGATGCAGTTAAGGAGGAATAATGCATCGGAAAAGACATACTCGGAACCCCAAACAAAATCCTATCGTTTCCGTAGAAACGAATCCCGATTTAGAAGGACAATGCAGGGAACCCAGAGTATTTCATATGGACGCAATATGTGTGTTAATTCGTCAATATGAGGGAGCGAGGGATGCAGTAAAGGAGGAATGGATGCAGTAAAGGAGGAATAATGCATTGGAAAAGAGATACTGTTCTCCCAAAAGAAAATTCTATCGTTTCCGTAGAAACGTATCTCGTTTTAGAAAGATAATGCAGGGAACCCAGAGTATTTCATATGGACGCAAATTGTGTGTCAATTTGTCAATGTGAGGAAGCGAGGGATGCAGTAAAGGAGGAATAATGCATCGGAAAAGAGATACGCGGAACCCCAAAGAAAATCCTATCGTTTCCGTAGAAACGTATCTCGATTTAGAAGGACAATCCAGGGAATCCAGAGTATTTCATATGGACGCAAATTGTGTGTTAATTCGTCAATGTGAGGGAGCGAGGGATGCAGTAAAAGAGGAATAATGCATCGGAAAAGAGATACTCGGAACCCCAAAGAAAATCCTTTCGTTTCCGTAGAAACGTATCTCGATTTAGAAGGACAATGCAGGGAATCCAGAGTATTTCATATGGACGCAAATTGTGTGTTAATTCGTCAATGTGAGGGAGCGAGGGATGCAGTAAAGGAGGAATAATGCATCGGAAAAGAGATACTCGGAACCCCAAAGAAAATCCTGTCGTTTCCGTAGAAACGAATCCCCATTTAGAAGGACAATGCAGGGAATCCAGAGTATTTCATATGGACGCAAATTGTGTGTTAATTCGTCAATGTGAGGGAGCGAGGGATGCAGTAAAGGAGGAATAATGCATCGGAAAAGAGATACTCGGAACGCCAAAGAAAATCCTATCGTTTCCGTAGAAACGTATCTCGATTTAGAAGGACAATGCAGGGAATCCAGATTAAATCAAATGGACGCAAATTGTGTGTTAATTCGTGAATGTGAGGGAGCGAGGGATGCAGTAAAGGAGGAATAATGCATCAGAAAAGAGATACTCGGAACCCCAAAGAAAATCCTATCGTTTCCGTAGAAACATCTCTCGATTTAGAAGGACAATGCAGGGAATCCAGAGTATTTCATATGGACGCAAATTGTGTGTTAATTCGTCAATGTGAGGGAGCGATGGATCCAGTAAAGTAGGAATAATGCATCGGAAAAGAGATACTCGACTCCCAAAAGAAAATCCTATCGTTTCCGTGGAAACGTATCTCGATTTAGAAAGATAATGCAGCGAACCACAGTATTTCATATGGACGCAATTTGTGTGTTAATTCGGCAATGTGAGGGAGCGAGGGATGCAGCAAAGGAGGAATAATGCATCAGAAAAGAGATACTCGGAACCCCAAAGAAAATCCTATCGTTTCCGTAGAAACATCTCTCGATTTAGAAGGACAATGCAGGGAATCCAGAGTATTTCATATGGACGCAAATTGTGTGTTAATTGGTCAATATGAGGGAGCGAGGGATGCAGTAAAGGAGGAATAATTAATCGGAAAAGAGATACTCGGAACCCCAAGGAAAATCCTACCGTTTCCGTTGAAACGTATCTCGATTTACAAGGACAATGCAGGGAATCCAGAGTATTTCATATAGACGCAAATTGTGTGTGAATTCTTCAATGTGAGGGAGCGATGGATGCAGTAAAGGAGGAATAATGCATCGGAAAAGAGATACTCGGAACCCCAAAGAAAATCCTATCGTTTCCATAGAAACGTATCTCGATTTAGAAGGACAATGCAGGGAATCCAGAGTATTTCATATGGTCGCAATTTGTGTGTTAATTCCGCAATGTGAGGGAGCGAGGGATGCAGTAAAGGAGGAATAATGCATCGGAAAAGAGATACTCGGAACCCCAAAGAAAATCCTGTCGTTTCCGTAGTAACGAATCCCGATTTAGAAGGACAATGCAGGGAGTCCAGAGTATTTCATATGGACGCAAATTGTGTGTTAATTCGTCAATGTGAGGGAGCGAGGGATGCAGTAAAGGAGGAATAATGCATCGGAAAAGAGATACTCGGAACCCCAAAGAAAATCCTATCGTTTCCGTAGAAACGTATCTCGATTTAGGAGGACAATGCAGGGAATCCAGAGTATTTCATATGGACGCAAATTGTGTGTTAATTCGTCAATGTGAGGGAGCGAGGGATGCAGTAAAGGAGGAATAATGCATCGGAAAAGAGATACTCGGAATCCCAAAGAAAATCCTATCGTTTCCGTTGGAACGTATCTCGATTTAGGAGGACAATGCAGGGAATACAGAGTATTTCATATGGACGCAAATTGTGTGTTAATTCGTCAATGTGAGGGAGCGAGGGATGCAGTAAAGGAGGAATAATGCATCGGAAAAGAGATACTCGGAACCCCAAGGAAAATCCTACCGCTTCCGTAGAAACGTATCTCGATTTAGAAGGACAATGCAGGGAATCCAGAGTATTTCATATGGACACAAATTGTGTGTTAATTCGTCAATGTGAGGGAGCGAGGAATGCGGTTAAATAGGAATAATGCATCGGAAAAGAGATACTCTTAACCCCAAAGAAAATCCTATCTTATCCGTAGAATCGTATCTCGATTTAGAAGGACAATGCAGGGAATCCATAGTATTGCATATGGACGCAAATTGTGTGTTAATTCGTCAATGTGAGGGAGCGAGGGATGCAGTAAAGGAGGAATAATGCATCGGAAAAGACATACTCGGAACCCCAAACAAAATCCTATCGTTTCCGTAGAAACGAATCCCGATTTAGAAGGACAATGCAGGGAACCCAGAGTATTTCATATGGACGCAATATGTGTGTTAATTCGTCAATATGAGGGAGCGAGGGATGCAGTAAAGGAGGAATGGATGCAGTAAAGGAGGAATAATGCATTGGAAAAGAGATACTCTACTCCCAAAAGAAAATTCTATCGTTTCCGTAGAAACGTATCTCGTTTTAGAAAGATAATGCAGGGAACCCAGAGTATTTCATATGGACGCAAATTGTGTGTCAATTCGTCAATGTGAGGAAGCGAGGGATGCAGTAAAGGAGGAATAATGCATCGGAAAAGAGATACGCGGAACCCCAAAGAAAATCCTATCGTTTCCGTAGAAACGTATCTCGATTTAGAAGGACAATGCAGGGAATCCAGAGTATTTCATATGGACGCAAATTGTGTGTTTATTCGTCAATGTGAGGGAGCGAGGGATGCAGTAAAGGAGGAATAATGCATCGGAAAAGAGATACTCGGAACCCCAAGGAAAATCCTACCGTTTCCGTTGAAACGTATCTCGATTTACAAGGACAATGCAGGGAATCCAGAGTATTTCATATAGACGCAAATTGTGTGTGAATTCTTCAATGTGAGGGAGCGAGGGATGCAGTAAAGGAGGAATAATGCATCGGAAAAGAGATACTCGGAACCCCAAAGAAAATCCTGTCGTTTCCGTAGAAACGAATCCCGATTTAGAAGGACAATGCAGGGAGTCCAGAGTATTTCATATGGACGCAAATTGTGTGTTAATTCGTCAATGTGAGGGAGCGAGGGATGCAGTAAAGGAGGAATAATGCATCGGAAAAGAGATACTCGGAATCCCAAAGAAAATCCTATCGTTTCCGTTGGAACGTATCTCGATTTAGGAGGACAATGCAGGGAATCCAGAGTATTTCATATGGACGCAAATTGTGTGTTAATTCGTCAATGTGAGGGAGCGAGGGATGCAGTAAAGGAGGAATAATGCATCGGAAAAGAGATACTCGGAACCCCAAAGAAAATCCTATCGTTTCCGTAGAAACGTATCTCGATTTAGAAGGACAATGCAGGGAATCCTGAGTATATCATATGGACGCGAATTGTGTGTTAATTCGTCAATGTGAGGGAGCGAGGGATGCAGTAAAGGAAGAATAATGCATCGAAAAAGACATACTCGGAACCCCAAAGAAAATCCTATCGTTTCCGTAGAAACGAATCTCGATTTAGGAGGACAATGCAGGGAATCCAGAGTATTTAATATGGACGCAAATTGTGTGTTAATTCGTCATTGTGAGATAGCGAGGGATGCAGTAAAGGAGGAATAATGCATCGGAAAAGAGATACTCGGAACCCCAAAGAAAATCCTATCGTTTCCGTAGAAACGTATCTCGATTTAGAAGGACAATGCAGGGAATCCAGAGTATATCATATGGACGCAAATGGTGTGTTGATTCGTCAATGTGAGGGAGCGAGGGATGCAGTAAAGGAGGAATAATGCATCGGAAAAGACATACTCGGAACCCCAAAGTAAATCCTATCAGTTCCGTAGAAACTTACCTCGATTTACAAGGACAATGCAGGGAATCCAGAGTATTTCATATGGACGCAAATTGTGTGTTAATTCGTCAATGTGAGGGAGCGAGGGATGCAGTAAAGGAGGAATAATGCATCGGAAAAGAGATACTCGCAACCCCAAGAAAAATCCTACCGTTTCCGTAGAACCGTATCTCGATGTAGAAGGACAATACAGGGAATCCAGAGTATTTCATATAGACGCAAATTGTGTGTTAATTCTTCAATGTGAGGGAGCGAGGGATGCAGTAAAGGAGGAATAATGCATCGGAAAAGAGATACTCGGAACCCCAAAGAAAATCCTATCTTATCCGTAGAAACGTATCTCGATTTATAAGAAAATTGCAGGGAATCCAGAGTATTTCATATGGACGCAAATTGTGTGTTAATTCGTCAATATGAGGAAGCGAGGGATGCAGTTAAGGAGGAATAATGCATCGGAAAAGACATACTCGGAACCCCAAACAAAATCCTATCGTTTCCGTAGAAACGAATCCCGATTTAGAAGGACAATGCAGGGAACCCAGAGTATTTCATATGGACGCAAATTGTGTGTTAATTCGTCAATGTGAGGGAGCGAGGGATGCAGTAAAAGAGGAATAATGCATCGGAAAAGAGATACTCGGAACCCCAAAGAAAATCCTTTCGTTTCCGTAGAAACGTATCTCGATTTAGAAGGACAATGCAGGGAATCCAGAGTATTTCATATGGACGCAAATTGTGTGTTAATTCGTCAATGTGAGGGAGCGAGGGATGCAGTAAAGGAGGAATAATGCATCGGAAAAGAGATACTCGGAACCCCAAAGAAAATCCTGTCGTTTCCGTAGAAACGAATCCCCATTTAGAAGGACAATGCAGGGAATCCAGAGTATTTCATATGGACGCAAATTGTGTGTTAATTCGTCAATGTGAGGGAGCGAGGGATGCAGTAAAGGAGGAATAATGCATCGGAAAAGAGATACTCGGAACGCCAAAGAAAATCCTATCGTTTCCGTAGAAACGTATCTCGATTTAGAAGGACAATGCAGGGAATCCAGATTAAATCAAATGGACGCAAATTGTGTGTTAATTCGTGAATGTGAGGGAGCGAGGGATGCAGTAAAGGAGGAATAATGCATCAGAAAAGAGATACTCGGAACCCCAAAGAAAATCCTATCGTTTCCGTAGAAACATCTCTCGATTTAGAAGGACAATGCAGGGAATCCAGAGTATTTCATATGGACGCAAATTGTGTGTTAATTCGTCAATGTGAGGGAGCGATGGATCCAGTAAAGTAGGAATAATGCATCGGAAAAGAGATACTCGACTCCCAAAAGAAAATCCTATCGTTTCCGTGGAAACGTATCTCGATTTAGAAAGATAATGCAGCGAACCACAGTATTTCATATGGACGCAATTTGTGTGTTAATTCGGCAATGTGAGGGAGCGAGGGATGCAGCAAAGGAGGAATAATGCATCAGAAAAGAGATACTCGGAACCCCAAAGAAAATCCTATCGTTTCCGTAGAAACATCTCTCGATTTAGAAGGACAATGCAGGGAATCCAGAGTATTTCATATGGACGCAAATTGTGTGTTAATTGGTCAATATGAGGGAGCGAGGGATGCAGTAAAGGAGGAATAATTAATCGGAAAAGAGATACTCGGAACCCCAAGGAAAATCCTACCGTTTCCGTTGAAACGTATCTCGATTTACAAGGACAATGCAGGGAATCCAGAGTATTTCATATAGACGCAAATTGTGTGTGAATTCTTCAATGTGAGGGAGCGAGGGATGCAGTAAAGGAGGAATAATGCATCGGAAAAGAGATACTCGGAACCCCAAAGAAAATCCTATCGTTTCCATAGAAACGTATCTCGATTTAGAAGGACAATGCAGGGAATCCAGAGTATTTCATATGGTCGCAATTTGTGTGTTAATTCCGCAATGTGAGGGAGCGAGGGATGCAGTAAAGGAGGAATAATGCATCGGAAAAGAGATACTCGGAACCCCAAAGAAAATCCTGTCGTTTCCGTAGTAACGAATCCCGATTTAGAAGGACAATGCAGGGAGTCCAGAGTATTTCATATGGACGCAAATTGTGTGTTAATTCGTCAATGTGAGGGAGCGAGGGATGCAGTAAAGGAGGAATAATGCATCGGAAAAGAGATACTCGGAACCCCAAAGAAAATCCTATCGTTTCCGTAGAAACGTATCTCGATTTAGGAGGACAATGCAGGGAATCCAGAGTATTTCATATGGACGCAAATTGTGTGTTAATTCGTCAATGTGAGGGAGCGAGGGATGCAGTAAAGGAGGAATAATGCATCGGAAAAGAGATACTCGGAATCCCAAAGAAAATCCTATCGTTTCCGTTGGAACGTATCTCGATTTAGGAGGACAATGCAGGGAATACAGAGTATTTCATATGGACGCAAATTGTGTGTTAATTCGTCAATGTGAGGGAGCGAGGGATGCAGTAAAGGAGGAATAATGCATCGGAAAAGAGATACTCGGAACCCCAAGGAAAATCCTACCGTTTCCGTAGAAACGTATCTCGATTTAGAAGGACAATGCAGGGAATCCAGAGTATTTCATATGGACACAAATTGTGTGTTAATTCGTCAATGTGAGGGAGCGAGGAATGCGGTTAAATAGGAATAATGCATCGGAAAAGAGATACTCTTAACCCCAAAGAAAATCCTATCTTATCCGTAGAATCGTATCTCGATTGAGAAGGACAATGCAGGGAATCCATAGTATTGCATATGGACGCAAATTGTGTGTTAATTCGTCAATGTGAGGGAGCGAGGGATGCAGTAAAGGAGGAATAATGCATCGGAAAAGACATACTCGGAACCCCAAACAAAATCCTATCGTTTCCGTAGAAACGAATCCCGATTTAGAACTACAATGCAGGGAACCCAGAGTATTTCATATGGACGCAATATGTGTGTTAATTCGTCAATATGAGGGAGCGAGGGATGCAGTAAAGGAGGAATGGATGCAGTAAAGGAGGAATAATGCATTGGAAAAGAGATACTCTACTCCCAAAAGAAAATTCTATCGTTTCCGTAGAAACGTATCTCGTTTTAGAAAGATAATGCAGGGAACCCAGAGTATTTCATATGGACGCAAATTGTGTGTCAATTCGTCAATGTGAGGAAGCGAGGGATGCAGTAAAGGAGGAATAATGCATCGGAAAAGAGATACGCGGAACCCCAAAGAAAATCCTATCGTTTCCGTAGAAACGTATCTCGATTTAGAAGGACAATGCAGGGAATCCAGAGTATTTCATATGGACGCAAATTGTGTGTTTATTCGTCAATGTGAGGGAGCGAGGGATGCAGTAAAAGAGGAATAATGCATCGGAAAAGAGATACTCGGAACCCCAAAGAAAATCCTTTCGTTTCCGTAGATACGTATCTCGATTTAGAAGGACAATGCAGGGAATCCAGAGTATTTCATATGGACGCAAATTGTGTGTTAATTCGTCAATGTGAGGGAGCGAGGGATGCAGTAAAGGAGGAATAATGCATCGGAAAAGAGATACTCGGAACCCCAAAGAAAATCCTGTCGTTTCCATAGAAACGAATCCCCATTTAGAAGGACAATGCAGGGAATCCAGAGTATTTCATATGGACGCAAATTGTGTGTTAATTCGTCAATGTGAGGGAGCGAGGGATGCAGTAAAGGAGGAATAATGCATCGGAAAAGAGATACTCGGAACGCCAAAGAAAATCCTATCGTTTCCGTAGAAACGTATCTCGATTTAGAAGGACAATGCAGGGAATCCAGATTAAATCAAATGGACGCAAATTGTGTGTTAATTCGTGAATGTGAGGGAGCGAGGGATGCAGTAAAGGAGGAATAATGCATCGGAAAAGAGATACTCGGAACCCCAAATAAAATCCTATCGTTTCCGTAGAAACGTACCTCGATTTACAAGGACAATGCAGGGAATCCAGAGTATTTCAGATGGACGCAAATTGTGTGTTAATTCGTCAATGTGAGGGAGCGATGGATGCAGTAAAGTAGGAATAATGCATCGGAAAAGAGATACTCGACTCCCAAAAGAAAATCCTATCGTTTCCGTGGAAACGTATCTCGATTTAGAAAGATAATGCAGCGAACCACAGTATTTCATATGGACGCAATTTGTGTGTTAATTCGGCAATGTGAGGGAGCGAGGGATGCAGCAAAGGAGGAATAATGCATCAGAAAAGAGATACTCGGAACCCCAAAGAAAATCCTATCGTTTCCGTAGAAACATCTCTCGATTTAGAAGGACAATGCAGGGAATCCAGAGTATTTCATATGGACGCAAATTGTGTGTTAATTGGTCAATGTGAGGGAGCGAGGGATGCAGTAAAGGAGGAATAATGCATCGGAAAAGAGATACTCGGAACCCCAAGGAAAATCCTACCGTTTCCGTAGAAACGTATCTCGAT
This sequence comes from Schistocerca nitens, assembly GCF_023898315.1. Taxonomy (NCBI): domain Eukaryota; kingdom Metazoa; phylum Arthropoda; class Insecta; order Orthoptera; family Acrididae; genus Schistocerca; species Schistocerca nitens. The sequence continues at coordinate 1,134,206,419 of NC_064615.1, read as the reverse complement.
TTACAAGGACAATGCAGGGAATCCAGAGTATTTCATATAGACGCAAATTGTGTGTGAATTCTTCAATGTGAGGGAGCGACGGATGCAGTAAAGGAGGAATAATGCATCGGAAAAGAGATACTCGGAACCCCAAAGAAAATCCTATCGTTTCCATAGAAACGTATCTCGATTTAGAAGGACAATGCAGGGAATCCAGAGTATTTCATATGGTCGCAATTTGTGTGTTAATTCCGCAATGTGAGGGAGCGAGGGAAGCAGTAAAGGAGGAATAATGCATCGGAAAAGAGATACTCGGAACCCCAAAGAAAATCCTGTCGTTTCCGTAGTAACGAATCCCGATTTAGAAGGACAATGCAGGGAGTCCAGAGTATTTCATATGGACGCAAATTGTGTGTTAATTCGTCAATGTGAGGGAGCGAGGGATGCAGTAAAGGAGGAATAATGCATCGGAAAAGAGATACTCGTAACCCCAAAGAAAATCCTATCGTTTCCGTAGAAACGTATCTCGATTTAGGAGGACAATGCAGGGAATCCAGAGTATTTCATATGGACGCAAATTGTGTGTTAATTCGTCAATGTGAGGGAGCGAGGGATGCAGTAAAGGAGGAATAATGCATCGGAAAAGAGATACTCGGAATCCCAAAGAAAATCCTATCGTTTCCGTTGGAACGTATCTCGATTTAGGAGGACAATGCAGGGAATCCAGAGTATTTCATATGGACGCAAATTGTGTGTTAATTCGTCAATGTGAGGGAGCGAGGGATGCAGTAAAGGAGGAATAATGCATCGGAAAAGAGATACTCGGAACCCCAAGGAAAATCCTACCGTTTCCGTAGAAACGTATCTCGATTTAGAAGGACAATGCAGGGAATCCAGAGTATTTCATATAGACGCAAATTGTGTGTTAATTCTTCAATGTGAGGGAGCGAGGGATGCAGTAAAGGAGGAATAATGCATCGGAAAAGAGATACTCGAAGCCCCAAAGGAAAACCTATCGTTTCCGTAGAAACGTATCTCGATTTAGAAGGACAATGCAGGGAATCCAGAGTATTTCATATGGACACAAATTGTGTGTTAATTCATCAATGTGAGGGAGCGAGGAATGCAGTAAAGGAGGAATAATGCATCGGAAAAGAGATACTCTTAACCCCAAAGAAAATACTCTCGATTCCGTAGAAACGTATCTCGATTTAGAAGGACAATGCAGGGAATCCATAGTATTGCATATGGACGCAAATTGTGTGTTAATTCGTCAATGTGAGGGAGCGAGGGATGCAGTAAAGGAGGAATAATGCATCGGAAAAGAGATACTCGGAACCCCAAAGAAAATCCTATCGTTTCCGTAGAAACGTATCTCGATTTAGAAGGACAATGCAGGGAATCCAGAGTATATCATATGGACGCAAATTGTGTGTTGATTGGTCAATGTGAGGGAGCGAGGGATGCAGTAAAGGAGGAATAATGCATCGGAAAAGACATACTCGAAACCCCAAAGAAAATCCTATCAGTTCCGTAGAAACTTACCTCGATTTACAAGGACAATGCAGGGAATCCCGAGTATTTCATATGGACGCAAATTGTGTGTTAATTCGTCAATGTGAGGGAGCGAGGGATGCAGTAAAGGAGGAATAATGCATCGGAAAAGAGATACTCGCAACCCCAAGGAAAATCCTACCGTTTCCGTGGAAACGTATCTCGATGTAGAAGGACAATACAGGGAATCCAGAGTATTTCATATAGACGCAAATTGTGTGTTAATTCTTCAATGTGAGGGAGCGAAGGATGCAGTAAAGGAGGAATAATGCATCGGAAAAGAGATACTCGGAACCCCAAAGAAAATCCTATCTTATCCGTAGAAATGTATCTCGATTTATAAGAAAATTGCAGGGAATCCAGAGTATTTCATATGGACGCAAATTGTGTGTTAATTCGTCAATGTGAGGAAGCGAGGGATGCAGTAAAGGAGGAATAATGCATCGGAAAAGAGATACTCGGAACCCCAAAGAAAATCCTATGGTTTCCGTAGAAACGTATCTCGATTTAGAAGGACAATGCAGGGAATCCAGAGTATTTCATATGGACGCAAATTGTGTGTTAATTCGTCAATGTGAGGGTGCGAGGGATGCAGTAAAGGAGGAATAATGCATCGGAAATGAGATACTCGGAACCCCAAGGAAACTCCTACCGTTTCCGTAGAAACGTATCTCAATTTAGAAGGACAATGCAGGGAATCCAGAGTATTTCATATAGACGCAAATTGTGTGTTAATTCTTCAATGTGAGGGAGCGAGGGATGCAGTAAAGGAGGAATAATGCATCGGAAAAGAGACACTCGGAACCCCAAAGAAAATCCTATCGTTTCTGTAGAAACGTATCTCGATTTAGAAGGACAATGCAGGGAATCCAGAGTATTTCATATGGACACAAATTGTGTGTTAATTCGTGAATGTGAGGGAGCGAGGAATGCAGTTAAATAGGAATAATGCATCGGAAAAGAGATACTCTTAACCCCAAAGAAAATCCTATCTTATCCGTAGAATCGTATCTCGATTTAGAAGGACAATGCAGGGAATCCATAGTATTGCATATGGACGCAAATTGTGTGTTAATTCGTCAATGTGAGGGAGCGAGGGATGCAGTAAAGGAGGAATAATGCATCGGAAAAGACATACTCGGAACCCCAAACAAAATCCTATCGTTTCCGTAGAAACGAATCCCGATTTAGAAGGACAATGCAGGGAACCCAGAGTATTTCATATGGACGCAATATGTGTGTTAATTCGTCAATATGAGGGAGCGAGGGATGCAGTAAAGGAGGAATGGATGCAGTAAAGGAGGAATAATGCATTGGAAAAGAGATACTCTACTCCCAAAAGAAAATTCTATCGTTTCCGTAGAAACGTATCTCGTTTTAGAAAGATAATGCAGGGAACCCAGAGTATTTCATATGGACGCAAATTGTGTGTCAATTCGTCAATGTGAGGAAGCGAGGGATGCAGTAAAGGAGGAATAATGCATCGGAAAAGAGATACGCGGAACCCCAAAGAAAATCCTATCGTTTCCGTAGAAACGTATCTCGATTTAGAAGGACAATGCAGGGAATCCAGAGTATTTCATATGGACGCAAATTGTGTGTTAATTCGTCAATGTGAGGGAGCGAGGGATGCAGTAAAAGAGGAATAATGCATCGGAAAAGAGATACTCGGAACCCCAAAGAAAATCCTTTCGTTTCCGTAGAAACGTATCTCGATTTAGAAGGACAATGCAGGGAATCCAGAGTATTTCATATGGACGCAAATTGTGTGTTAATTCGTCAATGTGAGGGAGCGAGGGATGCAGTAAAGGAGGAATAATGCATCGGAAAAGAGATACTCGGAACCCCAAAGAAAATCCTGTCGTTTCCGTAGAAACGAATCCCCATTTAGAAGGACAATGCAGGGAAACCAGAGTATTTCATATGGACGCAAATTGTGTGTTAATTCGTCAATGTGAGGGAGCGAGGGATGCAGTAAAGGAGGAATAATGCATCGGAAAAGAGATACTCGGAACGCCAAAGAAAATCCTATCGTTTCCGTAGAAACGTATCTCGATTTAGAAGGACAATGCAGGGAATCCAGATTAAATCAAATGGACGCAAATTGTGTGTTAATTCGTGAATGTGAGGGAGCGAGGGATGCAGTAAAGGAGGAATAATGCATCGGAAAAGAGATACTCGGAACCCCAAAGAAAATCCTATCGTTTCCGTAGAAACGTATCTCGATTTACAAGGACAATGCAGGGAATCCAGAGTATTTCAGATGGACGCAAATTGTGTGTTAATTCGTCAATGTGAGGGAGCGATGGATGCAGTAAAGTAGGAATAATGCATCGGAAAAGAGATACTCGACTCCCAAAAGAAAATCCTATCGTTTCCGTGGAAACGTATCTCGATTTAGAAAGATAATGCAGCGAACCACAGTATTTCATATGGACGCAATTTGTGTGTTAATTCGGCAATGTGAGGGAGCGAGGGATGCAGCAAAGGAGGAATAATGCATCAGAAAAGAGATACTCGGAACCCCAAAGAAAATCCTATCGTTTCCGTAGAAACATCTCTCGATTTAGAAGGACAATGCAGGGAATCCAGAGTATTTCATATGGACGCAAATTGTGTGTTAATTGGTCAATGTGAGGGAGCGAGGGATGCAGTAAAGGAGGAATAATGCATCGGAAAAGAGATACTCGGAACCCCAAGGAAAATCCTACCGTTTCCGTAGAAACGTATCTCGATTTACAAGGACAATGCAGGGAATCCAGAGTATTTCATATAGACGCAAATTGTGTGTGAATTCTTCAATGTGAGGGAGCGAGGGATGCAGTAAAGGAGGAATAATGCATCGGAAAAGAGATACTCGGAACCCCAAAGAAAATCCTATCGTTTCCATAGAAACGTATCTCGATTTAGAAGGACAATGCAGGGAATCCAGAGTATTTCATATGGTCGCAATTTGTGTGTTAATTCCGCAATGTGAGGGAGCGAGGGATGCAGTAAAGGAGGAATAATGCATCGGAAAAGAGATACTCGGAACCCCAAAGAAAATCCTGTCGTTTCCGTTGTAACGAATCCCGATTTAGAAGGACAATGCAGGGAGTCCAGAGTATTTCATATGGACGCAAATTGTGTGTTAATTCGTCAATGTGAGGGAGCGAGGGATGCAGTAAAGGAGGAATAATGCATCGGAAAAGAGATACTCGGAACCCCAAAGAAAATCCTATCGTTTCCGTAGAAACGTATCTCGATTTAGGAGGACAATGCAGGGAATCCAGAGTATTTCATATGGACGCAAATTGTGTGTTAATTCGTCAATGTGAGGAAGCGAGGGATGCAGTAAAGGAGGAATAATGCATCGGAAAAGAGATACTCGGAACCCCAAAGAAAATCCTATCGTTTCCGTAGAAACGTATCTCGATTTAGAAGGACAATGCAGGGAATCCAGAGTATATCATATGGACGCAAATTGTGTGTTAATTCGTCAATGTGAGGGAGCGAGGGATGCAGTAAAGGAGGAATAATGCATCGGAAAAGAGATACTCGGAACCCCAAGGAAAATCCTACCGTTTCCGTAGAAACGTATCTCGATTTACAAGGACAATGCAGGGAATCCAGAGTATTTCATATAGACGCAAATTGTGTGTTAATTGGTCAATGTGAGGGAGCGAGGGATGCAGTAAAGGAGGAATAATGCATCGGAAAAGAGATACTCGGAACCCCAAGGAAAATCCTACCGTTTCCGTAGAAACGTATCTCGATTTACAAGGACAATGCAGGGAATCCAGAGTATTTCATATAGACGCAAATTGTGTGTGAATTCTTCAATGTGAGGGAGCGAGGGATGCAGTAAAGGAGGAATAATGCATCGGAAAAGAGATACTCGGAACCCCAAAGAAAATCCTATCGTTTCCATAGAAACGTATCTCGATTTAGAAGGACAATGCAGGGAATCCAGAGTATTTCATATGGTCGCAATTTGTGTGTTAATTCGTCAATGTGAGGGAGCGAGGGATGCAGTAAAGGAGGAATAATGCATCGGAAAAGAGATACTCGGAACCCCAAAGAAAATCCTATCGTTTCCGTAGAAACGTATCTCGATTTAGGAGGACAATGCAGGGAATCCAGAGTATTTCATATGGACGCAAATTGTGTGTTAATTCGTCAATGTGAGGGAGCGAGGGATGCAGTAAAGGAGGAATAATGCATCGGAAAAGAGATACTCGGAACCCCAAAGAAAATCCTATCGTTTCCGTAGAAACGTATCTCGATTTAGGAGGACAATGCAGGGAATCCAGAGTATTTCATATGGACGCAAATTGTGTGTTAATTCGTCAATGTGAGGAAGCGAGGAATGCAGTAAAGGAGGAATAATGCATCGGAAAAGAGATACTCGGAACCCCAAAGAAAATCCTATCGTTTCCGTAGAAACGTATCTCGATTTAGAAGGACAATACAGGGAATCCAGAGTATATCATATGGACACAAATTGTGTGTTAATTCGTCAATGTGAGGGAGCGAGGGATGCAGTAAAGGAGGAATAATGCATCGGAAAAGAGATACTCGGAACCCCAAGGAAAATCCTACCGTTTCCGTAGAAACGTATCTTGATTTACAAGGACAATGCAGGGAATCCAGAGTATTTCATATAGACGCAAATTGTGTGTTAATTCTTCAATGTGAGGGAGCGAGGGATGCAGTAAAGGAGGAATAATGCATCGGAAAAGAGATACTCGGAACCCCAAAGAAAATCCTATCGTTTCCGTAGAAACGTATCTCGATTTAGAAGGACAATGCAGGGAATACAGAGTATTTCATATGGACACAAATTGTGTGTTAAATCGTCAATGTGAGGGAGCGAGGGATGCAGTAAAGGAGGAATAATGCATCGGAAAAGAGATACTCTTAACCCCAAAGAAAATCCTATCTTATCCGTAGAAACGTATCTCGATTTAGAAGGACAATGCAGGGAATCCATAGTATTGCATATGGACGCAAATTTTGTGTTAATTCGTCAATGTGAGGGAGCGAGGGATGCAGTAAAGGAGGAATAATGTATCGGAAAAGACATACTCGGAACCCCAAAGAAAATCCTTTCGTTTCCGTAGAAACCAATCCCGATTTAGAAGGACAATGCAGGGAACCCAGAGTATTTCATATGGACGCAATTTGTGTGTTAATTCGTCAATATGAGGGAGCGAGGGATGCAGTAAAGGAGGAATAGATGCAGTAAAGGAGGAATAATGCATTGGAAAAGAGATACTCGACTCCCAAAAGAAAATTCTATCGTTTCCGTAGAAACGTATCTCGTTTTAGAAAGATAATGCAGGGAACCCAGAGTATTTCATATGGACGCAAATTGTGTGTCAATTCGTCAATGTGAGGAAGCGAGGGATGCAGTAAAGGAGGAATAATGCATCGGAAAAGAGATACTCGGAACCCCAAAGAAAATTCTATCGTTTCCGTAGAAACGTATCTCGATTTAGAAGGACAATGCAGGGAATCCAGAGTATTTCATATGGACGCAAATTGTGTGTTAATTCGTCAATGTGAGGGAGCGAGGGATGCAGTAAAGGAGGAATAATGCATCGGAAAAGAGATACTCGGAACCCCAAGGAAAACCCTACCGTTTCCGTAGAAACGTATCTCGATTTAGAAGGACAATGCAGGGAATCCAGAGTATTTCATATAGACGCAAATTGTGTGTTAATTCTTCAATGTGAGGGAGCGAGGGATGCAGTAAAGGAGGAATAATGCATCGGAAAAGAGACACTCGGAACCCCATAGAAAATCCTATCGTTTCCGTAGAAACGTATCTCGATTTAGAAGGACAATGCAGGGAATCCAGAGTATTTCATATGGACACAAATTGTGTGTTAATTCGTCAATGTGAGGGAGCGAGGAATGCAGTAAAGGAGGAATAATGCATCGGAAAAGAGATACTCTTAACCCCAAAGAAAATCCTATCTTATCCGTAGAATCGTATCTCGATTTAGAAGGACAATGCAGGGAATCCATAGTATTGCATATGGACGCAAATTGTGTGTTAATTCGTCAATGTGAGGGAGCGAGGGATGCAGTAAAGGAGGAATAATGCATCGGAAAAGACATACTCGGAACCCCAAACAAAATCCTATCGTTTCCGTAGAAACGAATCCCGATTTAGAAGGACAATGCAGGGAACCCAGAGTATTTCATATGGACGCAATATGTGTGTTAATTCGTCAATATGAGGGAGCGACGGATGCAGTAAAGGAGGAATGGATGCAGTAAAGGAGGAATAATGCATTGGAAAAGAGATACTCGACTCCCAAAAGAAAATTCTATCGTTTCCGTAGAAACGTATCTCGTTTTAGAAAGATAATGCAGGGAACCCAGAGTATTTCATATGGACGCAAATTGTGTGTCAATTCGTCAATGTGAGGAAGCGAGGGATGCAGTAAAGGAGGAATAATGCATCGGAAAAGAGATACGCGGAACCCCAAAGAAAATCCTATCGTTTCCGTAGAAACGTATCTCGATTTAGAAGGACAATGCAGGGAATCCAGAGTATTTCATATGGACGCAAATTGTGTGTTAATTCGTCAATGTGAGGGAGCGAGGGATGCAGTAAAAGAGGAATAATGCATCGGAAAAGAGATACTCGGAACCCCAAAGAAAATCCTTTCGTTTCCGTAGAAACGTATCTCGATTTAGAAGGACAATGCAGGGAATCCAGAGTATTTCATATGGACGCAAATTGTGTGTTAATTCGTCAATGTGAGGGAGCGAGGGATGCAGTAAAGGAGGAATAATGCATCGGAAAAGAGATACTCGGAACCCCAAAGAAAATCCTGTCGTTTCCGTAGAAACGAATCCCCATTTAGAAGGACAATGCAGGGAATCCAGAGTATTTCATATGGACGCAAATTGTGTGTTAATTCGTCAATGTGAGTTAGCGAGGGATGCAGTAAAAAAGGAATAATGCATCGGGAAAGAGTTACTCGGAACCCCAAAGAAAATGCTTTCGTTTCCGTAGAAACGTATCTCGATTTAGAAGGACAATGCAGGGAATCCAGAGTATTTCATATGGACGCAAATTGTGTGTTAATTCGTCAATGTGAGAGAGCGAGGGATGCAGTAAAGGAGGAATAATGCATCGGTAAAGAGATCCTCGGAACCCCAAAGAAAATCCTATCGTTTCCGTAGAAACGTATCTCGATTTAGGAGGACAATGCAGGGAATCCAGAGTATTTCATATGGACGCAAATTGTGTGTTAATTCGTCAATGTGAGGGAGCGAGGGATGCAGTAAAGGAGGAATAATGCATCGGAAAAGAGATACTAGGAACCCCAAAGAAAATCCTATCGTTTCCGTAGAAACGTATCTCGATTTAGAAGGACAATGCAGGGAATCCAGATTAAATCAAATGGACGCAAATTGTGTGTTAATTCGTGAATGTGAGGGAGCGAGGGATGCAGTAAAGGACGAATAATGCATCGGAAAAGAGATACTCGGAACCCCAAAGAAAATCCTATCGTTTCCGTAGAAACGTATCTCGATTTAGGAGGACAATGCAGGGAATCCAGATGAAATCAAATGGACGCAAATTGTGTGTTAATTCGTGAATGTGAGGGAGCGAGGGATGCAGTAAAGGAGGAATAATGCATCGGAAAAGAGATACTCGGAGCCCCAAAGAAAATCCTATCGTTTCTGTAGAAACGTATCTCGATTTACAAGGACAATGCAGGGAATCCAGAGTATTTCAGATGGACGCAAATTGTGTGTTAATTCGTCAATGTGAGGGAGCGAGGGATCCAGTAAAGTAGGAATAATGCATCGGAAAAGAGATACTCGACTCCCAAAAGAAAATCCTATCGTTTCCGTGGAAACGTATCTCGATTTAGAAAGATAATGCAGCGAACCACAGTATTTCATATGGACGCAATTTGTGTGTTAATTCGGCAATGTGAGGGAGCGAGGGATGCAGCAAAGGAGGAATAATGCATCAGAAAAGAGATACTCGGAACCCCAAAGAAAATCCTATCGTTTCCATAGAAACGTATCTCGATTTAGAAGGACAATGCAGGGAATCCAGAGTATTTCATATGGTCGCAATTTGTGTGTTAATTCCGCAATGTGAGGGAGCGAGGGATGCAGTAAAGGAGGAATAATGCATTGGAAAAGAGATATTCGGAACCCCAAAGAAAATCCTGTCGTTTCCGTAGTAACGAATCCCGATTTAGAAGGACAATGCAGGGAGTCCAGAGTATTTCATATGGACGCAAATTGTGTGTTAATTCGTCAATGTGAGGGAGCGAGGGATGCAGTAAAGGAGGAATAATGCATCGGAAAAGAGATACTCGGAACCCCAAAGAAAATCCTATCGTTTCCGTAGAAACGTATCTCGATTTAGGAGGACAATGCAGGGAATCCAGAGTATTTCATATGGACGCAAATTGTGTGTTAATTCGTCAATGTGAGGAAGCGAGGGATGCAGTAAAGGAGGAATAATGCATCGGAAAAGAGATACTCGGAACCCCAAAGAAAATCCTATCGTTTCCGTAGAAACGTATCTCGATTTAGAAGGACAATGCAGGGAATCCAGAGTATATCATATGGACGCAAATTGTGTGTTAATTCGTCAATGTGACGGAGCGAGGAATGCAGTAAAGGAGGAATAATGCATCGGAAAAGAGATACTCTTAACCCCAAAGAAAATCCTATCTTATCCGTAGAAACGTATCTCGATTTAGAAGGACAATGCAGGGAATCCATAGTATTGCATATGGACGCAAATTGTGTGTTAATTCGTCAATGTGAGGGAGCGAGGGATTCAGTAAAGGAGGAATAATGCATCGGAAAAGACATACTCGGAACCCCAAAGAAAATCCTTTCGTTTCCGTAGAAACGAATCCCGATTTAGAAGGACAATGCAGGGAACCCAGAGTATTTCATATGGACGCAAATTGTGTGTTAATTCGTCAATGTGAGGGAGCGAGGGATGCAGTAAAGGAGGAATAGATGCAGTAAAGGAGGAATAATGCATTGGAAAAGAGATACTCGACTCCCAAAAGAAAATTCTATCGTTTCCGTAGAAACGTATCTCGTTTTAGAAAGATAATGCAGGGAACCCAGAGTATTTCATATGGACGCAAATTGTGTGTGAATTCGTCAATGTGAGGAAGCGAGGGATGCAGTAAAGGAGGAATAATGCATCGGAAAAGAGATACTCGGAACCCCAAAGAAAATCCTATCGTTTCCGTAGAAACGTATCTCGATTTAGAAGGACAATGCAGGGAATCCAGAGTATTTCATATGGACGCAAATTGTGTGTTAATTCGTCAATGTGAGGGAGCGAGGGATGCAGTAAAGGAGGAATAATGCATCGGAAAAGAGATACTCGGAACCCCAAGGAAAATCCTACCGTTTCCGTAGAAACGTATCTCGGTTTAGAAGGACAATGCAGGGAATCCAGAGTATTTCATATAGACGCAAATTGTGAGTTAATTCTTCAATGTGAGGGAGCGAGGGATGCAGTAAAGGAGGAATAATGCATCGGAAAAGAGACACTCGGAACCCCAAAGAAAATCCTATCGTTTCCGTAGAAACGAATCCCGATTTAGATGGACAAAGCAGGGAACCCAGAGTATTTCATATGGACGCAATATGTGTGTTAATTCGTCAATATGAGGGAGCGAGGGATGCAGTAAAGGAGGAATGGATGCAGTAAAGGAGGAATAATGCATTGGAAAAGAGATACTCGACTCCCAAAAGAAAATTCTATCGTTTCCGTGGAAACGTATCTCGATTTAGAAGGACAAAGCAGGGAATCCAGAGTATTTCATATGGACGCAAATTGTGTGTTAATTCGTCAATGTGAGAGAGCGAGGGATGCAGTAAAAAAGGAATAATGCATCGGAAAAGAGTTACTCGGAACCCCAAAGAAAATCCTATCGTTTCCGTAGAAACGTATCTCGATTTAGAAGGACAATGCAGGGAATCCAGAGTATTTCATATGGACGCAAATTGTGTGTTAATTCGTCAATGTGAGGAAGCGAGGGATGCAGTAAAGGAGGAATAATGCATCGGAAAAGAGATACGCGGAACCCCAAAGAAAATCCTATCGTTTCCGTAGAAACGTATCTCGATTTAGAAGGACAATGCAGGGAATCCAGAGTATTTCATATGGACGCAAATTGTGTGTTAATTCGTCAATGTGAGGGAGCGAGGGATGCAGTAAAAGAGGAATAATGCATCGGAAAAGAGATTCTCGGAACCCCAAAGAAAATCCTTTCGTTTCCGTAGAAACGTATCTCGATTTAGAAGGACAATGCAGGGAATCCAGAGTATTTCATATGGACGCAAATTGTGTGTTAATTCGTCAATGTGAGGGAGCGAGGGATGCAGTAAAGGAGGAATAATGCATCGGAAAAGAGATACTCGGAACGCCAAAGAAAATCCTGTCGTTTCCGTAGAAACGAATCCCCATTTAGAAGGACAATGCAGGGAATCCAGAGTATTTCATATGGACGCAAATTGTGTGTTAATTCGTCAATGTGAGTTAGCGAGGGAGGCAGTAAAAAAGGAATAATGCATCGGAAAAGAGTTACTCGGAACCCCAAAGAAAATCCTTTCGTTTCCGTAGAAACGTATCTCGATTTAGAAGGACAATGCAGGGAATCCAGAGTATTTCATATGGACGCAAATTGTGTGTTAATTCGTCAATGTGAGAGAGCGAGGGATGCAGTAAAGGAGGAATAATGCATCGGAAAAGAGATACTCGGAACCCCAAAGAAAATCCTATCGTTTCCGTAGAAACGTATCTCGATTTAGGAGGACAATGCAGGGAATCCAGAGTATTTCATATGGACGCAAATTGTGTGTTAATTCGTCAATGTGAGGGAGCGAGGGATGCAGTAAAGGAGGAATAATGCATCGGAAAAGAGATACTCGGAACCCCAAAGAAAATCCTATCGTTTCCGTAGAAACGTATCTCGATTTAGAAGGACAATGCAGGGAATCCTGATTATATCAAATGGACGCAAATTGTGCGTTAATTCGTGAATGTGAGGGAGCGAGGGATGCAGTAAAGGAGGAATAATGCATCGGAAAAGAGATACTCGGAACCCCAAAGAAAATCCTATCGTTTCCGTAGAAACGTATCTCGATTTAGAAAGATAATGCAGCGAACCACAGTATTTCATATGGACGCAATTTGTGTGTTAATTCGGCAATGTGAGGGAGCGAGGGATGCAGCAAAGGAGGAATAATGCATCAGAAAAGAGATACTCGGAACCCCAAAGAAAATCCTATCGTTTCCGTAGAAACATCTCTCGATTTAGAAGGACAATGCAGGGAATCCAGAGTATTTCATATGGACGCAAATTGTGTGTTAATTGGTCAATGTGAGGGAGCGAGGGATGCAGTAAAGGAGGAATAATGCATCGGAAAAGAGATACTCGGAACCCCAAGGAAAATCCTACCGTTTCCGTAGAAACGTATCTCGATTTACAAGGACAATGCAGGGAATCCAGAGTATTTCATATAGACGCAAATTGTGAGTTAATTCTTCAATGTGAGGGAGCGAGGGATGCAGTAAAGGAGGAATAATGCATCGGAAAAGAGACACTCGGAACCCCAAAGATAATCCTATCGTTTCCGTAGAAACGAATCCCGATTTAGATGGACAAAGCAGGGAACCCAGAGTATTTCATATGGACGCAATATGTGTGTTAATTCGTCAATATGAGGGAGCGAGGGATGCAGTAAAGGAGGAATGGATGCAGTAAAGGAGGAATAATGCATTGGAAAAGAGATACTCGACTCCCAAAAGAAAATTCTATCGTTTCCGTGGAAACGTATCTCGATTTAGAAGGACAAAGCAGGGAATCCAGAGTATTTCATATGGACGCAAATTGTGTGTTAATTCGTCAATGTGAGAGAGCGAGGGATGCAGTAAAAAAGGAATAATGCATCGGAAAAGAGTTACTCGGAACCCCAAAGAAAATCCTATCGTTTCCGTAGAAACGTATCTCGATTTAGAAGGACAATGCAGGGAATCCAGAGTATTTCATATGGACGCAAATTGTGTGTTAATTCGTCAATGTGAGGAAGCGAGGGATGCAGTAAAGGAGGAATAATGCATCGGAAAAGAGATACGCGGAACCCCAAAGAAAATCCTATCGTTTCCGTAGAAACGTATCTCGATTTAGAAGGACAATGCAGGGAATCCAGAGTATTTCATATGGACGCAAATTGTGTGTTAATTCGTCAATGTGAGGGAGCGAGGGATGCAGTAAAAGAGGAATAATGCATCGGAAAAGAGATTCTCGGAACCCCAAAGAAAATCCTTTCGTTTCCGTAGAAACGTATCTCGATTTAGAAGGACAATGCAGGGAATCCAGAGTATTTCATATGGACGCAAATTGTGTGTTAATTCGTCAATGTGAGGGAGCGAGGGATGCAGTAAAGGAGGAATAATGCATCGGAAAAGAGATACTCGGAACGCCAAAGAAAATCCTGTCGTTTCCGTAGAAACGAATCCCCATTTAGAAGGACAATGCAGGGAATCCAGAGTATTTCATATGGACGCAAATTGTGTGTTAATTCGTCAATGTGAGTTAGCGAGGGAGGCAGTAAAAAAGGAATAATGCATCGGAAAAGAGTTACTCGGAACCCCAAAGAAAATCCTTTCGTTTCCGTAGAAACGTATCTCGATTTAGAAGGACAATGCAGGGAATCCAGAGTATTTCATATGGACGCAAATTGTGTGTTAATTCGTCAATGTGAGAGAGCGAGGGATGCAGTAAAGGAGGAATAATGCATCGGAAAAGAGATACTCGGAACCCCAAAGAAAATCCTATCGTTTCCGTAGAAACGTATCTCGATTTAGGAGGACAATGCAGGGAATCCAGAGTATTTCATATGGACGCAAATTGTGTGTTAATTCGTCAATGTGAGGGAGCGAGGGATGCAGTAAAGGAGGAATAATGCATCGGAAAAGAGATACTCGGAACCCCAAAGAAAATCCTATCGTTTCCGTAGAAACGTATCTCGATTTAGAAGGACAATGCAGGGAATCCAGATTATATCAAATGGACGCAAATTGTGCGTTAATTCGTGAATGTGAGGGAGCGAGGGATGCAGTAAAGGAGGAATAATGCATCGGAAAAGAGATACTCGGAACCCCAAAGAAAATCCTATCGTTTCCGTAGAAACGTATCTCGATTTAGAAAGATAATGCAGCGAACCACAGTATTTCATATGGACGCAATTTGTGTGTTAATTCGGCAATGTGAGGGAGCGAGGGATGCAGCAAAGGAGGAATAATGCATCAGAAAAGAGATACTCGGAACCCCAAAGAAAATCCTATCGTTTCCGTAGAAACATCTCTCGATTTAGAAGGACAATGCAGGGAATCCAGAGTATTTCATATGGACGCAAATTGAGTGTTAATTGGTCAATGTGAGGGAGCGAGGGATGCAGTAAAGGAGGAATAATGCATCGGAAAAGAGATACTCGGAACCCCAAGGAAAATCCTACCGTTTCCGTAGAAACGTATCTCGATTTACAAGGACAATGCAGGGAATCCAGAGTATTTCATATAGACGCAAAATGTGTGTTAATTCCGCAATGTGAGGGAGCGAGGGATGCAGTAAAGGAGGAATAATGCATCGGAAAAGAGATACTCGGAACCCCAAAGAAAATCCTGTCGTTTCCGTAGTAACGAATCCCGATTTAGAAGGACAATGCAGGGAGTCCAGAGTATTTCATATGGACGCAAATTGTGTGTTAATTCGTCAATGTGAGGGAGCGAGGGATGCAGTAAAGGAGGAATAATGCATCGGAAAAGATATACTCGGAACCCCAAAGAAAATCCTATCGTTTCCGTAGAAACGTATCTCGATTTAGGAGGACAATGCAGGGAATCCAGAGTATTTCATATGGACGCAAATTGTGTGTTAATTCGTCAATGTGAGGAAGCGAGGGATGCAGTAAAGGAGGAATAATGCATCGGAAAAGAGATACTCGGAACCCCAAAGAAAATCCTATCGTTTCCGTAGAAACGTATCTCGATTTAGAAGGACAATGCAGGGAATCCAGAGTATATCATATGGACGCAAATTGTGTGTTAATTCGTCAATGTGAGGGAGCGAGGGATGCAGTAAAGGAGGAATAATGCATCGGAAAAGAGATACTCGGAACCCCAAGGAAAATCCTACCGTTTCCGTAGAAACGTATCTCGATTTACAAGGACAATGCAGGGAATCCAGAGTATTTCATATAGACGCAAATTGTGTGTTAATTCTTCAATGTGAGGGATCGAGGGATGCAGTAAAGGAGATACTCGGAACCCCAAAGAAAATCCTATCGTTTCCGTAGAAACGTATCTCGATTTAGAAGGACAATGCAGGGAATCCAGAGTATTTCATATGGACACAAATTGTGTGTTAATTCGTCAATGTGAGGGATCGAGGAATGCAGTAAAGGAGGAATAATGCATCGGAAAAGAGATACTCTTAACCCCAAAGAAAATCCTATCTTATCCGTAGAAACGTATCTTGATTTAGAAGGACAATGCAGGGAATCCATAGTATTGCATATGGACGCAAATTGTGTGTTAATTCGTCAATGTGAGGGAGCGAGGGATGCAGTAAAGGAGGAATAATGCATCGGAAAAGAGATACTCGGAACCCCAAAGAAAATCCTATCGTTTCCGTAGAAACGTATCTCGATTTAGAAGGACAATGCAGGGAATCCAGAGTATTTCATATGGACGCAAATTGTGTGTTAATTCGTCAATGTGAGGGAGCGAGGGATGCAGTAAAAGAGGAATAATGCATCGGAAAAGAGATACTCGGAACCCCAAAGAAAATCCTTTCGTTTCCGTAGAAACGTATCTCGATTTAGAAGGACAATGCAGGGAATCCAGAGTATTTCATATGGACGAAAATTGTGTGTTAATTGGTCAATGTGAGGGAGCGAGGGATGCAGTAAAGGAGGAATAATGCATCGGGAAAGAGATACTCGGAACCCCAAAGAAAATCCTGTCGTTTCCGTAGAAATGAATCCCGATTTAGAAGGACAATGCAGGGAATCCAAGGTATTTCATATGGACGCAAATTGTGTGTTAATTCGTCAATGTGAGGGAGCGAGGGATGCAGTAAAGGAGGAATAATGCATCGGAAAAGAGATACTCGGAACCCCGAAGAAAATCCTATCGTTTCCGTAGAAACGTATCTCGATTTAGCAGGACAATGCAGGGAATCCAGAGTATTTCATATGGACGCAAATTGTGTGTTAATTCGTCATTGTGAGTTAGCGAGGGATGCAGTAAAGGAGGAATAATGCATCGGAAAAGAGTTACTCGGAACCCCAAAGAAAATCCTTTCGTTTCCGTAGAAACGTATCTCGATTTAGAAGGACAATGCAGGGAATCCAGAGTATTTCATATGGACGCAAATTGTGTGTTAATTCGTCAATGTGAGAGAGCGAGGGATGCAGTAAAGGAGGAATAATGCATCGGAAAAGAGATACACGGAACCCCAAAGAAAATCCTATCGTTTCCGTAGAAACGTATCTCGATTTAGGAGGACAATGCAGGGAATCCAGAGTATTTCATATGGACGCAAATTGTGTGTTAATTCGTCAATGTGAGGGAGCGAGGGATGCAGTAAAGGAGGAATAATGCATCGGAAAAGAGATACTCGGAACCCCAAAGAAAATCCTATCGTTTCAGTAGAAACGTATCTCGATTTTGAAGGAGAATGCAGGGAATCCAGATTATTTCAAATGGACGCAAATTGTGTGTTAATTCGTGAATGTGAGGGAGCGAGGGATGCAGTAAAGGAGGAATAATGCATCGGAAAAGAGATACTCGGAACCCCAAAGAAAATCCTGTCGTTTCCGTAGAAACGTATCTCGATTTAGGAGGACACTGCAGGGAATCCAGAGTATTTCATATGGACGCAAATTGTGTGTTAATTCGTCAATGTGAGGGAGCGAGGGATGCAGTAAAGGAGGAATAATGCATCGGAAAAGAGATACTCGGAACCCCAAAGAAAATCCTATCGTTTCCGTAGAAACGTATCTCGATTTAGAAGGACAATGCAGGGAATCCAGATTAAATCAAATGGACGCAAATTGTGTGTTAATTCGTGAATGTGAGGGAGCGAGGGATGCAGTAAAGGAGGAATAATGCATCGGAAAAGAGATACTCGGAACCCCAAAGAAAATCCTATCGTTTCCGTAGAAACGTATCTCGATTTAGGAGGACAATGCAGGGAATCCAGAGTATTTCATATGGACGCAAATTGTGTGTTAATTCGTCAATGTGAGGGAGCGAGGGATGCAGTAAAGGAGGAATAATGCATCGGAAAAGAGATACTCGGAACCCCAAAGAAAATCCTATCGTTTCCGTAGAAACGTATCTCGATTTAGAAGGACAATGCAGGGAATCCAGATGAAATCAAATGGACGCAAATTGTGTGTTAATTCGTGAATGTGAGGGAGCGAGGGATGCAGTAAAGAAGGAATAATGCATCGGAAAAGAGATACTCGGAACCCCAAAGAAAATCCTATCGTTTCCGTAGAAACGTATCTCGATTTACAAGGACAATGCAGGGAATCCAGAGTATTTCAGATGGACGCAAATTGTGTGTTAATTCGTCAATGTGAGGGAGCGAGGGATGCAGTAAAGTAGGAATAATGCATCGGAAAAGAGATACTCGACTCCCAAAAGAAAATCCTATCGTTTCCGTGGAAACGTATCTCGATTTAGAAAGATAATGCAGCGAACCACAGTATTTCATATGGACGCAATTTGTGTGTTAATTCGGCAATGTGAGGGAGCGAGGGATGCAGCAAAGGAGGAATAATGCATCAGAAAAGAGATACTCGGAACCCCAAAGAAAATCCTCTCGTTTCCGTAGAAACATCTCTCGATTTAGAAGGACAATGCAGGGAATCCAGATTATTTCATATGGACGCAAATTGTGTGTTAATTGGTCAATGTGAGGGAGCGAGGGATGCAGTAAAGGAGGAATAATGCATCGGAAAAGAGATACTGGGAACCCCAAGGAAAATCCTACCGTTTCCGTAGAAACGTATCTCGATTTACAAGGACAATGCAGGGAATCCAGAGTATTTCATATAGACGCAAATTGAGTGTGAATTCTTCAATGTGAGGGAGCGAGGGATGCAGTAAAGGAGGAATAATGCATCGGAAAAGAGATACTCGGAACCCCAAAGAAAATCCTATCGTTTCCATAGAAACGTATCTCGATTTAGAAGGACAATGCAGGGAATCCAGAGTATTTCATATGGTCGCAATTTGTGTGTTAATTCCGCAATGTGAGGGAGCGAGGGATGCAGTTAAGGAGGAATAATGCATTGGAAAAGAGATACTCGGAACCCCAAAGAAAATCCTGTCGTTTCCGTAGTAACGAATCCCGATTTAGAAGGACAATGCAGGGAGTCCAGAGTATTTCATATGGACGCAAATTGTGTGTTAATTCGTCAATGTGAGGGAGCGAGGGATGCAGTAAAGGAGGAATAATGCATCGGAAAAGAGATACTCGGAACCCCAAAGAAAATCCTATCGTTTCCGTAGAAACGTATCTCGATTTAGGAGGACAATGCAGGGAATCCAGAGTATTTCATATGGACGCAAATTGTGTGTTAATTCGTCAATGTGAGGAAGCGAGGGATGCAGTAAAGGAGGAATAATGCATCGGAAAAGAGATACTCGGAACCCCAAAGAAAATCCTATCGTTTCCGTAGAAACGTATCTCGATTTAGAAGGACAATGCAGGGAATCCAGAGTATATCATATGGACGCAAATTGTGTGTTAATTCGTCAATGTGAGGGAGCGAGGGATGCAGTAAAGGAGGAATAATGCATCGGAAAAGAGATACTCGGAACCCCAAGGAAAATCCTACCGTTTCCGTAGAAACGTATCTCGATTTACAAGGACAATGCTGGGAATCCAGAGTATTTCATATAGACGCAAATTGTGGGTTAATTCTTCAATGTGAGGGAGCGAGGGATGCAGTAAAGGAGGAATAATGCATCGGAAAAGAGATACTCGGAACCCCAAACAAAATCCTATCGTTTCCGTAGAAACGTATCTCGATTTAGAAGGACAATGCAGGGAATCCAGAGTATTTCATATGGACACAAATTGTGTGTTAATTCGTCAATGTGAGGGAGCGAGGAATGCAGTAAAGGAGGAATAATGCATCGGAAAAGAGATACTCTTAACCCCAAAGAAAATCCTATCTTATCCGTAGAAACGTATCTCGATTTAGAAGGACAATGCAGGGAATCCATAGTATTGCATATGGACGCAAATTGTGTGTTAATTCGTCAATGTGAGGGAGCGAGGGATGCAGTAAAGGAGGAATAATGCATCGGAAAAGACATACTCGGAACCCCAAAGAAAATCCTTTCTTTTCCGTAGAAACGAATCCCGATTTAGAAGGACAATGCAGGGAACCCAGAGTATTTCATATGGACGCAAATTGTGTGTTAATTCGTCAATGTGAGGGAGCGAGGGATGCAGTAAAGGAGGAATAGATGCAATAAAGGAGGAATAATGCATTGGAAAAGAGATACTCGACTCCCAAAAGAAAATTCTATCGTTTCCGTAGAAACGTATCTCGTTTTAGAAAGATAATGCAGGGAACCCAGAGTATTTCATATGGACGCAAATTGTGTGTGAATTCGTCAATGTGAGGAAGCGAGGGATGCAGTAAAGGAGGAATAATGCATCGGAAAAGAGATACTCGGAACCCCAAAGAAAATCCTATCGTTTCCGTAGAAACGTATCTCGATTTAGAAGGACAATGCAGGGAATCCAGAGTATTTCATATGGACGCAAATTGTGTGTTAATTCGTCAATGTGAGGGAGCGAGGGATGCAGTAAAGGAGGAATAATGCATCGGAAAAGAGATACTCGGAACCCCAAGGAAAATCCTACCGTTTCCGTAGAAACGTATCTCGATTTAGAAGGACAATGCAGGGAATCCAGAGTATTTCATATAGACGCAAATTGTGTGTTAATTCTTCAATGTGAGGGAGCGAGGGATGCAGTAAAGGAGGAATAATGCATCGGAAAAGAGACACTCGGAACCCCAAAGAAAATCCTATCGTTTCCGTAGAAACGTATCTCGATTTAGAAGGACAATGCAGGGAATCCAGAGTATTTCATATGGACACAAATTGTGTGTTAATTCGTCAATGTGAGGGAGCGAGGAATGCAGTAAAGGAGGAATAATGCATCGGAAAAGAAATACTCTTAACCCCAAAGAAAATCCTATCTTATCCGTAGAATCGTATCTCGATTTAGAAGGACAATGCAGGGAATCCATAGTATTGCATATGGACGCAAATTGTGTGTTAATTCGTCAATGTGAGGGAGCGAGGGATGCAGTAAAGGAGGAATAATGCATCGGAAAAGACATACTCGGAACCCCAAACAAAATCCTATCGTTTTCGTAGAAACGAATCCCGATTTAGAAGGACAATGCAGGGAACCCAGAGTATTTCATATGGACGCAATATGTGTGTTAATTCGTCAATATGAGGGAGCGAGGGATGCAGTAAAGGAGGAATGGATGCAGTAAAGGAGGAATAATGCATTGGAAAAGAGATACTCGACTCCCAAAAGAAAATTCTATCGTTTCCGTGGAAACGTATCTCGATTAAGAAGGACAATGCAGGGAATCCAGAGTATTTCATATGGACGCAAATTGTGTGTTAATTCGTCAATGTGAGAGAGCGAGGGATGCAGTAAAAAAGGAATAATGCATCGGAAAAGAGTTACTCGGAACCCCAAAGAAAATCCTATCGTTTCCGTAGAAACGTATCTCGATTTAGAAGGACAATGCAGGGAATCCAGAGTATTTCATATGGACGCAAATTGTGTGTTAATTCGTCAATGTGAGGAAGCGAGGGATGCAGTAAAGGAGGAATAATGCATCGGAAAAGAGATACGCGGAACCCCAAAGAAAATCCTATCGTTTCCGTAGAAACGTATCTCGATTTAGAAGGACAATGCAGGGAATCCAGAGTATTTCATATGGACGCAAATTGTGTGTTAATTCGGCAATGTGAGGGAGCGAGGGATGCAGTAAAAGAGGAATAATACATCGGAAAAGAGATACTCGGAACCCCAAAGAAAATCCTTTCGTTTCCGTAGAAACGTATCTCGATTTAGAAGGACAATGCAGGGAATCCAGAGTATTTCATATGGACGCAAATTGTGTGTTAATTCGTCAATGTGAGGGAGCGACGGATGCAGTAAAGGAGGAATAATGCATCGGAAAAGAGATACTCGGAACGCCAAAGAAAATCCTGTCGTTTCCGTAGAAACGAATCCCCATTTAGAAGGACAATGCAGGGAATCCAGAGTATTTCATATGGACGCAAATTGTGTGTTAATTCGTCAATGTGAGTTAGCGAGGGATGCAGTAAAAAAGGAATAATGCATCGGAAAAGAGTTACTCGGAACCCCAAAGAAAATCCTTTCGTTTCCGTAGAAACGTATCTCGATTTAGAAGGACAATGCAGGGAATCCAGAGTATTTCATATGGACGCAAATTGTGTGTTAATTCGTCAATGTGAGAGAGCGAGGGATGCAGTAAAGGAGGAATAATGCATCGGAAAAGAGATACTCGGAACCCCAAAGAAAATCCTATCGTTTCCGTAGAAACGTATCTCGATTTAGGAGGACAATGCAGGGAATCCAGAGTATTTCATATGGACGCAAATTGTGTGTTAATTCGTCAATGTGAGGGAGCGAGGGATGCAGTAAAGGAGGAATAATGCATCGGAAAAGAGATACTCGGAACCCCAAAGAAAATCCTATCGTTTCCGTAGAAACGTATCTCGATTTAGAAGGACAATGCAGGGAATCCAGATTAAATCAAATGGACGCAAATTGTGCGTTAATTCGTGAATGTTAGGGAGCGAGGGATGCAGTAAAGGAGGAATAATGCATCGGAAAAGAGATACTCGGAACCCCAAAGAAAATCCTATCGTTTCCGTAGAAACGTATCTCGATTTAGAAAGATAATGCAGCGAACCACAGTATTTCATATGGACGCAATTTGTGTGTTAATTCGGCAATGTGAGGGAGCGAGGGATGCAGCAAAGGAGGAATAATGCATCAGAAAAGAGATACTCGGAACCCCAAAGAAAATCCTATCGTTTCCGTAGAAACATCTCTCGATTTAGAAGGACAATGCAGGGAATCCAGAGTATTTCATATGGACGCAAATTGTGTGTTAATTGGTCAATGTGAGGGAGCGAGGGATGCAGTAAAGGAGGAGTAATGCATCGGAAATGAGATACTCGGAACCCCAAGGAAAATCCTACCGTTTCCGTAGAAACGTATCTCGATTTACAAGGACAATGCAGGGAATCCAGAGTATTTCATATAGACGCAAATTGTGTGTTAATTCCGCAATGTGAGGGAGCGAGGGATGCAGTAAAGGAGGAATAATGCATCGGAAAAGAGATACTCGGAACCCCAAAGAAAATCCTGTCGTTTCCGTAGTAACGAATCCCGATTTAGAAGGGCAATGCAGGGAGTCCAGAGTATTTCATATGGACGCAAATTGTGTGTTAATTCGTCAATGTGAGGGAGCGAGGGATGCAGTAAAGGAGGAATAATGCATCGGAAAAGAGATACTCGGAACCCCAAAGAAAATCCTATCGTTTCCGTAGAAACGTATCTCGATTTAGGAGGATAATGCAGGGAATCCAGAGTATTTCATATGGACGCAAATTGTGTGTTAATTCGTCAATGTGAGGAAGCGAGGGATGCAGTAAAGGAGGAATAATGCATCGGAAAAGAGATACTCGGAACCCCAAAGAAAATCCTATCGTTTCCGTAGAAACGTATCTCGATTTAGAAGGACAATGCAGGGAATCCAGAGTATATCATATGGACGCAAATTGTGTGTTAATTCGTCAATGTGAGGGAGCGAGGGATGCAGTAAAGGAGATACTCGGAACCCCAAAGAAAATCCTATCGTTTCCGTAGAAACGTATCTCGATTTAGAAGGACAATGCAGGGAATCCAGAGTATTTCATATGGACACAAATTGTGTGTTAATTCGTCAATGTGAGGGAGCGAGGAATGCAGTAAAGGAGGAATAATGCATCGGAAAAGAGATACTCTTAACCCCAAAGAAAATCCTCTCTTATCCGTAGAAACGTATCTTGATTTAGAAGGACAATGCAGGGAATCCATAGTATTGCATATGGACGCAAATTGTGTGTTAATTCGTCAATGTGAGGGAGCGAGGGATGCAGTAAAGGAGGAATAATGCATCGGAAAAGACATACTCGGAACCCCAAAGAAAATCCTTTCGTTTCCGTAGAAACGAATCCCGATTTAGAAAGACAATGCAGGGAACCCAGAGTATTTCATATGGACGCAATTTGTGTGTTAATTCGTCAATATGAGGGAGCGAGGGATGCAGTAAAGGAGGAATAGATGCAGTAAAGGAGGAATAATGCATTGGAAAAGAGATACTCGACTCCCAAAAGAAAATTCTATCGTTTCCGTAGAAACGTATCTCGTTTTAGAAAGATAATGCAGGGAACCCAGAGTATTTCATATGGACGCAAATTGTGTGTCAATTCGTCAATGTGAGGAAGCGAGGGATGCAGTAAAGGAGGAATAATGCATCGGAAAAGAGATACTCGGAACCCCAAAGAAAATCCTATCGTTTCCGTAGAAACGTATCTCGATTTAGCAGGACAATGCAGGGAATCCAGAGTATTTCATATGGACGCAAATTGTGTGTTAATTCGTCATTGTGAGTTAGCGAGGGATGCAGTAAAGGAGGAATAATGCATCGGAAAAGAGTTACTCGGAACCCCAAAGAAAATCCTTTCGTTTCCGTAGAAACGTATCTCGATTTAGAAGGACATGCAGGGAATCCAGAGTATTTCATATGGACGCAAATTGTGTGTTAATTCGTCAATGTGAGAGAGCGAGGGATGCAGTAAAGGAGGAATAATGCATCGGAAAAGAGATACACGGAACCCCAAAGAAAATCCTATCGTTTCCGTAGAAACGTATCTCGATTTAGGAGGACAATGCAGGGAATCCAGAGTATTTCATATGGACGCAAATTGTGTGTTAATTCGTCAATGTGAGGGAGCGAGGGGTGCAGTAAAGGAGGAATAATGCATCGGAAAAGAGATACTCGGAACCCCAAAGAAAATCCTATCGTTTCAGTAGAAACGTATCTCGATTTAGAAGGAGAATGCAGGGAATCCAGATTATTTCAAATGGACGCAAATTGTGTGTTAATTCGTGAATGTGAGGGAGCGAGGGATGCAGTAAAGGAGGAATAATGCATCGGAAAAGAGATACTCGGAACCCCAAAGAAAATCCTATCGTTTCCGTGGAAACGTATCTCGATTTAGAAAGATAATGCAGCGAACCACTGTATTTCATATGGACGCAATTTGTGTGTTAATTCGGCAATGTGAGGGAGCGAGGGATGCAGCAAAGGAGGAATAATGCATCAGAAAAGAGATACTCGCAACCCCAAAGAAAATCCTATCGTTTCCGTAGAAACATCTCTCGATTTAGAAGGACAATGCAGGGAATACAGAGTATTTCATATGGACGCAAATTGTGTGTTAATTGGTCAATGTGAGGGAGCGAGGGATGCAGTAAAAGAGGAATAATGTATCGGAAAAGAGATACTTGGAACCCCAAAGAAAATCCTATCGTTTCCGTAGAAACGTATCTCGATTTAGAAGGACAATGCAGGGAATCCAGAGTATTTCATATGGACGCAAATTGTGTGTTAATTCGTCAATGTGAGGGAGCGAGGGATGCAGTAAAGGAGGAATAATGCATCGGAAAAGAGATACTCGGAACCCCAAAGAAAATCCTATCGTTTCCGTAGAAACGAATCCCGATTTAGAAGAACAATGAAGGGAACTTAGAGTATTTCATATGGATGCAATTTGTGTGTTAATTCGTCAATATGAGGGAGCGAGGGATGCAGTAAAGGAGGAATAGATGCAGTAAAGGAGGAATAATGCATCGGAAAAGAGATACTCGACTCCCAAAAGAAAATCCTATCGTTTCCGTAGAAACGTATCTCGTTTTAGAATGATAATGCAGGGAACCCAGAGTATTTCATATGGACGCAAATTGTGTGTTAATTCGTCAATGTGAGGGAGCGAGGGATGCAGTAAAGGAGGAATAATACATCGGAAAAGAGATACTCGACTCCCAAAAGAAAATCCTATCGTTTCCGTAGAAACGTATCTCGATTTAGAAGGACAATGCAGGGAATCCAGAGTATTTCATATGGACGCAAATTGTGTGTTAGTTCGTCAATGTGAGTTAGCGAGGGATGCAGTAAAGGAGGAATAATGCATCGGAAAAGAGATACTCGGAACCCCAAAGAAAATCCTATCGTTTCCGTAGAAACGTATCTCGATTTAGGAGGACAATGCAGGGATTCCAGAGTATTTCATATGGACGCAAATTGTATGTTAATTCGTCAATGTGAGGGAGCGAGGGATGCAGTAAAGGAGGAATAATGCATCGGAAAAGAGATACTCGGAACCCCAAAGAAAATCCTATCGTTTCCGTAGAAACGTATCTCGATTTAGAAAGATAATGCAGCGAACCACAGTATTTCATATGGACGCAATTTGTGTGTTAATTCGGCAATGTGAGGGAGCGAGGGATGCAGCAAAGGAGGAATAATGCATCAGAAAAGAGATACTCGGAACCCCAAAGAAAATCCTATCGTTTCCGTAGAAACATCTCTCGATTTAGAAGGACAATGCAGGGAATCCAGAGTATTTCATATGGACGCAAATTGTGTGTTAATTGGTCAATGTGAGGGAGCGAGGGATGCAGTAAAGGAGGAGTAATGCATCGGAAAAGAGATACTCGGAACCCCAAGGAAAATCCTACCGTTTCCGTAGAAACGTATCTCGATTTACAAGGACAATGCAGGGAATCCAGAGTATTTCATATAGACGCAAATTGTGTGTTAATTCCGCAATGTGAGGGAGCGAGGGATGCAGTAAAGGAGGAATAATGCATCGGAAAAGAGATACTCGGAACCCCAAAGAAAATCCTGTCGTTTCCGTAGTAACGAATCCCGATTTAGAAGGACAATGCAGGGAGTCCAGAGTATTTCATATGGACGCAAATTGTGTGTTAATTCGTCAATGTGAGGGAGCGAGGGATGCAGTAAAGGAGGAATAATGCATCGGAAAAGAGATACTCGGAACCCCAAAGAAAATCCTATCGTTTCCGTAGAAACGTATCTCGATTTAGGAGGACAATGCAGGGAATCCAGAGTATTTCATATGGACGCAAATTGTGTGTTAATTCGTCAATGTGAGGAAGCGAGGGATGCAGTAAAGGAGGAATAATGCATCGGAAAAGAGATACTCGGAACCCCAAAGAAAATCCTATCGTTTCCGTAGAAACGTATCTCGATTTAGAAGGACAATGCAGGGAATCCAGAGTATATCATATGGACGCAAATTGTGTGTTAATTCGTCAATGTGAGGGAGCGAGGGATTCAGTAAAGGAGGAATAATGCATCGGAAAAGAGATACTCGGAACCCCAAGGAAAATCCTACCGTTTCCGTAGAAACGTATCTCGATTTACAAGGACAATGCAGGGAATCCAGAGTATTTCATATAGACGCAAATTGTGTGTTAATTCTTCAATGTGAGGGAGCGAGGGATGCAGTAAAGGAGATACTCGGAACCCCAAAGAAAATCCTATCGTTTCCGTAGAAACGTATCTCGATTTAGAAGGACAATGCAGGGAATCCAGAGTATTTCATATGGACACAAATTGTGTGTTAATTCGTCAATGTGAGGGAGCGAGGAATGCAGTAAAGGAGGAATAATGCATCGGAAAAGAGATACTCTTAACCCCAAAGAAAATCCTATCTTATCCGTAGAAACGTATCTTGATTTAGAAGGACAATGCAGGGAATCCATAGTATTGCATATGGACGCAAATTGTGTGTTAATTCGTCAATGTGAGGGAGCGAGGGATGCAGTAAAGGAGGAATAATGCATCGGAAAAGACATACTCGGAACCCCAAAGAAAATCCTTTCGTTTCCGTAGAAACGAATCCCGATTTAGAAGGACAATGCAGGGAACCCAGAGTATTTCATATGGACGCAATTTGTGTGTTAATTCGTCAATATGAGGGAGCGAGGGATGCAGTAAAGGAGGAATAGATGCAGTAAAGGAGGAATAATGCATTGGAAAAGAGATACTCGACTCCCAAAAGAAAATTCTATCGTTTCCGTAGAAACGTATCTCGTTTTAGAAAGATAATGCAGGGAACCCAGAGTATTTCATATGGACGCAAATTGTGTGTCAATTCGTCAATGTGAGGAAGCGAGGGATGCAGTAAAGGAGGAATAATGCATCGGAAAAGAGATACTCGGAACCCCAAAGAAAATCCTATCGTTTCCGTAGAAACGTATCTCGATTTAGCAGGACAATGCAGGGAATCCAGAGTATTTCATATGGACGCAAATTGTGTGTTAATTCGTCATTGTGAGTTAGCGAGGGATGCAGTAAAGGAGGAATAATGCATCGGAAAAGAGTTACTCGGAACCCCAAAGAAAATCCTTTCGTTTCCGTAGAAACGTATCTCGATTTAGAAGGACAATGCAGGGAATCCAGAGTATTTCATATGGACGCAAATTGTGTGTTAATTCGTCAATGTGAGAGAGCGAGGGATGCAGTAAAGGAGGAATAATGCATCGGAAAAGAGATACACGGAACCCCAAAGAAAATCCTATCGTTTCCGTAGAAACGTATCTCGATTTAGGAGGACAATGCAGGGAATCCAGAGTATTTCATATGGACGCAAATTGTGTGTTAATTCGTCAATGTGAGGGAGCGAGGGGTGCAGTAAAGGAGGAATAATGCATCGGAAAAGAGATACTCGGAACCCCAAAGAAAATCCTATCGTTTCAGTAGATACGTATCTCGATTTAGAAGGAGAATGCAGGGAATCCAGATTATTTCAAATGGACGCAAATTGTGTGTTAATTCGTGAATGTGAGGGAGCGAGGGATGCAGTAAAGGAGGAATAGTGCATCGGAAAAGAGATACTCGGAACCCCAAAGAAAATCCTATCGTTTCCGTGGAAACGTATCTCGATTTAGAAAGATAATGCAGCGAACCACTGTATTTCATATGGACGCAATTTGTGTGTTAATTCGGCAATGTGAGGGAGCGAGGGATGCAGCAAAGGAGGAATAATGCATCAGAAAAGAGATACTCGCAACCCCAAAGAAAATCCTATCGTTTCCGTAGAAACATCTCTCGATTTAGAAGGACAATGCAGGGAATACAGAGTATTTCATATGGACGCAAATTGTGTGTTAATTGGTCAATGTGAGGGAGCGAGGGATGCAGTAAAAGAGGAATAATGTATCGGAAAAGAGATACTTGGAACCCCAAAGAAAATCCTATCGTTTCCGTAGAAACGTATCTCGATTTAGAAGGACAATGCAGGGAATCCAGAGTATTTCATATGGACGCAAATTGTGTGTTAATTCGTCAATGTGAGGGAGCGAGGGATGCAGTAAAGGAGGAATAATGCATCGGAAAAGAGATACTCGGAACCCCAAAGAAAATCCTATCGTTTCCGTAGAAACGAATCCCGATTTAGAAGAACAATGAAGGGAACTTAGAGTATTTCATATGGATGCAATTTGTGTGTTAATTCGTCAATATGAGGGAGCGAGGGATGCAGTAAAGGAGGAATAGATGCAGTAAAGGAGGAATAATGCATCGGAAAAGAGATACTCGACTCCCAAAAGAAAATCCTATCGTTTCCGTACAAACGTATCTCGTTTTAGAATGATAATGCAGGGAACCCAGAGTATTTCATATGGACGCAAATTGTGTGTTAATTCGTCAATGTGAGGGAGCGAGGGATGCAGTAAAGGAGGAATAATACATCGGAAAAGAGATACTCGACTCCCAAAAGAAAATCCTATCGTTTCCGTAGAAACGTATCTCGATTTAGAAGGACAATGCAGGGAATCCAGAGTATTTCATATGGACGCAAATTGTGTGTTAGTTCGTCAATGTGAGTTAGCGAGGGATGCAGTAAAGGAGGAATAATGCATCGGAAAAGAGATACTCGGAACCCCAAAGAAAATCCTATCGTTTCCGTAGAAACGTATCTCGATTTAGGAGGACAATGCAGGGATTCCAGAGTATTTCATATGGACGCAAATTGTATGTTAATTCGTCAATGTGAGGGAGCGAGGGATGCAGTAAAGGAGGAATAATGCATCGGAAAAGAGATACTCGGAACCCCAAAGAAAATCCTATCGTTTCCGTAGAAACGTATCTCGATTTAGATGGACAATGCAGGGAATCCAGATTATATCAAATGGACGCAAATTGTGTGTTAATTCGTAAATGTGAGGGAGCGAGGGATGCAGTAAAGTAGGAATAATGCATCGGAAAAGAGATACTCGGAACCCCAAAGAAAATCCTATCGTTTCCGTAGAAACGTATCTCGATTTACAAGGACAATACAAGGAATCCAGAGTATTTCATATGGACGCAAATTGTGTGTTAATTCGTCAATGTGAGGGAGCGAGGGATGCAGTAAAGTACGAATAATGCATCGGAAAAGAGATACTGGACTCCCAAAAAAAATTCCAATCGTTTCTGTGGACACGTATCTCGATTTCGAAAGATAATGCAGGGAACCACAGTATTTCATATGGACGCAACTTGTGTGTTAATTCGGTAATGTGAGGGAGCGAGGGATGCAGTAAAGGAGGAATAATGCATCGGAAAAGAGATACTCGGAACCCCAAAGAAAATCCTGTCGTTTCCGTAGAAACGAATCCCGATTTACAAGGACAATGCAGGGAATCCAGAGTATTTCATATGGACGCAAATTGTGTGTTAATTCGTCAATGTGAGGGAGCGAGGGATGCAGTAAAGGAGGAATAATGCATCGGAAAAGAGATACTCGGAACCCCAAAGAAAATCCTATCGTTTCCGTAGAAACGTATCTCGATTTAGAAGGACAATGCAGGGAATCCACAGTATTTCATATGGACGCAAATTGTGTGTTAATTGGTCAAAGTGAGTTAGCGAGTGATGCAGTAAAGGAGGAATAATGCATCGGAAAAGAGATACTCGGAACCCCAAAGAAAATCCTTTCGTTTCCGTAGAAACGTATCTCGATTTAGAAGGACAATGCAGGGAGTCCTGAGTATTTCATATGGACGCAAATTGTGTGTTAATTCGTCAATGTGAGAGAGCGAGGGATGCAGTAAAGGAGGAATAATGCATCGGAAAAGAGATACTCGGAACCCCAAAGAAAATCCTATCGTTTCCGTAGAAACGTATCTCGATTTAGGATCACAATGCAGGGATTCCAGAGTATTTCATATGGACGAAAATTGTATGTTAATTCGTCAATGTGAGGGAGCGAGGGATGCAGTAAAGGAGGAATAATGCATCGGAAAAGAGATACTCGGAACAAAGAAAATCCTATCGTTTCCGTAGAAACGTATCTCGATTTAGAAGGACAATGCAGGGAATCCAGATTATATCAAATGGACGCAAATTGTGTGTTAATTCGTAAATGTGAGGGAGCGAGGCATGCAGTAAAGGAGGAATAATGCATCGGAAAAGAGATACTCGGAACCCCAAAGAAAATCCTATCGTTTCCGTAGAAACGTATCTCGATTTACAAGGACAATGCAGGGAATCCAGAGTATATCATCTGGACGCAAATTGTGTGTTAATTCGTCAATGTGAGGGAGCGAGGGATGCAGTAAAGTACGAATAATGCATCGGAAAAGAGATACTCGACTCCCAAAAAAAATTCCTATCGTTTCCGTGGAAACGTATCTCGATTTAGAAAGATAATGCAGGGAACCACAGTATTTCATATGGACGCAACTTGTGTGTTAATTCGGCAATGTGAGGGAGCGAGGGATGCAGTAAAGGAGGAATAATGCATCGGAATAGAGATACTCGGAACCCCAAAGATAATTCTGTCGTTTCCGTAGAAATGAATCCCGATTTAGAAGGACAATGCAGGGAAACCAGAGTATTTCATATGGACGCAAATTGTGTGTTAATTCGTCAATGTGAGGGAGCGAGGGATGCAGTAAAGGAGGAATAATGCATCGGAAAAGAGATACTCGGAACCCCAAAGAAAATCCTATCGTTTCCGTAGAAACGTATCTCGATTTAGAAGGACAATGCAGGGAATCCAGAGTATTTCATATGGACGCAAATTGAGTGTTAATTCGGCAATGTGAGGGAGCGAGGGATGCAATAAAGGAGGAATAATGCATCGGAAAAGAGATACTCGGAACCCCAAAGAAAATCCTGTCGTTTCCGTAGAAACGAATCCCGATTTACAAGGACAATGCAGGGAATCCAGAGTATTTCATATGGACGCAAATTGAGTGTTAATTCGTCAATGTGAGGGAGCGAGGGATGCAGTAAAGGATGAATAATGCATCGGAAAAGAGATACTCGGAACCCCAAAGAAAATCCTATCGTTTCCGTAGAAACGTATCTCGATTTAGAAGGACAATGCAGGGAATCCAGAGTATTTCATATGGACGCAAATTGTGTGTTAATTCGTCAATGTGAGGGAGCGAGGGATGCAGTAAAGGAGGAATAATGCATCGGAAAAGAGATACTCGGAACCGCAAAGAAAATCTATCGTTTCTGTAGAAACGTATCTTGATTTAGAAGGACAATGCAGGGAATCCAGAGTATTTCATATGGACGCAAATTGTGTGTTAATTCGTCAATGTGAGGGAGCGAGTGATGCAGGAAAGGAGGAATAATGCATCGGAAAAGAGATACTCGGGACCCCAAAGAAAATCCTATCGTTTCCGTAGAAACGTATCTCGATTTAGAAGGACAATGCAGGGAATCCAGAGTATTTCATATGGACGCAAATTGTGTGTTAATTCGTCAATGTGAGGGAGCGAGGGATGCAGTAAAGGAGGAATAATGCATCGGAAAAGAGATACTCGACTCCCAAAAAAAAATCCTATCGTTTCCGTAGAAACGTATCTCGATTTAGAAAGATAAGGCAGGGAACCACAGTATTTCATATGGACGCAACTTGTGTGTTAATTCGGCAATGTGAGGGAGCGAGGGATGCAGTAAAGGAGGAATAATGCATCGGAAAAGAGATACTCGGAACCCCAAAGAAAATCCTGTCGTTTCCGTAGAAACGAATCCCGATTTAGAAGGACAATGCAGGGAATCCAGAGTATTTCATATGGACGCAAATTGTGTGTTAATTCGTCAATGTGAGGGAGCGAGGGATGCAGTAAAGGAGGAATAATGCATCGGAAAAGAGATACTCGGAACCCCAAAGAAAATCCTATCGTTTCCGTAGAAACGTATCTCGATTTAGAAGGACAATGCAGGGAATCCAGAGTATTTCATATGGACGCGAATTGTGTGTTAATTCGTCAATGTGAGGGAGCGAGGGATGCAGTAAAGGAGGAATAATGCATCGGAAAAGAGATACTCGGAACCCCAAAGAAAATCCTTTCGTTCCCGTAGAAACGTATCTCGATTTAGAAGGACAATGCAGGGAATCCTGAGTATTTCATATGGACGCAAATTGTGTGTTAATTCGTCAATGTGAGAGAGCGAGGGATGCAGTAAAGGAGGAATAATGCATCGGAAAAGAGATACTCGGAACCCCAAAGAAAATCCTATCGTTTCCGTAGAAACGTATCTCGATTTAGGAGGACAATGCAGGGTTTCCAGAGTATTTCATATAGACGCAAATTGTATTTAAATCGTCAATGTGAGGGAGCGAGGGATGCAGTAAAGGAGGAATAATGCATCGGAAAAGAGATACTCGGAACCCCAAAGAAAATCCTATCGTTTCCGTAGAAACGTATCTCGATTTAGAAGGACAATGCAGGGAATCCAGATTATATCAAATGGACGCAAATTGTGTGTTAATTCGTAAATGTGAGGGAGCGAGGGATGCAGTAAAGGAGGAATAATGCATCGGAAAAGAGATACTCGGAACCCCAAAGAAAATCCTATCGTTTCCGTAGAAACGTATCTCGATTTACAAGGACAATGCAGGGAATCCAGAGTATTTCATATGGACGCAAATTGTGTGTTAATTCGTCAATGTGAGGGAGCGAGGGATGCAGTAAAGTACGAATAATGCATCGGAAAAGAGATACTCGACTCCCAAAAAAAATTCCTATCGTTTCCGTGGAAACGTATCGCGATTTAGAAAGATAATGCAGGGAACCACAGTATTTCATATGGACGCAACTTGTGTGTTAATTCGGCAATGTGAGGGAGCGAGGGATGCAGTAAAGGAGGAATAATGCGTCGGAATAGAGATACTCGGAACCCCAAAGAAAATTCTGTCGTTTCCGTAGAAACGAATCCCGATTTAGAAGGACAATGCAGGGAAACCAGAGTATTTCATATGGACGCAAATTGTGTGTTAATTCGTCAATGTGAGGGAGAGAGGGATGCAGTAAAGGAGGAATAATGCATCGGAAAAGAGATACTCGGAACCCCAAAGAAAGTCCTATCGTTTCCGTAGAAACGTATCTCGATTTAGAAGGACAATGCAGGGAATCCAGAGTATTTCATATGGACGCAAATTGTGTGTTAATTCGTCAATGTGAGTTAGCGAGGGATGCAGTAAAGGAGGAATAATGCATCAGAAAAGAGATACTCGGAACCCCAAAGAAAATCCTATCGTTTCCGTAGAAACGTATCTTGATTTAGAAGGACAATGCAGGGAACCCTGAGTATTTCATATGGACGCAATTTGTGTGTTATTTCGGCAATGTGAGGGAGCGAGGGATGCAGTAAAGGAGGAATAATGCATCGTAAAAGAGATACTCGGAACCCCAAAGAAAATCCTGTCGTTTCCGTAGAAACGAATCCCGATTTAGAAGGACAATGCAGGGAATCCAGAGTATTCATATGGACGCAAATTGTGTGTTAATTCGTCAATATGAGGGAGCGAGGGATGCAGTAAACGAGGAATAATGCATCGGAAAAGAGATACTCGGAACCCCAAAGAAAATCCTATCGTTTCCGTAGAAACGTATCTCGATTTAGAAGGACAATGCAGGGATTCCAGAGTATTTCATATTGACGCAAATTGTGTGTTAATTCGTCAATGTGAGTTAGCGAGGGATGCAGTAAAGGAGGAATAATGCATCGGAAAAGAGATACTCGGAACCCCAAAGAAAATCCTATCGTTTCCGTAGAAACGTATCTCGATTTAGAAGGACAATGCAGGGAATCCAGAGTATTTCATATGGACGCAAATTGTGTGTTAATTCGTCAATGTGAGGGAGCGAGGGAAGCAGTAAAGGAGGAATAATGCATCGGAAAAGAGATACTCGGAACCCCAAAGAAAATCCTATCGTTTCCGTAGACACATATCTCGGTTTAGGAGGACAATGCAGGGAATCCAGAGTATTTAATATGGACGCAAATTGTGTGTTAATTCGTCAATGTGAGTTAGCGAGGGATGCAGTAAAGGAGGAATAATGCATCGGAAAAGACATACTCGACTCCCAAAAGAAAATCCTATCGTTTCCGTAGAAACGTATCTCGATTTAGAAAGATAATGCAGGGAACACAGAGTATTTCATATGGACGCAATTTGTGTGTTAATTCGGCAATGTGAGGGAGCGAGTGTTGCAGTAAAGGAGGAATAATGCATCGGAAAAGAGATACTCGGAACCCCAAAGAAAATCCTGTCGTTTCCGTAGAAACGAATCCCGATTTACAAGGACAATGCAGGGAATCCAGAGTATTTTATATGGACACAAATTGTGTGTTAATTCGTCAATGTGAGGGAGCGAGGGATGCAGTAAAGGAGGAATAATGCATCGGAAAAGAGATACTCGGAACCCCAAAGAAAATCCTATCGTTTCCGTAGAAACGTATCTCGATTTAGAAGGACAATGCAGGGAATCCAGAGTATTTCATTTGGACGCAAATTGTGTGTTAATTCGTCAATGTGAGTTAGCGAGGGATGCAGTAACGGAGGAATAATGCATCGGAAAAGAGATACTCGGAACCCCAAAGAAAATCCTTTCGTTTCCGTAGAAACGTATCTCGATTTAGAAGGACAATGCAGGGAATCCTGAGTATTTCATATGGACGCAAATTGTGTGTTAATTCGTCAATGTGAGGGAGCGAGGGATGCAGTAAAGGAGGAATAATGCATCGGAAAAGAGATACTCGGAACCCCAAAGAAAATCCTATCGTATCCGTAGAAACGTATCTCGAATTAGGAGGACAATGCAGGGATTCCAGAGTATTTCATATGGACGCAAATTGTATGTTAATTCGTCAATGTGAGGGAGCGAGGGATGCAGTAAAGGAGGAATAATGCATCGGAAAAGAGATACTCGGAACCCCAAAGAAAATCCTATCGTTTCCGTAGAAACGTATCTCGATTTAGAAGGACAATGCAGGGAATCCAGATTATATCAAATGGACGCAAATTGTGTGCTAATTCGTAAATGTGAGGGAGCGAGGGATGCAGTAAAGGAGGAATAATGCATCGGAAAAGAGATACTCGGAACCCCAAAGAAAATCCTATCGTTTCCGTAGAAACGTATCTCGATTTACAAGGACAATGCAGGGAATCCAGAGTATTTCATATGGACGCAAATTGTGTGTTAATTCGTCAATGTGAGGGAGCGAGGGATGCAGTAAAGTACGAATAATGCATCGGAAAAGAAATACTCGACTCCCAAAAAAAATTCCTATCGTTTCCGTGGAAACGTATCTCGATTTAGAAAGATAATGCAGGGAACCACAGTATTTCATATGGACGCAACTTGTGTGTTAATTCGGCAATGTGAGGGAGCGAGGGATGCAGTAAAGCAGGAATAATGCATCGGAGTAGAGATACTCGGAACCCCAAAGAAAATTCTGTCGTTTCCGTAGAAACGAATCCCGATTTAGAAGGACAATGCATTGAAACCAGAGTATTTCATATGGACGCAAATTGTGTGTTAATTCGTCAATGTGAGGGAGCGAGGGATGCAGTAAAGGAGGAATAATGCATCGGAAAAGAGATACTCGGAACCCCAAAGAAAATCCTATCGTTTCCGTAGAAACGTATCTCGATTTAGAAGGACAATACAGGGAATCCAGAGTATTTCATATGGACGCAAATTGTGTGTTAATTCGTCAATGTGAGTTAGCGAGGGATGCAGTAAAGGGAGGAATAATGCATCAGAAAAGAGATACTCGGAACCCCAAAGAAAATCCTATCGTTTCCGTAGAAACGTATCTTGATTTAGAAGGCCAATGCAGGGAACCCAGCGTATTTCATATGGACGCAATTTGTGTGTTAATTCGGCAATGTGAGGGAGCGAGGGATGCAGTAAAGGAGGAATAATGCATCGGAAAAGAGATACTCGGAACCCCAAAGAAAATCCTGTCGTTTCCGTAGAAACGAATCCCGATTTACAAGGACAATGCAGGGAATCCAGAGTATTTCATATGGACGCAAATTGAGTGTTAATTCGTCAATGTGAGGGAGCGAGGGATGCAGTAAAGGATGAATAATGCATCGGAAAAGAGATACTCGGAACCCCAAAGAAAATCCTATCGTTTCCGTAGAAACGTATCTCGATTTAGAAGGACAATGCAGGGATCCAGAGTATTTCATATGGACGCAAATTGTGTGTTAATTCGTCAACGTGAGGGCACGAGGGATGCAGTAAAGGAGGAATAATGCATCGGAAAAGAGATACTCGGAACCGCAAAGAAAATCTATCGTTTCTGTAGAAACGTATCTTGATTTAGAAGGACAATGCAGGGAATCCAGAGTATTTCATATGGACGCAAATTGTGTGTTAATTCGTCAATGTGAGGGAGCGAGGGATGCAGGAAAGGAGGAATAATGCATAGGAAAAGACATACTCGGAACCCCAAAGAAAATCCTATCGTTTCCGTAGAAACGTATCTCGATTTAGAAGGACAATGCAGGGAATACAGAGTATTTCATATGGCCGCAAATTGTGTGTTAATTCGTCAATGTGAGGGAGCGAGGGATGCAGTAAAGGAGGAATAATGCATCGGAAAAGAGATACTCGACTCCCAAAAGAAATTCCTATCGTTTCCGTAGAAACGTATCTCGATTTAGAAAGATAAGGCAGGGAACCCAGAGTATTTCATATGGACGCAATTTGTGTGTTAATTCGGCAATGTGAGGGAGCGAGGGATGCAGTAAAGGAGGAATAATGCATCGGAAAAGAGATACTCGGAACTCCAAAGAAAATCCTGTCGTTTCCGTAGAAACGAATCCCGATTTAGAAGGACAATGCAGGGAATCCAGAGTTTTTCATATGGACGCAAATTGTGTGTTAATTCGTCTATGTGAGGGAGCGAGGGATGCAGTGAAGGAGGAATAATGCATCGGAAAAGAGATACTCGGAACCCCAAAGAAAATCCTATCGTTTCCGTAGAAACGTATCTCGATTTAGAAGGACAATGCAGGCATTCCAGAGTCTTTCATATGGACGCAAATTGTGTGTTAATTCGTCAATGTGAGTTAGCGAGGGATGCAGTAAAGGAGGAATAATGCATCGGAAAAGAGATACTCGGAACCCCAAAGAAAATCCTATCGTTTCAGTAGAAACGTATCTCGATTTAGAAGGACAATGCAGGGAATCCAGAGTATTTCATATGGACGCAAATTGTGTGTTAATTCGTCAATGTGAGGGAGCGAGGGATGCAGTAAAGGAGGAATAATGCATCGGAAAAGAGATACTCGGAACCCCAAAGAAAATCCTTTCGTTCCCGTAGAAACGTATCTCGATTTAGAAGGACAATGCAGGGAATCCTGAGTATTTCATATGGACGCAAATTGTGTGTTAATTCGTCAATGTGAGAGAGCGAGGGATGCAGTAAAGGAGGAATA
This sequence comes from Schistocerca nitens, assembly GCF_023898315.1. Taxonomy (NCBI): domain Eukaryota; kingdom Metazoa; phylum Arthropoda; class Insecta; order Orthoptera; family Acrididae; genus Schistocerca; species Schistocerca nitens. The sequence continues at coordinate 1,134,167,913 of NC_064615.1, read as the reverse complement.
ATGCATCGGAAAAGAGATACTCGGAACCCCAAAGAAAATCCTATCGTTTCCGTAGAAACGTATCTCGATTTAGGAGGACAATGCAGGGTTTCCAGAGTATTTCATATAGATGCAAATTGTATGTTAATTCGTCAATGTGAGGGAGCGAGGGATGCAGTAAAGGAGGAATAATGCATCGGAAAAGAGATACTCGGAACCCCAAAGAAAATCCTATCGTTTCCGTAGAAACGTATCTCGATTTAGAAGGACAATGCAGGGAATCCAGATTATATCAAATGGACGCAAATTGTGTGTTAATTCGTAAATGTGAGGGAGCGAGGGATGCAGTAAAGGAGGAATAATGCATCGGAAAAGAGATACTCGGAACCCCAAAGAAAATCCTATCGTTTCCGTAGAAACATATCTCGATTTACAAGGACAATGCAGGGAATCCAGAGTATTTCATATGGACGCAAATTGTGTGTTAATTCGTCAATGTGAGGGAGCGAGGGATGCAGTAAAGTACGAATAATCCATCAGAAAAGAGATACTCGACTCCCAAAAAAAATTCCTATCGTTTCCGTGGAAACGTATCTCGATTTAGAAAGATAATGCAGGGAACCACAGTATTTCATATGGACGCAACTTGTGTGTTAATTCGGCAATGTGAGGGAGCGAGGGATGCAGTAAAGGAGGAATAATGCATCGGAATAGAGATACTCGGAACCCCAAAGAAAGTCCTATCGTTTCCGTAGAAACGTATCTCGATTTAGAAGGACAATGCAGGGAATCCAGAGTATTTCATATGGACGCAAATTGTGTGTTAATTCGTCAATGTGAGTTAGCGAGGGATGCAGTAAAGGAGGAATAATGCATCAGAAAAGAGATACTCGGAACCCCAAAGAAAATCCTATCGTTTCCGTAGAAACGTATCTTGATTTAGAAGGACAATGCAGGGAACCCTGAGTATTTCATATGGACGCAATTTGTGTGTTATTTCGGCAATGTGAGGGAGCGAGGGATGCAGTAAAGGAGGAATAATGCATCGTAAAAGAGATACTCGGAACCCCAAAGAAAATCCTGTCGTTTCCGTAGAAACGAATCCCGATTTAGAAGGACAATGCAGGGAATCCAGAGTATTTCATATGGACGCAAATTGTGTGTTAATTCGTCAATATGAGGGAGCGAGGGATGCAGTAAACGAGGAATAATGCATCGGAAAAGAGATACTCGGAACCCCAAAGAAAATCCTATCGTTTCCGTAGAAACGTATCTCGATTTAGAAGGACAATGCAGGGATTCCAGAGTATTTCATATTGACGCAAATTGTGTGTTAATTCGTCAATGTGAGTTAGCGAGGGATGCAGTAAAGGAGGAATAATGCATCGGAAAAGAGATACTCGGAACCCCAAAGAAAATCCTATCGTTTCCGTAGAAACGTATCTCGATTTAGAAGGACAATGCAGGGAATCCAGAGTATTTCATATGGACGCAAATTGTGTGTTAATTCGTCAATGTGAGGGAGCGAGGGAAGCAGTAAAGGAGGAATAATGCATCGGAAAAGAGATACTCGGAACCCCAAAGAAAATCCTATCGTTTCCGTAGACACATATCTCGGTTTAGGAGGACAATGCAGGGAATCCAGAGTATTTAATATGGACGCAAATTGTGTGTTAATTCGTCAATGTGAGTTAGCGAGGGATGCAGTAAAGGAGGAATAATGCATCGGAAAAGACATACTCGACTCCCAAAAGAAAATCCTATCGTTTCCGTAGAAACGTATCTCGATTTAGAAAGATAATGCAGGGAACACAGAGTATTTCATATGGACGCAATTTGTGTGTTAATTCGGCAATGTGAGGGAGCGAGTGTTGCAGTAAAGGAGGAATAATGCATCGGAAAAGAGATACTCGGAACCCCAAAGAAAATCCTGTCGTTTCCGTAGAAACGAATCCCGATTTACAAGGACAATGCAGGGAATCCAGAGTATTTTATATGGACACAAATTGTGTGTTAATTCGTCAATGTGAGGGAGCGAGGGATGCAGTAAAGGAGGAATAATGCATCGGAAAAGAGATACTCGGAACCCCAAAGAAAATCCTATCGTTTCCGTAGAAACGTATCTCGATTTAGAAGGACAATGCAGGGAATCCAGAGTATTTCATATGGACGCAAATTGTGTGTTAATTCGTCAATGTGAGTTAGCGAGGGATGCAGTAACGGAGGAATAATGCATCGGAAAAGAGATACTCGGAACCCCAAAGAAAATCCTTTCGTTTCCGTAGAAACGTATCTCGATTTAGAAGGACAATGCAGGGAATCCTGAGTATTTCATATGGACGCAAATTGTGTGTTAATTCGTCAATGTGAGGGAGCGAGGGATGCAGTAAAGGAGGAATAATGCATCGGAAAAGAGATACTCGGAACCCCAAAGAAAATCCTATCGTTTCCGTAGAAACGTATCTCGATTTAGAAGGACAATGCAGGGAATCCAGATTATATCAAATGGACGCAAATTGTGTGCTAATTCGTAAATGTGAGGGAGCGAGGGATGCAGTAAAGGAGGAATAATGCATCGGAAAAGAGATACTCGGAACCCCAAAGAAAATCCTATCGTTTCCGTAGAAACGTATCTCGATTTACAAGGACAATGCAGGGAATCCAGAGTATTTCATATGGACGCAAATTGTGTGTTAATTCGTCAATGTGAGGGAGCGAGGGATGCAGTAAAGGGAGGAATAATGCATCAGAAAAGAGATACTCGGAACCCCAAAGAAAATCCTATCGTTTCCGTAGAAACGTATCTTGATTTAGAAGGCCAATGCAGGGAACCCAGCGTATTTCATATGGACGCAATTTGTGTGTTAATTCGGCAATGTGAGGGAGCGAGGGATGCAGTAAAGGAGGAATAATGCATCGGAAAAGAGATACTCGGAACCCCAAAGAAAATCCTGTCGTTTCCGTAGAAACGAATCCCGATTTACAAGGACAATGCAGGGAATCCAGAGTATTTCATATGGACGCAAATTGAGTGTTAATTCGTCAATGTGAGGGAGCGAGGGATGCAGTAAAGGATGAATAATGCATCGGAAAAGAGATACTCGGAACCCCAAAGAAAATCCTATCGTTTCCGTAGAAACGTATCTCGATTTAGAAGGACAATGCAGGGATCCAGAGTATTTCATATGGACGCAAATTGTGTGTTAATTCGTCAACGTGAGGGCACGAGGGATGCAGTAAAGGAGGAATAATGCATCGGAAAAGAGATACTCGGAACCGCAAAGAAAATCTATCGTTTCTGTAGAAACGTATCTTGATTTAGAAGGACAATGCAGGGAATCCAGAGTATTTCATATGGACGCAAATTGTGTGTTAATTCGTCAATGTGAGGGAGCGAGGGATGCAGGAAAGGAGGAATAATGCATAGGAAAAGACATACTCGGAACCCCAAAGAAAATCCTATCGTTTCCGTAGAAACGTATCTCGATTTAGAAGGACAATGCAGGGAATACAGAGTATTTCATATGGCCGCAAATTGTGTGTTAATTCGTCAATGTGAGGGAGCGAGGGATGCAGTAAAGGAGGAATAATGCATCGGAAAAGAGATACTCGACTCCCAAAAGAAAATCCTATCGTTTCCGTAGAAACGTATCTCGATTTAGAAAGATAAGGCAGGGAACCCAGAGTATTTCATATGGACGCAATTTGTGTGTTAATTCGGCAATGTGAGGGAGCGAGGGATGCAGTAAAGGAGGAATAATGCATCGGAAAAGAGATACTCGGAACTCCAAAGAAAATCCTGTCGTTTCCGTAGAAACGAATCCCGATTTAGAAGGACAATGCAGGGAATCCAGAGTTTTTCATATGGACGCAAATTGTGTGTTAATTCGTCTATGTGAGGGAGCGAGGGATGCAGTGAAGGAGGAATAATGCATCGGAAAAGAGATACTCGGAACCCCAAAGAAAATCCTATCGTTTCCGTAGAAACGTGTCTCGATTTAGAAGGACAATGCAGGCATTCCAGAGTCTTTCATATGGACGCAAATTGTGTGTTAATTCGTCAATGTGAGTTAGCGAGGGATGCAGTAAAGGAGGAATAATGCATCGGAAAAGAGATACTCGGAACCCCAAAGAAAATCCTATCGTTTCAGTAGAAACGTATCTCGATTTAGAAGGACAATGCAGGGAATCCAGAGTATTTCATATGGACGCAAATTGTGTGTTAATTCGTCAATGTGAGGGAGCGAGGGATGCAGTAAAGTACGAATAATGCATCGGAAAAGAGATACTCGGAACCCCAAAGAAAATCCTTTCGTTCCCGTAGAAACGTATCTCGATTTAGAAGGACAATGCAGGGAATCCTGAGTATTTCATATGGACGCAAATTGTGTGTTAATTCGTCAATGTGAGAGAGCGAGGGATGCAGTAAAGGAGGAATAATGCATCGGAAAAGAGATACTCGGAACCCCAAAGAAAATCCTATCGTTTCCGTAGAAACGTATCTCGATTTAGGAGGACAATGCAGGGTTTCCAGAGTATTTCATATAGACGCAAATTGTATGTTAATTCGTCAATGTGAGGGAGCGAGGGATGCAGTAAAGGAGGAATAATGCATCGGAAAAGAGATACTCGGAACCCCAAAGAAAATCCTATCGTTTCCGTAGAAACGTATCTCGATTTAGAAGGACAATGCAGGGAATCCAGATTATATCAAATGGACGCAAATTGTGTGTTAATTCGTAAATGTGAGGGAGCGAGGGATGCAGTAAAGGAGGAATAATGCATCGGAAAAGAGATACTCGGAACCCCAAAGAAAATCCTATCGTTTCCGTAGAAACATATCTCGATTTACAAGGACAATGCAGGGAATCCAGAGTATTTCATATGGACGCAAATTGTGTGTTAATTCGTCAATGTGAGGGAGCGAGGGATGCAGTAAAGTACGAATAATCCATCAGAAAAGAGATACTCGACTCCCAAAAAAAATTCCTATCGTTTCCGTGGAAACGTATCTCGATTTAGAAAGATAATGCAGGGAACCACAGTATTTCATATGGACGCAACTTGTGTGTTAATTCGGCAATGTGAGGGAGCGAGGGATGCAGTAAAGGAGGAATAATGCATCGGAATAGAGATACTCGGAACCCCAAAGAAAATTCTGTCGTTTCCGTAGAAACGAATCCCGATTTAGAAGGACAATGCAGGGAAACCAGAGTATTTCATATGGACGCAAATTGTGTGTTAATTCGTCAATGTGAGGGAGCGAGGGATGCAGTAAAGGAGGAATAATGCATCGGAAAAGAGATACTCGGAACCCCAAAGAAAATCCTATCGTTTCCGTAGAAACGTATCTCGATTTAGAGGGACAATGCAGGGAATCCAGAGTATTTCATATGGACGCAAATTGTGTGTTAATTCGTCAATGTGAGTTAGCGAGGGATGCAGTAAAGGAGGAATAATGCATCGGAAAAGAGATACTCGGAACCCCAAAGAAAATCCTATCGTTTCCGTAGAAACGTATCTTGATTTAGAAGGACAATGCAGGGAACCCTGCGTATTTCATATGGACGCAATTTGTGTGTTAATTCGGCAATGTGAGGGAGCGAGGGATGCAGTAAAGGAGGAATAATGCATCGGAAAAGAGATACTCGGAACCCCAAAGAAAATCCTGTCGTTTCCGTAGAAACGAATCCCGATTTAGAAGGACAATGCAGGGAATCCAGAGTATTTCATATGGACGCAAATTGTGTGTTAATTCGTCAATGTGAGGGAGCGAGGGATGCAGTAAACGAGGAATAATGCATCGGAAAAGAGATACTCGGAACCCCAAAGAAAATCCTATCGTTTCCGTAGAAACGTATCTCGATTTAGAAGGACAATGCAGGGATTCCAGAGTATTTCATATGGACGCAAATTGTGTGTTAATTCGTCAATGTGAGTTAGCGAGGGATGCAGTAAAGGAGGAATAATGCATCGGAAAAGAGATACTCGGAACCCCAAAGAAAATCCTATCGTTTCCGTAGAAACGTATCTCGATTTAGAAGGACAATGCAGGGAATCCAGAGTATTTCATATGGACGCAAATTGTGTGTTAATTCGTCAACGTGAGGGAGCGAGGGAAGCAGTAAAGGAGGAATAATGCATCGGAAAAGAGATACTCGGAACCCCAAAGAAAATCCTATCGTTTCCGTAGACACTTACCTCGGTTTAGGAGGACAATGAAGGGAATCCAGAGTATTTCATATGGACGCAAATTGTGTGTTAATTCGTCAATGTGAGTTAGCGAGGGATGCAGTAAAGGAGGAATAATGCATCGGAAAAGAGATACTCGACTCCCAAAAGAAAATCCTATCGTTTCCGTAGAAACGTATCTCGATTTAGAAAGATAATGCAGGGAACACAGAGTATTTCATATGGACGCAATTTGTGTGTTAATTCGGCAATGTGAGGGAGCGAGTGTTGCAGTAAAGGAGGAATAATGCATCGGAAAAGAGATACTCGGAACCCCAAAGAAAATCCTGTCGTTTCCGTAGAAACGAATCCCGATTTACAAGGACAATGCAGGGAATCCAGAGTATTTTATATGGACACAAATTGTGTGTTAATTCGTCAATGTGAGGGAGCGAGGGATGCAGTAAAGGAGGAATAATGCATCGGAAAAGAGATACTCGGAACCCCAAAGAAAATCCTATCGTTTCCGTAGAAACGTATCTCGATTTAGAAGGACAATGCAGGGAATCCAGAGTATTTCATATGGACGCAAATTGTGTGTTAATTCGTCAATGTGAGTTAGCGAGGGATGCAGTAAAGGAGGAATAATGCATCGGAAAAGAGATACTCGGAACCCCAAAGAAAATCCTTTCGTTTCCGTAGAAACGTATCTCGATTTAGAAGGACAATGCAGGGAATCCAGAGTATTTCATATGGACGCAAATTGTGTGTTAATTCGTCAATGTGAGAGAGCGAGGGATGCAGTAAAGGAGGAATAACGCATCGGAAAAGAGATACTCGGAACCCCAAAGAAAATCCTATCGTTTCCGTAGAAACGTATCTCGAATTAGGAGGACAATGCAGGGATTCCAGAGTATTTCATATGGACGCAAATTGTATGTTAATTCGTCAATGTGAGGGAGCGAGGGATGCAGTAAAGGAGGAATAATGCATCGGAAAAGAGATACTCGGAACCCCAAAGAAAATCCTATCGTTTCCGTAGAAACGTATCTCGATTTAGAAGGACAATGCAGGGAATCCAGATTATATCAAATGGACGCAAATTGTGTGTTAATTCGTAAATGTGAGGGAGCGAGGGATGCAGTAAAGGAGGAATAATGCATCGGAAAAGAGATACTCGGAACCCCAAAGAAAATCCTATCGTTTCCGTAGAAACGTATCTCGATTTACAAGGACAATGCAGGGAATCCAGAGTATTTCATATGGACGCAAATTGTGTGTTAATTCGTCAATGTGAGGGAGCGAGGGATGCAGTAAAGTACGAATAATGCATCGGAAAAGAGATACTCGACTCCCAAAAAAAATTCCTATCGTTTCCGTGGAAACGTATCTCGATTTAGAAAGATAATGCAGGGAACCACAGTATTTCATATGGACGCAACTTGTGTGTTAATTCGGCAATGTGAGGGAGCGAGGGATGCAGTAAAGCAGGAATAATGCACCGGAATAGAGATACTCGGAACCCCAAAGAAAATTCTGTCGTTTCCGTAGAAACGTATCTCGGCTTAGAAGGACAATGCAGGGAATCCAGAGTATTTCATATGGACGCAAATTGTGTGTTAATTCGTCAATGTGAGGGAGCGAGGGATGCAGTAAAGGAGGAATAATGCATCGGAAAAGAGATACTCGGAACCCCAAAGAAAATCTATCGTTTCTGTAGAAACGTATCTCGATTTAGAAGGACAATGCAGGGAATTCAGAGTATTTCATATGGACGCAAATTGTGTGCTAATTCGTCAATGTGAGGGAGCGAGGGATGCAGGAAAGGAGGAATAATGCATCGGAAAAGAGATACTCGGAACCCCAAAGAAAATCCTATCGTTTCCGTAGAAACGTATCTCGATTTAGAAGGACAATGCAGGGAATCCAGAGTATTTCATATGGACGCAAATTGTGTGTTAATTCGTCAATGTGAGGGAGCGAGGGATGCAGTAAAGGAGGAATAATGCATCGGAAAAGAGATACTCGACTCCCAAAAGAAAATCCTATCGTTTCCGTAGAAACGTATCTCGATTTAGAAAGATAAGGCAGGGAACCCAGAGTATTTCATATGGACGCAATTTGTGTGTTAATTCGGCAATGTGAGGGAGCGAGGGATGCAGTAAAGGAGGAATAATGCATCGGAAAAGAGATACTCGGGACCCCAAAGAAAATCCTGTCGTTTCCGTAGAAATGAATCCCGATTTAGAAGGACAATGCAGGGAAACCAGAGTATTTCATATGGACGCAAATTGTGTGTTAATTCGTCAATGTGAGGGAGCGAGGGATGCAGTAAAGGAGGAATAATGCATCGGAAAAGAGATACTCGGAACCCCAAAGAAAATCCTATCGTTTCCGTAGAAACGTATCTCGATTTAGAAGGACAATGCAGGGATTCCAGAGTATTTCATATGGACGCAAATTGTGTGTTAATTCGTCAATGTGAGTTAGCGAGGGATGCAGTAAAGGAGGAATAATGCATCGGAAAAGAGATACTCGGAACCCCAAAGAAAATCCTATCGTTTCCGTAGAAATGTATCTCGATTTAGAAGGACAATGCAGGGAATCCAGAGTATTTCATATGGACGCAAATTGTGTGTTAATTCGTCAATGTGAGGGAGCGAGGGATGCAGTAAAGGAGGAATAATGCATCGGAAAAGAGATACTCGGAACCCCAAAGAAAATCCTATCGTTTTCGTAGACACGTATCTCGGTTTAGGAGGACAATGCAGGGAATCCAGAGTATTTCATATGGACGCAAATTGTGTGTTAATTCGTCAATGTGAGGGAGCGAGGGATGCAGTAAAGGAGGAATAATGCATCGGAAAAGAGATACTCGGAACCCCAAAGAAAATCCTATCGTTTCCGTAGAAACGTATCTCGATTTAGAAGGACAATGCAGGGAATCCAGAGTATTTCATATGGACGCAAATTGTGTGTTAATTCGTCAATGTGAGGGAGCGAGGGATGCAGTAAAGGAGGAATAATGCATCGGAAAAGAGATACTCGGAACCCCAAAGAAAATCCTATCGTTTCCGTAGAAACGTATCTCGATTTAGAAGGACAATGCAGGGAATCCAGAGTATTTCATATGGACACAAATTGTGTGTTAATTCGTCAATGTGAGGGAGCGAGGAATGCAGTAAAGGAGGAATAATGCATCGGAAAAGAGATACTCGGAACCCCAAAGAAAATCCTATCTTATCCGTAGAAACGTATCTCGATTTAGATGGACATTGCAGGGAATCCAGAGTATCTCATTTGGACGCAAATTGTGTGTTAATTCGTCAATGTGAGGGAGCGAGGGATGCAGTAAAGGAGGAATAATGCATCGGAAAAGAGATACTCGGAACCCCAAAGAAAATCCTATCGTTTCCATAGAAACGTATCTCGATTTAGAAGGACAATGCTGGGAATCCAGAGTATTTCATATGGACGCAAATTGTGTGTTAATTCGTCAATGTGAGGTAGCGAGGGATGCAGTAAAGGAGGAATAATGCATCGGAAAAGAGATACTCGGAACCCCAAAGAAAATCCTATCGTTTCCGTAGAAACGAATCCCGAAGTAGAAGGACAATGCTGGGAATCCAGGGAATTTCATATGGACGCAAATTGTGTGTTAATTTGTCAATGTGAGGGAGCGAGGTATGCAGCAAAGGAGGAATATTGCATCAGAAAAGAGATACTCGGAACCCCAAAGAAAATCCTATCGTTTCCGTAGAAACATATCTCGATTTAGAAGGACAATGCAGGGAATCCAGAGTATTTCATATGGACGCAAATGGTGTGTTAATTGTTCAATGTGAGGGAGCGAGGGATGCCGTAAAGGAGGAATAATGCATCGGAAAAGAGATACTCGGAACCCCAAAGAAAATCCTATCGTTTCCGTAGAAACGAATCCCGATTTAGAAGGACAATGCAGGGAACCCAGAGTATTTCATTTGACGCTATTTGTGTGTTAATTCGTCAATGTGAGGGAGCGAGGGATGCAGTAAAAGAGGAATAATGCATCGGAAAAGAGATACACGGAACCCCAAAGAAAATCTATCGTTTCCGTCGAAACGTATCTTGATTTAGAAGGACAATGCAGGGAATCCTGAGTATTTCATATGGACACAAATTGTGTGTTAATTCGTCAATGTGAGGGAGCGAGGAATGCAGTAAAAGAGGAACAATGCATCGGAAAAGAGATACTCTTAACCCCAAAGAAAATCCTATCTTATCCGTAGAAACGTATCTCGATTTAGATGGACATTGCAGGGAATCCAGAGTATTTCATATGGACGTAAATTGTGTGTTAATTCGTCAATGTGAGGGAGCGAGGGATGCAGTAAAGGAGGAATAATGCATTGGAAAAGAGATACTCGGAACCCCAAAGAAAATCCTATCGTTTCCATAGAAACGTATCTCGATTTAGAAGGACAATGCAGGGAATCCAGAGTATTTCATATGGACGCAAATTGTGTGTTAATTCGTCAATGTGAGGGAGCGAGGGATGCAGTAAAGGAGGTATAATGCATCGGAAAAGAGATACTCGGAACCCCAAAGAAAATCCTATCGTTTCCGTAGAAACGAATCCCGATTTAGAAGGACAATGCTGGGAATCCAGGGAATTTCATATGGACGCAAATTGTGTGTTAATTTGTCAATGTGAGGGAGCGAGGTATGCAGCAAAGGAGGAATATTGCATCAGAATAGAGATACTCGGAACCCCAAAGAAAATCCTATCGTTTCCGTAGAAACATATCTCGATTTAGAAGGACAATGCAGGGAATCCAGAGTATTTCATATGGACGCAAATTGTGTGTTAATTGTTCAATGTGAGTGAGCGAGGGATTCCGTAAAGGAGGAATAATGCATCGGAAAAGAGATACTCGGAACCCCAAAGAAAATCCTATCGTTTCCGTAGAAACGAATCCCGATTCAGAAGGACAATGCAGGGAACCCAGAGTACTTCATTAGACGCTATTTGTGTGTTAATTCGTCAATGTGAGGGAGCGAGGGATGCAGTAAAAGAGGAATAATGCATCGGAAAAGATATACACGGAACCCCAAAGAAAATCTATCGTTTCCGTCGAAACGTATCTTGATTTAGAAGGACAATGCAGGGAATCCAGAGTATTTCATATGGACACAAATTGTGTGTTAATTCGTCAATGTGAGGGAGCGAGGAATGCAGTAAAAGAGGAATAATGCATCGGAAAAGAGATACTCTTAACCCCAAAGAAAATCCTATCTTATCCGTAGAAACGTATCTCGATTTAGATGGACATTGCAGGGAATCCAGAGTATTTCATATGGACGCAAATTGTGTGTTAATTCGTCAATGTGAGGGAGCGAGGGATGCAGTAAAGGAGGAATAATGCATCGGAAAAGAGATACTCGGAACCCCAAAAAAAATCCTATCGTTTCCGTGTAACGAATCCCGATTTAGAAGGACAATGCAGGGAACCCAGAGTATTTCATTAGTCGCAATTTGTGTGTTAATTCGTCAATGTGAGGGAGCGAGGGATGCAGTAAAGGAGGAATAATGCATCGGAAAAGAGATACTCGGAACCCCAAAGAAAATCCTATCGTTTCCGTAGAAACGAATCCCGATTTAGAAGGACAATGCAGGGAATCCAGAGAATTTCATATGGACGCAAATTGTGTGTTAATTGTTCAATGTGAGGGAGCGAGGGATGCCGTCAAGGAGGAATAATGCATCGGAAAAGAGATACTCGAAACCCCAAAGAAAATCCTATCGTTACTGTAGAAACGAATCCCGATTTAGAAGACAATGCAGGGAACCCAGAGTATTTCATTAGACGCAATTTGTGTGTTAATTCGTCAATGTGAGGGAGCGAGGGATGCAGTAAAGGAGGAATAATGCATCGGAAAAGAGATACTCTGAACCCCAAAGGAAATCCTATCGTTTCCATAGAAACGTATCTCGATTTAGAAGGACATGCAGGGAATGCAGAGTATTTCATATGGACGCAAATTGTGTGTTAATTCGTCAATGTGAGGGAGCGAGGGATGCAGTAAAGGAGGAATAATGCATCGGAAAAGAGATACTCGGAACCCCAAACAAAATCCTATCGTTTCCGTAGAAACGTATCTCGATTTAGAAGGACAATGCAGGGAATCCAGAGTATTTCATATGGACGCAAATTGTGTGTTAATTCGTCAATGTGAGGGAGCGAGGGATGCAGTAAAGGAGGAATAATGCATCGGAAAAGAGATACTCGGAACCCCAAAGAAAATCCTATCGTTTCCGTAGAAACGAATCCCGATTTAGAAGGACAATGCAGGGAATCCAGAGAATTTCATATGGACGCAAATTGTGTGTTAATTGTTCAATGTGAGGGAGCGAGGGATGCCGTCAAGGAGGAATAATGCATCGGAAAAGAGATACTCGAAACCCCAAAGAAAATCCTATCGTTACTGTAGAAACGAATCCCGATTTAGAAGACAATGCAGGGAACCCAGAGTATTTCATTAGACGCAATTTGTGTGTTAATTCGTCAATGTGAGGGAGCGAGGGATGCAGTAAAGGAGGAATAATGCATCGGAAAAGAGATACTCTGAACCCCAAAGGAAATCCTATCGTTTCCATAGAAACGTATCTCGATTTAGAAGGACATGCAGGGAATGCAGAGTATTTCATATGGACGCAAATTGTGTGTTAATTCGTCAATGTGAGGGAGCGAGGGATGCAGTAAAGGAGGAATAATGCATCGGAAAAGAGATACTCGGAACCCCAAACAAAATCCTATCGTTTCCGTAGAAACGTATCTCGATTTAGAAGGACAATGCAGGGAATCCAGAGTATTTCATATGGACGCAAATTGTGTGTTAATTCGTCAATGTGAGGGAGCGAGGGATGCAGTAAAGGAGGAATAATGCATCGGAAAAGAGATACTCGGAACCCCAAAGAAAATCCTATCGTTTCCGTAGAAATGTATCTCGATTTAGAAGGACAATGCAGGGAATCCAGATTATTCCATATGGACGCAAATTCTGTGTTAATTCGTCAATGTGAGGGAGCGAGGGATGCAGTAAAGGAGGAATAATGCGTCGGATAAGCGATACACGGAACCCCAAAGAAAATCCTATCGTTTACGTAGAAACGTATCTCGATTTAGGAGGACAGTACAGGGAATCCAGAGTATTTCATATGGTCGCAAATTGTGTGTTAATTCGTCAATGTGAGGGAGCGAGAAATGCAGTAAAGGAGGAATAATGCATTGGAAAAGAGATACTCGGAACCCCAAAGAAAATCCTATCGTTACCGTAGAAACGTATCTCGATTTAGAAGGACAGTGCAGGGAATCCAGAGTATATCATATGGACGCAAATTGTGTGTTAATTCGTCAATGTGAGGGAGCGAGGGATGCAGTAAAGGAGGAATAATGCATCGGAAAAGAGATACTCGACTCCCAAAAGAAAATCCTATCGTTTCCGTAGAAACGTATCTCGATTTAGAAGGACAATGCAGGGAATCCAGAGTGTATCATATGGACGCAAATTGTGTGTTAATTCGTCAATGTGAGGGAGCGAGGGATGCGGTAAAGGATGAATAATGCATCGGAAAAGAGATACTCAGAACCCCAAAGAAAATCCTATCGTTTCCGTAGAAACGAATCCCGATTTAGAAGGACAAAGCAGGGAATCCAGAGAATTTCATATGGACGTAAATTGTGTGTTAATTTGTCAATGTGAGGGAGCGAGGTATGCAGCAAAGGAGGAATAATGCATCAGAAAAGAGATACTCGGAACTCCAAAGAAAATCCTATCGTTTCCGTAGAAACATATCTCGATTTAGAAGGACAATGCAGGGAATCCAGAGTATTTCATATGGACACAAATTGTGTGTTAATTCGTCAATGTGAGGGAGCGAGGAGTGCAGTAATGGAGGAATAATGCATCGGAAAAGAGATACTCTTAACCCCAAAGAAAATCCTATCTTATCCGTAGAAACGTATCTCGATTAAGATGGACATTGCAGGGAATCCAGAGTATTTCATATGGACGCAAATTGTGTGTTAATTCGTCAATGTGAGGGAGCGAGGGATGCAGTAAAGGAGGAATAATGCATCGGAAAAGAGATACTCGGAACCCCAAAGAAAATCCTATCGTTTCCGTAGAAACGTATCCCGATTTAGAAGGACAATGCAGGGAATCCAGAGAATTTCATATGGACGCAAATTGTGTGTTAATTTGTCAATGTGAGGGAGCGAGGTATGCAGCAATGGAGGAATATTGCATCGGAAAAGAGATACTCGGAACTCCAAAGAAAATCCTATCGTTTCCGTAGAAACATATCTCGATTTAGAAGGACAATGCAGGGAATCCAGAGTATTTCATATGGACGCAAATTGTGTGTTAATTGTTCAATGTGAGGGAGCGACGGATGCCGTAAAGGAGGAATAATGCACCGGAAAAGAGATACTCGGAACCCCAAAGAAAATCCTATTGTTTCCGTAGAAACGAATCCCGTTTTAGAAGGACAATGCAGGGAAACCAGAGTATTTCATTAGACGCAATTTGTGTGTTAATTCGTCAATGTGAGGGAGCGAAGGATGCAGTAAAGGAGGAATAATGCATCGGAAAAGAGATACTCGGAACCCCAAAGGAAATCCAATCGTTTCCATAGAAACGTATCTCGATTAAGAAGGACAATGCAGGGAATCCAGAGTATTTCATATGGACGCAAATTGTGTGTTAATTCGTCAATGTGAGGCAGCGAGGGATACAGTAAAGGAGGAATAATGCATCGGAAAAGAGATAGTCGGAACCCCAAAGAAAATCCTATCGTTTCCATAGAAACGTATCTCGTTTTAGAAGGACAATGCAGGGAATCCAGAGTATTTCATATGGACGCAAATTGTGTGTTAATTCGTCAATGTGAAGGAGCGAGGGATGCAGTGAAGGAGGAATAATGCATCGGAAAAGAGATACTCGGAACCCCAAAGAAAATCCTATCGTTTCCGTAGAAACGTATCTCGATTTAGAAGGACAATGCAGGGAATCCAGAGTATTTCATATGGACCCAAATTGCGTGTTAATTCGTCAATGTGAGGGAGCGAGGCATGCAGTAAAGGAGGAATAATGCATCGCCAAAGAGATACTCGGAACCCCAAAGAAAATCCTATCGTTTCCGTAGAAACGTATCTCGATTTAGAAGGACAATGCAGGGAATCCAGAGTATTTCATATGGACGCAAATTGTGTGTTAATTCGTCAATGTGAGGGAGCGAGGGATGCAGTGAATGGGGAATAATGCATCGGAAAAGAGATACTCGGAACCCCAAAGAAAATCCTATCGTTTCCGTAGAAATGTATCTCGATTTAGAAGGACAATGCAGGGAATCCAGATTATTCCATATGGACGCAAATTCTGTGTTAATTCGTCAATGTGAGGGAGCGAGGGATGCAGTAAAGGAGGAATAATGCGTCGGATAAGCGATACACGGAACCCCAAAGAAAATCCTATCGTTTACGTAGAAACGTATCTCGATTTAGGAGGACAGTACAGGGAATCCAGAGTATTTCATATGGTCGCAAATTGTGTGTTAATTCGTCAATGTGAGGGAGCGAGAAATGCAGTAAAGGAGGAATAATGCATTGGAAAAGAGATACTCGGAACCCCAAAGAAAATCCTATCGTTACCGTAGAAACGTATCTCGATTTAGAAGGACAATGCAGGGAATCCAGAGTATATCATATGGACGCAAATTGTGTGTTAATTCGTCAATGTGAGGGAGCGAGGGATGCAGTAAAGGAGGAATAATGCATCGGAAAAGAGATACTCGACTCCCAAAAGAAAATCCTATCGTTTCCGTAGAAACGTATCTCGATTTAGAAGGACAATGCAGGGAATCCAGAGTGTATCATATGGACGCAAATTGTGTGTTAATTCGTCAATGTGAGGGAGCGAGGCATGCGGTAAAGGATGAATAATGCATCGGAAAAGAGATACTCAGAACCCCAAAGAAAATCCTATCGTTTCCGTAGAAACGAATCCCGATTTACAAGGACAATGCAGGGAATCCAGAGAATTTCATATGGACGTAAATTGTGTGTTAATTTGTCAATGTGAGGGAGCGAGGTATGCAGCAAAGGAGGAATAATGCATCAGAAAAGAGATACTCGGAACTCCAAATAAAATCCTATCGTTTCCGTAGAAACATATCTCGATTTAGAAGGACAATGCAGGGAATCCAGAGTATTTCATATGGACACAAATTGTGTGTTAATTCGTCAATGTGAGGGAGCGAGGAGTGCAGTAAAGGAGGAATAATGCATCGGAAAAGAGATACTCTTAACCCCAAAGAAAATCCTATCTTATCCGTAGAAACGTATCTCGATTTAGATGGACATTGCAGGGAATCCAGAGTATTTCATATGGACGCAAATTGTGTGTTAATTCGTCAATGTGAGGGAACGAGGGATGCAGTAAAGGAGGAATAATGCATCGGAAAAGAGATACTCGGAACCCCAAAGAAAATCCTATCGTTTCCGTAGAAACGTATCCCGATTTAGAAGGACAATGCAGGGAATCCAGAGAATTTCATATGGACGCAAATTGTGTGTTAATTTGTCAATGTGAGGGAGCGAGGTATGCAGCAATGGAGGAATATTGCATCGGAAAAGAGATACTCGGAACCCCAAAGAAAATCCTATCGTTTCCGTAGAAACATATCTCGATTTAGAAGGACAATGCAGGGAATCCAGAGTATTTCATATGGACGCAAATTGTGTGTTAATTGTTCAATGTGAGGGAGCGACGGATGCCGTAAAGGAGGAATAATGCATCGGAAAAGAGATACTCGGAACCCCAAAGAAAATCCTATTGTTTCCGTAGAAACGAATCCCGTTTTAGAAGGACAATGCAGGGAAACCAGAGTATTTCATTAGACGCAATTTGTGTGTTAATTCGTCAATGTGAGGGAGCGAGGGATGCAGTAAAGGAGGAATAATGCATCGGAAAAGAGATACTCGGAACCCCAAAGGAAATCCAATCGTTTCCATAGAAACGTATCTCGATTTAGAAGGACATGCAGGGAATCCAGAGTATTTCATATAGCCGCAAATTGTGTGTTAATTCGTCAATGTGAGGCAGCGAGGGATACAGTAAAGGAGGAATAATGCATCGGAAAAGAGATAGTCGGAACCCCAAAGAAAATCCAATCGTTTCCGTAGAAACGTATCTCGTTTTAGAAGGACAATGCAGGGAATCCAGAGTATTTCATATGGACGCAAATTGTGTGTTAATTCGTCAATGTGAGGGAGCGAGGGATGCAGTAAAGGAGGAATAATGCATCGGAAAAGAGATACTCGGAACCCCAAAGAAAATCCTCTCGTTTCCGTAGAAACGTATCTCGATTTAGAAGGACAATGCAGGGAATCCAGAGTATTTCATATGGACGCAAATTGTGTGTTAATTCGTCAATGTGAAGGAGCGAGGGATGCAGTGAAGGAGGAATAATGCATCGGAAAAGAGATACTCGGAACCCCAAAGAAAATCCTATCGTTTCCGTAGAAACGTATCTTGATTTAGAAGGACAATGCAGGGAATCCAGAGTATTTCATATGCACGCAAATTGTGTGTTAATTCGTCAATGTGAGGGAGCGAGGGATGCAGTGAATGGGGAATAATGCATCGGAAAAGAGATACTCGGAACCCCAAAGAAAATCCTATCGTTTCCGTAGAAATGTATCTCGATTTAGAAGGACAATGCAGGGAATCCAGATTATTCCATATGGACGCAAATTCTGTGTTAATTCGTCAATGTGAGGGAGCGAGGGATGCAGTAAAGGAGGAATAATGCGTCGGATAAGCGATACACGGAACCCCAAAGAAAATCCTATCGTTTACGTAGAAACGTATCTCGATTTAGGAAGACAGTACAGGGAATCCAGAGTATTTCATATGGTCGCAAATTGTGTGTTAATTCGTCAATGTGAGGGAGCGAGAAATGCAGTAAAGGAGGAATAATGCATTGGAAAAGAGATACGCGGAACCCCAAAGAAAATCCTATCGTTTCCGTAGAAACGTATCTCGATTTAGAAGGACAATGCAGGGAATCCAGAGTATATCATATGGACGCAAATTGTGTGTTAATTCGTCAATGTGAGGGAGCGAGGGATGCAGTAAAGGAGGAATAATGCATCGGAAAAGAGATACTCGACTCCCAAAAGAAAATCCTATCGTTTCTGTAGAAACGTATCTCGATTTAGAAGGACAATGCAGGGAATCCAGAGTGTATCATATGGACGCAAATTGTGTGTTAATTCGTCAATGTGAGGGAGCGAGGGATGCGGTAAAGGATGAATAATGCATCGGAAAAGAGATACTCGGAACCCCAAAGAAAATCCTATCGTTTCCGTAGAAACGAATCCCGATTTAGGAGGACAATGCAGGGAATCCAGAGAATTTCATATGGACGTAAATTGTGTGTTAATTTGTCAATGTGAGGGAGCGAGGTATGCAGCAAAGGAGGAATAATGCATCAGAAAAGAGATACTCGGAACTCCAAAGAAAATCCTATCATTTCCGTAGAAACATATCTCGATTTAGAAGGACAATGCAGGGAATCCAGAGTATTTCATATGGACACAAATTGTGTGTTAATTCGTCAATGTGAGGGAGCGAGGAGTGCAGTAAAGGAGGAATAATGCATCGGAAAAGAGATACTCTTAACCCCAAAGAAAATCCTATCTTATCCGTAGAAACGTGTCTCGATTTAGATGGACATTGCAGGGAATCCAGAGTATTTCATATGGACGCAAATTATGTGTTAATTCGTCAATGTGAGGGAGCGAGGGATGCAGTAAAGGAGGAATAATGCATCGGAAAAGAGATACTCGGAACCCCAAAGAAAATCCTATCGTTTCCGTAGAAACGTATCCCGATTTAGAAGGACAATGCAGGGAATCCAGAGAATTTCATATGGACGCAAATTGTGTGTTAATTTGTCAATGTGAGGGAGCGAGGTATGCAGCAATGGAGGAATATTGCATCGGAAAAGAGATACTCGGAACCCCAAAGAAAATCCTATCGTTTCCGTAGAAACATATCTCGATTTAGAAGGACAATGCAGGGAATCCAGAGTATTTCATATGGACGCAAATTGTGTGTTAATTGTTCAATGTGAGGGAGCGACGGATGCCGTAAAGGAGGAATAATGCATCGGAAAAGAGATACTCGGAACCCCAAAGAAAATCCTATTGTTTCCGTATAAACGAATCCCGTTTTAGAAGGACAATGCAGGGAAACCAGAGTATTTCATTAGACGCAATTTGTGTGTTAATTCGTCAATGTGAGGGAGCGAGGGATGCAGTAAAGGAGGAATAATGCATCGGAAAAGAGATACTCGGAACCCCAAAGGAAATCCAATCGTTTCCATAGAAACGTATCTCGATTTAGAAGGACAATGCAGGGAATCCAGAGTATTTCATATGGACGCAAATTGTGTGTTAATTCGTCAATGTGAGGCAGCGCGGGATACAGAAAAGGAGGAATAATGCATCGGAAAAGAGATACTCGGAACCCCAAAGAAAATCCTCTCGTTTCCGTAGAAACGTATCTCGATTTAGAAGGACAATGCAGGGAATCCAGAGTATTTCATATGGACGCAAATTGTGTGTCAATTCGTCAATGTGAAGGAGCGAGGGATGCAGTGAAGGAGGAATAATGCATCGGAAAAGAGATACTCGGAACCCCAAAGAAAATCCTATCGTTTCCGTAGAAACGTATCTCGATTTAGAAGGACAATGCAGGGAATCCAGAGTATTTCATATGGACGCAAATTGTGTGTTAATTCGTCAATGTGAGGGAGCGAGGGATGCAGTAAAGGAGGAATAATGCATCGGAAAAGAGATACTCGGAACCGCAAAGAAAATCCTATCGTTTCGGTAGAAACGTATCTCGATTTAGAAGGACAATGCAGGGAATCCAGAGTATTTCATATGGACGCAAATTGCGTGTTAATTCGTCAATGTGAGGGAGCGAGGGATGCAGTAAAGGAGGAATAATGCATCGGAAAAGAGATAATCGGAATCCCAAAGAAAATCCTATCGTTTCCGTAGAAACGTATTTCGATTTAGAAGAACAATGCAGGGAATCCAGAGTATTTCATATGGACGCAAATTGTGTGTTAATTCGTCTATGTGAGGGAGCGAGGGATGCAATAAAGGCGGAATAATGCATCGGAAAGAGATACTCGGAACCCCAAAGAAAATCCTATCGTTTCCGTAGAAACGTATCTCGATTTAGAAGGACAATGCAGGGAACCCAGAGTATTCCATATGGACGCAAATTGTGTGTTAATTCGTCAATGTGAGGGAGCGAGGGTTGCAGTAAAGGAGGAATAATGCATCGGATAAGCGATACACGGAACCCCAAAGAAAATCCTATCGTTTACGTAGAAACGTATCTCGATTTAGAAGGACAATACAGGGAATCCAGAGTATTTCAAATGGTCGCAAATTGTGTGTTAATTCGTCAATGTGAGGGAGCGAGAAATGCAGTAAAGGAGGAATAATGCATTGGAAAAGAGATACTCGGAACCCCAAAGAAAATCCTATCGTTTCCGTAGAAACGTATCTCGATTTAGAAGGACAATGCAGGGAATCCAGAGTATATTATATGGACGCAAATTGTGTGTTAATTCGTCAATGTGAGGGTGCGAGGGATGCAGTAAGGGAGGAATAATGCATCGGAAAAGAGATACTCGACTCCCAAAAGAAAATCCTCTCGTTTCCGTAGAAACGTATCTCGATTTAGAAGGACAATGCAGGGAATCCAGAGTATATCATATGGAGGCAAATTGTGTGTTAATTCGTCAATGTGAGGGAGCGAGGGATGCAGTAAAGGAGGAATAATGCATCGGAAAAGGGATACTCGACTCCCAAAAGAAAATCCTATCGATTCCGTAGAAACGTATCTCGATGTAGAAGGACAATGCAGGGAATCCAGAGAATTTCAGATGGACGCAAATTGAGTGTTAATTCGTCAATGTGAGGGAGCGAGGGATGCGGTATAGGAGGACTAATGCTTCGGAAAAGAGATACTCGGAACCCCAAAGAAAATCCTATCGTTTCCGTAGAAACGAATCCCGATTTAGAAAGACAATGCAGGGAATCCAGAGAATTTCATATGGACGCAAATTGTGTGTTAATTTGTCAATGTGAGGGAGCGAGGTATGCAGCAAAGGAGGAATAATGCATCAGAAAAGAGATACTCGGAACCCCAAAGAAAATCCTATCGTTTCCGTAGAAACATATCTCGATTTAGATGGACAATGCAGGGAATCCAGAGTATTTCATATGGTCGCAAATTGTGTGTTAATTGGCCAATGTGAGGGAGCGAGGGATGCAGTAAAGGAGGAATAATGTATCGGAAAAGAGATACTTGGAACCCCAAAGAAGATCCTCTCGTATCCGTAGAAACGTATCTCGATTTAGAAGGACAATGCAGGGAACCCAGAGTATTTCATATGGATGCAATTTGTGTGTTAACTCGTCAATGTGAGGGAGCGAGGGATGCAGTAAAGGAGGAATAATGCATCGGAAAAGAGATACTCGGAACCCCAAAGAAAATCCTATCGTTTCCATAGAAACGTATCTCGAATTAGAAGGACAATGCAGGGAATCCAGAGTATTTCATATGGACGCAAATTGTGTGTTAATTCGTCAATGTGAGGGAGCGAGGGATGCAGTAAAGGAGGAAAAATGCATCGGAAAAGAGATACTTGGAACCCCAAAGAAAATCCTATCGTTTCCGTAGAAACGTATCTCGATTTAGAAGGACAATGCAGGGAATCCAGAGTATTTCAAATGGACGCAAATTGTGTGTTAATTCGGCAATGTGAGGGAGCGAGGGATGCAGTAAAGGAGGAATAATGCATCGGATAAGCGATACACGGAACCTCAAAGAAAATCCTATCGTTTACGTAGAAACGTATCTCGATTTATAAGGACAATGCAGGGAATCCAGAGTATTTCATATGGTCGCAAATTGTGTGTTAATTCGTCAATGTGAGGGAGCGAGAAATGCAGTAAAGTAGGAATAATGCATCGGAAAAGAGATACTCGGAAACCCAAAGAAAATCCTATCGTTTCTGTAGAAAGGTATCTCGATTTAGAAGGACAATGCAGGGAACCCAGAGTATTTCATATGGACGCAATTTGTGTGTTAATTCGGCAATGTGAGGGAGCGAGGGATGCAGTAAAGGAGGAATAATGCATCGGAAAAGAGATACTCGGAACCCCAAAGAAAATCCTATCGTTTCCGTAGAAACGAATCCCTATTTAGAAGGACAATGCAGGGAATCCAGAGTATTTCATATGGACGCAATTTGTGTGTTAATTCGTCGATGTGAGGGAACGAGGGATGCAGTAAAGGAGGAATAATGCATCGGAAAAGAGATACTCGGAACCCCAAAGAAAATCCTATCGTTTCCGTAGAAACGTATCTCGAATTAGAAGGACAATGCAGCAAATCCAGAGTATTCCATAAGGACGCAAATTGTGTGTTAATTCGTCAATGTGAGTTAGCGAGGGATGCAGTAAAGGAGGAATAATGCATCGGAAAAGAGATACTCGGAACCCCAAAGAAAATCCTATCGTTTCCGTAGAAACGAATCCCGATTTAGAAGGACAATGCAGGGAACCCAGAGTATTTCATATGGACGCAATTTGTGTGTTAATTCGTCAATGTGAGGGAGCGAGGGATGCAGTAAAGGAGGAATAATGCATCGGAAAAGAGATACTCGGAACCCCAAAGAAAATCCTATCGTTTCCATAGAAACGTATCTCGATTTAGAAGGACAATGCAGGGAATCCAGAGTATTTCATATGGACGCAAATTGTGTGTTAATTCGTCAATGTGAGGGAGCGAGGGATGCAGTAAAGGAGGAATAATGCATCGGAAAAGAGATACTCGGAACCCCAAAGAAAATCCTATCGTTTCCGTAGAAACGTATCTCGATTTAGAAGGACAATGCAGGGAATCCAGAGTATTTCATATGGACGCAAATTGTGTGTTAATTCGTCAATGTGAGGGAGCGAGGGATGCAGTAAAGGAGGAATAATGCATCGGAAAAGAGATACTCGGAACCCCAAAGAAAATCCTATCGTTTCCGTAGAAACGAATCCCGATTTAGAAGGACAATGCAGGGAATCCAGAGTATTTCATTAGTCGCAATTTGTGTGTTAATTCGTCAATGTGAGGGAGCGAGGGATGCAGTAAAGGAGGAATAATGCATCGGAAAAGAGATACTCGGAACCCCAAAGAAAATCCTATCGATTCCGTAGAAACGAATCCCGATTTAGAAGGACAATGCAGGGAATCCAGAGAATTTCATATGGACGCAAATTGTGTGTTAATTGTTCAATGTGAGGGAGCGAGGGATGCCGTAAAGGAGGAATAATGCATCGGAAAAGAGATACTCGGAACCCCAAAGAAAATCCTATCGTTACCGTAGAAACGAATCCCGATTTAGAAGGACAATGCAGGGAACCCAGAGTATTTCATTAGACGCAATTTGTGTGTTAATTCGTCAATGTGAGAGAGCGAGGGATGCAGTAAACGAGGAATAATGCATCGGAAAAGAGATACTCTGAACGCCAAAGGAAATCCTATCGTTTCCATAGAAACGTATCTCGATTTAGAAGGACATGCAGGGAATGCAGAGTATTTCATATGGACGCAAATTGTGTGTTAATTCGTCAATGTGGGGGAGCGAGGGATGCAGTAAAGGAGGAATATGCATCGGAAAAGAGATACTCGGAACCCCAAACAAAATCCTATCGTTTCCGTAGAAACGTATCTCGATTTAGAAGGACAATGCAGGGAATCCAGAGTATTTCATATGGACGCAAATTGTGTGTTAATTCGTCAATGTGAGGGAGCGAGGGATGCAGTAAAGGAGGAATAATGCATCGGAAAAGAGATACTCGGATCCCCAAAGAAAATCCTATCGTTTCCGCAAAAACGTATCTCGATTTAGAAGGACAATGCAAGGAATACAGAGTATTTCATATGGACGCCAATTGTGTGTTAATTCGTCAATGTGAGGGAGCGAGGGATGCAGTAAAGGAGGAATAATGCATCGGAAAATTGATACTCGGAACCCCAAAGAAATTCCTCTCGTTTCCGTAGAAACGTATCTCGATTTAGAAGGACAATGCAGGGAATCCAGAGTATTTCATATGGACGCAAATTGTGTGTTAATTCGTCAATGTGAGGGAGCGAGGGATGCAGTGAAGGAGGAATAATGCATCGCAAAGAGATACTCGGAACCGCAAAGAAAATCCTATCGTTTCGGTAGAAACGTATCTCGATTTAGAAGGACAATGCAGGGAATCCAGAGTATTTCATATGGACGCAAATTGTGTGTTAATTCGTCAATGTGAGGGAGCGAGGGATGCAGTAAAGGAGGAATAATGCATCGGATAAGCGATACACGGAACCTCAAAGAAAATCCTATCGTTTACGTAGATACGTATCTCGATTTATAAGGACAATGCAGGGAATCCAGAGTATTTCATATGGTCGCAAATTGTGTGTTAATTCGTCAATGTGAGGGAGCGAGAAATGCAGTAAAGTAGGAATAATGCATCGGAAAAGAGATACTCGGAAACCCAAAGAAAATCCTATCGTTTCTGTAGAAAGGTATCTCGATTTAGAAGGACAATGCAGGGAACGCAGAGTATTTCATATGGACCCAATTTGTGTGTTAATTCGGCAATGTGAGGGAGCGAGGGATGCAGTAAAGGAGGAATAATGCATCGGAAAAGAGATACTCGGAACCCCAAAGAAAATCCTATCGTTTCCGTAGAAACGAATCCCTATTTAGAATGACAATGCAGGGAATCCAGAGTATTTCATATGGACGCAATTTGTGTGTTAATTCGTCGATGTGAGGGAACGAGGGATGCAGTAAAGGAGGAATAATGCATCGGAAAAGAGATACTCGGAACCCCAAAGAAAATCCTATCGTTTCCGTAGAAACGTATCTCGAATTAGAAGGACAATGCAGCAAATCCAGAGTATTTCATATGGACGCAAATTGTGTGTTAATTCGTCAATGTGAGTTAGCGAGGGATGCAGTAAAGGAGGAATAATGCATCGGAAAAGAGATACTCGCAACCCCAAAGAAAATCCTATCGTTTCCGTAGAAACGATTCCCGATTTAGAAGGACAATGCAGGGAACCCAGAGTATTTCATATGGACGCAATTTGTGTGTTAATTCCACAATGTGAGGGAGCGAGGGATGCAGTAAAGGAGGAATAATGCATCGGAAAAGAGATACTCTGAACCCCAAAGAAAATCCTATCGTTTCCATAGAAACGTATCTCGATTTAGAAGGACAATGCAGGGAATCCAGAGTATTTCATATGGACGCAAATTGTGTGTTAATTCGTCAATGTGAGGGAGCGAGGGATGCAGTAAAGGAGGAATAATGCATCGGAAAAGAGATACTCGGAACCCCAAAGAAAATCCTATCGTTTCCGTAGAAACGTATCTCGATTTAGAAGGACAATGCAGGGAATCCAGAGTATTTCATATGGACGCAAATTGTGTGTTAATTCGTCAATGTGAGGGAGCGAGGGATGCAGTAAAGGAGGAATAATGCATCGGAAAAGAGATACTCGGAACCCCAAAGAAAATCCTATCGTTTCCGTAGAAACGAATCCCGATTTAGAAGGACAATGCAGGGAACACAGAGTATTTCATTAGTCGCAATTTGTGTGTTAATTCGTCAATGTGAGGGAGCGAGGGATGCAGTAAAGGAGGAATAATGCATCGGAAAAGAGATACTCGGAACCCCAAAGAAAATCCTATCGTTTCCGTAGAAACGAATCCCGATTTAGAAGGACAATGCAGGGAATCCAGAGAATTTCATATGGACGCAAATTGTGTGTTAATTGTTCAATGTGAGGGAGCGAGGGATGCCGTAAAGGAGGAATAATGCATCGGAAAAGAGATACTCGGAACCCCAAAGAAAATCCTATCGTTACCGTAGAAACGAATCCCGATTTAGAAGGACAATGCAGGGAACCCAGAGTATTTCATTAGACGCAATTTGTGTGTTAATTCGTCAATGTGAGAGAGCGAGGGATGCAGTAAACGAGGAATAATGCATCGGAAAAGAGATACTCTGAACGCCAAAGGAAATCCTATCGTTTCCATAGAAACGTATCTCGATTTAGAAGGACATGCAGGGAATGCAGAGTATTTCATATGGACGCAAATTGTGTGTTAATTCGTCAATGTGGGGGAGCGAGGGATGCAGTAAAGGAGGAATATGCATCGGAAAAGAGATACTCGGAACCCCAAACAAAATCCTATCGTTTCCGTAGAAACGTATCTCGATTTAGAAGGACAATGCAGGGAATCCAGAGTATTTCATATGGACGCAAATTGTGTGTTAATTCGTCAATGTGAGGGAGCGAGGGATGCAGTAAAGGAGGAATAATGCATCGGAAAAGAGATACTCGGATCCCCAAAGAAAATCCTATCGTTTCCGCAAAAACGTATCTCGATTTAGAAGGACAATGCAGGGAATACAGAGTATTTCATATGGACGCCAATTGTGTGTTAATTCGTCAATGTGAGGGAGCGAGGGATGCAGTAAAGGAGGAATAATGCATCGGAAAATTGATACTCGGAACCCCAAAGAAATTCCTCTCGTTTCCGTAGAAACGTATCTCGATTTAGAAGGACAATGCAGGGAATCCAGAGTATTTCATATGGACGCAAATTGTGTGTTAATTCGTCAATGTGAGGGAGCGAGGGATGCAGTGAAGGAGGAATAATGCATCGCAAAGAGATACTCGGAACCGCAAAGAAAATCCTATCGTTTCGGTAGAAACGTATCTCGATTTAGAAGGACAATGCAGGGAATCCAGAGTATTTCATATGGACGCAAATTGTGTGTTAATTCGTCAATGTGAGGGAGCGAGGGATGCAGTAAAGGAGGAATAATGCAGCGGAAAAGAGATACTCGGAACCCCAAAGAAAATCCTATCGTTTCCGTAGAAACGTATCTCGATTTAGAAGGACAATGCAGGGAATCCAGAGTATTTCATATGGACGTAAATTGTTGTTAATTCGTCAATGTGAGGGAGCGGGGGATGCAGTAAAGGAGGAAAAATGCATCGGAAAAGAGATACTTAGAACCCCAAAGAAAATCCTATCGTTTCCGTAGAAACGTATCTCGATTTAGAAGGACAATGCAGGGAATCCAGAGTATTTCATATGGACGCAAATTGTGTGTTAATTCGGCAATGTGAGGGAGCGAGGGATGCAGTAAAGGAGGAATAATGCATCGGATAAGCGATACACGGAACCTCAAAGAAAATCATATCGTTTACGTAGAAACGTATCTCGATTTATAAGGACAATGCAGGGAATCCAGAGTATTTCATATGGTCGCAAATTGTGCGTTAATTCGTCAATGTGAGGGAGCGAGAAATGCAGTAAAGTAGGAATAATGCATCGGAAAAGAGATACTCGGAAACCCAAAGAAAATCCTATCGTTTCTGTAGAAAGGTATCTCGATTTAGAAGGACAATGCAGGGAACCCAGAGTATTTCATATGGACCCAATTTGTGTGTTAATTCGGCAATGTGAGGGAGCGAGGGATGCAGTAAAGGAGGAATAATGCATCGGAAAAGAGATACTCGGAACCCCAAAGAAAATCCTATCGTTTCCGTAGAAACGAATCCCTATTTAGAATGACAATGCAGGGAATCCAGAGTATTTCATATGGACGCAATTTGTGTGTTAATTCGTCGATGTGAGGGAACGAGGGATGCAGTAAAGGAGGAATAATGCATCGGAAAAGAGATACTCGGAACCCCAAAGAAAATCCTATCGTTTCCGTAGAAACGTATCTCGAATTAGAAGGACAATGCAGCAAATCCAGAGTATTTCATATGGACGCAAATTGTGTGTTAATTCGTCAATGTGAGTTAGCGAGGGATGCAGTAAAGGAGGAATAATGCATCGGAAAAGAGATACTCGCAACCCCAAAGAAAATCCTATCGTTTCCGTAGAAACGATTCCCGATTTAGAAGGACAATGCAGGGAACCCAGAGTATTTCATATGGACGCAATTTGTGTGTTAATTCCACAATGTGAGGGAGCGAGGGATGCAGTAAAGGAGGAATAATGCATCGGACAAGAGATACTCGGAACCCCAAAGAAAATCCTATCGTTTCCATAGAAACGTATCTCGATTTAGAAGGACAATGCAGGGAATCCAGAGTATTTCATATGGACGCAAATTGTGTGTTAGTTCGTCAATGTGAGGGAGCGAGGGATGCAGTAAAGGAGGAATAATGCATCGGAAAAGAGATACTCGGAACCCCAAAGAAATTCCTATCGTTTCCGTAGAAACGTATCTCGATTTAGAAGGACAATGCAGGGAACCCAGAGTATTTCATTAGTCGCAATTCGTGTGTTAATTCATCAATGTGAGGGAGCGAGGGATGCAGTAAAGGAGGAATAATGCATCGGAAAAGAGATACTCGGAACCCCAAAGAAAATCCTATCGTTTCCGTAGAAACGAATCCCGATTTAGAAGGACAATGCAGGGAATCCAGAGAATTTCATATGGACGCAAATTGTGTGTTAATTGTTCAATGTGAGGGAGCGAGGGATGCCGTAAAGGAGGAATAATGCATCGGAAAAGAGATACTCGGAACCCCAAAGAGAATCCTATCGTTACCGAAGAAACGAATCCCGATTTAGAAGGACAATGCAGGGAACCCAGAGTATTTCATTAGACGCAATTTGTGTGTTAATTCGTCAATGTGAGAGAGCGAGGGATGCAGTAAACGAGGAATAATGCATCGGAAAAGAGATACTCTGAACGCCAAAGGAAATCCTATCGTTTCCATAGAAACGTATCTCGATTTAGAAGGACATGCAGGGAATGCAGAGTATTTCATATGGACGCAAATTGTGTGTTAATTCGTCAATGTGAGGGAGCGAGGGATGCAGTAAAGGAGGAATATGCATCGGAAAAGAGATACTCGGAACCCCAAACAAAATCCTATCGTTTCCGTAGAAACGTATCTCGATTTAGAAGGACAATGCAGGGAATCCAGTGTATTTCATATGGACGCAAATTGTGTGTAAATTCGTCAATGTGAGGGAGCGAGGGATGCAGTAAAGGAGGAATAATGCATCGGAAAAGAGATACTCGGAACCCCAAAGAAAATCCTCTCTTTTCCGTAGAAACGTATCTCGATTTAGAAGGACAATGCAGGGAATCCAGAGTATTTCATATGGACGCAAATTGTGTGTTAATTCGTCAATGTGAGGGAGCGAGGGATGCAGTGAAGGATGAATAATGCATCAGAAAAGAGATACTCGGAACCCCAAAGAAAATCCTATCGTTTCCGTAGAAACGTATCTCGATTTAGAAGGACAATGCAGGGAATCCAGAGTATTTCATATGGACGCAAATTGTGTGTTAATTCGTCAATGTGAGGGAGCGAGGGATGCAGTAAAGGAGGAATGATGCATCGGAAAAGAGATACTCGGAACCCCAAAGAAAATCCTATCGTTTCCGTAGAAACGTATCTCGATTTAGAAGGACAATGCAGGGAATCCAGAGTATTTCATATGGACCCGAATTGCGTGTTAATTCGTCAATGTGAGGGAGCGAGGGATGCAGTAAGGGAGGAATAATGCATCGGAAAAGAGATACTCGGAACCCCAAAGAAAATCCTATCGTTTCCGTAGAAACGTATCACGATTTAGAAGGACAATGCAGGGAATCCAGAGTATTTCATATGGACGCAAATTGTGTGTTAATTCGTCAATGTGAGGGAGCGAGGGATGCAGTGAAGGGGGAATAATGCATCGGAAAAGAGATACTCGGAACCCCAAAGAAAATCCTATCGTTTCCGTAGAAACGTATCCCGATT
Organism: Schistocerca nitens; assembly: GCF_023898315.1. NCBI lineage: Eukaryota > Metazoa > Arthropoda > Insecta > Orthoptera > Acrididae > Schistocerca > Schistocerca nitens. The sequence continues at coordinate 1,134,137,790 of NC_064615.1, read as the reverse complement.
TAGAAGGACAATGCAGGGAATCCAGAGAATTTCATATGGACGCAAATTGTGTGTTAATTTGTCAATGTGAGGGAGCGAGGTATGCAGCAAAGGAGGAATATTTCATCAGAAAAGAGATACTCGGAACCCCAAAGAAAATCCTATCGTTTCCGTAGAAACATATCTCGATTTAGAAGGACAATGCAGGGAATCCAGAGTATTTCATATGGACGCAAATTGTGTGTTAATTGTTCAATGTGAGGGAGCGAGGGATGCCGTAAAGGAGGAATAATGCATCGGAAAAGAGATACTCGGAACCCCAAAGAAAATCCTATTGTTTCCGTAGAAACGAATCCTGATTTAGAAGGACAATGCAGGGAATCCAGAGTATTTCATTAGACGCAATTTGTGTGTTAATTCGTCAATGTGAGGGAGCGAGGGATGCAGTAAAGGAGGAATAATGCATCGGAAAAGAGATACTCGGAACCCCAAAGGAAATCCTATCGTTTCCATAGAAACGTATCTCGATTTCGAAGGACATGCAGGGAATCCAGAGTATTTCATATGGACGCAAATTGTGTGTTAATTCGTCAATGTGGGGGAGCGAGGGATACAGTAAAGGAGGAATAATGCATCGGAAAAGAGATACTCGGAACCCCAAAGAAAATCCTATCGTTTCCGTAGAAACGTATCTCGATTTAGAAGGACAATGCAGGGAATCCAGAGTATTTCATATGGACGCAAATTGTGTGTTAATTCGTCAATGTGAGGGAGCGAGGGATGCAGTAAAGGAGGAATGATGCATCGGAAAAGAGATACTCGGTACCCCAAAAAAAATCCTATCGTTTCCGTAGAAACGTATCTCGATTTAGAAGGACAATGCAGGGAATCCAGAGTATTTCATATGGACCCAAATTGTGTGTTAATTCGTCAATGTGAGGGAGCGAGGGATGCAGTAAAGGAGGAATAATGCATCGGATAAGCGATACACGGAACCCCAAAGAAAATCCTATCGTTTACGTAGAAACGTATCTCGATTTAGGAGGACAGTACAGGGAATCCAGAGTATTTCATATGGTCGCAAATTGTGTATTAATTCGATAATGTGAGGGAGCGAGAAATGCAGTAAAGGAGGAATAATGCATTGGAAAAGAGATACTCGGAACCTCAAAGAAAATCCTATCGTTTCCGTAGAAACGTATCTCGATTTAGAAGGACAATGCAGGGAATCCAGAGTATATCATATGGACGCAAATTGTGTGTTAATTCGTCAATGTGAGGGAGCGAGGGATGCAGTAAAGGAGGAATAATGCATCGGAAAAGAGATACTCGACTCCCAAAAGAAAATCCTATCGTTTCCGTAGAAACGTATCTCGATTTAGAAGGACAATGCAGGGAATCCAGAGTGTATCATATGGACGGAAATTGTGTGTTAATTCGTCAATGTGAGGGAGCGAGGGATGCAGTAAAGGAGGAATAATGCATCGGAAAAGAGATACTCGACTCCCAAAAGAAAATCCTATCGTTTCCGTAGAAACGTATCTCGATTTAGAAGGACATTGCAGGGAATCCAGAGTATATCATATGGACGCAAATTGTGTGTTAATTCGTCAATGTGAGGGAGCGAGGGATGCGGTAAAGGATGAATATTGCATCGGAAAAGAGATACTCGGAACCCCAAAGAAAATCCTATCGTTTCCGTAGAAACGAATCCCGATTTAGAAGGACAATGCAGGGAATCCAGAGAATTTCATATGGACGTAAATTGTGTGTCAATTTGTCAATGTGAGGGAGCGAGGTATGCAGCAAAGGAGGAATAATGCATCAGAAAAGAGATACTCGGAACTCCAAAGAAAATCCTATCGTTTCCGTAGAAACATATCTCGATTTAGAAGGACAATGCAGGGAATCCAGAGTATTTCATATGGACACAAATTGTGTGTTAATTCGTCAATGTGAGGGAGCGAGGGATGCAGTAAAGGAGGAATAATGCATCAGAAAAGAGATACTCGGAACCCCAAAGAAAATCCTATCTTATCCGTAGAAACGTATCTCGATTTAGATGGACATTGCAGGGAATCCAGAGTATTTCATATGGACGCAAATTGTGTGTTAATTCGTCAATGTGAGGGAGCGAGGGATGCAGTAAAGGAGGAATAATGCATCGGAAAAGAGATACTCGGAACCCCAAAGAAAATCCTATCGTTTCCATAGAAACGTAACTCGATTTAGAAGGACAATGAAGGGAACTTAGAGTATTTCATATGGACGCAAATTGTGTGTTAATTCGTCAATGTGAGGGAGCCAGGGATGCAGTAAAGGAGGAATAATGCATCGGAAAACAGATACTCGGAAACCCAAAGAAAATCCTGTCGTTTCCGTAGAAACGTATCCCGATTTAGAAGGACAATGCAGGGAATCCAGAGAATTTCATATGGACGCAAATTGTGTGTTAATTTGTCAATGTGAGGGAGCGAGGTATGCAGCAAAGGAGGAATATTGCATCAGAAAATAGATACTCGGAACCCCAAAGAAAATCCTATCGTTTCCGTAGAAACGTATCTCGTTTTAGAAGGACAATGCAGGGAATCCAGAGTATTTCATATGGACGCAAATTGTGTGTTAATTCGTCAATGTGAGGGAGCGAGGGATGCAGTAAAGGAGGAATAATGCATCTGAAAAGAGATACTCGGAACCCCAAAGAAAATCCTATCGTTTCCGTAGAAACGTATCTCGATTTACAAGGACGATGCAGGGAATCCAGAGTATTTCATATGGACGCAAATTACGTGTTAATTCGTCAATGTGAGGGAGCGAGGGATGCAGTAAAGGAGGAATGATGCATCGGAAAAGAGATACTCGGTACCCCAAAAAAAATCCTATCGTTTCCGTAGAAACGTATCTCGATTTAGAAGGACAATGCAGGGAATCCAGAGTATTTCATATGGACCCAAATTGTGTGTTAATTCGTCAATGTGAGGGAGCGAGGGATGCAGTAAAGGAGGAATAATGCATCGGATAAGCGATACACGGAACCCCAAAGAAAATCCTATCGTTTACGTAGAAACGTATCTCGATTTAGGAGGACAGTACAGGGAATCCAGAGTATTTCATATGGTCGCAAATTGTGTATTAATTTGATAATGTGAGGGAGCGAGAAATGCAGTAAAGGAGGAATAATGCATTGGAAAAGAGATACTCGGAACCTCAAAGAAAATCCTATCGTTTCCGTAGAAACGTATCTCGATTTAGAAGGACAATGCAGGGAATCCAGAGTATATCATATGGACGCAAATTGTGTGTTAATTCGTCAATGTGAGGGAGCGAGGGATGCAGTAAAGGAGGAATAATGCATCGGAAAAGAGATACTCGACTCCCAAAAGAAAATCCTATCGTTTCCGTAGAAACGTATCTCGATTTAGAAGGACAATGCAGGGAATCCAGAGTGTATCATATGGACGCAAATTGTGTGTTAATTCGTCAATGTGAGGGAGCGAGGGATGCGGTAAAGGATGAATATTGCATCGGAAAAGAGATACTCGGAACCCCAAAGAAAATCCTATCGTTTCCGTAGAAACGAATCCCGATTTAGAAGGACAATGCAGGGAATCCAGAGAATTTCATATGGACGTAAATTGTGTGTCAATTTGTCAATGTGAGGGAGCGAGGTATGCAGCAAAGGAGGAATAATGCATCAGAAAAGAGATACTCGGAACTCCAAAGAAAATCCTATCGTTTCCGTAGAAACATATCTCGATTTAGAAGGACAATGCAGGGAATCCAGAGTATTTCATATGGACACAAATTGTGTGTTAATTCGTCAATGTGAGGGAGCGAGGGATGCAGTAAAGGAGGAATAATGCATCAGAAAAGAGATACTCGGAACCCCAAAGAAAATCCTATCTTATCCGTAGAAACGTATCTCGATTTAGATGGACATTGCAGGGAATCCAGAGTATTTCATATGGACGCAAATTGTGTGTTAATTCGTCAATGTGAGGGAGCGAGGGATGCAGTAAAGGAGGAATGATGCATCGGAAAAGAGATACTCGGTACCCCAAAAAAAATCCTATCGTTTCCGTAGAAACGTATCTCGATTTAGAAGGACAATGCAGGGAATCCAGAGTATTTCATATGGACCCAAATTGTGTGTTAATTCGTCAATGTGAGGGAGCGAGGGATGCAGTAAAGGAGGAATAATGCATCGGATAAGCGATACACGGAACCCCAAAGAAAATCCTATCGTTTACGTAGAAACGTATCTCGATTTAGGAGGACAGTACAGGGAATCCAGAGTATTTCATATGGTCGCAAATTGTGTATTAATTCGATAATGTGAGGGAGCGAGAAATGCAGTAAAGGAGGAATAATGCATTGGAAAAGAGATACTCGGAACCTCAAAGAAAATCCTATCGTTTCCGTAGAAACGTATCTCGATTTAGAAGGACAATGCAGGGAATCCAGAGTATATCATATGGACGCAAATTGTGTGTTAATTTGTCAATGTGAGGGAGCGAGGGATGCAGTAAAGGAGGAATAATGCATCGGAAAAGAGATACTCGACTCCCAAAAGAAAATCCTATCGTTTCCGTAGAAACGTATCTCGATTTAGAAGGACAATGCAGGGAATCCAGAGTGTATCATATGGACGGAAATTGTGTGTTAATTCGTCAATGTGAGGGAGCGAGGGATGCAGTAAAGGAGGAATAATGCATCGGAAAAGAGATACTCGACTCCCAAAAGAAAATCCTATCGTTTCCGTAGAAACGTATCTCGATTTAGAAGGACATTGCAGGGAATCCAGAGTATATCATATGGACGCAAATTGTGTGTTAATTCGTCAATGTGAGGGAGCGAGGGATGCGGTAAAGGATGAATATTGCATCGGAAAAGAGATACTCGGAACCCCAAAGAAAATCCTATCGTTTCCGTAGAAACGAATCCCGATTTAGAAGGACAATGCAGGGAATCCAGAGAATTTCATATGGACGTAAATTGTGTGTCAATTTGTCAATGTGAGGGAGCGAGGTATGCAGCAAAGGAGGAATAATGCATCAGAAAAGAGATACTCGGAACTCCAAAGAAAATCCTATCGTTTCCGTAGAAACATATCTCGATTTAGAAGGACAATGCAGGGAATCCAGAGTATTTCATATGGACACAAATTGTGTGTTAATTCGTCAATGTGAGGGAGCGAGGGATGCAGTAAAGGAGGAATAATGCATCAGAAAAGAGATACTCGGAACCCCAAAGAAAATCCTATCTTATCCGTAGAAACGTATCTCGATTTAGATGGACATTGCAGGGAATCCAGAGTATTTCATATGGACGCAAATTGTGTGTTAATTCGTCAATGTGAGGGAGCGAGGGATGCAGTAAAGGAGGAATAATGCATCGGAAAAGAGATACTCGGAACCCCAAAGAAAATCCTATCGTTTCCATAGAAACGTAACTCGATTTAGAAGGACAATGAAGGGAACTTAGAGTATTTCATATGGACGCAAATTGTGTGTTAATTCGTCAATGTGAGGGAGCCAGGGATGCAGTAAAGGAGGAATAATGCATCGGAAAACAGATACTCGGAAACCCAAAGAAAATCCTGTCGTTTCCGTAGAAACGTATCCCGATTTAGAAGGACAATGCAGGGAATCCAGAGAATTTCATATGGACGCAAATTGTGTGTTAATTTGTCAATGTGAGGGAGCGAGGTATGCAGCAAAGGAGGAATATTGCATCAGAAAATAGATACTCGGAACCCCAAAGAAAATCCTATCGTTTCCGTAGAAACGTATCTCGTTTTAGAAGGACAATGCAGGGAATCCAGAGTATTTCATATGGACGCAAATTGTGTGTTAATTCGTCAATGTGAGGGAGCGAGGGATGCAGTAAAGGAGGAATAATGCATCTGAAAAGAGATACTCGGAACCCCAAAGAAAATCCTATCGTTTCCGTAGAAACGTATCTCGATTTACAAGGACGATGCAGGGAATCCAGAGTATTTCATATGGACGCAAATTACGTGTTAATTCGTCAATGTGAGGGAGCGAGGGATGCAGTAAAGGAGGAATGATGCATCGGAAAAGAGATACTCGGTACCCCAAAAAAAATCCTATCGTTTCCGTAGAAACGTATCTCGATTTAGAAGGACAATGCAGGGAATCCAGAGTATTTCATATGGACCCAAATTGTGTGTTAATTCGTCAATGTGAGGGAGCGAGGGATGCAGTAAAGGAGGAATAATGCATCGGATAAGCGATACACGGAACCCCAAAGAAAATCCTATCGTTTACGTAGAAACGTATCTCGATTTAGGAGGACAGTACAGGGAATCCAGAGTATTTCATATGGTCGCAAATTGTGTATTAATTTGATAATGTGAGGGAGCGAGAAATGCAGTAAAGGAGGAATAATGCATTGGAAAAGAGATACTCGGAACCTCAAAGAAAATCCTATCGTTTCCGTAGAAACGTATCTCGATTTAGAAGGACAATGCAGGGAATCCAGAGTATATCATATGGACGCAAATTGTGTGTTAATTCGTCAATGTGAGGGAGCGAGGGATGCAGTAAAGGAGGAATAATGCATCGGAAAAGAGATACTCGACTCCCAAAAGAAAATCCTATCGTTTCCGTAGAAACGTATCTCGATTTAGAAGGACAATGCAGGGAATCCAGAGTGTATCATATGGACGCAAATTGTGTGTTAATTCGTCAATGTGAGGGAGCGAGGGATGCGGTAAAGGATGAATATTGCATCGGAAAAGAGATACTCGGAACCCCAAAGAAAATCCTATCGTTTCCGTAGAAACGAATCCCGATTTAGAAGGACAATGCAGGGAATCCAGAGAATTTCATATGGACGTAAATTGTGTGTCAATTTGTCAATGTGAGGGAGCGAGGTATGCAGCAAAGGAGGAATAATGCATCAGAAAAGAGATACTCGGAACTCCAAAGAAAATCCTATCGTTTCCGTAGAAACATATCTCGATTTAGAAGGACAATGCAGGGAATCCAGAGTATTTCATATGGACACAAATTGTGTGTTAATTCGTCAATGTGAGGGAGCGAGGGATGCAGTAAAGGAGGAATAATGCATCAGAAAAGAGATACTCGGAACCCCAAAGAAAATCCTATCTTATCCGTAGAAACGTATCTCGATTTAGATGGACATTGCAGGGAATCCAGAGTATTTCATATGGACGCAAATTGTGTGTTAATTCGTCAATGTGAGGGAGCGAGGGATGCAGTAAAGGAGGAATAATGCATCGGAAAAGAGATACTCGGAACCCCAAAGAAAATCCTATCGTTTCCATAGAAACGTAACTCGATTTAGAAGGACAATGCAGGGAATCCAGAGTATTTCATATGGACGCAAATTGTGTGTTAATTCGTCAATGTGAGGGAGCCAGGGATGCAGTAAAGGAGCAATAATGCATCGGAAAACAGATACTCGGAAACCCAAAGAAAATCCTGTCGTTTCCGTAGAAACGTATCCCGATTTAGAAGGACAATGCAGGGAATCCAGAGAATTTCATATGGACGCAAATTGTGTGTTAATTTGTCAATGTGAGGGAGCGAGGTATGCAGCAAAGGAGGAATATTGCATCAGAAAATAGATACTCGGAACCCCAAAGAAAATCCTATCGTTTCCGTAGAAACGTATCTCGTTTTAGAAGGACAATGCAGGGAATCCAGAGTATTTCATATGGACGCAAATTGTGTGTTAATTCGTCAATGTGAGGGAGCGAGGGATGCAGTAAAGGAGGAATAATGCATCTGAAAAGAGATACTCGGAACCCCAAAGAAAATCCTATCGTTTCCGTAGAAACGTATCTCGATTTACAAGGACGATGCAGGGAATCCAGAGTATTTCATATGGACGCAAATTACGTGTTAATTCGTCAATGTGAGGGAGCGAGGGATGCAGTAAAGGAGGAATAATGCATCGGAAAAGAGATACTAGGAATCCCAAAGAAAATCCTATCGTTTCCGTAGAAACGTATTTCGATTTAGAAGGACAATGCAGGGAATCCAGAGTATTTCATATGGACGCAAATTGTGTGTTAATTCGTCAATGTGAGGGAGCGAGGGATGCAATAAAGGGGGAATAATGCATCGGAAAAGAGATACTCGGAACCCCAAAGAAAATCCTATCGTCTCCGTAGAAACGTATCTCGATTTAGAAGGACAATGCAGGGAATCCAGAGTATTTCATATGGACCCAAATTGTGTGTTAATTCGTCAATGTGGGGGAGCGAGGGATACAGTAAAGGAGGAATAATGCATCGGAAAAGAGATACTCGGAACCCCAAAGAAAATCCTATCGTTTCCGTAGAAACGTATCTCGATTTAGAAGGACAATGCAGGGAATCCAGAGTATTTCATATGGACGCAAATTGTGTGTTAATTCGTCAATGTGAGGGAGCGAGGGATGCAGTAAAGGAGGAATGATGCATCGGAAAAGAGATACTCGGAACCCCAAAGAAAATCCTATCGTTTCCGTAGAAACGTATCTCGATTTAGAAGGACAATGCAGGGAATCCAGAGTATTTCATATGGACGCAAATTGTGTGTTAATTCGTCAATGTGAGGGAGCGAGGGATGCAGTAAAGGAGGAATGATGCATCGGAAAAGAGATACTCGGAACCCCAAAGAAAATCCTATCGTTTCCGTAGAAACGTATCTCGATTTAGAAGGACAATGCAGGGAATCCAGAGTATTTCATATGGACCCAAATTGCGTGTTAATTCGTCAATGTGAGGGAGCGAGGGATGCAGTAAGGGAGGAATAATGCATCGGAAAAGAGATACTCGGAACCCCAAAGAAAATCCTATCGTTTCCGTAGAAACGTATCACGATTTAGAAGGACAATGCAGGGAATCCAGAGTATTTCATATGGACGCAAATTGTGTGTTAATTCGTCAATGTGAGGGAGCGAGGGATGCAGTGAAGGGGGAATAATGCATCGGAAAAGAGATACTCGGAACCCCAAAGAAAATCCTATCGTTTCCGTAGAAATGTATCTCGATTTACAAGGACAATGCAGGGAATCCAGATTATTCCATATGGACGCAAATTGTGTGTTAATTCGTCAATGTGAGGGAGCGAGGGATGCAGTAAAGGAGGAATGATGCATCGGATAAGCGATACACGGAACCCCAAAGAAAATCCTATCGTTTACGTAGAAACGTATCTCGATTTAGGAGGACAGTACAGGGAATCCAGAGTATTTCATATGGTCGCAAATTGTGTATTAATTCGACAATGTGAGGGAGCGAGAAATGCAGTAAAGGAGGAATAATGCATTGGAAAACAGATACTCGGAACCTCAAAGAAAATCCTATCGTTTCCGTAGAACGTATCTCGATTTAGAAGGACAATGCAGGGAATCCAGAGTATATCATATGGACGCAAATTGTGTGTTAATTCGTCAATGTGAGGGAGCGAGGGATGCAGTAAAGGAGGAATAATGCATCGGAAAAGAGATACTCGACTCCCAAAAGAAAATCCTATCGTTTCCGTAGAAACGTATCTCGATTTAGAAGGACAATGCAGGGAATCCAGAGTGTATCATATGGACGGAAATTGTGTGTTAATTCGTCAATGTGAGGGAGCGAGGGATGCAGTAAAGGAGGAATAATGCATCGGAAAAGAGATACTCGACTCCCAAAAGAAAATCCTATCGTTTCCGTAGAAACGTATCTCGATTTAGAAGGACAATGCAGGGAATCCAGAGAATTTCATATGGACGTAAATTGTGTGTTAATTTGTCAATGTGAGGGAGCGAGGTATGCAGCAAAGGAGGAATAATGCATCAGAAAAGAGATACTCGGAACTCCAAAGAAAATCCTATCGTTTCCGTAGAAACATATCTCGATTTAGAAGGACAATGCAGGGAATCCAGAGTATTTCATATGGACACAAATTGTGTGTTAATTCGTCAATGTGAGGGAGCGAGGGATGCAGTAAAGGAGGAATAATGCATCAGAAAAGAGATACTCGGAACCCCAAAGAAAATCCTGTCTTATCCGTAGAAACGTATCTCGATTTAGATGGACATTGCAGGGAATCCAGAGTATTTCATATGGACGCAAATTGTGTGTTAATTCGTCAATGTGAGGGAGCGGGGGATGCAGTAAAGGAGGAATAATGCATCGGAAAAGAGATACTCGGAACCCCAAAGAAAATCCTATCGTTTCCATAGAAACGTAACTCGATTTAGAAGGACAATGCAGGGAATCCAGAGTATTTCATATGGACGCAAATTGTGTGTTAATTCGTCAATGTGAGGGAGCCAGGGATGCAGTAAAGGAGGAATAATGCATCCGAAAACAGATACTCGGAACCCCAAAGAAAATCCTATCGTTTCCATAGAAACGTATCCCGATTTAGAAGGACAATGCAGGGAATCCAGAGAATTTCATATGGACGCAAATTGTGTGTTAATTTGTCAATGTGAGGGAGCGAGGTATGCAGCAAAGGAGGAATATTGCATCAGAAAAGAGATACTCGGAACCCCAAAGAAAATCCTATCGTTTCCGTAGAAACATATCTCGATTTAGAAGGACAATGCAGGGAATCCAGAGTATTTCATATGGACGCAAATTGTGTGTTAATTGTTCAATGTGAGGGAGCGAGGGATGCCGTAAAGGAGGAATAATGCATCGGAAAAGAGATACTCGGAACCCCAAAGACAATCCTATTGTTTCCGTAGAAACGAATCCCGATTTAGGACAATGCAGGGAAACCAGAGTATTTCATTAGACGCAATTTGTGTGTTAATTCGTCAATGTGAGGGAGCGAGGGATGCAGTAAAGGAGGAATAATGCATCGGAAAAGAGATACTCGGAACCCCAAAGGAAATCCTATCGTTTCCATAGAAACGTATCTCGATTTAGAAGGACATGCAGGGAATCCAGAGTATTTCATATGGACGCAAATTGTGTGTTAATTCGTCAATGTGGGGGAGCGAGGGATACAGTAAAGGAGGAATAATGCATCGGAAAAGAGATACTCGGAACCCCAAAGAAAATCCTATCGTTTCCGTAGAAACGTATCTCGTTTTAGAAGGACAATGCAGGGAATCCAGAGTATTTCATATGGACGCAAATTGTGTGTTAATTCGTCAATGTGAGGGAGCGAGGGATGCAGTAAAGGAGGAATAATGCATCGGAAAAGAGATACTCGGAACCCCAAAGAAAATCCTCTCGTTTCCGTAGAAACGTATCTCGATTTAGAAGGACAATGCAGGGAATCCAGAGTATTTCATATGGACGCAAATTGTGTGTTAATTCGTCAATGTGAAGGAGCGAGGGATGCAGTGAAGGAGGAATAATGCATCGGAAAAGGGATACTCGGAACCCCAAAGAAAATCCTATCGTTTCCGTAGAAACGTATCTCGATTTAGAAGGACAATGCAGGGAATCCAGAGTATTTCATATGGACGCAAATTGTGTGTTAATTGTTCAACGTGAGGGAGCGAGGGATGCCGTAAAGGAGGAATAATGCATCGGAAAAGAGATACTCGGAACCCCAAAGAAAATCCTATTGTTTCCGTAGAAACGAATCCCGATTTAGAAGGACAATGCAGGGAAACCAGAGTATTTCATTAGACGCAATTTGTGTGTTAATTCGTCAATGTGAGGGAGCGAGGGATGCAGTAAAGGTGGAATAATGCATCGGAAAAGAGATACTCGGAACCCCAAAGGAAATCCTATCGTTTCCATAGAAACGTATCTCGATTTAGAAGGACATGCAGGGAATCCAGAGTATTTCATATGGACGCAAATTGTGTGTTAATTCGTCAATGTGAGGGAGCGAGGGATACAGTAAAGGAGGAATAATGCATCGGAAAAGAGATACTCGGAACCCCAAAAAAAATCCTATCGTTTCCGTAGAAACGTATCTCGATTTAGAAGGACAATGCAGGGAATCCAGAGTATTTCATATGGACCCAAATTGCGTGTTAATTCGTCAATGTGAGGGAGCGAGGGATGCAGTGAAGGGGGAATAATGCATCGGAAAAGAGATACTCGGAACCCCAAAGAAAATCATATCGTTTCCGTAGAAATGTATCTCGATTTAGAAGGACAATGCAGGGAATCCAGATTATTCCATATGGACGCAAATTGTGTGTTAATTCGTCAATGTGAGGAAGCGAGGGATGCAGTAAAGGAGGAATAATGCATCGAAAAGAGATACTCGGAAACCCAAAGAAAATCCTATCGTTTACGTAGAAACGTATCTCGATTTAGGAGGACAGTACAGGGAATCCAGAGTATTTCATATGGACGCAAATTGTGTGTTAATTCGTCAATGTGGGGGAGCGAGGGATACAGTAAAGGAGGAATAATGCATCGGAAAAGAGATACTCGGAACCCCAAAGAAAATCCTATCGTTTCCGTAGAAACGTATCTCGATTTAGAAGGACAATGCAGGGAATCCAGAGTATTTCATATGGACGGAAATTGTGTGTTAATTCGTCAATGTGAGGGAGCGAGGGATGCAGTAAAGGAGGAACGATGCATCGGAAAAGAGATACTCGGAACCCCAAAAAAAATCCTATCGTTTCCGTAGAAACGTATCTCGATTTAGAAGGACAATGCAGGGAATCCAGAGTATTTCATATGGACCCAATTTGCGTGTTAATTCGTCAATGTGAGGGAGCGAGGGATGCAGTAAGGGAGGAATAATGCATCGGAAAAGAGATACTCGGAACCCCAAAGAAAATCCTCTCAATTCCGTAGAAACGTATCACGATTTAGAAGGACAATGCAGGGAATCAAGAGTATTTCATATGGACGCAAATTGTGTGTTAATTCGTCAATGTGAGGGAGCGAGAGATGCAGTGAAGGGGGAATACTGCATCGGAAAAGAGATACTCGGAACCCCAAAGAAAATCATATCGTTTCCGTAGAAATGTATCTCGATTTAGAAGGACAATGCAGGGAATCCAGATTATTCCATATGGACGCAAATTGTGTGTTAATTCGTCAATGTGAGGAAGCGAGGGATGCAGTAAAGGAGGAATAATGCATCGAAAAGAGATACTCGGAACCCCAAAGAAAATCCTATCGTTTACGTAGAAACGTATCTCGATTTAGGAGGACAGTACAGGGAATCCAGAGTATTTCATATGGTCGCAAATTGTGTATTAATTCGGCAATGCGAGGGAGCGAGAAATGCAGTAAAGGAGGAATAATGCATTGGAAAAGAGATACTCGGAACCTCAAAGAAAATCCTATCGTTTCCGTAGAAACGTATCTCGATTTAGAAGGACAATGCAGGGAATCCAGAGTATATCATATGGACGCAAATTGTGTGTTAATTCGTCAATGTGAGGGAGCGAGGGATGCAGTAAAGGAGGAATAATGCATCGGAAAAGAGATACTCGACTCCCAAAAGAAAATCCTATCGTTTCCGTAGAAACGTATCTCGATTTAGAAGGACAATGCAGGGAATCCAGAGTGTATCATATGGACGGAAATTGTGTGTTAATACGTCAATGTGAGGGAGCGAGGGATGCAGTAAAGGAGGAATAATGCATCGGAAAAGAGATACTCGACTCCCAAAAGAAAATCCTATCGTTTCCGTAGAAACGTATCTCGATTTAGAAGGACAATGCAGGGAATCCAGAGTATATCATATGGACGCAAATTGTGTGTTAATTCGTCAATGTGAGGGAGCGAGGGATGCGGTAAAGGATGAATAATGCATCGGAAAAGAGATACTCGGAACCCCAAAGAAAATCCTATCGTTTCCGTAGAAACGAATCCCGATTTAGAAGGACAATGCAGGGAATCCAGAGAATTTCATTTGGACGTAAATTGTGTGTTAATTTGTCAACGTGAGGGAGCGAGGTATGCAGCAAAGGAGGAATAATGCATCAGAAAAGAGATACTCGGAACTCCAAAGAAAATCCTATCGTTTCCGTAGGAACATATCTCGATTTAGAAGGACAATGCAGGGAATCCAGAGTATTTCATATGGACACAAATTGTGTGTTAATTCGTCAATGTGAGGGAGCGAGGGATGCAGTAAAGGAGGAATAATGCATCAGAAAAGAGATACTCGGAACCCCAAAGAAAATCCTATCTTATCCGTAGAAACGTATCTCGATTTAGATGGACATTGCAGGGAATCAAGAGTATTTCATATGGACGCAAATTGTGTGTTAATTCGTCAATGTGAGGGAGCGAGGGATGCAGTAAAGGAGGAATAATGCATCGGAAAAGATATACTCGGAACCCCAAAGAAAATCCTCTCGTTTCCGTAGAAACGTATCTCGATTTAGAAGGACAATGCAGGGAATCCAGAGTATTTCATATGGACGCAAATTGTGTGTTAATTCGTCAATGTGAAGGAGCGAGGGATGCAGTGAAGGAGGAATAATGCATCGGAAAAGGGATACTCGGAACCCCAAAGAAAATCCTATCGTTTCCGTAGAAACGTATCTCGATTTAGAAGGACAATGCAGGGAATCCAGAGTATTTCATATGGACGCAAATTGTGTGTTAATTGTTCAATGTGAGGGAGCGAGGGATGCCGTAAAGGAGGAATAATGCATCGGAAAAGAGATACTCGGAACCCCAAAGAAAATCCTATTGTTTCCGTAGAAACGAATCCCGATTTAGAAGGACAATGCAGGGAAACCAGAGTATTTCATTAGACGCAATTTGTGTGTTAATTCGTCAATGTGAGGGAGCGAGGGATGCAGTAAAGGTGGAATAATGCATCGGAAAAGAGATACTCGGAACCCCAAAGGAAATCCTATCGTTTCCATAGAAACGTATCTCGATTTAGAAGGACATGCAGGGAATCCAGAGTATTTCATATGGACGCAAATTGTGTGTTAATTCGTCAATGTGGGGGAGCGAGGGATACAGTAAAGGAGGAATAATGCATCGGAAAAGAGATACTCGGAACCCCAAAGAAAATCCTATCGTTTCCGTAGAAACGTATCTCGATTTAGAAGGACAATGCAGGGAATCCAGAGTATTTCATATGGACGCAAATTGTGTGTTAATTCGTCAATGTGAGGGAGCGAGGGATGCAGTAAAGGAGGAAAGATGCATCGGAAAAGAGATACTCGGAACCCCAAAAAAAATCCTATCGTTTCCGTAGAAACGTATCTCGATTTAGAAGGACAATGCAGGGAATCCAGAGTATTTCATATGGACCCAAATTGCGTGTTAATTCGTCAATGTGATGGAGCGAGGGATGCAGTAAGGGAGGAATAATGCATCGGAAAAGAGATACTCGGAACCCCAAAGAAAATCCTCTCGTTTCCGTAGAAACGTATCACGATTTAGAAGGACAATGCAGGGAATCCAGAGTATTTCATATGGACGCAAATTGTGTGTTAATTCGTCAATGTGAGGGAACGAGGGATGCAGTGAAGGGGGAATAATGCATCGGAAAAGAGATACTCGGAACCCCAAAGAAAATCATATCGTTTCCGTAGAAATGTATCTCGATTTAGAAGGACAATGCAGGGAATCCAGATTATTCCATATGGACGCAAATTGTGTGTTAATTCGTCAATGTGAGGAAGCGAGGGATGCAGTAAAGGAGGAATAATGCATCGAAAAGAGATACTCGGAAACCCAAAGAAAATCCTATCGTTTACGTAGAAACGTATCTCGATTTAGGAGGACTGTACAGGGAATCCAGAGTATTTCATATGGACGCAAATTGTGTGTTAATTCGTCAATGTGGGGGAGCGAGGGATACAGTAAAGGAGGAATAATGCATCGGAAAAGAGATACTCGGAACCCCAAAGAAAATCCTATCGTTTCCGTAGAAACGTATCTCGATTTAGAAGGACAATGCAGGGAATCCAGAGTATTTCATATGGACGGAAATTGTGTGTTAATTCGTCAATGTGAGGGAGCGAGGGATGCAGTAAAGGAGGAATGATGCATCGGAAAAGAGATACTCGGAACCCCAAAAAAAATCCTATCGTTTCCGTAGAAACGTATCTCGATTTAGAAGGACAATGCAGGGAATCCAGAGTATTTCATATGGACCCAAATTGCGTGTTAATTCGTCAATGTGAGGGAGCGAGGGATGCAGTAAGGGAGGAATAATGCATCGGAAAAGAGATACTCGGAACCCCAAAGAAAATCCTCTCAATTCCGTAGAAACGTATCACGATTTAGAAGGACAATGCAGGGAATCAAGAGTATTTCATATGGACGCAAATTGTGTGTTAATTCGTCAATGTGAGGGAGCGAGAGATGCAGTGAAGGGGGAATAATGCATCGGAAAAGAGATACTCGGAACCCCAAAGAAAATCATATCGTTTCCGTAGAAATGTATCTCGATTTAGAAGGACAATGCAGGGAATCCAGATTATTCCATATGGACGCAAATTGTGTGTTAATTCGTCAATGTGAGGAAGCGAGGGATGCAGTAAAGGAGGAATAATGCATCGAAAAGAGATACTCGGAACCCCAAAGAAAATCCTATCGTTTACGTAGAAACGTATCTCGATTTAGGAGGACAGTACAGGGAATCCAGAGTATTTCATATGGTCGCAAATTGTGTATTAATTCGGCAATGCGAGGGAGCGAGAAATGCAGTAAAGGAGGAATAATGCATTGGAAAAGAGATACTCGGAACCTCAAAGAAAATCCTATCGTTTCCGTAGAAACGTATCTCGATTTAGAAGGACAATGCAGGGAATCCAGAGTATATCATATGGACGCAAATTGTGTGTTAATTCGTCAATGTGAGGGAGCGAGGGATGCAGTAAAGGAGGAATAATGCATCGGAAAAGAGATACTCGACTCCCAAAAGAAAATCCTATCGTTTCCGTAGAAACGTATCTCGATTTAGAAGGACAATGCAGGGAATCCAGAGTGTATCATATGGACGGAAATTGTGTGTTAATACGTCAATGTGAGGGAGCGAGGGATGCAGTAAAGGAGGAATAATGCATCGGAAAAGAGATACTCGACTCCCAAAAGAAAATCCTATCGTTTCCGTAGAAACGTATCTCGATTTAGAAGGACAATGCAGGGAATCCAGAGTATATCATATGGACGCAAATTGTGTGTTAATTCGTCAATGTGAGGGAGCGAGGGATGCGGTAAAGGATGAATAATGCATCGGAAAAGAGATACTCGGAACCCCAAAGAAAATCCTATCGTTTCCGTAGAAACGAATCCCGATTTAGAAGGACAATGCAGGGAATCCAGAGAATTTCATTTGGACGTAAATTGTGTGTTAATTTGTCAACGTGAGGGAGCGAGGTATGCAGCAAAGGAGGAATAATGCATCAGAAAAGAGATACTCGGAACTCCAAAGAAAATCCTATCGTTTCCGTAGGAACATATCTCGATTTAGAAGGACAATGCAGGGAATCCAGAGTATTTCATATGGACACAAATTGTGTGTTAATTCGTCAATGTGAGGGAGCGAGGGATGCAGTAAAGGAGGAATAATGCATCAGAAAAGAGATACTCGGAACCCCAAAGAAAATCCTATCTTATCCGTAGAAACGTATCTCGATTTAGATGGACATTGCAGGGAATCAAGAGTATTTCATATGGACGCAAATTGTGTGTTAATTCGTCAATGTGAGGGAGCGAGGGATGCAGTAAAGGAGGAATAATGCATCGGAAAAGAGATACTCGGAACCCCAAAGAAAATCCTATCGTTTCCATAGAAACGTAACTCGATTTAGAAGGACAATGCAGGGAATCCAGAGTATTTCATATGGACGCAAATTGTGTGTTAATTCGTCAATGTGAGGGAGCCAGGGATGCAGTAAAGGAGGAATAATGCATCGGAAAACAGATACTCGGAACCCCAAAGAAAATCCTATCGTTTCCGTAGAAACGTATCCCGATTTAGAAGGACAATGCAGTTAATCCAGAGAATTTCATATGGACGCAAATTGTGTGTTAATTTGTCAATGTGAGGGAGCGAGGTATGCAGCAAAGGAGGAATATTGCATCAGAAAAGAGATACTCGGAACTCCAAAGAAAATCCTATCGTTTCCGTAGAAACGTATCTCGATTTAGAAGGACAATGCAGGGAATCCAGAGTATTTCATATGGACGCAAATTGTGTGTTAATTGTTCAATGTGAGGGAGCGAGGGATGCCGTAAAGGAGGAATAATGCATCGGAAAAGAGATACTCGGAACACCAAAGAAAATCCTATTGTTTCCGTAGAAACGAATCCCGATTTAGGACAATGCAGGGAAACCAGAGTATTTCATTAGACGCAATTTGTGTGTTAATTCGTCAATGTGAGGGAGCGAGGGATGCAGTAAAGGAGGAATAATGCATCGGAAAAGAGATACTCGGAACCCCAAAGGAAATCCTATCGTTTCCATAGAAACGTATCTCGATTTAGAAGGACATGCAGGGAATCCAGAGTATTTCATATGGACGCAAATTGTGTGTTAATTCGTCAATGTGGGGGAGCGAGGGATACAGTAAAGGAGGAATAATGCATCGGAAAAGAGATACTCGGAACCCCAAAGAAAATCCAATCGTTTCCGTAGAAACGTATCTCGTTTTAGAAGGACAATGCAGGGAATCCAGAGTATTTCATATGGACGCAAATTGTGTGTTAATTCGTCAATGTGAGGGAGCGAGGGATGCAGTAAAGGTGGAATAATGCATCGGAAAAGAGATACTCGGAACCCCAAAGAAAATCCTCTCGTTCCGTAGAAACGTATCTCGATTTAGAAGGACAATGCAGGGAATCCAGAGTATTTCATATGGACGCAAATTGTGTGTTAATTCGTCAATGTGAAGGAGCGAGGGATGCAGTGAAGGAGGAATAATGCATCGGAAAAGGGATACTCGGAACCCCAAAGAAAATCCTATCGTTTCCGTAGAAACGTATCTCGATTTAGAAGGACAATGCAGGGAATCCAGAGTATTTCATATGGACGCAAATTGTGTGTTAATTGTTCAATGTGAGGGAGCGAGGGATGCCGTAAAGGAGGAATAATGCATCGGAAAAGAGATACTCGGAACCCCAAAGAAAATCCTATTGTTTCCGTAGAAACGAATCCCGATTTAGAAGGACAATGCAGGGAAACCAGAGTATTTCATTAGACGCAATTTGTGTGTTAATTCGTCAATGTGAGGGAGCGAGGGATGCAGTAAAGGAGGAATAATGCATCGGAAAAGAGATACTCGGAACCCCAAAGGAAATCCTATCGTTTCCATAGAAACGTATCTCGATTTAGAAGGACATGCAGGGAATCCAGAGTATTTCATATGGACGCAAATTGTGTGTTAATTCGTCAATGTGGGGGAGCGAGGGATACAGTAAAGGAGGAATAATGCATCGGAAAAGAGATACTCGGAACCCCAAAGAAAATCCTATCGTTTCCGTAGAAACGTATCTCGATTTAGAAGGACAATGCAGGGAATCCAGAGTATTTCATATGGACGCAAATTGTGTGTTAATTCGTCAATGTGAGGGAGCGAGGGATGCAGTAAAGGAGGAATGATGCATCGGAAAAGAGATACTCGGAACCCCAAAAAAAATCCTATCGTTTCCGTAGAAACGTATCTCGATTTAGAAGGACAATGCAGGGAATCCAGAGTATTTCATATGGACCCAAATTGTGTGTTAATTCGTCAATGTGAGGGAGCGAGGGATGCAGTAAAGGAGGAATAATGCATCTGAAAAGAGATACTCGGAACCCCAAAGAAAATCCTATCGTTTCCGTAGAAACGTATCTCGATTTACAAGGACGATGCAGGGAATCCAGAGTATTTCATATGGACGCAAATTACGTGTTAATTCGTCAATGTGAGGGAGCGAGGGATGCAGTAAAGGAGGAATAATGCATCGGAAAAGAGATACTAGGAATCCCAAAGAAAATCCTATCGTTTCCGTAGAAACGTATTTCGATTTAGAAGGACAATGCAGGGAATCCAGAGTATTTCATATGGACGCAAATTGTGTGTTAATTCGTCAATGTGAGGGAGCGAGGGATGCAATAAAGGGGGAATAATGCATCGGAAAAGAGATACTCGGAACCCCAAAGAAAATCCTATCGTCTCCGTAGAAACGTATCTCGATTTAGAAGGACAATGCAGGGAATCAAGAGTATTTCATATGGACGCAAATTGTGTGTTAATTCGTCAATGTGGGGGAGCGAGGGATACAGTAAAGGAGGAATAATGCATCGGAAAAGAGATACTCGGAACCCCAAAGAAAATCCTATCGTTTCCGTAGAAACGTATCTCGATTTAGAAGGACAATGCAGGGAATCCAGAGTATTTCATATGGACGCAAATTGTGTGTTAATTCGTCAATGTGAGGGAGCGAGGGATGCAGTAAAGGAGGAATGATGCATCGGAAAAGAGATACTCGGAACCCCAAAGAAAATCCTATCGTTTCCGTAGAAACGTATCTCGATTTAGAAGGACAATGCAGGGAATCCAGAGTATTTCATATGGACGCAAATTGTGTGTTAATTCGTCAATGTGAGGGAGCGAGGGATGCAGTAAAGGAGGAATGATGCATCGGAAAAGAGATACTCGGAACCCCAAAGAAAATCCTATCGTTTCCGTAGAAACGTATCTCGATTTAGAAGGACAATGCAGGGAATCCAGAGTATTTCATATGGACCCAAATTGCGTGTTAATTCGTCAATGTGAGGGAGCGAGGGATGCAGTAAGGGAGGAATAATGCATCGGAAAAGAGATACTCGGAACCCCAAAGAAAATCCTATCGTTTCCGTAGAAACGTATCACGATTTAGAAGGACAATGCAGGGAATCCAGAGTATTTCATATGGACGCAAATTGTGTGTTAATTCGTCAATGTGAGGGAGCGAGGGATGCAGTGAAGGGGGAATAATGCATCGGAAAAGAGATACTCGGAACCCCAAAGAAAATCCTATCGTTTCCGTAGAAATGTATCTCGATTTACAAGGACAATGCAGGGAATCCAGATTATTCCATATGGACGCAAATTGTGTGTTAATTCGTCAATGTGAGGGAGCGAGGGATGCAGTAAAGGAGGAATAATGCATCGGATAAGCGATACACGGAACCCCAAAGAAAATCCTATCGTTTACGTAGAAACGTATCTCGATTTAGGAGGACAGTACAGGGAATCCAGAGTATTTCATATGGTCGCAAATTGTGTATTAATTCGACAATGTGAGGGAGCGAGAAATGCAGTAAAGGAGGAATAATGCATTGGAAAAGAGATACGCGGAACCTCAAAGAAAATCCTATCGTTTCCGTAGAAACGTATCTCGATTTAGAAGGACAATGCAGGGAATCCAGAGTATATCATATGGACGCAAATTGTGTGTTAATTCGTCAATGTGAGGGAGCGAGGGATGCAGTAAAGGAGGAATAATGCATCGGAAAAGAGATACTCGACTCCCAAAAGAAAATCCTATCGTTTCCGTAGAAACGTATCTCGATTTAGAAGGACAATGCAGGGAATCCAGAGTGTATCATATGGACGGAAATTGTGTGTTAATTCGTCAATGTGAGGGAGCGAGGGATGCAGTAAAGGAGGAATAATGCATCGGAAAAGAGATACTCGACTCCCAAAAGAAAATCCTATCGTTTCCGTAGAAACGTATCTCGATTTAGAAGGACAATGCAGGGAATCCAGAGAATTTCATATGGACGTAAATTGTGTGTTAATTTGTCAATGTGAGGGAGCGAGGTATGCAGCAAAGGAGGAATAATGCATCAGAAAAGAGATACTCGGAACTCCAAAGAAAATCCTATCGTTTCCGTAGAAACATATCTCGATTTAGAAGGACAATGCAGGGAATCCAGAGTATTTCATATGGACACAAATTGTGTGTTAATTCGTCAATGTGAGGGAGCGAGGGATGCAGTAAAGGAGGAATAATGCATCAGAAAAGAGATACTCGGAACCCCAAAGAAAATCCTGTCTTATCCGTAGAAACGTATCTCGATTTAGATGGACATTGCAGGGAATCCAGAGTATTTCATATGGACGCAAATTGTGTGTTAATTCGTCAATGTGAGGGAGCGGGGGATGCAGTAAAGGAGGAATAATGCATCGGAAAAGAGATACTCGGAACCCCAAAGAAAATCCTATCGTTTCCATAGAAACGTAACTCGATTTAGAAGGACAATGCAGGGAATCCAGAGTATTTCATATGGACGCAAATTGTGTGTTAATTCGTCAATGTGAGGGAGCCAGGGATGCAGTAAAGGAGGAATAATGCATCCGAAAACAGATACTCGGAACCCCAAAGAAAATCCTATCGTTTCCATAGAAACGTATCCCGATTTAGAAGGACAATGCAGGGAATCCAGAGAATTTCATATGGACGCAAATTGTGTGTTAATTTGTCAATGTGAGGGAGCGAGGTATGCAGCAAAGGAGGAATATTGCATCAGAAAAGAGATACTCGGAACCCCAAAGAAAATCCTATCGTTTCCGTAGAAACATATCTCGATTTAGAAGGACAATGCAGGGAATCCAGAGTATTTCATATGGACGCAAATTGTGTGTTAATTGTTCAATGTGAGGGAGCGAGGGATGCCGTAAAGGAGGAATAATGCATCGGAAAAGAGATACTCGGAACCCCAAAGAAAATCCTATTGTTTCCGTAGAAACGAATCCCGATTTAGGACAATGCAGGGAAACCAGAGTATTTCATTAGACGCAATTTGTGTGTTAATTCGTCAATGTGAGGGAGCGAGGGATGCAGTAAAGGAGGAATAATGCATCGGAAAAGAGATACTCGGAACCCCAAAGGAAATCCTATCGTTTCCATAGAAACGTATCTCGATTTAGAAGGACATGCAGGGAATCCAGAGTATTTCATATGGACGCAAATTGTGTGTTAATTCGTCAATGTGGGGGAGCGAGGGATACAGTAAAGGAGGAATAATGCATCGGAAAAGAGATACTCGGAACCCCAAAGAAAATCCTATCGTTTCCGTAGAAACGTATCTCGATTTAGAAGGACAATGCAGGGAATCCAGAGTATTTCATATGGACGCAAATTGTGTGTTAATTCGTCAATGTGAGGGAGCGAGGGATGCAGTAAAGGAGGAATAATGCATCGGAAAAGAGATACTCGGAACCCCAAAGAAAATCCTCTCGTTTCCGTAGAAACGTATCTCGATTTAGAAGGACAATGCAGGGAATCCAGAGTATTTCATATGGACGCAAATTGTGTGTTAATTCGTCAATGTGAAGGAGCGAGGGATGCAGTGAAGGAGGAATAATGCATCGGAAAAGAGATACTCGGAACCCCAAAGGAAATCCTATCGTTTCCATAGAAACGTATCTCGATTTAGAAGGACATGCAGGGAATCTAGAGTATTTCATATGGACGCAAATTGTGTGTTAATTCGTCAATGTGGTGGAGCAAGGGATACAGTAAAGGAGGAATAATGCATCGGAAAAGAGATACTCGGAACCCCAAAGAAAATCCTATCGTTTCCGTAGAAACGTATCTCGATTTAGAAGGACAATGCAGGGAATCCAGAGTATTTCATATGGACGCAAATTGTGTGTTAATTCGTCAATGTGAGGGAGCGAGGGATGCAGTAAAGGAGGAAAGATGCATCGGAAAAGAGATACTCGGAACCCCAAAAAAAATCCTATCGTTTCCGTAGAAACGTATCTCGATTTAGAAGGACAATGCAGGGAATCCAGAGTATTTCATATGGACCCAAATTGTGTGTTATTTCGTCAATGTGATGGAGCGAGGGATGCAGTAAGGGAGGAATAATGCATCGGAAAAGAGATACTCGGAACCCCAAAGAAAATCCTCTCGTTTCCGTAGAAACGTATCACGATTTAGAAGGACAATGCAGGGAATCCAGAGTATTTCATATGGACGCAAATTGTGTGTTAATTCGTCAATGTGAGGGAGCGAGGGATGCAGTGAAGGGGGAATAATGCATCGGAAAAGAGATACTCGGAACCCCAAAGAAAATCATATCGTTTCCGTAGAAATGTATCTCGATTTAGAAGGACAATGCAGGGAATCCAGATTATTCCATATGGACGCAAATTGTGTGTTAATTCGTCAATGTGAGGAAGCGAGGGATGCAGTAAAGGAGGAATAATGCATCGAAAAGAGATACTCGGAACCCCAAAGAAAATCCTATCGTTTACGTAGAAACGTATCTCGATTTAGGAGGACAGTACAGGGAATCCAGAGTATTTCATATGGACGCAAATTGTGTGTTAATTCGTCAATGTGGGGGAGCGAGGGATACAGTAAAGGAGGAATAATGCATCGGAAAAGAGATACTCGGAACCCCAAAGAAAATCCTATCGTTTCCGTAGAAACGTATCTCGATTTAGAAGGACAATGCAGGGAATCCAGAGTATTTCATATGGACGGAAATTGTGTGTTAATTCGTCAATGTGAGGGAGCGAGGGATGCAGTAAAGGAGGAATGATGCATCGGAAAAGAGATACTCGGAACCCCAAAAAAAATCCTATCGTTTCCGTAGAAACGTATCTCGATTTAGAAGGACAATGCAGGGAATCCAGAGTATTTCATATGGACCCAAATTGCGTGTTAATACGTCAATGTGAGGGAGCGAGGGATGCAGTAAGGGAGGAATAATGCATCGGAAAAGAGATACTCGGAACCCCAAAGAAAATCCTCTCAATTCCGTAGAAACGTATCACGATTTAGAAGGACAATGCTGGGAATCAAGAGTATTTCATATGGACGCAAATTGTGTGTTAATTCGTCAATGTGAGGGAGCGAGAGATGCAGTGAAGGGGGAATAATGCATCGGAAAAGAGATACTCGGAACCCCAAAGAAAATCATATCGTTTCCGTAGAAATGTATCTCGATTTAGAAGGACAATGCAGGGAATCCAGATTATTCCATATGGACGCAAATTGTGTGTTAATTCGTCAATGTGAGGAAGCGAGGGATGCAGTAAAGGAGGAATAATGCATCGAAAAGTGATACTCGGAACCCCAAAGAAAATCCTATCGTTTACGTAGAAACGTATCTCGATTTAGGAGGACAGTACAGGGAATCCAGAGTATTTCATATGGTCGCAAATTGTGTATTAATTCGGCAATGCGAGGGAGCGAGAAATGCAGTAAAGGAGGAATAATGCATTGGAAAAGAGATACTCGGAACCTCAAAGAAAATCCTATCGTTTCCGTAGAAACGTATCTCGATTTAGAAGGACAATGCAGGGAATCCAGAGTATATCATATGGACGCAAATTGTGTGTTAATTCGTCAATGTGAGGGAGCGAGGGATGCAGTAAAGGAGGAATAATGCATCGGAAAAGAGATACTCGACTCCCAAAAGAAAATCCTATCGATTCCGTAGAAACGTATCTCGATTTAGAAGGACAATGCAGGGAATCCAGAGTGTATCATATGGACGGAAATTGTGTGTTAATACGTCAATGTGAGGGAGCGAGGGATGCAGTAAAGGAGGAATAATGCATCGGAAAAGAGATACTCGACTCCCAAAAGAAAATCCTATCGTTTCCGTAGAAACGTATCTCGATTTAGAAGGACAATGCAGGGAATCCAGAGTATATCATATGGACGCAAATTGTGTGTTAATTCGTCAATGTGAGGGAGCGAGGGATGCGGTAAAGGATGAATAATGCATCGGAAAAGAGATACTCGGAACCCCAAAGAAAATCCTATCGTTTCCGTAGAAACGAATCCCGATTTAGAAGGACAATGCAGGGAATCCAGAGAATTTCATTTGGACGTAAATTGTGTGTTAATTTGTCAACGTGAGGGAGCGAGGTATGCAGCAAAGGAGGAATAATGCATCAGAAAAGAGATACTCGGAACTCCAAAGAAAATCCTATCGTTTCCGTAGGAACATATCTCGATTTAGAAGGACAATGCAGGGAATCCAGAGTATTTCATATGGACACAAATTGTGTGTTAATTCGTCAATGTGAGGGAGCGAGGGATGCAGTAAAGGAGGAATAATGCATCAGAAAAGAGATACTCGGAACCCCAAAGAAAATCCTATCTTATCCGTAGAAACGTATCTCGATTTAGATGGACATTGCAGGGAATCAAGAGTATTTCATATGGACGCAAATTGTGTGTTAATTCGTCAATGTGAGGGAGCGAGGGATGCAGTAAAGGAGGAATAATGCATCGGAAAAGAGATACTCGGAACCCCAAAGAAAATCCTATCGTTTCCATAGAAACGTAACTCGATTTAGAAGGACAATGCAGGGAATCCAGAGTATTTCATATGGACGCAAATTGTGTGTTAATTCGTCAATGTGAGGGAGCCAGGGATGCAGTAAAGGAGGAATAATGCATCGGAAAACAGATACTCGGAACCCCAAAGAAAATCCTATCGTTTCCGTAGAAACGTATCCCGATTTAGAAGGACAATGCAGTTAATCCAGAGAATTTCATATGGACGCAAATTGTGTGTTAATTTGTCAATGTGAGGGAGCGAGGTATGCAGCAAAGGAGGAATATTGCATCAGAAAAGAGATACTCGGAACTCCAAAGAAAATCCTATCGTTTCCGTAGAAACGTATCTCGATTTAGAAGGACAATGCAGGGAATCCAGAGTATTTCATATGGACGCAAATTGTGTGTTAATTGTTCAATGTGAGGGAGCGAGGGATGCCGTAAAGGAGGAATAATGCATCGGAAAAGAGATACTCGGAACCCCAAAGAAAATCCTATTGTTTCCGTAGAAACGAATCCCGATTTAGGACAATGCAGGGAAACCAGAGTATTTCATTAGACGCAATTTGTGTGTTAATTCGTCAATGTGAGGGAGCGAGGGATGCAGTAAAGGAGGAATAATGCATCGGAAAAGAGATACTCGGATCCCCAAAGGAAATCCTATCGTTCCCATAGAAACGTATCTCGATTTAGAAGGACATGCAGGGAATCCAGAGTATTTCATATGGACGCAAATTGTGTGTTAATTCGTCAATGTGGGGGAGCGAGGGATACAGTAAAGGAGGAATAATGCATCGGAAAAGAGATACTCGGAACCCCAAAGAAAATCCAATCGTTTCCGTAGAAACGTATCTCGTTTTAGAAGGACAATGCAGGGAATCCAGAGTATTTCATATGGACGCAAATTGTGTGTTAATTCGTCAATGTGAGGGAGCGAGGGATGCAGTAAAGGTGGAATAATGCATCGGAAAAGAGATACTCGGAACCCCAAAGAAAATCCTCTCGTTCCGTAGAAACGTATCTCGATTTAGAAGGACAATGCAGGGAATCCAGAGTATTTCATATGGACGCAAATTGTGTGTTAATTCGTCAATGTGAAGGAGCGAGGGATGCAGTGAAGGAGGAATAATGCATCGGAAAAGGGATACTCGGAACCCCAAAGAAAATCCTATCGTTTCCGTAGAAACGTATCTCGATTTAGAAGGACAATGCAGGGAATCCAGAGTATTTCATATGGACGCAAATTGTGTGTTAATTGTTCAATGTGAGGGAGCGAGGGATGCCGTAAAGGAGGAATAATGCATCGGAAAAGAGATACTCGGAACCCCAAAGAAAATCCTATTGTTTCCGTAGAAACGAATCCCGATTTAGAAGGACAATGCAGGGAAACCAGAGTATTTCATTAGACGCAATTTGTGTGTTAATTCGTCAATGTGAGGGAGCGAGGGATGCAGTAAAGGAGGAATAATGCATCGGAAAAGAGATACTCGGAACCCCAAAGGAAATCCTATCGTTTCCATAGAAACGTATCTCGATTTAGAAGGACATGCAGGGAATCCAGAGTATTTCATATGGACGCAAATTGTGTGTTAATTCGTCAATGTGGGGGAGCGAGGGATACAGTAAAGGAGGAATAATGCATCGGAAAAGAGATACTCGGAACCCCAAAGAAAATCCTATCGTATCCGTAGAAACGTATCTCGATTTAGAAGGACAATGCAGGGAATCCAGAGTATTTCATATGGACGCAAATTGTGTGTTAATTCGTCAATGTGAGGGAGCGAGGGATGCAGTAAAGGAGGAATGATGCATCGGAAAAGAGATACTCGGAACCCCAAAAAAAATCCTATCGTTTCCGTAGAAACGTATCTCGATTTAGAAGGACAATGCAGGGAATCCAGAGTATTTCATATGGACCCAAATTGCGTGTTAATTCGTCAATGTGAGGGAGCGAGGGATGCAGTAAGGGAGGAATAATGCATCGGAAAAGAGATACTCGGAACCCCAAAGAAAATCCTATCGTTTCCGTAGAAACGTATCACGATTTAGAAGGACAATGCAGGGAATCCAGAGTATTTCATATGGACGCAAATTGTGTGTTAATTCGTCAATGTGAGGGAGCGAGGGATGCAGTGAAGGGGGAATAATGCATCGGAAAAGAGATACTCGGAACCCCAAAGAAAATCATATCGTTTCCGTAGAAATGTATCTCGATTTAGAAGGACAATGCAGGGAATCCAGATTATTCCATATGGACGCAAATTGTGTGTTAATTCGTCAATGTGAGGGAGCGAGGGATGCAGTAAAGGAGGAATAATGCATCGGATAAGCGATACACGGAACCCCAAAGCAAATCCTATCGTTTACGTAGAAACATATCTCGATTTAGGAGGACAGTACAGGGAATCCAGAGTATTTCATATGGTCGCAAATTGTGTATTAATTCGGCAATGTGAGGGAGCGAGAAATGCAGTAAAGGAGGAATAATGCATTGGAAAAGAGATACTCGGAACCTCAAAGAAAATCCTATCGTTTCCGTAGAAACGTATCTCGATTTAGAAGGACAATGCAGGGAATCCAGAGTATATCATATGGACGCAAATTGTGTGTTAATTCGTCAATGTGAGGGAGCGAGGGATGCAGTAAAGGAGGAATAATGCATCGGAAAAGAGATACTCGACTCCCAAAAGAAAATCCTATCGTTTCCGTAGAAACGTATCTCGATTTAGAAGGACAATGCAGGGAATCCAGAGTGTATCATATGGACGGAAATTGTGTGTTAATTCGTCAATGTGAGGGAGCGAGGGATGCAGTAAAGGAGGAATAATGCATCGGAAAAGAGATACTCGACTCCCAAAAGAAAATCCTATCGTTTCCGTAGAAACGTATCTCGATTTAGAAGGACAATGCAGGGAATCCAGAGTATATCATATGGACGCAAATTGTGTGTTAATTCGTCAATGTGAGGGAGCGAGGGATGCGGTAAAGGATGAATAATGCATCGGAAAAGAGATACTCGGAACCCCAAAGAAAATCCTATCGTTTGCGTAGAAACGAATCCCGATTTAGAAGGACAATGCAGGGAATCCAGAGAATTTCATATGGACGTAAATTGTGTGTTAATTTGTCAATGTGAGGGAGCGAGGTATGCAGCAAAGGAGGAATAATGCATCAGAAAAGAGATACTCGGAACTCCAAAGAAAATCCTATCGTTTCCGTAGAAACATATCTCGATTTAGAAGGACAATGCAGGGAATCCAGAGTATTTCATATGGACACAAATTGTGTGTTAATTCGTCAATGTGAGGGAGCGGGGGATGCAGTAAAGGAGGAATAATGCATCAGAAAAGAGATACTCGGAACCCCAAAGAAAATCCTATCTTATCCGTAGAAACGTATCTCGATTTAGATGGACATTGCAGGGAATCCAGAGTATTTCATATGGACGCAAATTGTGTGTTAATTCGTCAATGTGAGGGAGCGAGGGATGCAGTAAAGGAGGAATAATGCATCGGAAAAGAGATACTCGGAACCCCAAAGAAAATCCAATCGTTTCCATAGAAACGTAACTCGATTTAGAAGGACAATGCAGGGAATCCAGAGTATTTCATATGGACGCAAATTGTGTGTTAATTCGTCAATGTGAGGGAGCCAGGGACGCAGTAAAGGAGGAATAATGCATCGGAAAACAGATACTCGGAACCCCAAAGAAAATCCTATCGTTTCCGTAGAAACGTATCCCGATTTAGAAGGACAATGCAGGGAATCCAGAGAATTTCATATGGACGCAAATTGTGTGTTAATTTGTCAATGTGAGGGAGCGAGGTATGCAGCAAAGGAGGAATATTGCATCAGAAAAGAGATACTCGGAACTCCAAAGAAAATCCTATCGTTTCCGTAGAAACGTATCTCGATTTAGAAGGACAATGCAGGGAATCCAGAGTATTTCATATGGACGCAAATTGTGTGTTAATTCGTCAATGTGAGGGAGCGAGGGATGCAGTAAAGGAGGAATAATGCATCGGAAAAGAGATACTCGGAACCCCAAAGAAAATCCTATCGTTTCCGTAGAAACGTATCTCGATTTACAAGGACGATGCAGGGAATCCAGAGTATTTCATATCGACGCAAATTGCGTGTTAATTCGTCAATGTGAGGGAGCGAGGGATGCAGTAAAGGAGGAATAATGCATCGGAAAAGAGATACTTGGAATCCCAAAGAAAATCCTAACGTTTCCGTAGAAACGTATTTCGATTTAGAAGGACAATGCAGGGAATCCAGAGTATTTCATATGGTCGCAAATTGTGTATTAATTCGACAATGTGAGGGAGCGAGAAATGCAGTAAAGGAGGAATAATGCATTGGAAAAGAGATACTCGGAACCTCAAAGAAAATCCTATCGTTTCCGTAGAAACGTATCTCGATTTAGAAGGACAATGCAGGGAATCCAGAGTATATCATATGGACGCAAATTGTGTGTTAATTCGTCAATGTGAGGGAGCGAGGGATGCAGTAAAGGAGGAATAATGCATCGGAAAAGAGATACTCGACTCCCAAAAAAAATCCTATCGTTTCCGTAGAAACGTATCTCGATTTAGAAGGACAATGCAGGGAATCCAGAGTGTATCATATGGACGGAAATTGTGTGTTAATTCGTCAATGTGAGGGAGCGAGGGATGCAGTAAAGGAGGAATAATGCATCGGAAAAGAGATACTCGACTCCCAAAAGAAAATCCTATCGTTTCCGTAGAAACGTAGCTCGATTTAGAAGGACAATGCAGGGAATCCAGAGTATATTATATGGACGCAAATTGTGTGTTAATTCGTCAATGTGAGGGAGCGAGGGATGCGGTAAAGGATGAATAATGCATAGGAAAAGAGATACTCGGAACCCCAAAGAAAATCCTATCGTTTCCGTAGAAACGAATCCCGATTTAGAAGGACAATGAAGGGAATCCAGAGAATTTCATATGGACGTAAATTGTGTGTTAATTTGTCAATGTGAGGGAGCGAGGTATGCAGCAAAGGAGGAATAATGCATCAGAAAAGAGATACTCGGATCTCCAAAGAAAATCCTATCGTTTCCGTAGAAACATATCTCGATTTAGAAGGACAATGCAGGGAATCCAGAGTATTTCATATGGACACAAATTGTGTGTTAAATCGTCAATGTGAGGGAGCGAGGGATGCAGTAAAGGAGGAATAATGCATCAGAAAAGAGATACTCGGAACCCCAAAGAAAATCCTATCTTAACCGTAGAAACGTATCTCGATTTAGATGGACATTGCAGGGAATCCAGAGTATTTCATATGGACGCAAATTGTGTGTTAATTCGTCATTGTGAGGGAGCGGGGGATGCAGTAAAGGAGGAATAATGCATCGGAAAAGAGATACTCGGAACCCCAAAGAAAATCCTATCGTTTCCATAGAAACGTAACTCGATTTAGAAGGACAATGCAGGGAATCCAGAGTATTTCATATGGACGCAAATTGTGTGTTAATTCGTCAATGTGAGGGAGCCAGGGATGCAGTAAAGGAGGAATAATGCATCCGAAAACAGATACTCGGAACCCCAAAGAAAATCCTATCGTTTCCGTAGAAACGTATCCCGATTTAGAAGGACAATGCAGGGAATCCAGAGAATTTCATATGGACGCAAATTGTGTGTTAATTTGTCAATGTGAGGGAGCGAGGTATGCAGCAAAGGAGGAATATTGCATCAGAAAAGAGATACTCGGAACCCCAAAGAAAATCCTATCGTTTCCGTAGAAACATATCTCGATTTAGAAGGACAATGCAGGGAATCCAGAGTATTTCATATGGACGCAAATTGTGTGTTAATTGTTCAAAGTGAGGGAGCGAGGGATGCCGTAAAGGAGGAATAATGCATCGGAAAACAGATACTCGGAACCCCAAAGAAAATCCTATTGTTTCCGTAGAAACGAATCCCGAATTAGGACAATGCAGGGAAACCAGAGTATTTCATTAGACGCAATTTGTGTGTTAATTCCTCAATGTGAGGGAGCGAGGGATGCAGTAAAGGAGGAATAATGCATCGGAAAAGAGATACTCGGAACCCCAAAGGAAATCCTATCGTTTCCATAGAAACGTATCTCGATTTAGAAGGACATGCAGGGAATCCAGAGTATTTCATATGGACGCAAATTGTGTGTTAATTCGTCAATGTGGGGGAGCGAGGGATACAGTAAAGGAGGAATAATGCATCGGAAAAGAGATACTCGGAACCCCAAAGAAAATCGTATGGTTTCCGTAGAAACGTATCTCGTTTTAGAAGGACAATGCAGGGAATCCAGAGTATTTCATATGGACGCAAATTGTGTGTTAATTCGTCAATGTGAGGGAGCGAGGGATGCAGTAAAGGAGGAATAATGCATCGGAAAAGAGATACTCGGAACCCCAAAGAAAATCCTCTCGTTTCCATAGAAACGTATCTCGATTTAGAAGGACAATGCAGGGAATCCAGAGTATTTCATATGGACGCAAATTGTGTGTTAATTCGTCAATGTGAAGGAGCGAGGGATGCAGTGAAGGAGGAATAATGCATCGGAAAAGGGATACTCGGAACCCCAAAGAAAATCCTATCGTTTCCGTAGAAACGTATCTCGATTTAGAAGGACAATGCAGGGAATCCAGAGTATTTCATATGGACGCAAATTGAGTGTTAATTCGTCAATGTGAGGGAGCGAGGGATGCGGTAAAGGAGGAATAATGCATCGGAAAAGAGATACTCGGAACCCCAAAGAAAATCCTATCGTTTCCGTAGAAACGAATGCCGATTTAGAAGGACAATGCAGGGAATCCAGATTATTCCATATGGACGCAAATTGTGTGTTAATTCGTCAATGTGAGGGAGCGAGGGATGCAGTAAAGGAGGAATAATGCATCGGATGAGCGATACACGGAACCCCAAAGAAAATCCTATCGTTTACGTAGAAACGTATCTCGATTTAGGAGGACAGTATAGGGAATCCAGAGTATTTCATATGGTCGCAAATTGTGTATTAATTCGACAATGTGAGGGAGCGAGAAATGCAGTAAAGGAGGAATGATGCATTGGAAAAGAGATACTCGGAACCTCAAAGAAAATCCTATCGTTTCCGTAGAAACGTATCTCGATTTAGAAGGACAATGCAGGGAATCCAGAGTATATCATATGGACGCAAATTGTGTGTTAATTCGTCAATGTGAGGGAGCGAGGGATGCAGTAAAGGAGGAATAATGCATCGGAAAAGAGATACTCGACTCCCAAAAGAAAATCCTATCGTTTCCGTAGAAACGTATCTCGATTTAGAAGGACAATGCAGGGAATCCAGAGTGTATCATATGGACGGAAATTGTGTGTTAATTCGTCAATGTGAGGGAGCGAGGGATGCAGTAAAGGAGGAATAATGCATCGGAAAAGAGATACTCGACTCCCAAAAGAAAATCCTATCGTTTCCGTAGAAACGTATCTCGATTTAGAAGGACAATGCAGGGAATCCAGAGTATATCATATGGACGCAAATTGTGTGTTAATTCGTCAATGTGAGGGAGCGAGGGATGCGGTAAAGGATGAATAATGCATCGGAAAAGAGATACTCGGAACCCCAAAGAAAATCCTATCGTTGCCGTAGAAACGAATCCCGATTTAGAAGGACAATGCAGGGAATCCAGAGAATTTCATATGGACGTAAATTGTGTGTTAATTTGTCAATGTGAGTGAGCGAGGTATGCAGCAAAGGAGGAATAATGCATCAGAAAAGAGATACTCGGAACTCCAAAGAAAATCCTATCGTTTCCGTAGAAACATATCTCGATTTAGAAGGACAATGCAGGGAATCCAGAGTATTTCATATGGACGCAAATTGCGTGTTAATTCGTCAATGTGAGGGAGCGAGGGATGCAGTAAAGGAGGAACAATGCATCGGATAAGCGATACACGGAACCCCAAAGAAAGTCCTATTGTTTCCGTAGAAACGTATCTCGATTTAGAAGGACAATGCAGGGAATCCAGAGTATATCATATGGACGCAAATTGTGTGTTAATTCGTCAATGTGAGGGAGCGAGGGATGCAGTAAGGGAGGAATAATGCATCGGAAAAGAGATACTCGACTCCCAAAAGAAAATCCTATCGTTTCCGTAGAAACGTATCTCGAATTTGAAGGACAATGCAGGGAATCCAGAGTATATCATATGGACGCAAATTGTGTGTTAATTCGTCAATGTGAGGGAGCGAGGGATTCAGTAAAGGAGGAATAATGCATCGGAAAAGAGATACTCGACTCCCAAAAGAAAATCCTATCGTTTCCGTAGAAACGTATCTCGATTTAGAAGGACAATGCAGGGAATCCAGAGTATTTCATATGGACGCAAATTGAGTGTTAATTCGTCAATGTGAGGGAGCGAGGGATGCGGTAAAGGAGGAATAATGCATCGGAAAAGAGATACTCGGAACCTCAAAGAAAATCCTATCGTTTCCGTAGAAACGAATCCCGATTTAGAAGGACAATGCAGGGAATCCAGAGAATTTCATATGGACGCAAATTGTGTGTTAATTTGTCAATGTGAGGGAGCGAGGTATGCAGCAAAGGAGGAATAATGCATCAGAAAAGAGATACTCGGAACCCCAAAGAAAATCCTATCCTTTCCGTAGAAACATATCTCGATTTAGATGGACAATGCAGGGAATCCAGAGTATTTCATATGGACGCAAATTGTGTGTTAATTGGCCAATGTGAGGGAGCGAGGGATGCAGTAAAGGAGGAATAATGTATCGGAAAAGAGATACTTGGAACCCCAAAGAAAATCCTATCGTTTCTGTAGAAACGTATCTCGATTTAGAAGGACAATGCAGGGAATCCAGAGTATTTCATATGGACGCAAATTGTGTGTTAATTCGTCAATGTGAGGGAGCGAGGGATGCAGTAAAGAAGGAATAATGCATCGGAAAAGAGATACTCGGAACCCCAAAGAAAATCCTATCGTTTCCGTAGAAACGTATCTCGATTTAGAAGGACAATGCAGGGAATCCAGAGTATTTCATATGGACGCAAATTGTGTGTTAATTCGTCAATGTGAGGGAGCGAGGGATGCAGTAAAGGAGGCATAATGCATCGGAAAAGAGATACTCGGAACCCCAAAGAAAATCCTATCGTTTCCGTAGAAACGAATCCCCATTTAGAAGGACAATGCAGGGAACACAGAGTATTTCATATGGACGCAATTTGTGTGTTAATTCGTCAATGTGAGGGAGCGAGGGATGCAGTAAAGGAGGAATAATGCATCGGAAAAGAGATACTCGGAACCCCAAAGAAAATCCTATCGTTTCCATAGAAACGTATCTCGATATAGAAGGACAATACAGGGAATCCAGAGTATTTCAAATGGTCGCAAATTGTTTGTTAATTCGTCAATGTGAGGGAGCGAGAAATGCAGTAAAGGAGGAATAATGCATTGGAAAAGAGATACTCGGAACCCCAAAGAAAATCCTATCGTTTCCG
Source organism: Schistocerca nitens (assembly GCF_023898315.1). Classification (NCBI taxonomy): domain Eukaryota; kingdom Metazoa; phylum Arthropoda; class Insecta; order Orthoptera; family Acrididae; genus Schistocerca; species Schistocerca nitens. Next base: position 1,134,102,154 of record NC_064615.1, on the reverse strand, counting down.
TAGAAACGAAACTCGATTTAGAAGGACAATGCAGGGAATCCAGAGTATATCATATGGACGCAAATTGTGTGTTAATTCGTCAATGTGAGGGAGCGAGGGATGCAGTAAGGGAGGAATAATGCATCGGAAAAGAGATACTCGACTCCCAAAAGAAAATCCTATCGTTTCCGTAGAAACGTATCTCGAATTTGAAGGACAATGCAGGGAATCCAGAGTATATCATATGGACGCAAATTCTGTGTTAATTCGTCAATGTGAGGGAGCGAGGGATGCAGTAAAGGAGGAATAACGCATCGGAAAAGAGATACTCGACTCCCAAAAGAAAATCCTATCGTTTCCGTAGAAACGTATCTCGATTTAGAAGGACAATGCAGGGAATCCAGAGTATTTCATATGGACGCAAATTGAGTGTTAATTCGTCAATGTGAGGGAGCGAGGGATGCGGTAAAGGAGGAATAATGCATCGGAAAAGAGATACTCGGAACCCCAAAGAAAATCTTATCGTTTCCGTAGAAACGAATCCCGATTTAGAAGGACAATGCAGGGAATCCAGAGAATTTCATATGGACGCAAATTGTGTGTTAATTTGTCAATGTGAGGGAGCGAGGTATGCAGCAACGGAGGAATAATGCATCAGAAAAGAGATACTCGGAACCCCAAAGAAAATCCTATCGTTTCCGTAGAAACATATCTCGATTTAGATGGACAATGCAGGGAATCCAGAGTATTTCATATGGACGCAAATTGTGTGTTAATTGGCCAATGTGAGGGAGCGAGGGATGCAGTAAAGGAGGAATAATGTATCGAAAAGAGATACTTGGAACCCCAAAGAAAATCCTATCGTTTCCGTAGAAACGTATCTCGATTTAGAAGGACAATGCAGGGAATCCAGAGTATTTCATATGGACGCAAATTGTGTGTTAATTCGTCAATGTGAGGGAGCGAGGGATGCAGTAAAGAAGGAATAATGCATCGGAAAAGAGATACTCGGAACCCCAAAGAAAATCCTATCGTTTCCGTAGAAACGTATCTCGATTTAGAAGGACAATGCAGGGAATCCAGAGTATTTCATACGGACGCAAATTGTGTGTTAATTCGTCAATGTGAGGGAGCGAGGGATGCAGTAAAGGAGGCATAATGCATCGGAAAAGAGATACTCGGAACCCCAAAGAAAATCCTATCGTTTCCGTAGAAACGAATCCCCATTTAGAAGGACAATGCAGGGAACACAGAGTATTTCATATGGACGCAATTTGTGTGTTAATTCGTCAATGTGAGGGAGCGAGGGATGCAGTAAAGGAGGAATAATGCATCGGAAAAGAGATACTCGGAACCCCAAAGAAAATCCTATCGTTTCCATAGAAACGTATCTCGATATAGAAGGACAATACAGGGAATCCAGAGTATTTCAAATGGTCGCAAATTGTGTGTTAATTCGTCAATGTGAGGGAGCGAGAAATGCAGTAAAGGAGGAATAATGCATTGGAAAAGAGATACTCGGAACCCCAAAGAAAATCCTATCGTTTCCGTAGAAACGTATCTCGATTTAGAAGGACAATGCAGGGAATCCAGAGTATATCATATGGACGCAAATTGTGTGTTAATTCGTCAATGTGGGGGAGCGAGGGATACAGTAAAGGAGGAATAATGCATCGGAAAAGAGATACTCGGAACCCCAAAGAAAATCCTATCGTTTCCGTAGAAACGTATCTCGATTTAGAAGGACAATGCAGGGAATCCAGAGTATTTCATATGGACGCAAATTGAGTGTTAATTCGTCAATGTGAGGGAGCGAGGGATGCGGTAAAGGAGGAATAATGCATCGGAAAAGAGATACTCGGAACCCCAAAGAGAATTGTCTTCGTTTCCGTAGAAACGTATCTCGATTTAGAAGGACAATACAGGGAATCCAGAGTATTTCAAATGGTCGCAAATTGTGTGTTAATTCGTCAATGTGAGGGAGCGAGAAATGCAGTAAAGGAGGAATAATGCATCGGAAAAGAGATACTCGGAACCCCAAAGAAAATCCTATCGTTTCCGTAGAAACGTATCTCGATTTAGAAGGACAATGCAGGGAATCCAGAGTATATCATATGGACGCAAATTGTGTGTTAATTCGTCAATGTGAGGGAGCGAGGGATGCAGTAAGGGAGGAATAATGCATCGGAAAAGAGATACTCGACTCCCAAAAGAAAATCCTATCGTTTACGTAGAAACGTATCTCGAATTTGAAGGACAATGCAGGGAATCCAGAGTATATCATATGGACGCAAATTGTGTGTTAATTCGTCAATGTGAGGGAGCGAGGGATGCAGTAAAGGAGGAATAATGTATCGGAAAAGAGATACTCGACTCCCAAAAGAAAATCCTATCGTTTCCGTAGAAACGTATCTCGATTTAGAAGGACAATGCAGGGAATCCAGAGTATTTCATATGGACGCAAATTGAGTGTTAATTCGATAATGTGAGGGAGCGAGGGATGCGGTAAAGGAGGAATAATGCATCGGAAAAGAGATACTCGGAACCCCAAAGAAAATCCTATCGTTTCCGTAGAAACGAATCCCGATTTAGAAGGACAATGCAGGGAATCCAGAGAATTTCATATGGACGCAAATTGTGTGTTAATTTGTCAATGTGAGGGAGCGAGGTATGCAGCAAAGGAGGAATAATGCATCAGAAAAGAGATACTCGGAACCCCAAAGAAAAACCTATCGTTTCCGTAGAAACATATCTCGATTTAGATGGACAATGCAGGGAATCCAGAGTATTTCATATGGACGCAAATTGTGTGTTAATTGGCCAATGTGAGGGAGCGAGGGATGCAGTAAAGGAGGAATAATGTATCGGAAAAGAGATACTTGGAACCCCAAAGAAAATCCTATCGTTTCCGTAGAAACGTATCTCGATTTAGAAGGACAATGCAGGGAATCCAGAGTATTTCATATGGACGCAAATTGTGTGTTAATTCGTCAATGTGAGGGAGCGAGGGATGCAGTAAAGAAGGAATAATGCATCGGAAAAGAGATATTCGGAACCCCAAAGAAAATCCTATCGTTTCCGTAGAAACGTATCTCGATTTAGAAGGACAATGCAGGGAATCCAGAGTATTTCATATGGACGCAAATTGTGTGTTAATTCGTCAATGTGAGGGAGCGAGGGATGCAGTAAAGGAGGCATAATGCATCGGAAAAGAGATACTCGGAACCCCAAAGAAAATCCTATCGTTTCCGTAGAAACGAATCCCCATTTAGAAGGACAATGCAGGGAACACAGAGTATTTCATATGGACGCAATTTGTGTGTTAATTCGTCAATGTGAGGGAGCGAGGGATGCAGTAAAGGAGGAATAATGCATCGGAAAAGAGATACTCGGAACCCCAAAGAAAATCCTATCGTTTCCATAGAAACGTATCTCGATATAGAAGGACAATACAGGGAATCCAGAGTATTTCAAATGGTCGCAAATTGTGTGTTAATTCGTCAATGTGAGGGAGCGAGAAATGCAGTAAAGGAGGAATAATGCATTGGAAAAGAGATACTCGGAACCCCAAAGAAAATCCTATCGTTTCCGTAGAAACGTATCTCGATTTAGAAGGACAATGCAGGGAATCCAGAGTATATCATATGGACGCAAATTGTGTGTTAATTCGTCAATGTGAGGGAGCGAGGGATGCAGTAAGGGAGGAATAATGCATCGGAAAAGAGATACTCGACTCCCAAAAGAAAATCCTATCGTTTCCGTAGAAACGTATCTCGATTTAGAAGGACAATGCAGGGAATCCAGAGTATATCATATGGACGCAAATTGTGTGTTAATTCGTCAATGTGAGGGAGCGAGGGATGCAGTAAAGGAGGAATAATGCATCGGAAAAGAGATACTCGACTCCCAAAAGAAAATCCTATCGTTTCCGTAGAAACGTATCTCGATTTAGAAGGACAATGCAGGGAATCCAGAGTATTTCATATGGACGCAAATTGAGTGTTAATTCGTCAATGTGAGGGAGCGAGGGATGCGGTAAAGGAGGAATAATGCATCGGAAAAGAGATACTCGGAACCCCAAAGAAAATCCTATCGTTTCCGTAGAAACGAATCCCGATTTAGAAGGACAATGCAGGGAATCCAGAGAATTTCATATGGACGCAAATTGTGTGTTAATTTGTCAATGTGAGGGAGCGAGGTATGCAGCAAAGGAGGAATAATGCATCAGAAAAGAGATACTCGGAACCCCAAAGAAAATCCTATCGTTGCCGTAGAAACATATCTCGATTTAGATGGACATTGCAGGGAATCCAGAGTATTTCATATGGACGCAAATTGTGTGTTAATTGGCCAATGTGAGGGAGCGAGGGATGCAGTAAAGGAGGAATAATGTATCGGAAAAGAGATACTTGGAACCCCAAAGAACATCCTATCGTTTCCGTAGAAACGTATCTCGATTTAGAAGGACAATGCAGGGAATCCAGAGTATTTCATATGGTCGCAAATTGTGTGTTAATTCGTCAATGTGAGGGAGCGAGGGATGCAGTAAGGGAGGAATAATACATCGGAAAAGAGATACTCGACTCCCAAAAGAAAATCCTATCGTTTCCGTAGAAACGTATCTCGATTTAGAAGGACAATGCAGGGAATCCAGAGTATATCATATGGACGCAAATTGTGTGTTAATTCGTCAATGTGAGGGAGCGAGGGATGCAGTAAAGGAGGAATAATGCATCGGAAAAGAGATACTCGACTCCCAAAAGAAAATCCTATCGTTTCCGTAGAAACGTATCTCGATTTAGAAGGACAATGCAGGGAATCCAGAGTATTTCATATGGACGCAATTTGAGTGTTAATTCGTCAATGTGAGGGAGCGAGGGATGCGGTAAAGGAGGAATAATGCATCGGAAAAGAGATACTCGGAACCCCAAAGAAAATCCCATCGTTTCCGTAGAAACGAATCCCCATTTAGAAGGACAATGCAGGGAACACAGAGTATTTCATATGGACGCAATTTGTGTGTTAATTCGTCAATGTGAGGGAGCGAGGGATGCAGTAAAGGAGGAATAATGCATCGGAAAAGAGATACTCGGGACCCCAAAGAAAATCCTGTCGTTTCCATAGAAACGTATCTCGATATAGAAGGACAATACAGGGAATCCAGAGTATTTCAAATGGTCGCAAATTGTTTGTTAATTCGTCAATGTGAGGGAGCGAGAAATGCAGTAAAGGAGGAATAATGCATTGGAAAAGAGATACTCGGAACCCCAAAGAAAATCCTATCATTTCCGTAGAAACGTATCTCGATTTAGAAGGACAATGCAGGGAATCCAGAGTATATCATATGGACGCAAATTGTGTATTAATTCGGCAATGTGAGGGAGCGTGGGATGCAGTAAGGGAGGAATAATGCATCGGAAAATAGATACTCGACTCCCAAAAGAGAATCCTATCGTTTCCGTAGAAACGTATCTCGATTTAGAAGGACAATGCAGGGAATCCAGTGTATATCATATGGACGCAAATTGTGTGTTAATTCGTCAATGTGAGGAAGCGAGGGATGCAGTAAAGGAGGAATAATGCATCGGAAAAGAGATACTCGACTCCCAAAAGAAAATCCTATCGTTTCCGTAGAAACGTATCTCGATTTAGAAGGACAATGCAGGGAATCCAGAGTATTTCATATGGACGCAAATTGATTGTTAATTCGTCAATGTGAGGGAGCGAGGGATGCGGTAAAGGAGGAATAATGCATCGGAAAAGAGATACTCGGAACCCCAAAGAAAATCCTATCGTTTCCGTAGAAACGAATCCCGATTTAGAAGGACAAAGCAGGGAATCGAGAGAATTTCATATGGACGCAAATTATGTGTTAATTTGTCAATGTGAGGGAGCGAGGTATGCAGCAAAGGAGGAATAATGCATCAGAAAAGAGATACTCGGAACCCCAAAGAAAATCCTATCGTTTCCGTAGAAACATATCTCGATTTAGATGGACAATGCAGGGAATCCAGAGTATTTCATATGGACGCAAATTGTCAGTTAATTGGCCAATGTGAGGGAGCGAGGGATGCAGTAAAGGAGGAATAATGTATCGGAAAAGAGATACTTGGAAAACCAAATAAAATCCTATCGTTTCCGTAGAAACGTATCTCGATTTAGAAGGACAATGCAGGGAATCCAGAGTATTTCATATGGACGCAAATTGTGTGTTAATTCGTCAATGTGAGGGAGCGAGGGATGCAGTAAAGAAGGAATAATGCATCGGAAAAGAGATACTCGGAACCCCAATGAAAATCCTATCGTTTCCGTAGAAACGTATCTCGATTTAGAAGGACAATGCAGGGAGTCCAGAGTATTTCATATGGACGCAAATTGTGTGTTAATTCGTCAATGTGAGGGAGCGGGGGATGCAGTAAAGGAGGCATAATGCATCGGAAAAGAGATACTCGGAACCCCAAAGAAAATCCTATCGTTTCCGTAGAAACGAATCCCCATTTAGAAGGACAATGCAGGGAACACAGAGTATTTCATATGGACGCAATTTGTGTGTTAATTCGTCAATGTGAGGGAGCGAGGGATGCAGTAAAGGAGGAATAATGCATCGGAAAAGAGATACTCGGAACCCCAAAGAAAATCCTATCGTTTCCATAGAAACGTATCTCGATATAGAAGGACAATACAGGGAATCCAGAGTATTTCAAATGGTCGCAAATTGTGTGTTAATTCGTCAATGTGAGGGAGCGAGAAATGCAGTAAAGGAGGAATAATGCATTGGAAAAGAGATACTCGGAACCCCAAAGAAAATCCTATCGTTTCCGTAGAAACGTATCTCGATTTAGAAGGACAATGCAGGGAATCCAGAGTATATCATATGGACGCAAATTGTGTGTTAATTCGTCAATGTGAGGGAGCGAGGGATGCAGTAAGGGAGGAATAATGCATCGGAAAAGAGATACTCGATTCCCAAAAGAAAATCCAATCGTTTCCGTAGAAACGTATCTCGATTTAGAAGGACAATGCAGGGAATCCAGAGTATATCATATGGACGCAAATTGTGTGTTAATTCGTCAATGTGAGGGAGCGAGGGATGCAGTAAAGGAGGAATAATGCATCGGAAAAGAGATACTCGACTCCCAAAAGAAAATCCTATCGTTTCCGTAGAAACGTATTTCGATTTAGAAGGACAATGCAGGGAATCCAGAGTATTTCATATGGACGCAAATTGTGTGTTAATTCGTCAATGTGAGGGAGCGAGGGATGCGGTAAAGGAGGAATAATGCATCGGAAAAGAGATACTCGGAACCCCAAAGAAAATCCTATCGTTTCCGTAGAAACGAATCCCGATTTAGAAGGACAATGCAGGGAATCCAGAGAATTTCATATGGACGCAAATTGTGTGTTCATTTGTCAATGTGAGGGAGCGAGGTATGCAGCAAAGGAGGAATAATGCATCAGAAAAGAGATACTCGGAACCCCAAAGAAAATCCTATCGTTGCCGTAGAAACATATCTCGATTTAGATGGACATTGCAGGGAATCCAGAGTATTTCATATGGACGCAAATTGTGTGTTAATTGGCCAATGTGAGGGAGCGAGGGATGCAGTAAAGGAGGAATAATGTATCGGAAAAGAGATACTTGGAACCCCAAAGAACATCCTATCGTTTCCGTAGAAACGTATCTCGATTTAGAAGGACAATGCAGGGAATCCTGAGTATTTCATATGGACGCAAATTGTGTGTTAATTCGTCAATGTGAGGGAGCGAGGGATGCAGTAAAGAAGGAATAATGCATCGGAAAAGAGATACTCGGAACCCCAAAGAAAATCCTATCGTTTCCGTAGAAACGTATCTCGATTTAGAAGGACAATGCAGGGAATCCAGAGTATTTCATATGGACGCAAATTGTGTGTTAAATCGTCAATGTGAGGGAGCGAGGGATGCAGTAAAGGAGGCATAATGCATCGGAAAAGAGATACTCGGAACCCCAAAGAAAATCCTATCGTTTCCGTAGAACCGAATCCCCATTTAGAAGGACAATGCAGGGAATCCAGAGTATATCATATGGACGCAAATTGTGTGTTAATTCGTCAATGTGAGGGAGCGAGGGATGCAGTAAGGGAGGAATAATGCATCGGAAAAGAGATACTCGACTCCCAAAAGAAAATCCTATCGTTTCCGTAGAAACGTATCTCGATTTAGAAGGACAATGCAGGGAATCCAGAGTATATCATATGGACGCAAATTGTGTGTTAATTCGTCAATGTGAGGGAGCGAGGGATGCAGTAAAGGAGGAATAATGCATCGGAAAAGAGATACTCGACTCCCAAAAGAAAATCCTATCGTTTCCGTAGAAACGTATCTCGATTTAGAAGGACAATGCAGGGAATCCAGAGTATTTCATATGGACGCAAATTGAGTGTTAATTCGTCAATGTGAGGGAGCGAGGGATGCGGTAAAGGAGGAATAATGCATCGGAAAAGAGATACTCGGAACCCCAAAGAAAATCCTATCGTTTCCGTAGAAACGAATCCCGATTTAGAAGAACAATGCAGGGAATCCAGAGAATTTCATATGGACGCAAATTGTGTGTTAATTTGTCAATGTGAGGGAGCGAGGTATGCAGCAAAGGAGCAATAATGCATCAGAAAAGAGATACTCGGAACCCCAAAGAAAATCCTATCGTTTCCGTAGAAACGTATCTCGATTTAGAAGGACAATGCAGGGAATCCAGAGTATTTCATATGGACGCAAATTGTGTGTTAATTCGTCAATGTGAGGGAGCGAGGGATGCAGTAAAGGAGGAATAATGCATTGGAAAAGAGATACTCGGAACCCCAAAGAAAATCCTATCATTTCCGTAGAAACGTATCTCGATTTAGAAGGACAATGCAGGGAATACAGAGTATATCATATGGACGCAAATTGTGTGTTAATTCGTCAATGTGAGGGAGCGTGGGATGCAGTAAGGGAGGAATAATGCATCGGAAAATAGATACTCGACTCCCAAAAGAAAATCCTATCGTTTCCGTAGAAACGTATCTCGATTTAGAAGGACAATGCAGGGAATCCAGTGTATATCATATGGACGCAAATTGTGTGTTAATTCGTCAATGTGAGGGAGCGAGGGATGCAGTAAAGGAGGAATAATGCATCGGAAGAGAGATACTCGACTCCCAAAAGAAAATCCTATCGTTTCCGTAGAAACGTATCTCGATTTAGAAGGACAATGCAGGGAATCCAGAGTATTTCATATGGACGCAAATTTTCAGTTAATTGGCCAATGTGAGGGAGCGAGGGATGCAGTAAAGGAGGAATAATGTATCGGAAAAGAGATACTTGGAACCCCAAAGAGAATCCTATCGTTTCCGTAGAAACGTATCTCGATTTAGAAGGACAATGCAGGGAATCCTGAGTATTTCATATGGACGCAAATTGTGTGTTAATTCGTCAATGTGAGGGAGAGAGGGATGCAGTAAAGAAGGAATAATGCATCGGAAAAGAGATACTCGGAACCCCAAAGAAAATCCTATCGTTTCCGTAGAAACGTATCTCGATTTAGAAGGACAATGCAGGGAATCCAGAGTATTTCATATGGACGCAAATTGTGTGTTAATTCGTCAATGTGAGGGAGCGGGGGATGCAGTAAAGGAGGCATAATGCATCGGAAAAGAGATACTCGGAACCCCAAAGAAAATCCTATCGTTTCCGTAAAAACGAATCCCCATTTAGAAGGACAATGCAGGGAACACAGAGTATTTCATATGGACGCAATTTGTGTGTTAATTCGTGAATGTGAGGGAGCGAGGGATGCAGTAAAGGAGGAATAATGCATCGGAAAAGAGATACTCGGAACCCCAAAGAAAATCCTATCGTTTCCATAGAAACGTATCTCGATATAGAAGGACAATGCAAGGGAATCCAGAGTATTTCATATGGACGCAAATTGTGTGTTAATTCGTGAATGTGAGGGAGCGAGGGATGCAGTAAAGGAGGAATAATGCATCGGAAAAGAGATACTCGGAACCCCAAAAAAAATCCTATCGTTTCCGTAGAAACGAATCCCGATTTAGAAGGACAATGCAGGGAACCCAGAGTATTTCATATGGACGCAATTTGTGTGTTAATTCGTCAATGTGAGGGAGCGAGGGATGCACTAAAGGAGGAATAATGCATCGGAAAAGAGATACTCGGAACCCCAAAGAAAATCCTATCGTTTCCATAGAAACGTATCTCGATTTAGAAGGACAATGCAGGGAATCCAGAGTATTTCATATGGACGCAAATTTTCAGTTAATTGGCCAATGTGAGGGAGCGAGGGATGCAGTAAAGGAGGAATAATGTATCGGAAAAGAGATACTTGGAACCCCAAAGAGAATCCTATCGTTTCCGTAGAAACGTATCTCGATTTAGAAGGACAATGCAGGGAATCCTGAGTATTTCATATGGACGCAAATTGTGTGTTAATTCGTCAATGTGAGGGAGCGAGGGATGCAGTAAAGAAGGAATAATGCATCGGAAAAGAGATACTCGGAACCCCAAAGAAAATCCTATCGTTTCCGTAGAAACGTATCTCGATTTAGAAGGACAATGCAGGGAATCCAGAGTATTTCATATGGACGCAAATTGTGTGTTAATTCGTCAATGTGAGGGAGCGGGGGATGCAGTAAAGGAGGCATAATGCATCGGAAAAGAGATACTCGGAACCCCAAAGAAAATCCTATCGTTTCCGTAAAAACGAATCCCCATTTAGAAGGACAATGCAGGGAACACAGAGTATTTCATATGGACGCAATTTGTGTGTTAATTCGTGAATGTGAGGGAGCGAGGGATGCAGTAAAGGAGGAATAATGCATCGGAAAAGAGATACTCGGAACCCCAAAGAAAATCCTATCGTTTCCATAGAAACGTATCTCGATATAGAAGGACAATGCAAGGGAATCCAGAGTATTTCATATGGACGCAATTTGTGTGTTAATTCGTGAATGTGAGGGAGCGAGGGATGCAGTAAAGGAGGAATAATGCATCGGAAAAGAGATACTCGGAACCCCAAAGAAAATCCTATCGTTTCCGTAGAAACGTATCTCGATTTAGAAGGACAATGCAGGGAATCCAGAGTATTTCATATGGACGCAAATTGTGTGTTAATTCGTCAATGTGAGGGAGCGAGGGATGCAGTAAAGGAGGAATAATGCATTGGAAAAGAGATACTCGGAACCCCAAAGAAAATCCTATCATTTCCGTAGAAACGTATCTCGATTTAGAAGGACAATGCAGGGAATACAGAGTATATCATATGGACGCTAATTGTGTGTTAATTCGTCAATGTGAGGGAGCGTGGGATGCAGTAAGGGAGGAATAATGCATCGGAAAATAGATACTCGACTCCCAAAAGAAAATCCTATCGTTTCCGTAGAAACGTATCTCGATTTAGAAGGACAATGCAGGGAATCCAGTGTATATCATATGGACGCAAATTGTGTGTTAATTCGTCAATGTGAGGGAGCGAGGGATGCAGTAAAGGAGGAATAATGCATCGGAAGAGAGATACTCGACTCCCAAAAGAAAATCCTATCGTTTCCGTAGAAACGTATCTCGATTTAGAAGGACAATGCAGGGAATCCAGAGTATTTCATATGGACGCAAATTTTCAGTTAATTGGCCAATGTGAGGGAGCGAGGGATGCAGTAAAGGAGGAATAATGTATCGGAAAAGAGATACTTGGAACCCCAAAGAGAATCCTATCGTTTCCGTAGAAACGTATCTCGATTTAGAAGGACAATGCAGGGAATCCTGAGTATTTCATATGGACGCAAATTGTGTGTTAATTCGTCAATGTGAGGGAGCGAGGGATGCAGTAAAGAAGGAATAATGCATCGGAAATGAGATACTCGGAACCCCAAAGAAATTCCTATCGTTTCCGTAGAAACGTATCTCGATTTAGGAGGACAATGCAGGGAATCCAGAGTATTTCATATGGACGCAAATTGTGTGTTAATTCGTCAATGTGAGGGAGCGGGGGATGCAGTAAAGGAGGCATAATGCATCGGAAAAGAGATACTCGGAACCCCAAAGAAAATCCTATCGTTTCCGTAAAAACGAATCCCCATTTAGAAGGACAATGCAGGGAACACAGAGTATTTCATATGGACGCAATTTGTGTGTTAATTCGTGAATGTGAGGGAGCGAGGGATGCAGTAAAGGAGGAATAATGCAGCGGAAAAGAGATACTCGGAACCCCAAAGAAAATCCTATCGTTTCCATAGAAACGTATCTCGATATAGAAGGACAATGCAAGGGAATCCAGAGTATTTCATATGGACGCAAATTGTGTGTTAATTCGTGAATGTGAGGGAGCGAGGGATGCAGTAAAGGAGGAATAATGCATCGGAAAAGAGATACTCGGAACCCCAAAAAAAATCCTATCGTTTCCGTAGAAACGAATCCCGATTTAGAAGGACAATGCAGGGAACCCAGAGTATTTCATATGGACGCAATTTGTGTGTTAATTCGTCAATGTGAGGGAGCGAGGGATGCACTAAAGGAGGAATAATGCATCGGAAAAGAGATACTCGGAACCCCAAAGAAAATCCTATCGTTTCCATAGAAACGTATCTCGATTTAGAAGGACAATGCAGGGAATCCAGAGTATTTCATATGGACGCAAATTGTGTGTTAATTCGTCAATGTGAGGGAGCGAGGGATGCAGTAAAGGAGGAATAATGCATCGGAAAAGAGATACTCGGAACCCCAAACAAAATCCTATCGTTTCCGTAGAAACGTATCTCGATTTAGAAGGACAATGCAGGGAATACAGAGTATTTCATATGGACGCTAATTGTGTGTTAATTCGTCAATGTGAGGGAGCGAGGGATGCAGTAAAGGAGGAATAATGCATCGGAAAAGAGATACTCGGAACCCCAAAGAAAATCCTCTCGTTTCTGTAGAAACGTATCTCGATTTAGAAGGACAATGCAGGGAATCCAGAGTATTTCATATGGACGCAAATTGTGTGTCAATTCGTCAATATGAGGGAGCGAGCGATGCAGTGAAGGAGGAATAATGCATCGGAAAAGAGATACTCGGAACCGCAAAGAAAATCCAATCGTTTCGGTAGAAACGTATCTCGATTTAGAAGGACAATGCAGGGAATCCAGAGTATTTCATATGGACGCAAATTGTGTGTTAATTCGTCAATGTGAGGGAGCGAGGGATGCAGTAAAGGAGGAATAATGCATCGGAAAAGAGATACTCGGAACCCCAAAGAAAATACTATCGTTTCCGTAGAAACGTACCTCGATTTAGAAGGACAATGCAGGGAATCCAGAGGATTTCATATGGACGCAAATTGTGTGTTAATTCTTCAATGTGAGGGAGCGAGGGATGCAGTAAAGGAGGAATAATGCATCGGATAAGCGATACACGGAACCTCAAAGAAAATCCTATCGTTTACGTAGAAACGTATCTCGATTTATAAGGACAATGCAGGGAATCCAGAGTATATCATATGGACGCAAATTGTGTGTTAATTCGTGAATGTGAGGGAGCGAGGGATGCAGTAAAGGAGGAATAATGCATCGGAAAAGAGATACTCGACTCCCAAAAGAAAATCCTATCGTTTCCGTAGAAACGTATCTCGCTTTAGAAAGATAATGCAGGGAACCCAGAGTATTTCATATGGACGCAATTTGTGTGTTAATTCGGCAATGTGAGGGAGCGAGGGATGCAGTAAAGGAGGAATAATGCATCAGAAAAGAGATACTCGGAACCCCAAAGAAAATCCTATCGTTTCCGTAGAAACGAATCCCTATTTAGAAGGACAATGCAGGGAATCCAGAGTATTTCATATGGACGCAATTTGTGTGTTAATTCGTCGATGTGAGGGAACGAGGGATGCAGTAAAGGAGGAATAATGCATCGGAAAAGAGATACTCGGAACCCCAAAGAAAATCCTATCGTTTCCGCAGAAACGTATCTCGATTTAGAAGGACAATGCAGCGAATCCAGAGTATTTCATATGGACGCAAATTGTGTGTTGATTCGTCAATGTGAGTTAGCGAGGGATGCAGTAAAGGAGGAATAATGCATCGGAAAAGAGATACTCGGAACCCCAAAGAAAATCCTGTCGTTTCCGTAGAAACGTATCTCGATTTAGAAGGACAATGCAGGGAATCCAGAGTATTTCATATGGACGCAAAATGTGTGTTCATTCGTCAATGTGAGGGAGCGAGGGATGCAGTAAAGGAGGAATAATGCATCGGAAAAGAGAAACTCGGAACCCCAAAGAAATTCCTATCGTTTCCGTAGAAACGTATCTCGTTTTAGAAGGACAATGCAGGGAATCCAGAGTATTTCATATGGACGCAAATTGTGTGTTAATTCATCAATGTGAGGGAGCGAGGGTTGCAGTAAAGGATGAATAATGCATCGGAGAAGAGATACTCGGAACCCCAAAGAAAATCCTATCGTTTCCGTAGAAACGAATCCCGATTTAGAAGGACAATGCAGGGAATCCAGAGTATTTCATATGGACACAATTTGTGTGTTAATTCGTCAATGTGAGGGAGCGAGGGATGCAGTAAAGGAGGAATAATGCATCGGAAAAGAGATACTCTGAACCCCAAAGAAAATACTTTCGTTTCCATAGAAACGTATCTCGATTTAGAAGGACAATGCAAGGGAATCCAGAGTATTTCATATGGTCGCAAATTGTGTGTTAATTCGTCAATGTGAAGGAGCGAGAAATGCAGTAAAGTAGGAATAATGCATCGGAAAAGAGATACTCGGAACCCCAAAGAAAATCCTATCGTTTCCGTAGAAACGAATCCCGATTTAGAAGGACAATGCAGGGTATCCAGAGTATTTCATATGGACGTAAATTGTTGTTAATTCGTCAATGTGAGGGAGCGGGGGATGCAGTAAAGGAGGAAAAATGCATCGGAAAAGAGATACTTGGAACCCCAAAGAAAATCCTATCGTTTCCGTAGAAACGTATCTCGATTTAGAAGGACAATGCAGGGAATCCAGAGTATTTCATATGGACGCAATTTGTGTGTTAATTCGTCAATGTGAGGGAGCGAGGGATGCAGTAAAGGAGGAATAATGCATCGGATAAGCGATACACGGAACCTCAAAGAAAATCCTATCGTTTACGTAGAAACGTATCTCGATTTATAAGGACAATGCAGGGAATCCAGAGTATTTCATATGGTCGCAAATTGTGTGTTAATTCGTCAATGTGAGGGAGCGAGAATTTGAGTAAAGTAGGAATAATGCATCGGAAAAGAGATACTTGGAAACCCAAAGAAAATCCTATCGTTTCTGTAGAAAGGTATCTCGATTTAGAAGGACAATGCAGGGAATCCAGAGTATATCATATGGACGCAAATTGTGTGTTAATTCGTGAATGTGAGGGAGCGAGGGATGCAGTAAAGGAGGAATAATGCATCGGAAAAGAGAAACTCGGAACCCCAAAGAAATTCCTATCGTTTCCGTAGAAACGTATCTCGTTTTAGAAGGACAATGCAGGGAATCCAGAGTATTTCATATGGACGCAAATTGTGTGTTAATTCATCAATGTGAGGGAGCGAGGGTTGCAGTAAAGGATGAATAATGCATCGGAGAAGAGATACTCGGAACCCCAAAGAAAATCCTATCGTTTCCGTAGAAACGAATCCCGATTTAGAAGGACAATGCAGGGAATCCAGAGTATTTCATATGGACACAATTTGTGTGTTAATTCGTCAATGTGAGGGAGCGAGGGATGCAGTAAAGGAGGAATAATGCATCGGAAAAGAGATACTCTGAACCCCAAAGAAAATACTATCGTTTCCATAGAAACGTATCTCGATTTAGAAGGACAATGCAAGGGAATCCAGAGTATTTCATATGGTCGCAAATTGTGTGTTAATTCGTCAATGTGAAGGAGCGAGAAATGCAGTAAAGTAGGAATAATGCATCGGAAAAGAGATACTCGGAACCCCAAAGAAAATCCTATCGTTTCCGTAGAAACGAATCCCGATTTAGAAGGACAATGCAGGGTATCCAGAGTATTTCATATGGACGTAAATTGTTGTTAATTCGTCAATGTGAGGGAGCGGGGGATGCAGTAAAGGAGGAAAAATGCATCGGAAAAGAGATACTTGGAACCCCAAAGAAAATCCTATCGTTTCCGTAGAAACGTATCTCGATTTAGAAGGACAATGCAGGGAATCCAGAGTATTTCATATGGACGCAATTTGTGTGTTAATTCGTCAATGTGAGGGAGCGAGGGATGCAGTAAAGGAGGAATAATGCATTGGATAAGCGATACACGGAACCTCAAAGAAAATCCTATCGTTTACGTAGAAACGTATCTCGATTTATAAGGACAATGCAGGGAATCCAGAGTATTTCATATGGTCGCAAATTGTGTGTTAATTCGTCAATGTGAGGGAGCGAGAATTTGAGTAAAGTAGGAATAATGCATCGGAAAAGAGATACTTGGAAACCCAAAGAAAATCCTATCGTTTCTGTAGAAAGGTATCTCGATTTAGAAGGACAATGCAGGGAATCCAGAGTATATCATATGGACGCAAATTGTGTGTTAATTCGTGAATGTGAGGGAGCGAGGGATGCAGTAAAGGAGGAATAGATGCAGTAAAGGAGAAATAATGCATCGGAAAAGAGATACTCGACTCCCGAAAGAAAATCCTATCGTTTCCGTAGAAACGAATCCCGATTTAGAAGGACAATGCAGGGAACCCAGAGTATTTCATATGGACGCAATTTGTGTGTTAATTCGTCAATGTGAGGGAGCGAGGGATGCAGTAAAGGAGGAATAATGCATCGGAAAAGAGATACTCGGAACCCCAATGAAAATCCTATCGTTTCCATAGAAACGTATCTCGATTTAGAAGGACAATGCAAGGGAATCCAGAGTATTTCATATGGACGCAAATTGTGTGTTAATTCGTCAATGTGAGGGAGCGAGGGATGCAGTAAAGGAGGAATAATGCATCGGAAAAGAGATACTCGGAACCCCAATGAAAATCCTATCGTTTCCGTAGAAACGTATCTCGATTTAGAAGGACAATGCAGGGAATCCAGAGTATTTCATATGGACGCAAATTGTGTGTTAATTCGTCAATGTGAGGGAGCGAGGGATGTAGTAAAGAAGGAATAATGCATCGGAAACGAGATACTCAGAACCCCAAAGAAAATCCTATCGTTTCCGTAGAAACGTATCTCGATTTAGAAGGACAATGCAGGGAATCCAGAGTATTTCATACGGACGCAAATTGTGTGTTAATTCGTCAATGTGAGGGAGCGAGGGATGCAGTGAAGGAGGAATAATGCATCGGAAAATAGATACTCGGAACCCCAAAGAAAATCCTATCGTTTCCGTAGAAATGTATTTCATTTAGAAGGACAATGCAGGGAATCCAGAGTATTTCATGTGGACGCAAATTGTGTGTTAATTAGTCAATGTGAGGGAGCGAGGGATGCAGTGAAGGAGGAATAATGCATCGGAAAAAGATACTCGGAACCGCAAAGAAAATCCTATCGTTTCCGTAGAAACGTATCTCGATTTAGAAGGACAATGCAGGGAATCCAGAGTATTTCATATGGACGCAAATTGTGTGTTAATTCGTCAATGTGAGGGAGCGAGGGATGCAGTAAAGGAGGAATAATGCATCGGAAAAGAGATACTCGGAACCCCAAAGAAAATCCTATCGTTTCCGTAGAAACGTATCTCGATTTAGAAGGACAATGCAGGGAATCCAGAGTATTTCATATGGACGCAAATTGTTGTTAATTCGTCAATGTGAGGGAGCGGGGGATGCAGTAAGGAGGAACAATGCATCGGGAAAGAGATTCTCGGAACCCCAAAGAAAATCCTATCGTTTCCGTAGAAACGTATCTCGAATTAGAAGGACAATGCAAGGAATCCAGAGTATTTCATATGGACGCAAATTGTGTGTTAATTCGTCAAAGTGAGAGAGCGAGGGATGCAGTAAAGGGGGAATAATGCATCGGAAAAGAGATACTCGCAACCCCAAAGAAAATCCTATCGTTTCCGTAGAAACGTATCTCGATTTAGAAGGACAATGCAGGGAATCCAGAGTATTCCATATGGACGCAAATTGTGTGTTAATTCGTCAATGTGAGGGAGCGAGAAATGCAGTAAAGTAGGAATAATGCATTGGAAAAGAGATACTCGGAACCCCAAAGAAAATCCTATCGTTTCCGTAGAAACGTATCTCGATTTAGAAGGACAATGCAGGGAATCCAGAGTATATCATATGGACGCAAATTGTGTGTTAATTCGTCAATGTGAAGGAGCGAGGGATGCAGTAAAGGAGGAATAATGCATCGGGAAAGAGATACTCGACTCCCAAAAGAAAATCCTATCGTTTCCGTAGAAACGTATCTCGTTTTAGAAAGATAATGCAGGGAACCCAGAGTATTTCATATGGACGCAAATTGTGTGTTAATTCGGCAATGTGAGGGAGCGAGGGATGCAGTAAAGGAGGAATAATGCATTGAAAAAGAAATACTCGGAACCCCAAAGAAAATCCTCTCGTTTCCGTAGAAACGTATATCGATTTAGAAGGACAATGCAGGGAATCCAGAGTATTTCATATGGTCGCAAATTGTGTGTTAATTAGTCAATGTGAGGGAGCGAGGGATGCAGTGAAGGAGGAATAATGCATCGGAAAAGAGATACTCGGAACCCCAAAGAAAATCCTATCGTTTCCGTAGAAACGTATCTCGATTTAGAAGGACAATGCAGGGAATCCAGAGTATTTCATATGGACGCAAATTGTGTGTTAATTCGTCAATGTGAGGGAGCGAGGGATGCAGTAAAGGAGGAATGATGCATTGGAAAAGAGATACTCGGAACCCCAAAGAAAATCCTATCGTTTCCGTAGAAACGTATCTCGATTTAGAAGGACAATGCAGGGAATCCAGAGTATTTCATATGGACGCAAATTGTTGTTAATTCGTCAATGTGAGGGAGCGGGGGATGCAGTAAAGGAGGAACAATGCATCGGAAAAGAGATTCTCGGAACCCCAAAGAAAATCCTATCGTTTCCGTAGAAACGTATCTCGATTTAGAAGGACAATGCAGGGAATCCAGAGTATTTCATATGGACGCAAATTGTGTGTTAATTCGTCAATGTGAGGGAGCGAGGGATGCAGTAAAGGAGGAATGATGCATTGGAAAAGAGATACTCGGAACCCCAAAGAAAATCCTATCGTTTCCGTAGAAACGTATCTCGATTTAGAAGGACAATGCAGGGAATCAAGAGTATTTCATATGGACGCAAATTGTGTGTTAATTCGTCAATGTGAGGGAGCGAGGGATGCAGTAAAGGAGGAATAATGCATCGGAAAAGAGATACTCGGAACCCAAAAGAAAATTCTATCGTTTCCGTAGAAACGAATCCCGATTTAGAAGGACAATGCACGGAACCCAGAGTATTTCATATGGACGCAATTTGTGTGTAAATTCGTCAATGTGAGGGATCGAGGGATGCAGTAAAGGAGGAATAATGCATCGGAAAAGAGATACTCGGAACCCCAAAGAAAATCCTATAGTTTCCATAGAAACGTATCTCGATTTAGAATGACAATGCAGGGAATCCAGAGTATTTCATATGGACGCAAATTGTTTGTCAATTCGTCAATGTGAGGGAGCGAGGGATGCAGTAAAGGAGGAATAATGCATCGGAAAAGAGATACTCGGAACCCCAAAGAAAATCCTATCGTTTCCGTAGAAACGTATCTCGATTTAGAAGGACAATGCAGGGAATCCAGAGTATTTCATATGGACGCAAATTGTGTGTTAATTCGTCAATGTGAGGGAGCGAGGGATGCAGTAAAGGAGGAATAATGCATCGGAAAAGAGATACTCGGAACCCCAAAGAAAATCCTCTCGTTTCCGTAGAAACGTATCTCGATTTAGAAGGACAATGCAGGGAATCCAGAGTATTTCATATGGACGCAAATTGTGTGTTAATTAGTCAATGTGAGGGAGCGAGGGATGCAGTGAAGGAGGAATAATGCATCGGAAAAGAGATACTCGGAACCCCAAAGAAAATCCTATCGTTTCCGTAGAAACGTATCTCGATTTAGAAGGACAATGCAGGGAATCCAGAGTATTTCATATGGACGCAAATTGTGTGTTAATTCGTCAATGTGAGGGAGCGAGGGATGCAGTAAAGGAGGAATAATGCATCGGAAAAGAGATACTCGGAACCCCAAAGAAAATCCTATCGTTTCCGTATAAACGTATCTCGATTTAGAAGGACAATGCAGGGAATCCAGAGTATTTCATATGGACGCAAATTGTTGTTAATTCGTCAATGTGAGGGAGCGGGGGATGCAGTAAAGGAGGAACAATGCATCGGAAAAGAGATTCTCGGAACCCCAAAGAAAATCCTATCGTTTCCGTAGAAACGTATCTCGATTTAGAAGGACAATGCAGGGAATCCAGAGTATTTCATATGGACGCAAATTGTGTGTTAATTCGTCAATGTGAGGGAGCGAGGGATGCAGTAAAGGGGGAATAATGCATCGGAAAAGAGATACTCGCAACCCCAAAGAAAATCCTATCGTTTCCGTAGAAACGTATCTCGATTTGGAAGGACAATGCAGGGAATTCAGAGTATTCCATATGGACGCAAATTGTGTGTTAATTCGTCAATGTGACGGAGCGAGGGATGCAGTAAAGGAGGAATAATGCATCGGATAAGCGATACACGGAACCCCAAAGAAAATCCTATCGTTTACGTAGAAACGAATCTCTATTTAGAAGGACAATGCAGGGAATCCAGAGTATTACATATGGTCGCAAATTGTGTGTTAATTCGTCAATGTGAGGGAGCGAGAAATGCAGTAAAGTAGGAGTAATGCATTGGAAAAGAGATACTCGGAACCCCAAAGAAAATCCTATCGTTTCCGTAGAAACGTATCTCGATTTAGAAGGACAATGCAGGGAATCCAGAGTATATCATATGGACGCAAATTGTGTGTTAATTCGTCAATGTGAGGGAGCGAGGGATGCAGTAAAGGAGGAATAATGCATCGGGAAAGAGATACTCGACTCCCAAAAGAAAATCCTATCGTTTCCGTAGAAACGTATCTCGTTTTAGAAAGATAATGCAGGGAACCCAGAGTATTTCATATGGACGCAAATTGTGTGTTAATTCAGCAATGTGAGGGAGCGAGGGATGCAGAAAAGGAGGAATAATGCATTGGAAAAGAGATACTCGGAACCCCAATGAAAATCCTCTCGTTTCCGTAGAAACGTATCTCGATTTAGAAGGACAATGCAGGGAATCCAGAGTATTTCATATGGACGCAAATTGTGTGTTAATTAGTCAATGTGAGGGAGCGAGGGATGCAGTGAAGGAGGAATAATGCATCGGAAAAGAGATACTCGGAACCCCAAAGTAAATCCTATCGTTTCCGTAGAAACGTATCTCGATTTAGAAGGACAATGCAGGGAATCCAGAGTATTTCATATGGACGCAAATTGTTGTTAATTCGTCAATGTGAGGGAGCGGGGGATGCAGTAAAGGAGGAACAATGCATCGGAAAAGAGATTCTCGGAACCCCAAAGAAAATCCTATCGTTTCCGTAGAAACGTATCTCGATTTAGAAGGACAATGCAGGGAATCCAGAGTATTTCATATGGACGCAAATTGTGTGTTAATTCGTCAATGTGAGGGAGCGAGGGATGCAGTAAAGGGGGAATAATGCATCGGAAAAGAGATACTCGCAACCCCAAAGAAAATCCTATCGTTTCCGTAGAAACGTATCTCGATTTAGAAGGACAATGCAGGGATTCCAGAGTATTCCATATGGACGCAAATTGTGTCTTAATTCGTCAATGTGAGGGAGCGAGGGATGCAGTAAAGGAGGAATAATGCATCGGATAAGCGATACACGGAACCCCAAAGAAAATCCTATCGTTTACGTAGAAACGTATCTCGATTTAGAAGGACAATGCAGGGAATCCAGAGTATTACATATGGACGCAAATTGTGTGTTAATTCGTTAATGTGAGGGAGCGAGAAATGCAGTAAAGTAGGAATAATGCATTGGAAAAGAGATACTCGGAACCCCAAAGAAAATCCTATCGTTTCCGTAGAAACGTATCTCGATTTAGAAGGACAATGCTGGGAATCCAGAGTATATCATATGGACGCAAATTGTGTGTTAATTCGGCATTGTGAGGGAGCGAGGGATGCAGTAAAGGAGGAATAATGCATTGGAAAAGAGATACTCGGAACCCCAAAGAAAATCCTATCGTTTCCGTAGAAACGTATCTCGATTTAGAAGGACAATGCAAGGAATCCAGAGTATTTCATATGGACGCAAATTGTGTGTTAATTCGTCAATGTGAGGGAGCGAGGGATGCAGTAAAGGAGGAATAATGCATCGGAAAAGAGATACTCGGAACCCCAAAGAAAATCCTATCGTTTCTGTAGAAAGGTATCTCGATTTAGAAGGACAATGCAGGGAATCCCGAGTATATCATATGGACGCAGATTGTGTGTTAATTCGTGAATGTGAGGGAGCGAGGGATGCAGTAAAGGAGGAATAATGCATCGGAAAAGAGATACTCGACTCCCAAAAGAAAATCCTATCGTTTCCGTAGAAACGTATCTCGCTTTAGAAAGATAATGCAGGGAACCCAGAGTATTTCATATGGACGCAATTTGTGTGTTAATTCGGCAATGTGAGGGAGCGAGGGATGCAGTAAAGGAGGAATAATGCATCGGAAAAGAGATACTCGGAACCCCAAAGAAAATCCTATCGTTTCCGTAGAAACGAATCCCTATTTAGAAGGACAATGCAGGGAATCCACAGTATTTCATATGGACGCAAATTGTGTGTTAATTCGTCAACGTGAGGGAACGAGGGATGCAGTAAAGGAGGAATAATGCATCGGAAAAGAGATACTCGGAACCCCAAAGAAAATCCTATCGTTTCTGTAGAAACGTATCTCGAATTAGAAGGATAATGCAGCGAATCCAGAGTATTTCATATGGACGCAAATTGTGTGTTAATTCGTCAATGTGAGGGAGCGAGGGATGCAGTAAAGGAGGAATAATGCATCGGAAAAGAGATACTCGGAACCCCAAAGAAATTCCTATCGTTTCCGTAGAAACGTATCTCATTTTAGAAGGACAATGCAGGGAATCCAGAGTATTTCATATGGACGCAAATTGTGTGTTAATTCATCAATGTGAGGGAGCGAGGGATGCAGTAAAGGATGAATAATGCATCGGAAAAGAGATACTCGGAACCCCAAAGAAAATCCTATCGTTTCCGTAGAAACGTATCTCGATATAGAAGGACAATGCAGGGAATCCGGAGTATATCATATGGACGCAAATTGTGTGTTAATTCGTCAATGTGAGGGAGCGAGGGATGCAGTAAAGGAGGAATAGATGCAGTAAAGGAGAAATAATGCATCGGAAAAGAGATACTCGACTCCCGAAAGAAAATCCTATCGTTTCCGTAGAAACGTATCTCGTTTTAGAAAGATAATGCAGGGAACCCAGAGTATTTCATATGGACGCAAATTGTGTGTTAATTCGGCAATGTGAGGGAGCGAGGGATGCAGTAAAGGAGGAATAATGCATCGGAAAAGAGATACTCGGAACCCCAAAGAAAATCCTATCGTTTCCGTAGAAACGAATCCCGATTTAGAAGGACAATGCAGGGAACCCAGAGTATTTCATATGGACGCAATTTGTGTGTTAATTCGTCAATGTGAGGGAGCGAGGGATGCAGTAAAGGAGGAATAATGCATCGGAAAAGAGATACTCGGAACCCCAATGAAAATCCTATCGTTTCCATAGAAACGTATCTCGATTTAGAAGGACAATGCAAGGGAATCCAGAGTATTTCATATGGACGCAAATTGTGTGTTAATTCGTCAATGTGAGGGAGCGAGGGATGCAGTAAAGGAGGAATAATGCATCGGAAAAGAGATACTCGGAACCCCAATGAAAATCCTATCGTTTCCGTAGAAACGTATCTCGATTTAGAAGGACAATGCAGGGAATCCAGAGTATTTCAAATGGACGCAAATTGTGTGTTAATTCGTCAATGTGAGGGAGCGAGGGATGTAGTAAAGAAGGAATAATGCATCGGAAACGAGATACTCAGAACCCCAAAGAAAATCCTATCGTTTCCGTAGAAACGTATCTCGATTTAGAAGGACAATGCAGGGAATCCAGAGTATTTCATACGGACGCAAATTGTGTGTTAATTCGTCAATGTGAGGGAGCGAGGGATGCAGTGAAGGAGGAATAATGCATCGGAAAATAGATACTCGGAACCCCAAAGAAAATCCTATCGTTTCCGTAGAAATGTATTTCATTTAGAAGGACAATGCAGGGAATCCAGAGTATTTCATATGGACGCAAATTGTGTGTTAATTAGTCAATGTGAGGGAGCGAGGGATGCAGTGAAGGAGGAATAATGCATCGGAAAAAGATACTCGGAACCCCAAAGAAAATCCTATCGTTTCCGTAGAAACGTATCTCGATTTAGAAGGACAATGCAGGGAATCCAGAGTATTTCATATGGACGCAAATTGTGTGTTAATTCGTCAATGTGAGGGAGCGAGGGATGCAGTAAAGGAGGAATAATGCATCGGAAAAGAGATACTCGGAACCCCAAAGAAAATCCTATCGTTTCCGTAGAAACGTATCTCGATTTAGAAGGACAATGCAGGGAATCCAGAGTATTTCATATGGACGCAAATTGTTGTTAATTCGTCAATGTGAGGGAGCGGGGGATGCAGTAAAGGGGGAACAATGCATCGGGAAAGAGATTCTCGCAACCCCAAAGAAAATCCTATCGTTTCCGTAGAAACGTATCTCGATTTAGAAGGACAATGCAGGGAATCCAGAGTATTCCATATGGACGCAAATTGTGTGTTAATTCGTAAATGTGAGGGAGCGAGAAATGCAGTAAAGTAGGAATAATGCATTGGAAAAGAGATACTCGGAACCCCAAAGAAAATCCTATCGTTTCCGTAGAAACGTATCTCGATTTAGAAGGACAATGCAGGGAATCCAGAGTATATCATATGGACGCAAATTGTGTGTTAATTCGTCAATGTGAGGGAGCGAGGAATGCAGTAAAGGAGGAATAATGCATCGGGAAAGAGATACTCGACTCCCAAAAGAAAATCCTATCGTTTCCGTAGAAACGTATCTCGTTTTAGAAAGATAATGCAGGGAACCCAGAGTATTTCATATGGACGCAAATTGTGTGTTAATTCGGCAATGTGAGGGAGCGAGGGATGCAGTAAAGGAGGAATAATGCATTGAAAAAGAAATACTCGGAACCCCAAAGAAAATCCTCTCGTTTCCGTAGAAACGTATATCGATTTAGAAGGACAATGCAGGGAATCCAGAGTATTTCATATGGACGCAAATTGTGTGTTATTTAGTCAATGTGAGGGAGCGAGGGATGCAGTGAAGGAGGAATAATGCATCGGAAAAGAGATACTCGGAACCCCAAAGAAAATCCTATCGTTTCCGTAGAAACGTATCTCGATTTAGAAGGACAATGCAGGGAATCCAGAGTATTTCATATGGACGCAAATTGTGTGTTAATTCGTCAATGTGAGGGAGCGAGGGATGCAGTAAAGGAGGAATGATGCATTGGAAAAGAGATACTCGGAACCCCAAAGAAAATCCTATCGTTTCCGTAGAAACGTATCTCGATTTAGAAGGACAATGCAGGGAATCCAGAGTATTTCATATGGACGCAAATTGTTGTTAATTCGTCAATGTGAGGGAGCGGGGGATGCAGTAAAGGAGGAACAATGCATCGGAAAAGAGATTCTCGGAACCCCAAAGAAAATCCTATCGTTTCCGTAGAAACGTATCTCGATTTAGAAGGACAATGCAGGGAATCCAGAGTATTTCATATGGACGCAAATTGTGTGTTAATTCGTCAATGTGAGGGAGCGAGGGATGCAGTAAAGGGGGAATAATGCATCGGAAAAGAGATACTCGCAACCCCAAAGAAAATCCTATCGTTTCCGTAGAAACGTATCTCGATTTAGTAGGACAATGCAGGGAATCCAGAGTATTCCATATGGACGCAAATTGTGTGTTAATTCGTCAATGTGAGGCAGTGAGGGATGCAGTAAAGGAGGAATAATGCATCGGATAAGCGATACACGGAACCCCAAAGAAAATCCTATCGTTTACGTAGAAACGTATCTCGATTTAGAAGGACAATGCAGGGAATCCAGAGTATTACATATGGTCGCAAATTGTGTGTTAATTCGTTAATGTGAGGGAGCGAGAAATGCAGTAAAGTAGGAATAATGCATTGGAAAAGAGATACTCGGAACCCCAAAGAAAATCCTATCGTTTCCGTAGAAAAGTATCTCGAGTTAGAAGGAGAATGCAGGGAATCCAGAGTATATCATATGGACGCAAATTGTGTGTTAATTCGTCAATGTGAGGGAGCGAGGGATGCAGTAAAGGAGGAATAATGCATCGGAAAAGAGATACTCAACTCCCAAAAGAAAATCCTATCGTTTCCGTAGAAACGTATCTCGTTTTAGGAAGATAATACAGGGAACCCAGAGTATATCATATGGACGCAAATTGTGTGTTAATTCGGCAATGTGAGGGAGCGAGGCATGCAGTAAAGGAGGAATAATGCATTGGAAAAGAGATACTCGGAACCCCAAAGAAAATGCTATCGTTTCCGTAGAAACGTATTTCGATTTAGAAGGACAATGTAGGGAATCAAGAGTATTTCATATGGACGCAAATTGTGTGTTAATTCGTCAATATGAGGGAGCGAGGGATGCAGTAAATTAGGAATAATGCATCGGAAAAGAGATACTCGGAACCCCAAAGAAAATCCTATCGTTTCCATAGAAACGTATCTCGATTTAGAATGACAATGCAGGGAATCCAGAGTATTTCATATGGACGCAAATTGTGTGTCAATTCGTCAATGTGAGGGAGCGAGGGATGCAGTAAAGGAGGAATAATGCATCGGAAAAGAGATACTCGGAACCCCAAAGAAAATCCTATCGTTTCCGTAGAAACGTATCTCGATTTAGAAGGACAATGCAGGGAATCCAGAGTATTTCATATGGACGCAAATTGTGTGTTAATTCGTCAATGTGAGGGAGCGAGGGATGCAGTAAAGGAGGAATAATGCATCGGAAAAGAGATACTCAGAACCCCAAAGAAAATCCTCTCGTTTCCGTAGAAACGTATCTCGATTTAGAAGGACAATGCAGGGAATCCAGAGTATTTCATATGGACGCAAATTGTGTGTTAATTAGTCAATGTGAGGGAGCGAGGGATGCAGTGAAGGAGGAATAATGCATCGGAAAAGAGATACTCGGAACCCCAAAGAAAATCCTATCGTTTCCGTAGAAACGTATCTCGATTTAGAAGGACAATGCAGGGAATCCAGAGTATTTCATATGGACGCAAATTGTGTGTTAATTCGTCAATGTGAGGGAGCGAGGGATGCAGTAAAGGAGGAATAATGCATCGGAAAAGAGATACTCGGAACCCCAAAGAAAATCCTATCATTTCCGTATAAACGTATCTCGATTTAGAAGGACAATGCAGGGAATCCAGAGTATTTCATATGGACGCAAATTGTTGTTAATTCGTCAATGTGAGGGAGCGGGGGATGCAGTAAAGGAGGAACAATGCATCGGAAAAGAGATTCTCGGAACCCCAAAGAAAATCCTATCGTTTCCGTAGAAACGTATCTCGATTTAGAAGGACAATGCAGGGAATCCAGAGTATTTCATATGGACGCAAATTGTGTGTTAATTCGTCAATGTGAGGGAGCGAGGGATGCAGTAAAGGGGGAATAATGCATCGGAAAAGAGATACTCGCAACCCCAAAGAAAATCCTATCGTTTCCGTAGAAACGTATCTCGATTTGGAAGGACAATGCAGGGAATTCAGAGTATTCCATATGGACGCAAATTGTGTGTTAATTCGTCAATGTGACGGAGCGAGGGATGCAGTAAAGGAGGAATAATGCATCGGATAAGCGATACACGGAACCCCAAAGAAAATCCTATCGTTTACGTAGAAACGAATCTCGATTTAGAAGGACAATGCAGGGAATCCAGAGTATTACATATGGTCGCAAATTGTGTGTTAATTCGTCAATGTGAGGGAGCGAGAAATGCAGTAAAGTAGGAATAATGCATTGGAAAAGAGATACTCGGAACCCCAAAGAAAATCCTATCGTTTCCGTAGAAACGTATCTCGATTTAGAAGGACAATGCAGGGAATCCAGAGTATATCATATGGACGCAAATTGTATGTTAATTCGTCAATGTGAGGGAGCGAGGGATGCAGTAAAGGAGGAATAATGCATCGGGAAAGAGATACTCGACTCCCAAAAGAAAATCCTATCGTTTCCGTAGAAACGTATCTCGTTTTAGAAAGATAATGCAGGGAACCCAGAGTATTTCATATGGACGCAAATTGTGTGTTAATTCAGCAATGTGAGGGAGCGAGGGATGCAGTAAAGGAGGAATAATGCATTGGAAAAGAGATACTCGGAACCCCAAAGAAAATCCTCTCGTTTCCGTAGAAACGTATCTCGATTTAGAAGGACAATGCAGGGAATCCAGAGTATTTCATATGGACGCAAATTGTGTGTTAATTAGTCAATGTGAGGGAGCGAGGGATGCAGTGAAGGACGAATAATGCATCGGAAAAGAGATACTCGGAACCCCAAAGTAAAAACTATCGTTTCCGTAGAAACGTATCTCGATTTAGAAGGACAATGCAGGGAATCCAGAGTATTTCATATGGACGCAAATTGTTGTTAATTCGTCAATGTGAGGGAGCGGGGGATGCAGTAAAGGAGGAACAATGCATCGGAAAAGAGATTCTCGGAACCCCAAAGAAAATCCTATCGTTTCCGTAGAAACGTCTCTCGATTTAGAAGGACAATGCAGGGAATCCAGAGTATTTCATATGGACGCAAATTGTGTGTTAATTCGTCAATGTGAGGGAGCGAGGGATGCAGTAAAGGGGGAATAATGCATCGGAAAAGAGATACTCGCAACCCCAAAGAAAATCCTATCGTTTCCGTAGAAACGTATCTCGATTTAGAAGGACAATGCAGGGATTCCAGAGTATTCCATATGGACGCAAATTGTGTGTTAATTCGTCAATGTGAGGGAGCGAGGGATGCAGTAAAGGAGGAATAATGCATCGGATAAGCGATACACGGAACCCCAAAGAAAATCCTATCGTTTACGTAGAAACGTATCTCGATTTAGAAGGACAACGCAGGGAATCCAGAGTATTACATATGGACGCAAATTGTGTGTTAATTCGTTAATGTGAGGGAGCGAGAAATGCAGTAAAGTAGGAATAATGCATTGGAAAAGAGATACTCGGAACCCCAAAGAAAATCCTATCGTTTCCGTAGAAACGAATCTCGATTTAGAAGGACAATGCTGGGAATCCAGAGTATATCATATGGACGCAAATTGTGTGTTAATTCGTCAATGTGAGGGAGCGAGGGATGCAGTAAAGGAGGAATAATGCATCGGAAAAAAGATACTCGACTCCCAAAAGAAAATCCTATCGTTTCCGTAGAAACGTATCTCGTTTTAGGAAGATAATGCAGGGAACCCAGAGTATTTCATATGGACGCAAATTGTGTGTTAATTCGGCATTGTGAGGGAGCGAGGGATGCAGTAAAGGAGGAATAATGCATTGGAAAAGAGATACTCGGAACCCCAAAGAAAATCCTATCGTTTCCGTAGAAACGTATCTCGATTTATAAGGACAATGCAAGGAATCCAGAGTATTTCATATGGACGCAAATTGTGTGTTAATTCGTCAATGTGAGGGAGCGAGGGATGCAGTAAAGGAGGAATAATGCATCGGAAAAGAGATACTCGGAACCCCAAAGAAAATCCTATCGTTTCTGTAGAAACGTATCTTGATTTAGAAGGACAATGCAGGGAATCCAGAGTATTTCATATGGACGCAAATTGTGTGTTAATTCGTCAATGTGAGGGAGCGAGGGATGCAGTAAAGGAGGAATAATGCATCGGAAAAGAGATACTCGGAACCCCAAAGAAAATCCTATCGTTTCCGTAGAAACGTATCTCGCTTTAGAAAGATTATGCAGGGAACACAGAGTATTTAATATGGACGCAATTTGTGTGTTAATTCGGCAATGTGAGGGAGCGAGGGGTGCAGTAAAGGAGGAAAAATGCATCGGAAAAGAGCTACTCGGAACCCCAAAGAAAATCCTATCGTTTCCGTAGAAACGAATCCCGATTTAGAAGGACAATGCAGGGAATCCAGAGTATTTCATATGGACGCAAATTGTGTGTTATTTCGTCAATGTGAGGGAACGAGGGATGCAGTAAAGGAGGAATAATGCATAGGAAAAGAGATACTCGGAACCCCAAAGAAAATCCTATCGTTTCCGTAGAAACGTATCTCGAATTAGAAGGACAATGCAGGGAATCCAGAGTATTTCATATGGTCGCAAATTGTGTGTTAATTCGTCAATGTGAGTTAGCGAGGGATGTAGTAAAGGAGGAATAATGCATCAGAAAAGAGATACTCGGAACCCCAAAGAAAATCCTGTCGTTTCCGTAGAAACGTATCTCGATTTAGAAGGACAATGCAGGGAATCCAGAGTATTTCATATGGACGCAAATTGGGTGTTAATTCGTCAATGTGAGGGAGCGAGGGATGCAGTAAAGGAGGAATAATGCATCGGAAAAGAGATACTCGGAACCCCAAAGAAAATCCTCTCGTTTCCGTAGAAACGTATCTCGATTTAGAAGGACAATGCAGGGAATCCAGAGTATTTCATATGGACGCAAATTGTGTGTTAATTAGTCAATGTGAGGGAGCGAGGGATGCAGTGAAGGAGGAATAATGCATCGGAAAAGAGATACTCGGAACCCCAAAGAAAATCCTATCGTTTCCGTAGAAACGTATCTCGATTTAGAAGGACAATGCAGGGAATCCAGAGTATTTCATATGGACGCAAATTGTGTGTTAATTCGTCAATGTGAGGGAGCGAGGGATGCAGTAAAGGAGGAATAATGCATCGGAAAAGAGATACTCGGAACCCCAAAGAAAATCCTATCGTTTCCGTACAAACGTATCTCGATTTAGAAGGACAATGCAGGGAATCCAGAGTATTTCATATGGACGCAAATTGTTGTTAATTCGTCAATGTGAGGGAGCGGGGGATGCAGTAAAGGAGGAACAATGCATCGGAAAAGAGATTCTCGAACCCCAAAGAAAATCCTATCGTTTCCGTAGAAACGTATCTCGATTTAGAAGGACAATGCAGGGAATCCAGAGTATTTCATATGGACGCAAATTGTGTGTTAATTCGTCAATGTGAGGGAGCGAGGGATGCAGTAAAGGGGGAATAATGCATCGGAAAAGAGATACTCGGAACCCCAAACAAAATCCTATCGTTTCCGTAGAAACGTATCTCGATTTAGAAGGACAATGCAGGCAATCCAGAGTATATCATATGGACGCAAATTGTGTGTTAATTCGTCAATGTGAGGGAGCGAGAGATGCAGTAAAGGAGGAATAATGCATCGGAAAAGAGATACTCGGAACCCCACAGAAAATCCTATCGTTTCCATAGAAGCGTATCTCGATTTAGAAGGACAATGCAAGGGAATCGAGAATATTTCATATGGACGCAAATTGTGTGTTAATTCGTCAATGTGAGGGAGCGAGGGATGCAGTAAAGGAGGAATAATGCATCGGAAAAGAGATATTTGGAACCCCAAAGAAAATCCTATCGTTTCCGTAGAAACGTATCTCGATTTAGAAGGACAATGCAGGGAATTCAGAGTATTCCTTATGGACGCAAATTGTGTGTTAATTCGTCTATGTGAGGGAGCGAGGGATGCAGTAAAGGAGGAATAATGCATCGGATAAGCGATACACGGAACCCCAAAGAAAATCCTATCATTTACGTAGAAATGTATCTCGATTTAGAAGGACAATGCAGGGAATCCAGAGTATTACATATGGTCGCAAATTGTGTGTTAATTCGTCAATGTGAGGGAGCGAGAAATGCAGTAAAGTAGGAATAATGCATTGGAAAAGAGATACTCGGAACCCCAAAGAAAATCCTCTCGTTTCCGTAGAAACGTATCTCGATTTAGAAGGACAATGCATGGAATCCAGAGTATTTTATATGGACGCAAATTGTGTGTTAATTAGTCAATGTGAGGGAGCGAGGGATGCAGTGAAGGAGGAATAATGCATCGGAAAAGAGATACTCGGAGCCCCAAAGAAAATCCTATCGTTTCCGTAGAAACGTATCTCGATTTAGAAGGACAATGCAGGGAATCCAGAGTATTTCATATGGACGCAAATTGTTGTTAATTCGTCAATGTGAGGGAGCGGGGGATGCAGTAAAGGAGGAACAATGCATCGGAAAAGAGATTCTCGGAACCCCAAAGAAAATCCTATCGTTTCCGTAGAAACGTATCTCGATTTAGAAGGACAATGCAGGGAATCCAGAGTATTTCATATGGACGCAAATTGTGTGTTAATTCGTCAATGTGAGGGAGCGAGGGATGCAGTAAAGGGGGAATAATGCATCGGAAAAGAGATACTCGCAACCCCAAAGAAAATCCTATCGTTTCCGTAGAAACGTATCTCGATTTAGAAGGACAATGCAGGGATTCCAGAGTATTCCATATGGACGCAAATTGTGTGTTAATTCGTCAATGTGAGGGAGCGAGGGATGCAGTAAAGGAGGAATAATTCATCGGATAAGCGATACACGGAACCCCAAAGAAAATCCTATCGTTTACGTAGAAACGTATCTCGATTTAGAAGGACAATGCAGGGAATCCAGAGTATTACATATGGACGCAAATTGTGTGTTAATTCGTTAATGTGAGGGAGCGAGAAATGCAGTAAAGTAGGAATAATGCATTGGAAAAGAGATACTCGGAACCCCAAAGAAAATCCTATCGTTTCCGTAGAAACGTATCTCGATTTAGAAGGACAATGCTGGGAGTCCAGAGTATATCATATGGACGCAAATTGTGTGTTAATTCGTCAATGTGAGGGAGCGAGGGATGCAGTAAAGGAGGAATAATGCATAGGAAAAAAGATACTCGACTCCCAAAAGAAAATCCTATCGTTTCCGTAGAAACGTATCTCGTTTTAGGAAGATAATGCAGGGAACCCAGAGTATTTCATATGGACGCAAATTGTGTGTTAATTCGGCATTGTGAGGGAGCGAGGGATGCAGTAAAGGAGGAATAATGCATTGGAAAAGAGATACTCGGAACCCCAAAGAAAATCCTATCGTTTCCGTAGAAACGTATCTCGATTTAGAAGGACAACGCAAGGAATCCAGAGTATTTCATATGGACGCAAATTGTGTGTTAATTCGTCAATGTGAGGGAGCGAGGGATGCAGTAAAGGAGGAATAATGCATCGGAAAAGAGATACTCGGAACCCCAAAGAAAATCCTATCGTTTCCGTAGAAACGTATCTTGATTTAGAAGGACAATGCAGGGAATCCAGAGTATTTCATATGGACGCAAATTGTGTGTTAATTCGTCAATGTGAGGGAGCGAGGGATGCAGTAAAGGAGGAATAATGCATCGGAAAAGAGATACTCGGAACCCCAAAGAAAATCCTATCGTTTCCGTAGAAACGTATCTCGCTTTAGAAAGATTATGCAGGGAACCCAGAGTATTTAATATGGACGCAATTTGTGTGTTAATTCGGCAATGTGAGGGAGCGAGGGGTGCAGTAAAGGAGGAAAAATGCATCGGAAAAGAGCTACTCGGAACCCCAAAGAAAATCCTATCGTTTCCGTAGAAACGAATCCCGATTTAGAAGGACAATGCAGGGAATCCAGAGTATTTCATATGGACGCAAATTGTGTGTTATTTCGTCAATGTGAGGGAACGAGGGATGCAGTAAAGGAGGAATAATGCATAGGAAAAGAGATACTCGAAACCCCAAAGAAAATCCTATCGTTTCCGTAGAAACGTATCTCGAATTAGAAGGACAATGCAGGGAATCCAGAGTATTTCATATGGTCGCAAATTGTGTGTTAATTCGTCAATGTGAGTTAGCGAGGGATGTAGTAAAGGAGGAATAATGCATCGGAAAAGAGATACTCGGAACACCAAAGAAAATCCTGTCGTTTCCGTAGAAACGTATCTCGATTTAGAAGGACAATGCAGGGAATCCAGAGTATTTCATATGGACGCAAATTGTGTGTTAATTCGTCAATGTGAGGGAGCGAGGGATGCAGTAAAGGAGGAATAATTCATCGGATAAGCGATACACGGAACCCCAAAGAAAATCCTATCGTTTACGTAGAAACGTATCTCGATTTAGAAGGACAATGCAGGGAATCCAGAGTATTACATATGGACGCAAATTGTGTGTTAATTCGTTAATGTGAGGGAGCGAGAAATGCAGTAAAGTAGGAATAATGCATTGGAAAAGAGATACTCGGAACCCCAAAGAAAATCCTATCGTTTCCGTAGAAACGTATCTCGATTTAGAAGGACAATGCTGGGAGTCCAGAGTATATCATATGGACGCAAATTGTGTGTTAATTCGTCAATGTGAGGGAGCGAGGGATGCAGTAAAGGAGGAATAATGCATAGGAAAAAAGATACTCGACTCCCAAAAGAAAATCCTATCGTTTCCGTAGAAACGTATCTCGTTTTAGGAAGATAATGCAGGGAACCCAGAGTATTTCATATGGACGCAAATTGTGTGTTAATTCGGCATTGTGAGGGAGCGAGGGATGCAGTAAAGGAGGAATAATGCATTGGAAAAGAGATACTCGGAACCCCAAAGAAAATCCTATCGTTTCCGTAGAAACGTATCTCGATTTAGAAGGACAACGCAAGGAATCCAGAGTATTTCATATGGACGCAAATTGTGTGTTAATTCGTCAATGTGAGGGAGCGAGGGATGCAGTAAAGGAGGAATAATGCATCGGAAAAGAGATACTCGAAACCCCAAAGAAAATCCTATCGTTTCCGTAGAAACGTATCTCGAATTAGAAGGACAATGCAGGGAATCCAGAGTATTTCATATGGTCGCAAATTGTGTGTTAATTCGTCAATGTGAGTTAGCGAGGGATGTAGTAAAGGAGGAATAATGCATCGGAAAAGAGATACTCGGAACACCAAAGAAAATCCTGTCGTTTCCGTAGAAACGTATCTCGATTTAGAAGGACAATGCAGGGAATCCAGAGTATTTCATATGGACGCAAATTGGGTGTTAATTCGTCAATGTGAGGGAGCGAGGGATGCAGTAAAGGAGGAATAATGCATCGGACAAGAGATACTCGGAACCCCAAAGAAAATCCTATCGTTTCCATAGAAACGTATCTCGTTTTAGAAGGACAATGCAGGGAATCCAGAGTATTTCATATGGACGTAAATTGTGTGTTAATTCGTCAATGTGAGGGAGCGAGGGATTCAGTAAAGGATGAATAATGCATCGGAAAATAGATACTCGGAACCCCAAAGAAAATCCTATCGTTTCCGTAGAAACGTATCTCGATATAGGAGGACAATGCAGGGAATCCGGAGTATATCATATGGACGCAAATTGTGTGTTAATTCGTCAATGTGAGGGAGCGAGGGATGCAGTAAAGGAGTAATAGATGCAGTAAAGGAGAAATAATGCATCGGAAAAGAGATACTCGTCTCCCAAAAGAAAATCCTTTCGTTTCCGTAGAAACGTATCTCGTTTTAGAAAGATAATGCAGGGAACCCAGAGTATTTCATATGGACGCAAAGTGTGTGTTAATTCGGCAATGTGAGGGAGCGAAGGATGCAGTAAAGGAGGAATAATGCATCGGAAAAGAGATACACGGAACCCCAAAGAAAATCCTATCGTTTCCGTAGAAACGAATCCCGCTTTAGAAGGACAATGCAGGGAACCCAGAGTATTTCATATGGACGCAATTTGTGTGTTAATTCGTCAATGTGAGGGAGCGAGGGATGCAGTAAAGGAGGAATAATGCATCGGAAAAGAGATACTCGGAACCCCAAAGAAAATCCTATCGATTCCATAGAAACGTATCTCGATTTAGAAGGACAATGCAAGGGAATCCAGAGTATTTCATATGGACGCAAATTGTGTGTTAATTCGTCAATGTGAGGGAGCGAGGGATGCAGTAAAGGAGGAATAATGGATCGGAAAAGAGATACTCGGAACCCCAAAGAAAATCCTATCGTTTCCGTAGAAACGTATCTCGATTTAGAAGGACAATGCAGGGAATCCAGAGTATTTCATATGGACGCAAATTGTGTGTTAATTCGTCAATGTGAGGGAGCGAGGGATGCAGTAAAGGAGGAATAATGCATCGGAAAAGAGATACTCGGAACCCCAAAGAAAATCCTATCGTTTCCGTAGAAACGTATCTCGATTTAGAAGGACAATGCAGGGAACCCAGAGTATTTCATATGGACGCAATTTGTGTGTTAATTCGTCAATGTGAGGGAGCGAGGGATGCAGTAAAGGAGGAATAATGCATCGGAAAAGAGATACTCGGAACCCCAAAGAAAATCCTATCGTTTCCGTAGAAACGTATCTCGATTTAGAAGGACAATGCAGGGAATCCAGAGTATTTCATATGGACGCAAATTGTGTGTTAATTCGTCAATGTGAGGGAGCGAGGGATGCAGTAAAGGAGGAATAATGCATCGGAAAAGAGATACTCGGAACCCCAAAGAAAATTCTAACATTTCCGTAGAAACGTATCTCGATTTAGAAGGACAATGCAGGGAATCCAGAGTATTTCATATGGACGCAAGTTGTGTGTTAATTCGTCAATGTGAGGGAGCGAGGGATGAAGTAAAAGGGGAATAATGCATCGGAAAAGAGATACTCGGAACCCCAAAGAATATCCCATCGTTTCCGTAGAAACGTATCTCGATTTAGAAGGACAATGCAGGGAATCCAGAGTATTCCATATGGACGCAAATTGTGTGTTAATTCGTCAATGTGAGGGAGCGAGGGATGCAGTAAAGGAGGAATAATGCATCGGATAAGCGATACACGGAACCCCAAAGAAAATCCTATCGTTTACGTAGAAACGTATCTCGATTTAGAAGGACAATGCAGGGAATCCAGAGTATTTCATATGGTGGCAAATTGTGTGCTAATTCGTCAATGTGAGGGAGCGAGAAATGCAGTAAAGTAGGAATAATGCATTGGAAAAGAGATACTCGGAACCCCAAAGAAAATCCTATCGTTTCCGTAGAAACGAATCCCGATTTAGAAGGACAATGCAGGGAACCCAGAGTATTTCATATGGACGCAATTTGTGTGTTAATTCGTCAATGTGAGGGAGCGAGGGATGCAGTAAAGGAGGAATAATGCATCGGAAAAGAGATACTCGGAACCCCAAAGAAAATCCTATCGTTTCCATAGAAACGTATCTCGATTTAGAAGGACAATGCAAGGGAATCCAGAGTATTTCATATGGACGCAAATTGTGTGTTAATTCGTCAATGTGAGGTAGCGAGGGATGCAGTAAAGGAGGAATAATGGATCGGAAAAGAGATACTCGGAACCCCAAAGAAAATCCTATCGTTTCCGTAGAAACGTATCTCGATTTAGAAGGACAATGCAGGGAATCCAGAGTATTTCATATGGACGCAAATTGTGTGTTAATTCGTCAATGTGAGGGAGCGAGGGATGCAGTAAAGGAGGAATAATGCATCGGAAAAGAGATACTCGGAACCCCAAAGAATATCCTATCGTTTCCGTAGAAACGTATCTCGATTTAGAAGGACAATGCAGGGAACCCAGAGTATTTCATATGGACGCAATTTGTGTGTTAATTCGTCAATGTGAGGGAGCGAGGGATGCAGTAAAGGAGGAATAATGCATCGGAAAAGAGATACTCGGAACCCCAAAGAATATCCTATCGTTTCCGTAGAAACGTATCTCGATTTAGAAGGACAATGCAGGGAATCCAGAGTTTTCCATATGGACGCAAATTGTGTGTTAATTCGTCAATGTGAGGGAGCGAGGGATGCAGTAAAGGAGGAATAATGCATCGGATAAGCGATACACGGAACCCCAAAGAAAATCCTATCGTTTACGTAGAAACGTATCTCGATTTAGAAGGACAATGCAGGGAATCCAGAGTATTTCATATGGTCGCAAATTGTGTGCTAATTCGTCAATGTGAGGGAGCGAGGGATGCAGTAAAGGAGGAATAATGCATCGGAAAAGAGATACTCGGAACCCCAAAGAAAATCCTATCGTTTCCATAGAAGCGTATCTCGATTTAGAAGGACAATGCAAGGGAATCGAGAATATTTCATATGGACGCAAATTGTGTGTTAATTCGTCAATGTGAGGGAGCGAGGGATGCAGTAAAGGAGGAATAATGCATCGGAAAAGAGATATTTGGAACCCCAAAGAAAATCCTATTGTTTCCGTAGAAACGTATCTCGATTTAGAAGGACAATGCAGGGAATTCAGAGTATTCCATATGGACGCAAATTGTGTGTTAATTCGTCTATGTGAGGGAGCGAGGGATGCAGTAAAGGGGGAATAATGCATCGGATAAGCGATACACGGAACCCCAAAGAAAATCCTATCGTTTACGTAGAAACGTATCTCGATTTAGAAGGACAATGCAGGGAATCCAGAGTATTACATATGGTCGCAAATTGTGTGTTAATTCGTCAATGTGAGGGAGCGAGAAATGCAGTAAAGTAGGAATAATGCATTGGAAAAGAGATACTCGGAACCCCAAAGAAAATCCTCTCGTTTCCGTAGAAACGTATCTCGATTTAGAAGGACAATGCATGGAATCCAGAGTATTTTATATGGACGCAAATTGTGTGTTAATTAGTCAATGTGAGGGAGCGAGGGATGCAGTGAAGGAGGAATAATGCATCGGAAAAGAGATACTCGGAGCCCCAAAGAAAATCCTATCGTTTCCGTAGAAACGTATCTCGATTTAGAAGGACAATGCAGGGAATCCAGAGTATTTCATATGGACGCAAATTGTTGTTAATTCGTCAATGTGAGGGAGCGGGGGATGCAGTAAAGGAGGAACAATGCATCGGAAAAGAGATTCTCGGAACCCCAAAGAAAATCCTATCGTTTCCGTAGAAACGTATCTCGATTTAGAAGGACAATGCAGGGAATCCAGAGTATTTCATATGGACGCAAATTGTGTGTTAATTCGTCAATGTGAGGGAGCGAGGGATGCAGTAAAGGGGGAATAATGCATCGGAAAAGAGATACTCGCAACCCCAAAGAAAATCCTATCGTTTCCGTAGAAACGTATCTCGATTTAGAAGGACAATGCAGGGATTCCAGAGTATTCCATATGGACGCAAATTGTGTGTTAATTCGTCAATGTGAGGGAGCGAGGGATGCAGTAAAGGAGGAATAAATCATCGGATAAGCGATACACGGAACCCCAAAGAAAATCCTATCGTTTACGTAGAAACGTATCTCGATTTAGAAGGACAATGCAGGGAATCCAGAGTATTTCATATGGACGCTAATTGTGTGTTAATTCGTTAATGTGAGGGAGCGAGAAATGCAGTAAAGTAGGAATAATGCATTGGAAAAGAGATACTCGGAACCCCAAAGAAAATCCTATCGTTTCCGTAGAAACGTATCTCGATTTAGAAGGACAATGCTGGGAGTCCAGAGTATATCATATGGACGCAAATTGTGTGTTAATTCGGCATTGTGAGGGAGCGAGGGATGCAGTAAAGGAGGAATAATGCATTGGAAAAGAGATACTCGGAACCCCAAAGAAAATCCTATCGTTTCCGTAGAAACGTATCTCGCTTTAGAAAGATTATGCAGGGAACCCAGAGTATTTAATATGGACGCAATTTGTGTGTTAATTCGGCAATGTGAGGGAGCGAGGGGTGCAGTAAAGGAGGAAAAATGCATCGGAAAAGAGCTACTCGGAACCCCAAAGAAAATCCTATCGTTTCCGTAGAAACGAATCCCGATTTAGAAGGACAATGCAGGGAATCCAGAGTATTTCATATGGACGCAAATTGTGTGTTATTTCGTCAATGTGAGGGAACGAGGGATGCAGTAAAGGAGGAATAATGCATAGGAAAAGAGATACTCGGAACCCCAAAGAAAATCCTATCGTTTCCGTAGAAACGTATCTCGAATTAGAAGGACAATGCAGGGAATCCAGAGTATTTCATATGGTCGCAAATTGTGTGTTAATTCGTCAATGTGAGTTAGCGAGGGATGTAGTAAAGGAGGAATAATGCATCGGAAAAGAGATACTCGGAACACCAAAGAAAATCCTGTCGTTTCCGTAGAAACGTATCTCGATTTAGAAGGACAATGCAGGGAATCCAGAGTATTTCATATGGACGCAAATTGGGTGTTAATTCGTCAATGTGAGGGAGCGAGGGATGCAGTAAAGGAGGAATAATGCATCGGAAAAGAGATACTCGGAACCCCAAAGAAAATCCTATCGTTTCCATAGAAACGTATCTCGTTTTAGAAGGACAATGCAGGGAATCCAGAGTATTTCATATGGACGTAAATTGTGTGTTAGTTCGTCAATGTGAGGGAGCGAGGGATTCAGTAAAGGATGAATAATGCATCGGAAAATAGATACCCGGAACCCCAAAGAAAATCCTATCGTTTCCGTAGAAACGTATCTCGATATAGGAGGACAATGCAGGGAATCCGGAGTATATCATATGGACGCAAATTGTGTGTTAATTCGTCAATGTGAGGGAGCGAGGGATGCAGTAAAGGAGTAATAGATGCAGTAAAGGAGAAATAATGCATCGGAAAAGAGATACTCGTCTCCCAAAAGAAAATCCTTTCGTTTCCGTAGAAACGTATCTCGTTTTAGAAAGATAATGCAGGGAACCCAGAGTATTTCATATGGACGCAAAGTGTGTGTTAATTCGGCAATGTGAGGGAGCGAAGGATGCAGTAAAGGAGGAATAATGCATCGGAAAAGAGATACACGGAACCCCAAAGAAAATCCTATCGTTTCCGTAGAAACGAATCCCGATTTAGAAGGACAATGCAGGGAACCCAGAGTATTTCATATGGACGCAATTTGTGTGTTAATTCGTCAATGTGAGGGAGCGAGGGATGCAGTAAAGGAGGAAAAATGCATCGGAAAAGAGATACTCGGAACCCCAAAGAAAATTCTATCGTTTCCATAGAAACGTATCTCGATTTAGAAGGACAATGCAAGGGAATCCAGAGTATTTCATATGGACGCAAATTGTGTGTTAATTCGTCAATGTGAGGGAGCGAGGGATGCAGTAAAGGAGGAATAATGGATCGGAAAAGAGATACTCGGAACCCCAAAGAAAATCCTATCGTTTCCGTAGAAACTTATCTCGATTTAGAAGGACAATGCAGGGAATCCAGAGTATTTCATATGGACGCAAATTGTGTGTTAATTCGTCAATGTGAGGGAGCGAGGGATGCAGTAAAGGAGGAATAATGCATCGGAAAAGAGATACTCGGAACCCCAAAGAAAATCCTATCGTTTCCGTAGAAACGTATCTCGATTTAGAAGGACAATGCAGGGAACCCAGAGTATTTCATATGGACGCAATTTGTGTGTTAATTCGTCAATGTGAGGGAGCGAGGGATGCAGTAAAGGAGGAATAATGCATCGGAAAAGAGATACTCGGAACCCCAAAGAAAATCCTATCGTTTCCGTAGAAACGTATCTCGATTTAGAAGGACAATGCAGGGAATCCAGAGTATTTCATATGGACGCAAATTGTGTGTTAATTCGTCAATGTGAGGGAGCGAGGGATGCAGTAAAGGAGGAATAATGCATCGGAAAAGAGATACTCGGAACCCCAAAGAAAATTCTAACATTTCCGTAGAAACGTATCTCGATTTAGAAGGACAATGCAGGGAATCCAGAGTATTTCATATGGACGCAAGTTGTGTGTTAATTCGTCAATGTGAGGGAGCGAGGGATGAAGTAAAAGGGGAATAATGCATCGGAAAAGAGATACTCGGAACCCCAAAGAATATCCTATCGTTTCCGTAGAAACGTATCTCGATTTAGAAGGACAATGCAGGGAATCCAGAGTATTCCATATGGACGCAAATTGTGTGTTAATTCGTCAATGTGAGGGAGCGAGGGATGCAGTAAAGGAGGAATAATGCATCGGATAAGCGATACACGGAACCCCAAAGAAAATCCTATCGTTTACGTAGAAACGTATCTCGATTTAGAAGGACAATGCAGGGAATCCAGAGTATTTCATATGGTGGCAAATTGTGTGCTAATTCGTCAATGTGAGGGAGCGAGAAATGCAGTAAAGTAGGAATAATGCATTGGAAAAGAGATACTCGGAACCCCAAAGAAAATCCTATCGTTTCCGTAGAAACGAATCCCTATTTAGAAGGACAATGCAGGGAACCCAGAGTATTTCATATGGACGCAATTTGTGTGTTAATTCGTCAATGTGAGGGAGCGAGGGATGCAGTAAAGGAGGAATAATGCATCGGAAAAGAGATACTCGGAACCCCAAAGAAAATCCTATCGTTTCCATAGAAACGTATCTCGATTTAGAAGGACAATGCAAGGGAATCCAGAGTATTTCATATGGACGCAAATTGTGTGTTAATTCGTCAATGTGAGGTAGCGAGGGATGCAGTAAAGGAGGAATAATGGATCGGAAAAGAGATACTCGGAACCCCAAAGAAAATCCTATCGTTTCCGTAGAAACGTATCTCGATTTAGAAGGACAATGCAGGGAATCCAGAGTATTTCATATGGACGCAAATTGTGTGTTAATTCGTCAATGTGAGGGAGCGAGGGATGCAGTAAAGGAGGAATAATGCATCGGAAAAGAGATACTCGGAACCCCAAAGAAAATCCTATCGTTTCCGTAGAAACGTATCTCGATTTAGAAGGACAATGCAGGGAACCCAGAGTATTTCATATGGACGCAATTTGTGTGTTAATTCGTCAATGTGAGGGAGCGAGGGATGCAGTAAAGGAGGAATAATGCATCGGAAAAGAGATACTCGGAACCCCAAAGAATATCCTATCGTTTCCGTAGAAACGTATCTCGATTTAGAATGACAATGCAGGGAATCCAGAGTATATCATATGGACGCAAATTGTGTGTTAATTCGTCAATGTGAGGGAGCGAGGGATGCAGTAAAGGAGAAATAATGCAT
Source organism: Schistocerca nitens (assembly GCF_023898315.1). NCBI lineage: Eukaryota > Metazoa > Arthropoda > Insecta > Orthoptera > Acrididae > Schistocerca > Schistocerca nitens. Next base: position 1,134,058,946 of record NC_064615.1, on the reverse strand, counting down.
CGGATAAGCGATACACGGAACCCCAAAGAAAATCCTATCGTTTACGTAGAAACGTATCTCGATTTAGAAGGACAATGCAGGGAATCCAGAGTATTTCATATGGTCGCAAATTGTGTGCTAATTCGTCAATGTGAGGGAGCGAGAAATGCAGTAAAGTAGGAATAATGCATTGGAAAAGAGATACTCGGAACCCCAAAGAAAATCCTATCGTTTCCGTAGAAACGTATCTCGATTTAGAATGACAATGCAGGGAATCCAGAGTATATCATATGGACGCAAATTGTGTGTTAATTCGTCAATGTGAGGGAGCAAGGGATGCAGTAAAGGAGGAATAATGCATCGGAAAAGAGACACTCGGAACCCCAAAGAATATCCTATCGTTACCATAGAAACGTATCTCGATTTAGAAGGACAATGCAAGGGAATCCAGAGTATTTCATATGGACGCAAATTGTGTGTTAATTCGTCAATGTGAGGGAGCGAGGGATGCAGTAAAGGAGGAATAATGCATCGGAAAAGAGATACTCGGAACCCCAAAGAAAATACTATCGTTTCCATAGAAACGTATCTCGATTTAGAAGGACAATTCAGGGAATCCAGAGTATTTCATATGGACGCAAATTGTGTGTTAATTCGTCAATGTGAGGGAGCGATGGATGCAGTGAAGGAGGAATAATGCATCGGAAAAGAGATACTCGGAACCCCAAAGAAAATCCTATCGTTTCCGTAGAAACGTTTCTCGATTTAGAAGGACAATGCAGGGAATCCAGAGTATTTCATATGGACGCAAATTGTGTGTTAATTCGTCAATGTGAGGGAGCGAGGGATGAAGTAAAAGGGGAATAATGCATCGGAAAAGAGATACTCGGAACCCCAAAGAATATCCTATCGTTTCCGTAGAAACGTATCTCGATCTAGAAGGACAATGCAGGGAATCCAGAGTATTCCATATGGACGCAAATTGTGTGTTAATTCGTCAATGTGAGGGAGCGAGGGATGCAGTAAAGGAGGAATAATGCATCGGATAAGCGATACACGGAACCCCAAAGAAAATCCTATCGTTTACGTAGAAACGTATCTCGATGTAGAAGGACAATGCAGGGAATCCAGAGTATTTCATATGGTCGCAAATTGTGTGCTAATTCGTCAATGTGAGGGAGCGAGAAATGCAGTAAAGTAGGAATAATGCATTGGAAAAGAGATACTCAGAACCCCAAAGAAAATCCTATCGTTTCCATAGAAACGTATCTCGATTTAGAAGGACAATGCAAGGGAATCCAGAGTATTTCATATGGACGCAAATTGTGTGTTAATTCGTCAATGTGAGGGAGCGAGGGATGCAGTAAAGGAGGAATAATGCATCGGAAAAGAGATACTCGGAACCCCAAAGAAAATCCTATCGTTTCCGTAGAAACGTATCTCGATTTAGAAGGACAATGCAGGGAACCCAGAGTATTTCATATGGACGCAATTTGTGTGTTAATTCGTCAATGTGAGGGACGAGGGATGCAGTAAAGGAGGAATAATGCATCGGAAAAGAGATACTCGGAATCCCAAAGAAAATCCTATCGTTTCCATAGAAACGTATCTCGATTTAGAAGAACAACGCAGGGAATCCAGAGTATTTCATATGGTCGCAAATTGTGTGCTAATTCGTCAATGTGAGGGAGCGAGAAATGCAGTAAAGTAGGAATAATGCATTGGAAAAGAGATACTCAGAACCCCAAAGAAAATCCTATCGTTTCCATAGAAACGTATCTCGATTTAGAAGGACAATGCAGGGAATCCAGAGTATTTCATATGGTTACAAATTGTGTGCTAATTCGTCAATGTGAGGGAGCGAGGGATGCAGTAAAGGCGGAATAATGCATTGGAAAAGAGATACTCGGAACCCCAAAGAAAATCCTATCGTTTCCGTAGAAACGTATCTCGATTTAGAATGACAATGCAGGGAATCCAGAGTATATCATATGGACGCAAATTGTGTGTTAATTCGTCAATGTGAGGGAGCAAGGGATGCAGTAAAGGAGGAATAATGCATCGGAAAAGAGACACTCGGAACCCCAAAGAATATCCTATCGTTACCATAGAAACGTATCTCGATTTAGAAGGACAATGCAAGGGAATCCAGAGTATTTCATATGGACGCAAATTGTGTGTTAATTCGTCAATGTGAGGGAGCGAGGTGATGCAGTAAAGGAGGAATAATGCATCGGAAAAGAGATACTCGGAACCCCAAAGAAAATCCTATCGTTTCCGTAGAAACGTATCTCGATTTAGAAGGACAATGCAGGGAATCCAGAGTATTTCATATGGACGCAAATTGTTGTTAATTCGTCAATGTGAGTGAGCGGGGGATGCAGTAAAGGAGGAACAATGCATCGGAAAAGAGATACTTGGAACCCCAAAGAAAATCCTATCGTTTCCGTAGAAACGTATCTCGATTTAGAAGGACAATGCAGGGAATCCAGAGTATTTCGTATGGACGCAAATTGTGTGTTAATTCGTCAATGTGAGGGAGCGAGGGATGCAGTAAAGGGGGAATAATGCATCGGAAAAGAGATACTCGGAACCCAAAAGAAAATCCTATAATTTCCGTAGAAAAGTATCTCGATTTAGAAGGACAATGCAGGGAATCCAGAGTATTCCATATGGACGCAAATTGTGTGTTAATTCGTCAATGTGAGGGAGCGAGGGATGCAGTAAAGGAGGAATAATGCATCGGATAGGCGATACACGGAACCCAAAAGAAAATCCTATCGTTTACGTAGAAACGTATCTAGATTTAGAAGGACAATGCAGGGAATACAGAGTATTTCATATGGTCGCAAATTGTGTGTTAATTCGTCAATGTCAGGGAGCGAGAAATGCAGTAAAGTAGGAATAATGCATTGGAAAAGAGATACTCGGAACCCCAAAGAAAATCCTATCGTTTCCGTAGAAACGTATCTCGATTTATAAGGACAATGCAGGGAACCCAGAGTATATCATATGGACGCAAATTGTGAGTTAATTCGTCAATGTGAGGGAGCGAGGGATGCAGTAAAGGTGGAATAATGCATCGAAAAAGAGATACTCGGAACCCCAAAGAAAATCCTATCGTTTCCATAGAAACGTATCTCGATTTAGATTGACAATGCAAGGGAATCCAGAGTATTTCATATGGACGCAAATTGTGTGTTAATTCGTCAATGTGAGGGAGCGAGGGATGCAGTAAAGGAGGAATAATGCATCGGAAAAGAGATACTCGGAACCCCAAAGAAAATCCTATCGTTTCCGTAGAAACGTATCTCGATTTAGAAGGACAATGCAGGGAATCCAGAGTATTTCATATGGACGCAAATTGTGTGTTAATTCGTCAATGTGAGGGAGCGAGGGATGCAGTAAAGAAGGAATAATGCATCGGAAAAGAGACACTCGGAACCCCAAAGAAAATCCTATCGTTTCCATAGAAACGTATCTCGATTTAGAAGGACAACGCAGGGAATCCAGAGTATTTCATATGGACGCAAATTGTATGTTAATTCGTCAATGTGAGGGAGCGAGGGATGCAGTGAAGGAGGAATAATGCATCGGAAAAGAGATACTCGGAACCCCAAAGAAAATCCTATCGTTTCTGTAGGAACGTATCTCGATTTAGAAGGACAATGCAGGGAATCTAGAGTATTTCATATGGACGCAAATTGTGTGTTAATTCGTCAATGTGAGGGAGCGAGGGATGCATTAAAGGAGGAATAATGCATCAGAAAAGAGATACTGGGAACCCCAAAGAAAATTCTAACGTTTCCGTAGAAACATATCTCGATTTAGAAGGACAATGCAGGGAATCCAGAGTATTTCATATGGACGCAAATTGTATGTTAATTCGTCAATGTGAGGGAGCGAGGGATGCAGTGAAGGAGGAATAATGCATCGGAAAAGAGATACTCGGAACCCCAAAGAAAATCCTATCGTTTCCGTAGAAACGTATCTCGATTTAGAAGGACAATGCAGGGAATCCGGAGTATATCATATGGACGCAAATTGTGTGTTAATTCGTCAATGTGAGGGAGCGAGGGATGCAGTAAAGGAGTAATAGATGCAGTAAAGGAGAAATAATGCATCGGAAAAGAGATACTCGTCTCCCAAAAGAAAATCCTTTCGTTTCCGTAGAAACGTATCTCGTTTTAGAAAGATAATGCAGGGAACCCAGAGTATTTCATATGGACGCAAAGTGTGTGTTAATTCGGCAATGTGAGGGAGCGAAGGATGCAGTAAAGGAGGAATAATGCATCGGAAAAGAGATACACGGAACCCCAAAGGAAATCCTATCGTTTCCGTAGAAACGAATCCCGATTTAGAAGGACAATGCAGGGAACCCAGAGTATTTCATATGGACGCAATTTGTGTGTTAATTCGTCAATGTGAGGGAGCAAGGGATGCAGTAAAGGAGGAATAATGCATCGGAAAAGAGACACTCGGAACCCCAAAGAATATCCTATCGTTACCATAGAAACGTATCTCGATTTAGAAGGACAATGCAAGGGAATCCAGAGTATTTCATATGGACGCAAATTGTGTGTTAATTCGTCAATGTGAGGGAGCGAGGTGATGCAGTAAAGGAGGAATAATGCATCGGAAAAGAGATACTCGGAACCCCAAAGAAAATCCTATCGTTTCCGTAGAAACGTATCTCGATTTAGAAGGACAATGCAGGGAATCCAGAGTATTTCATATGGACGCAAATTGTTGTTAATTCGTCAATGTGAGTGAGCGGGGGATGCAGTAAAGGAGGAACAATGCATCGGAAAAGAGATACTTGGAACCCCAAAGAAAATCCTATCGTTTCCGTAGAAACGTATCTCGATTTAGAAGGACAATGCAGGGAATCCAGAGTATTTCGTATGGACGCAAATTGTGTGTTAATTCGTCAATGTGAGGGAGCGAGGGATGCAGTAAAGGGGGAATAATGCATCGGAAAAGAGATACTCGGAACCCAAAAGAAAATCCTATAATTTCCGTAGAAAAGTATCTCGATTTAGAAGGACAATGCAGGGAATCCAGAGTATTCCATATGGACGCAAATTGTGTGTTAATTCGTCAATGTGAGGGAGCGAGGGATGCAGTAAAGGAGGAATAATGCATCGGATAGGCGATACACGGAACCCAAAAGAAAATCCTATCGTTTACGTAGAAACGTATCTAGATTTAGAAGGACAATGCAGGGAATACAGAGTATTTCATATGGTCGCAAATTGTGTGTTAATTCGTCAATGTCAGGGAGCGAGAAATGCAGTAAAGTAGGAATAATGCATTGGAAAAGAGATACTCGGAACCCCAAAGAAAATCCTATCGTTTCCGTAGAAACGTATCTCGATTTATAAGGACAATGCAGGGAACCCAGAGTATATCATATGGACGCAAATTGTGAGTTAATTCGTCAATGTGAGGGAGCGAGGGATGCAGTAAAGGTGGAATAATGCATCGAAAAAGAGATACTCGGAACCCCAAAGAAAATCCTATCGTTTCCATAGAAACGTATCTCGATTTAGATTGACAATGCAAGGGAATCCAGAGTATTTCATATGGACGCAAATTGTGTGTTAATTCGTCAATGTGAGGGAGCGAGGGATGCAGTAAAGGAGGAATAATGCATCGGAAAAGAGATACTCGGAACCCCAAAGAAAATCCTATCGTTTCCGTAGAAACGTATCTCGATTTAGAAGGACAATGCAGGGAATCCAGAGTATTTCATATGGACGCAAATTGTGTGTTAATTCGTCAATGTGAGGGAGCGAGGGATGCAGTAAAGAAGGAATAATGCATCGGAAAAGAGACACTCGGAACCCCAAAGAAAATCCTATCGTTTCCATAGAAACGTATCTCGATTTAGAAGGACAACGCAGGGAATCCAGAGTATTTCATATGGACGCAAATTGTATGTTAATTCGTCAATGTGAGGGAGCGAGGGATGCAGTGAAGGAGGAATAATGCATCGGAAAAGAGATACTCGGAACCCCAAAGAAAATCCTATCGTTTCTGTAGGAACGTATCTCGATTTAGAAGGACAATGCAGGGAATCTAGAGTATTTCATATGGACGCAAATTGTGTGTTAATTCGTCAATGTGAGGGAGCGAGGGATGCATTAAAGGAGGAATAATGCATCAGAAAAGAGATACTGGGAACCCCAAAGAAAATTCTAACGTTTCCGTAGAAACATATCTCGATTTAGAAGGACAATGCAGGGAATCCAGAGTATTTCATATGGACGCAAATTGTATGTTAATTCGTCAATGTGAGGGAGCGAGGGATGCAGTGAAGGAGGAATAATGCATCGGAAAAGAGATACTCGGAACCCCAAAGAAAATCCTATCGTTTCCGTAGAAACGTATCTCGATTTAGAAGGACAATGCAGGGAATCCGGAGTATATCATATGGACGCAAATTGTGTGTTAATTCGTCAATGTGAGGGAGCGAGGGATGCAGTAAAGGAGTAATAGATGCAGTAAAGGAGAAATAATGCATCGGAAAAGAGATACTCGTCTCCCAAAAGAAAATCCTTTCGTTTCCGTAGAAACGTATCTCGTTTTAGAAAGATAATGCAGGGAACCCAGAGTATTTCATATGGACGCAAAGTGTGTGTTAATTCGGCAATGTGAGGGAGCGAAGGATGCAGTAAAGGAGGAATAATGCATCGGAAAAGAGATACACGGAACCCCAAAGGAAATCCTATCGTTTCCGTAGAAACGAATCCCGATTTAGAAGGACAATGCAGGGAACCCAGAGTATTTCATATGGACGCAATTTGTGTGTTAATTCGTCAATGTGAGGGAGCGAGGGATGCAGTAAAGGAGGATTAATGCATCGGAAAAGAGATACTCGGAACCCCAAAGAAAATTCTATCGTTTCCATAGAAACGTATCTCGATTTAGAAGGACAATGCAAGGGAATCCAGAGTATTTCATATGGACGCAAATTGTGTGTTAATTCGTCAATGTGAGGGAGCGAGGGATGCAGTAAAGGAGGAATAATGGATCGGAAAAGAGATACTCGGAACCCCATAGAAAATCCTATCGTTTCCGTAGAAACGTATCTCGATTTAGAAGGACAATGCAGGGAATCCAGAGTATTTCATATGGACGCAAATTGTGTGTTAATTCGTCAATGTGAGGGAGCGAGGGATGCAGTAAAGGAGGAATAATGCATCGGAAAAGAGATACTCGGAACCCCAAAGAAAATCCTATCGTTTCCGTAGAAACGTATCTCGATTTAGAAGGACAATGCAGGGAACCCAGAGTATTTCATATGGACGCAATTTGTGTGTTAATTCGTCAATGTGAGGGAGCGAGGGATGCAGTAAAGGAGGAATAATGCATCGGAAAAGAGATACTCGGAACCCCAAAGAAAATCCTATCGTTTCCGTAGAAACGTATCTCGATTTAGAAGGACAATGCAGGGAATCCAGAGTATTTCATATGGACGCAAATTGTGTGTTAATTCGTCAATGTGAGGGAGCGAGGGATGCAGTAAAGGAGGAATAATGCATCGGAAAAGAGATACTCGGAACCCCAAAGAAAATTCTAACATTTCCGTAGAAACGTATCTCGATTTAGAAGGACAATGCAGGGAATCCAGAGTATTTCATATGGACGCAAGTTGTGTGTTAATTCGTCAATGTGAGGGAGCGAGGGATGAAGTAAAAGGGGAATAATGCATCGGAAAAGAGATACTCGGAACCCCAAAGAATATCCTATCGTTTCCGTAGAAACGTATCTCGATTTAGAAGGACAATGCAGGGAATCCAGAGTATTCCATATGGACGCAAATTGTGTGTTAATTCGTCAATGTGAGGGAGCGAGGGATGCAGTAAAGGAGGAATAATGCATCGGATAAGCGATACACGGAACCCCAAAGAAAATCCTATCGTTTACGTAGAAACATATCTCGATTTAGAAGGACAATGCAGGGAATCCAGAGTATTTCATATGGTGGCAAATTGTGTGCTAATTCGTCAATGTGAGGGAGCGAGAAATGCAGTAAAGTAGGAATAATGCATTGGAAAAGAGATACTCGGAACCCCAAAGAAAATCCTATCGTTTCCGTAGAAACGAATCCCGATTTAGAAGGACAATGCAGGGAACCCAGAGTATTTCATATGGACGCAATTTGTGTGTTAATTCGTCAATGTGAGGGAGCGAGGGATGCAGTAAAGGAGGAATAATGCATCGGAAAAGAGATACTCGGAACCCCAAAGAAAATCCTATCGTTTCCATACAAACGTATCTCGATTTAGAAGGACAATGCAAGGGAATCCAGAGTATTTCATATGGACGCAAATTGTGTGTTAATTCGTCAATGTGAGGTAGCGAGGGATGCAGTAAAGGAGGAATAATGGATCGGAAAAGAGATACTCGGAACCCCAAAGAAAATCCTATCGTTTCCGTAGAAACGTATCTCGATTTAGAAGGACAATGCAGGGAATCCAGAGTATTTCATATGGACGCAAATTGTGTGTTAATTCGTCAATGTGAGGGAGCGAGGGATGCAGTAAAGGAGGAATAATGCATCGGAAAAGAGATACTCGGAACCCCAAAGAAAATCCTATCGTTTCCGTAGAAACGTATCTCGATTTAGAAGGACAATGCAGGGAACCCAGAGTATTTCATATGGACGCAATTTGTGTGTTAATTCGTCAATGTGAGGGAGCGAGGGATGCAGTAAAGGAGGAATAATGCATCGGAAAAGAGATACTCGGAACCCCAAAGAATATCCTATCGTTTCCGTAGAAACGTATCTCGATTTAGAAGGACAATGCAGGGAATCCAGAGTTTTCCATATGGACGCAAATTGTGTGTTAATTCGTCAATGTGAGGGAGCGAGGGATGCAGTAAAGGAGGAATAATGCATCGGATAAGCGATACACGGAACCCCAAAGAAAATCCTATCGTTTACGTAGAAACGTATCTCGATTTAGAAGGACAATGCAGGGAATCCAGAGTATTTCATATGGTCGCAAATTGTGTGCTAATTCGTCAATGTGAGGGAGCGAGAAATGCAGTAAAGTAGGAATAATGCATTGGAAAAGAGATACTCGGAACCCCAAAGAAAATCCTATCGTTTCCGTAGAAACGTATCTCGATTTAGAATGACAATGCAGGGAATCCAGAGTATATCATATGGACGCAAATTTTGTGTTAATTCGTCAATGTGAGGGAGCAAGGGATGCAGTAAAGGAGGAATAATGCATCGGAAAAGAGACACTCGGAACCCCAAAGAATATCCTATCGTTACCATAGAAACGTAACTCGATTTAGAAGGACAATGCAAGGGAATCCAGAGTATTTCATATGGACGCAAATTGTGTGTTAATTCGTCAATGTGAGGGAGCGAGGGATGCAGTAAAGGAGGAATAATGCATCGGAAAAGAGATACTCGGAACCCCAAAGAAAATCCTATCGTTTCCATAGAAACGTATCTCGATTTAGAAGGACAATTCAGGGAATCCAGAGTATTTCATATGGACGCAAATTGTGTGTTAATTCGTCAATGTGAGGGAGCGATGGATGCAGTGAAGGAGGAATAATGCATCGGAAAAGAGATACTCGGAACCCCAAAGAAAATCCTATCGTTTCCGTAGAAACGTTTCTCGATTTAGAAGGACAATGCAGGGAATCCAGAGTATTTCATATGGACGCAAATTGTGTGTTAATTCGTCAATGTGAGGGAGCGAGGGATGAAGTAAAAGGGGAATAATGCATCGGAAAAGAGATACTCGGAACCCCAAAGAATATCCTATCGTTTCCGTAGAAACGTATCTCGATTTAGAAGGACAATGCAGGGAATCCAGAGTATTCCATATGGACGCAAATTGTGTGTTAATTCGTCAATGTGAGGGAGCGAGGGATGCAGTAAAGGAGGAATAATGCATCGGATAAGCGATACACGGAACCCCAAAGAAAATCCTATCGTTTACGTAGAAACGTATCTCGATTTAGAAGGACAATGCAGGGAATCCAGAGTATTTCATATGGTCGCAAATTGTGTGCTAATTCGTCAATGTGAGGGAGCGAGAAATGCAGTAAAGTAGGAATAATGCATTGGAAAAGAGATACTCAGAACCCCAAAGAAAATCCTATCGTTTCCATAGAAACGTATCTCGATTTAGAAGGACAATGCAAGGGAATCCAGAGTATTTCATATGGACGCAAATTGTGTGTTAATTCGTCAATGTGAGGGAGCGAGGGATGCAGTAAAGGAGGAATAATGGATCGGAAAAGAGATACTCGGAACCCCAAAGAAAATCCTATCGTTTCCGTAGAAACGTATCTCGATTTAGAAGGACAATGCAGGGAACCCAGAGTATTTCATATGGACGCAATTTGTGTGTTAATTCGTCAATGTGAGGGAGCGAGGGATGCAGTAAAGGAGGAATAATGCATCGGAAAAGAGATACTCGGAACCCCAAAGAAAATCCTATCGTTTCCATAGAAACGTATCTCGATTTAGAAGGACAACGCAGGGAATCCAGAGTATTTCATATGGACGCAAATTGTGTGTTAATTCGTCAATGTGAGGGAGCGAGGGATGCAGTGAAGGAGGAATAATGCATCGGAAAAGAGATACTCGGAACCCCAAAGAAAATCCTATCGTTTCCGTAGAAACGTATCTCGATTTAGAAGGACAATGCAGGGAATTCAGAGTATTTCATATGGACGCATATTGTGTGTTAATTCGTCAATGTGAGGGAGCGAGGGATGCAGTAAAGGAGGAATAATGCATCGGAAAAGAGATACTCGGAACCCCAAAGAAAATTCTAACGTTTCCGTAGAAACGTATATCGATTTAGAAGGACAATGCAGGGAATCCAGAGTATTTCATATGGACGCAAATTGTGTGTTAATTCGTCAATGTGAGGGAGCGAGGGATGAAGTAAAAGGGGAATAATGCATCGGAAAAGAGATACTCGGAACCCCAAAGAATATCCTATCGTTTCCGTAGAAACGTATCTCGATTTAGAAGGACAATGCAGGGAATCCAGAGTATTCCATATGGACGCAAATTGTGTGTTAATTCGTCAATGTGAGGGAGCGAGGGATGCAGTAAAGGAGGAATAATGCATCGGATAAGCGATACACGGAACCCCAAAGAAAATCCTATCGTTTACGTAGAAACGTATCTCGATTTAGAAGGACAATGCAGGGAATCCAGAGTATTTCATATGGTCACAAATTGTGTGCTAATTCGTCAATGTGAGGGAGCGAGGGATGCAGTAAAGGCGGAATAATGCATTGGAAAAGAGATACTCGGAACCCCAAAGAAAATCCTATCGTTTCCGTAGAAACGTATCTCGATTTAGAATGACAATGCAGGGAATCCAGAGTATATCATATGGACGCAAATTGTGTGTTAATTCGTCAATGTGAGGGAGCAAGGGATGCAGTAAAGGAGGAATAATGCATCGGAAAAGAGACACTCGGAACCCCAAAGAATATCCTATCGTTACCATAGAAACGTATCTCGATTTAGAAGGACAATGCAAGGGAATCCAGAGTATTTCATATGGACGCAAATTGTGTGTTAATTCGTCAATGTGAGGGAGCGAGGGATGCAGTAAAGGAGGAATAATGCATCGGAAAAGAGATACTCGGAACCCCAAAGAAAATCCTATCGTTTCCGTAGATACGTATCTCGATTTAGAAGGACAATGCAGGGAATCCAGAGTATTTCATATGGACGCAAATTGTTGTTAATTCGTCAATGTGAGGGAGCGGGGGATGCAGTAAAGGAGGAACAATGCATCGGAAAAGAGATACTTGGAACCCCAAAGAAAATCCTATCGTTTCCGTAGAAACGTATCTCGATTTAGAAGGACAATGCAGGGAATCCAGAGTATTTCGTATGGACGCAAATTGTGTGTTAATTCGTCAATGTGAGGGAGCGAGGGATGCAGTAAAGGGGGAATAATGCATCGGAAAAGAGATACTCGGAACCCAAAAGAAAATCCTATAATTTCCGTAGAAAAGTATCTCGATTTAGAAGGACAATGCAGGGAATCCAGAGTATTCCATATGGACGCAAATTGTGTGTTAATTCGTCAATGTGAGGGAGCGAGGGATGCAGTAAAGGAGGAATAATGCATCGGATAAGCGATACACGGAACCCCAAAGAAAATCCTATCGTTTCCGTAGAAACGTATCTCGATTTATAAGGACAATGCAGGGAACCCAGAGTATATCATATGGACGCAAATTGTGAGTTAATTCGTCAATGTGAGGGAGCGAGGGATGCAGTAAAGGTGGAATAATGCATCGAAAAAGAGATACTCGGAACCCCAAAGAAAATCCTATCGTTTCCATAGAAACGTATCTCGATTTAGATTGACAATGCAAGGGAATCCAGAGTATTTCATATGGACGCAAATTGTGTGTTAATTCGTCAATGTGAGGGAGCGAGGGATGCAGTAAAGGAGGAATAATGCATCGGAAAAGAGATACTCGGAACCCCAAAGAAAATCCTATCGTTTCCGTAGAAACGTATCTCGATTTAGAAGGACAATGCAGGGAATCCAGAGTATTTCATATGGACGCAAATTGTGTGTTAATTCGTCAATGTGAGGGAGCGAGGGATGCAGTAAAGAAGGAATAATGCATCGGAAAAGAGACACTCGGAACCCCAAAGAAAATCCTATCGTTTCCATAGAAACGTATCTCGATTTAGAAGGACAACGCAGGGAATCCAGAGTATTTCATATGGACGCAAATTGTATGTTAATTCGTCAATGTGAGGGAGCGAGGGATGCAGTGAAGGAGGAATAATGCATCGGAAAAGAGATACTCGGAACCCCAAAGAAAATCCTATCGTTTCCGTAGAAACGTATCTCGATTTAGAAGGACAATGCAGGGAATCTAGAGTATTTCATATGGACGCAAATTGTGTGTTAATTCATCAATGTGAGGGAGCGAGGGATGCAGTAAAGGAGGAATAATGCATCAGAAAAGAGATACTGGGAACCCCAAAGAAAATTCTAACGTTTCCGTAGAAACATATCTCGATTTAGAAGGACAATGCAGGGAATCCAGAGTATTTCATATGGACGCAAATTGTGTGTTAATTCGTCAATGTGAGGGAGTGAGGGATGATGTAAAGGGGGAATAATGCGTCGGAAAAGAGATACTCGGAACCCCAAAGAATATCCTATCGTTTCCGTAAAAAACGTATCTCGATTTAGAAGGACAATGCAGGGAATCCAGAGTATTCCATATGGACGCAAATTGTGTGTTAATTCGTCAATGTGAGGGAGCGAGGGATGCAGTAAAGGAGGAATAATGCATCGGATAAGCGATACACGGAACCCCAAAGAAAATCCTATCGTTTACGTAGAAACGTATCTCGATTTAGAAGGACAATGCAGGGAATCCAGAGTATTTCATATGGTCGCAAATTGTGTGCTAATTCGTCAATGTGAGGGAGCGAGAAATGCAGTAAAGTAGGAATAATGCATTGGAAAAGAGATACTCGGAACCCCAAAGAAAATCCTATCGTTTCCGTAGAAACGTATCTCGATTTAGAATGACAATGCAGGGAATCCAGAGTATATCATATGGACGCAAATTGTGTGTTAATTCGTCAATGTGAGCGAGCAAGGGATGCAGTAAAGGAGGAATAATGCATCGGAAAAGAGACACTCGGAAGCCCAAAGAAAATCCTATCGTTACCATAGAAACGTATCTCGATTTAGAAGGACAATGCAAGGGAATCCAGAGTATTTCATATGGACGCAAATTGTGTGTTAATTCGTCAATGTGAGGGAGCGAGGGATGCAGTAAAGGAGGAATAATGCATCGGAAAAGAGATACTCGGAACCCCAAAGAAAATCCTATCGTTTCCATAGAAACGTATCTCGATTTAGAAGGACAATTCAGGGAATCCAGAGTATTTCATATGGACGCAAATTGTGTGTTGATTCGTCAATGTGAGGGAGCGAGGGATGCAGTGAAGGAGGAATAATGCATCGGAAAAGAGATACTCGGAACCCCAAAGAAAATCCTATCGTTTCCGTAGAAACGTTTCTCGATTTAGAAGGACAATGCAGGGAATCCAGAGTATTTCATATGGACGCAAATTGTGTGTTAATTCGTCAATGTGAGGGAGCGAGGGATGCAGTAAAGGAGGAATAATGCATCGGAAAAGAGATACTCGGATCCCCAAAGAAAATCCTATCGTTTCCGTAGAAACGTATCTCGATTTAGAAGGACAATGCAGGGAATCCAGAGTATTTCATATGGACGCAAAATTTTAATTAATTCGTCAATGTGAGGGAGCGGGGGATGCAGTAAAGGAGGAACAATGCATCGGAAAAGAGATACTTGGAACCCCAAAGAAAATCCTATCGTTTCCGTAGAAACGTATCTCGATTTAGAAGGACAATGCAGGGAATCCAGAGTACTTCGTATGGACGCAAATTGTGTGTTAATTCGTCAATGTGAGGGAGCGAGGGATGCAGTAAAGGGGGAATAATGCATCGGAAAAGAGATACTTGGAACCCAAAAGAAAATCCTATCGTTTCCGTAGAAAAGTATCTCGATTTAGAAGGACAATGCAGGGAATCCAGAGTATTCCATATGGACGCAAATTGTGTGTTAATTCGTCAATGTGAGGGAGCGAGGGATGCAGTAAAGGAGGAATAATGCATCGGATAAGCGATACACGGAACCCCAAAGAAAATCCTATCGTTTACGTAGAAACGTATCTCGATTTAGAAGGACAATGCAGGGAATACAGAGTATTTCATATGGTCGCAAATTGTGTGTTAATTCGTCAATGTCAGGGAGCGAGAAATGCAGTAAAGTAGGAATAATGCATTGGAAAAGAGATACTCGGAACCCCAAAGAAAATCCTATCGTTTCCGTAGAAACGTATCTCGATTTATAAGGACAATGCAGGGAACCCAGAGTATATCATATGGACGCAAATTGTGAGTTAATTCGTCAATGTGAGGGAGCGAGGGATGCAGTAAAGGTGGAATAATGCATCGAAAAAGAGATACTCGGAACCCCAAAGAAAATCCTATCGTTTCCATAGAAACGTATCTCGATTTAGATTGACAACGCAGGGAATCCAGAGTATTTCATATGGACGCAAATTGTATGTTAATTCGTCAATGTGAGGGAGCGAGGGATGCAGTGAAGGAGGAATAATGCATCGGAAAAGAGATACTCGGAACCCCAAAGAAAATCCTATCGTTTCCGTAGAAACGTATCTCGATTTAGAAGGACAATGCAGGGAATCTAGAGTATTTCATATGGACGCAAATTGTGTGTTAATACGTCAATGTGAGGGAGCGAGGGATGCAGTAAAGGAGGAATAATGCATCAGAAAAGAGATACTGGGAACCCCAAAGAAAATTCTAACGTTTCCGTAGAAACATATCTCGATTTAGAAGGACAATGCAGGGAATCCAGAGTATTTCATATGGACGCAAATTGTGTGTTAATTCGTCAATGTGAGGGAGCGAGGGATGATGTAAAGGGGGAATAATGCGTCGGAAAAGAGATACTCGGAACCCCAAAGAATATCCTGTCGTTTCCGTAGAAACGTATCTCGATTTAGAAGGACAATGCAGGGAATCCAGAGTATTCCATATGGACGCAAATTGTGTGTTAATTCGTCAATGTGAGGGAGCGAGGGATGCAGTAAAGGAGGAATAATGCATCGGATAAGCGATACACGGAACCCCAAAGAAAATCCTATCGTTTACGTAGAAACGTATCTCGATTTAGAAGGACAATGCAGGGAAACCAGAGTATTTCATATGGTCGCAAATTGTGTGCTAATTCGTCAATGTGAGGGAGCGAGAAATGCAGTAAAGTAGGAATAATGCATTGGAAAAGAGATACTCGGAACCCCAAAGAAAATCCTATCGTTTCTGTAGAAACGTATCTCGATTTAGAATGACAATGCAGGGAATCCAGAGTATATCATATGGACGCAAATTGTGTGTTAATTCGTCAATGTGAGGGAGCAAGGGATGCAGTAAAGGAGGAATAATGCATCGGAAAAGAGACACTCGGAAGCCCAAAGAAAATCCTATCGTTACCATAGAAACGTATCTCGATTTAGAAGGACAATGCAAGGGAATCCAGAGTATTTCATATGGACGCAAATTGTGTGTTAATTCGTCAATGTGAGGGAGCGAGGGATGCAGTAAAGGAGGAATAATGCATCGGAAAAGAGATACTCGGAACCCCAAAGAAAATCCTATCGTTTCCATAGAAACGTATCTCGATTTAGAAGGACAATTCAGGGAATCCAGAGTATTTCATATGGACGCAAATTGTGTGTTGATTCGTCAATGTGAGGGAGCGAGGGATGCAGTGAAGGAGGAATAATGCATCGGAAAAGAGATACTCGGAACCCCAAAGAAAATCCTATCGTTTCCGTAGAAACGTTTCTCGATTTAGAAGGACAATGCAGGGAATCCAGAGTATTTCATATGGACGCAAATTGTGTGTTAATTCGTCAATGTGAGGGAGCGAGGGATGCAGTAAAGGAGGAATAATGCATCGGAAAAGAGATACTCGGAACCCCAAAGAAAATCCTATCGTTTCCGTAGAAACGTATCTCGATTTAGAAGGACAATGCAGGGAATCCAGAGTATTTCATATGGACGCAAATTGTAATTAATTCGTCAATGTGAGGGAGCGGGGGATGCAGTAAAGGAGGAACAATGCATCGGAAAAGAGATACTTGGAACCCCAAAGAAAATCCTATCGTTTCCGTAGAAACGTATCTCGATTTATAAGGACAATGCAGGGAACCCAGAGTATATCATATGGACGCAAATTGTGTGTTAATTCGTCAATGTGAGGGAGCGAGGGATGCAGTAAAGGGGGAATAATGCATCGGAAAAGAGATACTCGGAACCCAAAAGAAAATCCCACCGTTTCCGTAGAAAAGTATCTCGATTTAGAAGGACAATGCAGGGAATCCAGAGTATTCCATATGGACGCAAATTGCGTGTTAATTCGTCAATGTGAGGTTGCGAGGGATGCAGTAAAGGAGGAATAATGCATCGGATAAGCGATACACGGAACCCCAAAGAAAATCCTATCGTTTACGTAGAAACGTATCTCGATTTAGAAGGACAATGCAGGGAATCCAGAGTATCTCATATGGTCGCAAATTGTGTGTTAATTCGTCAATGTGAGGGAGCGAGAAATGCAGTAAAGTAGGAATAATGCATTGGAAAAGAGATACTCGGAACCCCAAAGAAAATCCTATCGTTTCCGTAGAAACGTATCTCGATTTATAAGGACAATGCAGGGAACCCAGAGTATATCATATGGACGCAAATTGTGAGTTAATTCGTCAATGTGAGGGAGCGAGGGATGCAGTAAAGGAGGAATAATGCATCGAAAAAGAGATACTCGGAACCCCAAAGAAAATCCTATCGTTTCCATAGAAACGTATCTCGATTTAGATTGACAATGCAAGGGAATCCAGAGTATTTCATATGGACGCAAATTGTGTGTTAATTCGTCAATGTGAGGGAGCGAGGGATGCAGTAAAGGAGGAATAATGCATCGGAAAAGAGATACTCGGAACCCCAAAGAAAATCCTATCGTTTCCGTAGAAACGTATCTCGATTTAGAAGGACAATGCAGGGAATCCAGAGTATTCCATATGGACGCAAATTGCGTGTTAATTCGTCAATGTGAGGTTGCGAGGGATGCAGTAAAGGAGGAATAATGCATCGGATAAGCGATACACGGAACCCCAAAGAAAATCCTATCGTTTACGTAGAAACGTATCTCGATTTATAAGGACAATGCAGGGAACCGAGAGTATATCATATGGACGCAAATTGTGAGTTAATTCGTCAATGTGAGGGAGCGAGGGATGCAGTGAAGGAGGAATAATGCATCGGAAAAGAGATACTCGGAACCCCAAAGAAAATCCTATCGTTTCCGTAGAAACGTATCTCGATTTAGAAGGACAATGCAGGGAATCTAGAGTATTTCATATGGACGCAAATTGTGTGTTAATTCGTCAATGTGAGGGAGCGAGGGATGCAGTAAAGGAGGAATAATGCATCAGAAAAGAGATACTGGGAACCCCAAAGAAAATTCTAACGTTTCCGTAGAAACATATCTCGATTTAGAAGGACAATGCAGGGAATCCAGAGTATTTCATATGGACGCAAATTGTGTGTTAATTCGTCAATGTGAGGGAGTGAGGGATGATGTAAAGGGGGAATAATGCGTCGGAAAAGAGATACTCGGAACCCCAAAGAATATCCTATCGTTTCCGTAAAAAACGTATCTCGATTTAGAAGGACAATGCAGGGAATCCAGAGTATTCCATATGGACGCAAATTGTGTGTTAATTCGTCAATGTGAGGGAGCGAGGGATGCAGTAAAGGAGGAATAATGCATCGGATAAGCGATACACGGAACCCCAAAGAAAATCCTATCGTTTACGTAGAAACGTATCTCGATTTAGAAGGACAATGCAGGGAATCCAGAGTATTTCATATGGTCGCAAATTGTGTGCTAATTCGTCAATGTGAGGGAGCGAGAAATGCAGTAAAGTAGGAATAATGCATTGGAAAAGAGATACTCGGAACCCCAAAGAAAATCCTATCGTTTCCGTAGAAACGTATCTCGATTTAGAATGACAATGCAGGGAATCCAGAGTATTTTATATGGACGCAAATTGTGTGTTAATTCGTCAATGTGAGGGAGCAAGGGATGCAGTAAAGGAGGAATAATGCATCGGAAAAGAGACACTCGGAAGCCCAAAGAAAATCCTATCGTTACCATAGAAACGTATCTCGATTTAGAAGGTCAATGCAAGGGAATCCAGAGTATTTCATATGGACGCAAATTGTGTGTTAATTCGTCAATGTGAGGGAGCGAGGGATGCAGTAAAGGAGGAATAATGCATCGGAAAAGAGATACTCGGAACCCCAAAGAAAATCCTATCGTTTCCATAGAAACGTATCTCGATTTAGAAGGACAATTCAGGGAATCCAGAGTATTTCATATGGACGCAAATTGTGTGTTGATTCGTCAATGTGAGGGAGCGAGGGATGCAGTGAAGGAGGAATAATGCATCGGAAAAGAGATACTCGGAACCCCAAAGAAAATCCTATCGTTTCCGTAGAAACGTTTCTCGATTTAGAAGGACAATGCAGGGAATCCAGAGTATTTCATATGGACGCAAATTGTGTGTTAATTCGTCAATGTGAGGGAGCGAGGGATGCAGTAAAGGAGGAATAATGCATCGGAAAAGAGATACTCGGATCCCCAAAGAAAATCCTATCGTTTCCGTAGAAACGTATCTCGATTTAGAAGGACAATGCAGGGAATCCAGAGTATTTCATATGGACGCAAAATTTTAATTAATTCGTCAATGTGAGGGAGCGGGGGATGCAGTAAAGGAGGAACAATGCATCGGAAAAGAGATACTTGGAACCCCAAAGAAAATCCTATCGTTTCCGTAGAAACGTATCTCGATTTAGAAGGACAATGCAGGGAATCCAGAGTACTTCGTATGGACGCAAATTGTGTGTTAATTCGTCAATGTGAGGGAGCGAGGGATGCAGTAAAGGGGGAATAATGCATCGGAAAAGAGATACTTGGAACCCAAAAGAAAATCCTATCGTTTCCGTAGAAAAGTATCTCGATTTAGAAGGACAATGCAGGGAATCCAGAGTATTCCATATGGACGCAAATTGTGTGTTAATTCGTCAA
The DNA here is from genome assembly GCF_023898315.1 of Schistocerca nitens. Lineage (NCBI taxonomy): Eukaryota > Metazoa > Arthropoda > Insecta > Orthoptera > Acrididae > Schistocerca > Schistocerca nitens. The sequence continues at coordinate 1,134,039,212 of NC_064615.1, read as the reverse complement.
TGTGAGGGAGCGAGGGATGCAGTAAAGGAGGAATAATGCATCGGATAAGCGATACACGGAACCCCAAAGAAAATCCTATCGTTTACGTAGAAACGTATCTCGATTTAGAAGGACAATGCAGGGAATACAGAGTATTTCATATGGTCGCAAATTGTGTGTTAATTCGTCAATGTCAGGGAGCGAGAAATGCAGTAAAGTAGGAATAATGCAATGGAAAAGAGATACTCGGAACCCCAAAGAAAATCCTATCGTTTCCGTAGAAACGTATCTCGATTTATAAGGACAATGCAGGGAACCCAGAGTATATCATATGGACGCAAATTGTGAGTTAATTCGTCAATGTGAGGGAGCGAGGGATGCAGTAAAGGTGGAATAATGCATCGAAAAAGAGATACTCGGAACCCCAAAGAAAATCCTATCGTTTCCATAGAAACGTATCTCGATTTAGATTGACAACGCAGGGAATCCAGAGTATTTCATATGGACGCAAATTGTATGTTAATTCGTCAATGTGAGGGAGCGAGGGATGCAGTGAAGGAGGAATAATGCATCGGAAAAGAGATACTCGGAACCCCAAAGAAAATCCTATCGTTTCCGTAGAAACGTATCTCGATTTAGAAGGACAATGCAGGGAATCTAGAGTATTTCATATGGACGCAAATTGTGTGTTAATTCGTCAATGTGAGGGAGCGAGGGATGCAGTAAAGGAGGAATAATGCATCAGAAAAGAGATACTGGGAACCCCAAAGAAAATTCTAACGTTTCCGTAGAAACATATCTCGATTTAGAAGGACAATGCAGGGAATCCAGAGTATTTCATATGGACGCAAATTGTGTGTTAATTCGTCAATGTGAGGGAGCGAGGGATGATGTAAAGGGGGAATAATGCGTCGGAAAAGAGATACTCGGAACCCCAAAGAATATCCTGTCGTTTCCGTAGAAACGTATCTCGATTTAGAAGGACAATGCAGGGAATCCAGAGTATTCCATATGGACGCAAATTGTGTGTTAATTCGTCAATGTGAGGGAGCGAGGGATGCAGTAAAGGAGGAATAATGCATCGGATAAACGATACACGGAACCCCAAAGAAAATCCTATCGTTTACGTAGAAACGTATCTCGATTTAGAAGGACAATGCAGGGAATCCAGAGTATTTCATATGGTCGCAAATTGTGTGCTAATTCGTCAATGTGAGGGAGCGAGAAATGCAGTAAAGTAGGAATAATGCATTGGAAAAGAGATACTCGGAACCCCAAAGAAAATCCTATCGTTTCTGTAGAAACGTATCTCGATTTAGAATGACAATGCAGGGAATCCAGAGTATATCATATGGACGCAAATTGTGTGTTAATTCGTCAATGTGAGGGAGCAAGGGATGCAGTAAAGGAGGAATAATGCATCGGAAAAGAGACACTCGGAAGCCCAAAGAAAATCCTATCGTTACCATAGAAACGTATCTCGATTTAGAAGGACAATGCAAGGGAATCCAGAGTATTTCATATGGACGCAAATTGTGTGTTAATTCGTCAATGTGAGGGAGCGAGGGATGCAGTAAAGGAGGAATAATGCATCGGAAAAGAGATACTCGGAACCCCAAAGAAAATCCTATCGTTTCCATAGAAACGTATCTCGATTTAGAAGGACAATTCAGGGAATCCAGAGTATTTCATATGGACGCAAATTGTGTGTTGATTCGTCAATGTGAGGGAGCGAGGGATGCAGTGAAGGAGGAATAATGCATCGGAAAAGAGATACTCGGAACCCCAAAGAAAATCCTATCGTTTCCGTAGAAACGTTTCTCGATTTAGAAGGACAATGCAGGGAATCCAGAGTATTTCATATGGACGCAAATTGTGTGTTAATTCGTCAATGTGAGGGAGCGAGGGATGCAGTAAAGGAGGAATAATGCATCGGAAAAGAGATACTCGGAACCCCAAAGAAAATCCTATCGTTTCCGTAGAAACGTATCTCGATTTAGAAGGACAATGCAGGGAATCCAGAGTATTTCATATGGACGCAAATTGTAATTAATTCGTCAATGTGAGGGAGCGGGGGATGCAGTAAAGGAGGAACAATGCATCGGAAAAGAGATACTTGGAACCCCAAAGAAAATCCTATCGTTTCCGTAGAAACGTATCTCGATTTAGAAGGACAATGCAGGGAATCCAGAGTACTTCGTATGGACGCAAATTGTGTGTTAATTCGTCAATGTGAGGGAGCGAGGGATGCAGTAAAGGGGGAATAATGCATCGGAAAAGAGATACTTGGAACCCAAAAGAAAATCCTATCGTTTCCGTAGAAAAGTATCTCGATTTAGAAGGACAATGCAGGGAATCCAGAGTATTCCATATGGACGCAAATTGTGTGTTAATTCGTCAATGTGAGGGAGCGAGGGATGCAGTAAAGGAGGAATAATGCATCGGATAAGCGATACACGGAACCCCAAAGAAAATCCTATCGTTTACGTAGAAACGTATCTCGATTTAGAAGGACAATGCAGGGAATACAGAATATTTCATATGGTCGCAAATTGTGTGTTAATTCGTCAATGTCAGGGAGCGAGAAATGCAGTAAAGTAGGAATAATGCATTGGAAAAGAGATACTCGGAACCCCAAAGAAAATCCTATCGTTTCCGTAGAAACGTATCTCGATTTATAAGGACAATGCAGGGAACCCAGAGTATATCATATGGACGCAAATTGTGAGTTAATTCGTCAATGTGAGGGAGCGAGGGATGCAGTAAAGGTGGAATAATGCATCGAAAAAGAGATACTCGGAACCCCAAAGAAAATCCTATCGTTTCCATAGAAACGTATCTCGATTTAGATTGACAATGCAAGGGAATTCAGAGTATTTCATATAGACGCAAAATGTGTGTTAATTCGTCAATGTGAGGGAGCGAGGGATGCAGTAAAGGAGGAATAATGCATCGGAAAAGAGATACTCGGCACCCCAAAGAAAATCCTATCGTTTCCGTAGAAACGTATCTCGATTTAGAAGGACAATGCAGGGAATCCAGAGTATTTCATATGGACGCAAATTGTGTGTTAATTCGGCAATGTGAGGGAGCGAGGGATGCAGTAAAGAAGGAATAATGCATCGGAAAAGAGACACTCGGAACCCCAAAGAAAATCCTATCGTTTCCGTAGAAACGTATCTCGATTTAGAAGGACAATGCAGAGAATCCAGAGTATTTCATATGGACGCAAATTGTGTGTTAATTCGTCAATGTGAGGGAGCGAGGGATGCAGTAAAAGAGGAATGACGCATCGGGAAAGAGATACTCGGAACCCCAAAGAAAATCCTCTCGTTTCCGTAGAAACGTATCTCGATTTAGAAGGACAATGCAAGGGAATCCAGAGTATTTCATATGGACGCAAATTGTGTGTTAATTCGTCAATGTGACGGAGCGAGGGATGCAGTAAAAGAGCAATAATGCATCGGAAAAGAGATACTCGGAACCCCAAAGAAAATCCTATCGTTTCCATAGAACCGTATCTCGATTTAGAAGGACAATTCAGGGAATCCAGAGTATTTCATATGGACGCAAATTGTGTGTTAATTCGTCAATGTGAGGGAGCGTGGGATGCAGTAAAGGAGGAATAATGCATCGGAAAAGAGATACTCGGAACCCCAAAGAAAATCCTATCGTTTCCGTAGAAACGTATCTCGATTTAGAAGGACAATGCAGGGAATCCAGAGTATTTCATATGGACGCAAATTGTGTGTTAATTCGTCAATGTGAGGGAGCGGGGGATGCAGTAAAGGAGGAACAATGCATCGGAAAAGAGATACTTGTAACCCCAAAGAAAATCCTATCGTTTCCGTAGAAACGTATCTCGATTTAGAAGGACAATGCAGGGAATCCAGAGTATTTCGTATGGACGCAAATTGTGTGTTAATTCGTCAATGTGAGGGAGCGAGGGATGCAGTAAAGGGGGAATAATGCATCGGAAAAGAGATACTCGGAACCCAAAAGAAAATCCCACCGTTTCCGTAGAAAAGTATCTCGATTTAGAAGGACAATGCAGGGAATCCAGAGTATTCCATATGGACGCAAATTGCGTGTTAATTCGTCAATGTGAGGTTGCGAGGGATGCAGTACAGGAGGAATAATGCATCGGAAAAGAGATACACGGAACCCCAAAGAAAATCCTATCGTTTACGTAGAAACGTATCTCGATTTAGAAGGACAATGCAGGGAATCCAGAGTATCTCATATGGTCGCAAATTGTGTGTTAATTCGTCAATGTGAGGGAGCGAGAAATGCAGTAAAGTAGGAATAATGCATTGGAAAAGAGATACTCGGAACCCCAAAGAAAATCCTATCGTTTCCGTAGAAACGTATCTCGATTTATAAGGACAATGCAGGGAACCCAGAGTATATCATATGGACGCAAATTGTGAGTTAATTCGTCAATGTGAGGGAGCGAGGGATGCAGTAAAGGAGGAATAATGCATCGAAAAAGAGATACTCGGAACCCCAAAGAAAATCCTATCGTTTCCATAGAAACGTATCTCGATTTAGATTGACAATGCAAGGGAATCCAGAGTATTTCATATGGACGCAAATTGTGAGTTAATTCGTCAATGTGAGGGAGCGAGGGATGCAGTAAAGGAGGAATAATGCATCGGAAAAGAGATACTCGGAACCCCAAAGAAAATCCTATCGTTTCCGTAGAAACGTATCTCGATTTAGAAGGACAATGCAGGGAATCCAGAGTATTTCATATGGAAGCAAATTGTGTGTTAATTCGTCAATGTGAGGGAGCGAGGGATGCAGTAACGGAGGAATAATGCATCGGAAAAGAGACACTCGGAACCCCAAAGAAAATCCTGTCGTTTCCGTAGAAACGTATCTCGATTTAGAAGGACAATGCAGGGAATCCAGAGTATTTCATATGGACGCAAATTGTGTGTTAATTCGTCAATGTGAGGGAGCGAGGGATGCAGTAAAGGAGGAATAATGCATCGGAAAAGAGATACTCGGAACCCCAAAGAAAATCCTATCGTTTCCGTAGAAACGTATCTCGATTTAGAAGGACAATGCAGGGAATCCAGAGTATTTCATATGGACGCAAATTGTTGTTAATTCGTCAATGTGAGGGAGCGGGGGATGCAGTAAAAGAGGAACAATGCATCGGAAAAGAGATACTTGGAACCCCAAAGAAAATCCTATCGTTTCCGTAGAAACGTATCTCGATTTAGAAGGACAATGCAGGGAATCCAGAGTATTTCGTATGGACGCAAATTCTGTGTTAATTCGTCAATGTGAGGGAGCGAGGGATGCAGTAAAGGGGGAATAATGCATCGGAAAAGAGATACTCGGAACCCCAAGGAAAATCCTTTCGTTTCCGTAGAAAAGTATCTCGATTTAGAAGGTCAATGCAGGGAATCCAGAGTATTCCATATGGACGCAAATTGTGTGTTAATTCGTCAATGTGAGGGAGCGAGGGATGCAGTAAAGGAGGAATAATCCATCGGATAAGCGATACACGGAACCCCAAAGAAAATCCTATCGTTTACGTAGAAACGTATCTCGATTTAGAAGGACAATGCAGGGAATCCAGAGTATTTCATATGGTCGCAAATTATGTGTTAATTCGTCAATGTGAGGGAGCGAGAAATGCAGTAAAGTAGGAATAATGCATTGGAAAAGAGATACTCGGAACCCCAAAGAAAATCCTATCGTTTCCGTAGAAACGTATCTCGATTTATAAGGACAATGCAGGGAACCCAGAGTATATCATATGGACGCAAATTGTGAGTTAATTCGTCAATGTGAGGGAGCGAGGGATGCAGTAAAGGAGGAATAATGCATCGAAAAAGAGATACTCGGAACCCCAAAGAAAATCCTATCGTTTCCATAGAAACGTATCTCGATTTAGATTGACAATGCAATGGAATCCAGAGTATTTCATATGGACGCAAATTGTGTGTTAATTCGTCAATGTGAGGGAGCGAGGGATGCAGTAAAGGAGGAATAATGCATCGGAAAAGAGATACTCGGAACCCCAAAGAAAATCCTATCGTTTCCGTAGAAACGTATCTCGATTTAGAAGGACAATGCAGGGAATCCAGAGTATTTCATATGGACGCAAATTGTGTGTTAATTCGTCAATGTGAGGGAGCGAGGGATGCAGTAAAGAAGGAATAATGCATCGGAAAAGAGACACTCGGAACCCCAAAGAAAATCCTATCGTTTCCGTAGAAACGTATCTCGATTTAGAAGGACAATGCAGGGAATCCAGAGTATTTCATATGGACGCAAATTGTTGTTAATTCGTCAATGTGAGGGAGCGGGGGATGCAGTAAAGGAGGAACAATGCATCGGAAAAGAGATACTTGGAACCCCAAAGAAAATCCTATCGTTTCCGTAGAAACGTATCTCGATTTAGAAGGACAATGCAGGGAATCCAGAGTATTTCATATGGACGCAAATTGTGTGTTAATTCGTCAATGTGAGGGAGCGAGGGATGCAGTAAAGGGGGAATAATGCATCAGAAAAGAGATACTCGGAACCCCAAAGAAAATCCTATCGTTTCCGAAGAAACGTATCTCGATTTAGAAGGACAATGCAGGGAATCCAGAGTATTCCATATGGACGCAAATTGTGTGTTAATTCGTCAATGTGAGGGAGCGAGGGATGCAGTAAAGGAGGAATAATGCATCGGATAAGCGATACACGGAACCCCAAAGAAAATCCTATCGCTTACGTAGAAACGTATCTCGATTTAGCAGGACAATGCAGGGAATCCAGAGTATTTCATATGGTCGCAAATTGTGTGTTAATTCGTCAATGTGAGGGAGCGAGAAATGCAGTAAAGTAGGAATAATGCATTGGAAAAGAGATACTCGGAACCCCAAAGAAAATCCTATCGTTTCCGTAGAAACGTATCTCGATTTAGAAGGACAATGCAGGGAATCCAGAGTATATCATATGGATGCAAATCGTGTGTTAATTCGTCAATGTGAGGGAGCGAGGGATGCAGTAAAGGAGGAATAATGCATCGGAAAAGAGATACTCGGAACCCCAAAGAAAATCCTATCGTTTCCGTAGAAACATATCTCGATTTAGAAGGACAATGCAGGGAATCCAGAGTATTTCATATGGACGCAAATTGTGTGTTAATTCGTCAATGTGAGGGAGCGAGGGATGCAGTGAAGGAGGAATAATGTATCGGAAAAGAGATACTCGGAACCCAAAAGAAAATCCTATCGTTTCCGTAGAAACGTATCTCGATTTAGAAGAACAATGCAGGGAATCCAGAGTATTTCATATGGACGCAAATTGTGTGTTAATTCGTCAATGTGAGGGAGCGAGGGATGCAGTAAAGGAGGAATAATGCATCGGAAAGAGATACACGGAACCCCAAAGAAAATCCTATCGTTTCCGTAGAAACGTATCTCGATTTAGAAGGACAATGCAGGGAATCCAGAGTATTTCATATGGACGCAAATAGTGTGTTAATTCGTCAATGTGAGGGAGCGAGGGATGCAGTAAAGGAGGAACAATGCATCGGAAAGGAGATACTTGGAACCCCAAAGAAAATCCTATCGTTTCCGTAGAAACGTATCTCGATTTAGAAGGACAATGCAGGGAATCAAGAGTATTTCATATGGACGCAAATTGTGTGTTAATTCGTCAATGTGAGGGAGCGAGGGATGCAGTAAAGGGGGAATAATGCATCGGAAAACAGATACTCGGAACCCCAAAGGAAATCCTATCGTTTCCGTAGAAACGTATCTCGATTTAGAAGGACAATGCAACGAATCCAGAGTATTCCATATGGACGCAAATTGTGTGTTTATTCGTCAATGTGAGGGAGCGAGGGATGCAGTAAAGGAGGAATAATGCATCGTATAAACGATACACGGAACCCCAAGGAAAATCCTATCGTTTACGTAGAAACGTATCTCGATTTAGAAGGACAATGCAGGGAATCCAGAGTATTTCATATGGTCGCAAATTGTGTGTTAATTCGTCAATGTGAGGGAGCGAGAAATGCAGTAAAGTAGGAATAATGCATTGGAAAAGAGATACTCGGAACCCCAAACAAACTCCTATCGTTTCCGTAGAAACGTATCTCGATTTAGAAGGACAATGCAGGGAATCCAGAGTATATCATATGGACGCAAATTGTGTGTTAATTCGTCAATGTGAGGGAGCGAGAGATGCAGTAAAGGAGGAATAATGCATCGGAAAAGAGATACTCGGAACCCCAAAGAAAATCCTATCGTTTCCATAGAAACGTATCTCGATTTAGAAGGACAATGCAAGGGAATCGAGAATATTTCATATGGACGCAAATTGTGTGTTAATTCGTCAATGTGAGGGAGCGAGGGATGCAGTAAAGGAGGAATAATGCATCGGAAAAGAGATATTTGGAACCCCAAAGAAAATCCTATCGTTTCCGTAGAAACGTATCTCGATTTAGAAGGACAATGCAGGGAATCCAGAGTATTTCATATGGACGCAAATTGTGTGTTAATTCGTCAATGTGAGGGAACGAGCGATGCTGTAAAGAAGGAATTATGCATCGGAAAAGAGATACTCGGAACCCCAAAGAAAATCCTATCGTTTCCGTAGAAACGTATCTCGATTTAGAAGGACAATGCAGGGAATCCAGAGTATTTCATATGGACGCAAATTGTGTGTTAATTCGTCAATGTGAGGGAGCGAGGGATGCAGTAAAGGTGGAATAATGCATCGGAAAAGAGATACTCGGAACCCCAAAGAAAATCCTATCGTTTCCGTAGAAACGTATCTCGATTTAGAAGGACAATGCAGGGAATCCAGAGTATTTCATATGGACGCAAATTGTTGTTAATTCGTCAATGTGAGGGAGCGAGGGATACAGTAAAGGAGGAATAATGCATCGGAAAAGAGATACTCGACTCCCAAAAGAAAATCCTATCGTTTCCGTAGAAACGTATCTCATTTTAGAAAGATAATGCAGGGAACCCAGAGTATTTCATATGGACGCAAATTGTGTGATAATTCGGCAATGTTAGGGAGCGACGGATGCAGTAAAGGAGGAATAATGCATCGGAAAAGAGATATTCGGAACCCCAAAGAAAATCCTATCGTTTCCGTAGAAACGTATCTCGATTTAGAAGGACAATGCAAGGAATCCAGAGTATTTCATATGGACGCAAATTGTGTGTTAATTCGTCAATGTGAGGGAGCGAGGGATGCAGTAAGGGAGGAATAATGCATCCGTAAAGAGATACTCGGAACCCCAAAGAAAATCCTATCGTTTCCGTAGAAACGTATCTCGATTTAGAAGGACAATGCAGGGAATCCAGAGTAATTCATATGGACGCAAATTGTTGTTAATTCGTCAATGTGAGGGAGCGGGGGATGCAGTAAAGGAGGAACAATGCATCGGAAAAGAGATACTAGGAACCCCAAAGAAAATCCTATCGTTTCCATAGAAACGTATCTCGATTTAGAAGGACAATGCAGGGAATCCAGAGTATTTCATATGGTCGCAAATTGTGTGTTAATTCGTCAATGTGAGGGACTGAGAAATGCAGTAAAATAGGAATAATGCATTGGAAAAGAGATACTCGGAACCCCAAAGAAAATCCTATCGTTTCCGTAGAAACGTATCTCGATTTAGAAGGACAATACAGGGAATCCAGAGTATTTCATATGGAAGCAAATTGTGTGTTAATTCGTCAATGTGAGGGAGCGAGGGATGCAGTAAAGGAGGAATAATGCATCGGAAAAGAGATACACGACTCCCAAAAGAAAATCCTATCGTTTCCGTAGAAACGTATCTCGCCTTAGAAAGATAATGCAGGGAACCCAGAGTATTTCGTATGGACGCAATTTGTGTGTTAATTCGGCAATGTGAGGGAGCGAGGGATGCAGTACAGGAGGAATAATGCATCGGAAAAGAGATACTCGGAACCCCAAAGAAAATCCTATCGTTTCCGTAGAAACGAATCCCGATTTAAAAGGACAATGCAGGGAATCCAGAGTATTTCATATGGACGCAAATTGTGTGTTAATTCGTCAATGTGAGGGAACAAGGGATGCAGTAAAGGAGGAATAATGCATCGGAAAAGAGATACTCGGAACCCCAAAGAAAATCCTATCGTTTCCGTAGAAACGTATCTCGATTTAGAAGGACAATGCAGGGAATCCAGAGTATTTCATATGGACGCAAATTGTTGTTAATTCGTCAATGTGAGGGAGCGGGGGATGCAGTAAAGGAGGAACAATGCATCGGAAAAGAGATACTTATAACCCCAAAGAAAATCCTATCGTTTCCGTAGAAACGTATCTCGATGTAGAAGGACAATGCAGGGAATCCAGAGTATTTCATATGGACGCAAATTGTGTGTTAATTCGTCAATGTGAGGGAGCGAGGGATGCAGTAAAGGGGGAATAATGCATCGGAAAAGAGATACTCGGAACCCCAAAGAAAATCCTTTCGTTTCCGTAGAAACGTATCTCGATTTAGAAGGACAATGCAAGGAATCCAGAGTATTTCATATGGACGGAAATTGTGTGTTAATTCGTCAATGTGAGGGAGCGAGGGATGCAGTAAAGGAGGAATAATGCATCGGAAAACAGATACTCGACTCCCAAAAGATAATCCTATCGTTTCCGTAGAAACGTATCTCATTTTAGAAAGATAATGCAGGGAACCCATAGTTTTTCATATGGACGCAAATTGTTTGATAATTCGGCAATGTGAGGGAGCGAGGGATGCAGTAAAGGAGGAATAATGCATCGGAAAAGAGATACTCGGAACCCCAAAGAAAATGCTTTCGTTTCCGTAGAAACGTATCTCGATTTAGAAGGACAATGCAAGGAATCCAGAGTATTTCATATGGACGCAAATTGTGTGTTAATTCGTCAATGTGAGGGAGCGAGGGATGCAGTAAAGGAGTAATAATGCATCCGTAAAGAGATACTCGGAACCCCAAAGAAAATCCTATCGTCTCCGTAGAAACGTATCTCAATTTAGAAGGACAATGCAGGGAATCCAGAGTATTTCATATGGACGAAAATTGTGTGTCAATTCGTCAATGTGAGGGAGCGAGGGCTGCAGTAAAGGAGGAATAATGCATCGGAAAAGAGATACGCGGAACCCCAAAGAAAATCCTATCGTTTCAGTAGAAACGTATCTCGATTTAGAAGGACAATGCAGGGAATCCAGAGTATTTCATATGGACGCAAATTGTGTGTTAATTCGTCAATGTGAGGGAGCGAGGGATGCAGTAAAGGCGGAATAATGCATCGGAAAAGAGATACTCGGAACCCCAAAGAAAATCCTATCGTTTCCGTAGAAACGTATCTCGATTTAGAAGGACAATACAGGGAATCCAGAGTATTTCATATGGAAGCAAATTGTGTGTTAATTCGTCAATGTGAGGGAGCGAGGGATGCAGTAAGGGAGGAATAATGCAGCGGAAAAGAGATACTCGACTCCCAAAAGAAAATCCCATCGTTTCCGTAGAAACGTATCTCGCCTTAGAAAGATAATGCAGGGAACCCAGAGTATTTCATATGGACGCAATTTGTGTGTTAATTCGGCAATGTGAGGGAGCGAGGGATGCAGTACAGGAGGAATAATGCATCGGAAAAGAGATACTCGGAACCCCAAAGAAAATCCTATCGTTTCCGTAGAAACGTATCTCGATTTAGAAGGACAATGCAGGGAATCCTGAGTATTCCATATGGACGCAAATTGTGTGTTAATTCGTCAATGTGAGGGAGCGAGGGATGCAGTAAAGGAGGAATAATGCATCGGATGAGCGATACACGGAACCCCAAAGAAAATCCTATCGTTTACGTAGAAACGTATCGCGATTTAGAAGGACAATGCAGGGAATCCAGAGTATTTCATATGGTCGCAAATTGTGTGTCAATTCGTCAAAGTGAGGGAGCGAGAAATGCAGTAAAGTAGGAATAATGCATTGGAAAAGAGATACTCGGAACCCCAAAGAAAATCCTATCGTTTCCGTAGAAACGTATCTCGATTTAGAAGGACAATGCAGGGAATCCAGAGTATATCATATGGACGCAAATGGTGTGTTAATTCGTCAATGTGAGGGAGCGATGGATGCAGTACAGGAGGAATAATGCATCGGAAAACAGATACTCGACTCCCAAAAGAAAATCCTATCGTTTCCGTAGAAACGTATCTCATTTTAGAAAGATAATGCAGGGAACCCAGAGTATTTCATATGGACGCAAATTGTGTGATAATTCGGCAATGTGAGGGAGCGAGGGATGCAGTAAAGGAGGAATAATGCATCGGAAAAGAGATACTCGGAACCCCAAAGAAAATCCTTTCGTTTCCGTAGAAACGTATCTCGATTTAGAAGGACAATGCAAGGAATCCAGAGTATTTCATATGGACGCAAATTGTGTGTTAATTCGTCAATGTGAGGGAGCGAGGGATGCAGTAAACGAGGAATAATGCATCCGTAAAGAGATACTCGGAACCCCAAAGAAAATCCTATCGTTTCCGTAGAAACGTATCTCGATTTAGAAGGACAATGCAGGGAATCCAGAGTATTTCATATGGACGCAAATTGTGTGTTAATTCGTCAATGTGAGGGAGCGAGGGATGCAGTAAAGGAGGAATAATGCATCGGAAAAGAGATACGCGGAACCCCAAAGAAAATCCTATCGTTTCCGTAGAAACGTATCTCGATTTAGAAGGACAATGCAGGGAATCCAGAGTATTTCATATGGACGCAAATTGTGTGTTAATTCGTCAATGTGAGGGAGCGAGGGATGCAGTAAAGGAGGAATAATGCATCGGAAAACAGATACTCGACTCCCAAAAGATAATCCTATCGTTTCCGTAGAAACGTATCTCATTTTAGAAAGATAATGCAGGGAACCCAGAGTTTTTCATATGGACGCAAATTGTGTGATAATTCGGCAATGTGAGGGAGCGAGGGATGCAGTAAAGGAGGAATAATGCATCGGAAAAGAGATACTCGGAACCCCAAAGAAAATCCTTTCGTTTCCGTAGAAACGTATCTCGATTTAGAAGGACAATGCAAGGAATCCAGAGTATTTCATATGGACGCAAATTGTGTGTTAATTCGTCAATGTGAGAGAGCGAGGGATGCAGTAAAGGAGGAATAATGCATCCGTAAAGAGATACTCGGAACCCCAAAGAAAATCGTATCGTTTCCGTAGAAACGTATCTCGATTTAGAAGGACAATGCAGGGAATCCAGAGTATTTCATATGGACGAAAATTGTGTGTTAATTCGTCAATGTGAGGGAGCGAGGGATGCAGTAAAGGAGGAATAATGCATCGGAAATGATATACGCGGAACCCCAAAGAAAATCCAATCGTTTCCGTAGAAACGTATCTCGATTTAGAAGGACAATGCAGGGAATCCAGAGTATTTCATATGGACGCAAATTGTGTGTTAATTCGTCAATGTGAGGGAGCGAGGGATGCAGTAAAGGAGGAATAATGCATCGGAAAAGAGATACTCGGAACCCCAAAGAAAATCCTATCGTTTCCGTAGAAACGTATCTTGATTTAGAAGTACAATGCAGGGAATCCAGAGTATTTCATATGGACGCAAATTGTGTGTTAATTCGACAATGTGAGGGAGCGAGGGATGCAGTAAAGGCGGAATAATGCATCGGAAAAGAGATACACGGAACCCCAAAGAAAATCCTATCGTTTCCGTAGAAACGTATCTCGATTTAGAAGGACAATACAGGGAATCCAGAGTATTTCATATGGAAGCAAATTGTGTGTTAATTCGTCAATGTGAGGGAGCGAGGGATGCAGTAAAGGAGGAATAATGCATCGGAAAAGAGATACTCGACTCCCAAAAGAAAATCCTATCGTTTCCGTAGAAACGTATCTCGCCTTAGAAAGATAATGCAGGGAACCCAGAGTATTTCATATGGACGCAATTTGTGTGTTAATTCGGCAATGTGAGGGAGCGAGGGATGCAGTACAGGAGGAATAATGCATCGGAAAAGAGATACTCGGAACCCCAAAGAAAATCCTATCGTTTCCGTAGAAACGAATCCCGATTTAGAAGGACAATGCAGGGAATCCAGAGTATTTCATATGGACGCAAATTGTGTGTTAATTCGTCAATGTGAGGGAACAAGGGATGCAGTAAAGGAGGAATAATGCATCGGAAAAGAGATACTCGGATCCCCAAAGAAAATCCTATCGTTTCCGTAGAAACGTATCTCGATTTAGAAGGACAATGAAGGGAATCCTGAGTATTCCATATGGACGCAAATTGTGTGTTAATTCGTCAATGTGAGGGAGCGAGGGATGCAGTAAAGGAGGAATAATGCATCGGATAAGCGATAACGGAACCCCAAAGAAAATCCTATCGTTTACGTAGAAACGTATCGCGATTTAGAAGGACAATGCAGGGAATCCAGAGTATTTCATATGGTCGCAAATTGTGTGTTAATTCGTCAATGTGAGGGAGCGAGAAATGCAGCAAAGTAGGAATAATGCATTGGAAAAGAGATACTCGGAACCCCAAAGAAAATCCTATCGTTTCCGTAGAAACGTATCTCGATTTAGAAGGACAATGCAGGGAATCCAGAGTATATCATATGGACGCAAATTGTGTGTTAATTCGTCAATGTGAGGGAGCGAGGGATGCAGTAAAGGAGGAATAATGCATCGGAAAACAGATACTCGACTCCCAAAAGAAAATCCTATCGTTTCCGTAGAAACGTATCTCATTTTAGAAAGATAATGCAGGGAACCCAGAGTATTTCATATGGACGCAAATTGTGTGATAATTCGGCAATGTGAGGGAGCGCGGGATGCAGTAAAGGAGGAATAATGCATCGGAAAAGAGATACTCGGAACCCCAAAGAAAATCCTTTCGTTTCCGTAGAAACGTGTCTTGATTTAGAAGGACAATGCAGGGAATCCAGAGTATTTCATATGGACGCAAATTGTGTGTTAATTCGTCAATGTGAGGGAGCGAGGGATGCAGTAAAGGAGGAATAATGCATCGGAAAAGAGATACTCGACTCCCAAAAGAAAATCCTATCGTTTCCGTAGAAACGTATCTCGCTTTACAAAGATAATGCAGGGAACCCAGAGTATTTCATATGGACGCAATTTGTGTGTTAATTCGGCAATGTGAGGGAGCGAGGGATGCAGTACAGGAGGAATAATGCATCGGAAAAGAGATACTCGGAACCCCAAAGAAAATCCTATCGTTTCCGTAGAAACGAATCCTGATTCAGAAGGACAATGCAGGGAATCCAGAGTATTTCATATGGACGCAAATTGTGTGTTAATTCGTGAATGTGAGGGAGCGAGGGATGCAGTAAAGGGGGAATAATGCATCGGAAAAGAGATACTCGGAACCCCAAAGAAATTCCTATCGTTTCCGTAGAAACGTATCTCGCCTAAGAAAGATAATGCAGGGAACCCAGAGTATTTCATATGGACGCAATTTGTGTGTTAATTCGGCAATGTGAGGGAGCGAGGGATGCAGTACAGGAGGAATAATGCATCGGAAAAGAGATACTCGGAACCCCAAAGAAAATCCTATCGTTTCCGTAGAAACGAATCCCGATTTAGAAGGACAATGCAGGGAATCCAGAGTATTTCATATGGACGCAAATTGTGTGTTAATTCGTCAATGTGAGGGAACAAGGGATGCAGTAAAGGAGGAATAATGCATCGGAAAAGAGATACTCGGAACCCCAAAGAAAATCCTATCGTTTCCGTAGAAACGTATCTCGATTTAGAAGGACAATGCAGGGAATCCTGAGTATTCCATATGGACGCAAATTGAGTGTTAATTCGTCAATGTGAGGGAGCGAGGGATGCAGTAAAGGAGGAATAATGCATCGGATAAGCGATACACGAACCCCAAAGAAAATCCTTTCGTTTACGTAGAAACGTATCGCGATTTAGAAGGACAATGCAGGGAATCCAGAGTATTTCATATGGTCGCAAATTGTGTGTTAATTCGTCAATGTGAGGGAGCGAGAAATGCAGTAAAGTAGGAATAATGCATTGGAAAAGAGATACTCGGAACCCCAAAGAAAATCCTATCGTTTCCGTAGAAACGTATCTCGATTTAGAAGGACAATGCAGGGAATCCAGAGTATATCATATGGACGCAAATTGTGTGTTAATTCGTCAATGTGAGGGAGCGAGGGATGCAGTAAAGGAGGAATAATGCATCGGAAAACAGATACTCGACTCCCAAAAGAAAATCCTATCGTTTCCGTAGAAACGTATCTCATTTTAGAAAGATAATGCAGGGAACCCAGAGTATTTCATATGGACGCAAATTGTGTGATAATTCGGCAATGTGAGGGAGCGAGGGATGCAGTAAAGGAGGAATAATGCATCGGAAAAGAGATACTCGGAACCCCAAAGAAAATCCTTTCGCTTCCGTAGAAACGTATCTCGATTTAGAAGGACAATGCAAGGAATCCAGAGTATCTCATATGGACGCAAATTGTGTGTTAATTCGTCAATGTGAGGGAGCGAGGGATGCAGTAAAGGAGGAATAATGCATCCGTAAAGAGATACTCGGAACCCCAAAGAAAATCCTATCGTTTCCGTAGAAACGTATCTCGATTTAGAAGGACAATGCAGGGAATCCAGAGTATTTCATATGGACGCAAATTGTGTGTTAATTCGTCAATGTGAGGGAGCGAGGGATGCAGTAAAGGAGGAATAATGCATCGGAAAAGAGATACTCGGAACCCCAAAGAAAATCCTATCGTCTCCGTAGAAACGTATCTTGATTTAGAAGGACAATGCAGGGAATCCAGAGTATTTCATATGGACGCAAATTGTGTGTTAATTCGTCAATGTGAGGGAGCGAGGGATGCAGTAAAGGCGGAATAATGCATCGGAAAAGAGATACTCGGAACCCCAAAGAAAATCCTATCGTTTCCGTAGAAACGTATCTCGATTTAGAAGGACAATGCAGGGAATCTAGAGTATTTCATATGGAAGCAAATTGTGTTTTAATTCGTCAATGTGAGGGAGCGAGGGATGCAGTAAAGGAGGAATAATGCATCGGAAAAGAGATACTCGACTCCCAAAAGAAAATCCTATCGTTTCCGTAGAAACGTATCTCGCTTTACAAAGATAATACAGGGAACCCAGAGTATTTCATATGGACGCAATTTGTGTGTTAATTCGGCAATGTGAGGGAGCGAGGATGCAGTACAGGAGGAATAATGCATCGGAAAAGAGATACTCGGAACCCCAAAGAAAATCCTATCGTTTCCGTAGAAACGAATCCCGATTTAGAAGGACAATGCAGGGAATCCAGAGTATTTCATATGGACGCAAATTGTGTGTTAATTCGTCAATGTGAGGGAGCGAGGGATGCAGTAAAGGGGGAATAATGCATCGGAAAAGAGATACTCGGAACCCCAAAGAAATTCCTATCGTTTCCGTAGAAACGTATCTCGCCTTAGAAAGATAATGCAGGGAACCCAGAGTATTTCATATGGACGCAATTTGTGTGTTAATTCGGCAATGTGAGGGAGCGAGGGATGCAGTACAGGAGGAATAATGCATCGGAAAAGAGATACTCGGAACCCCAAAGAAAATCCTATCGTTTCCGTAGAAACGAATCCCGATTTAGAAGGACAATGCAGGGAATCCAGAGTATTTCATATGGACGCAAATTGTGTGTTAATTCGTCAATGTGAGGGAACAAGGGATGCAGTAAAGGAGGAATAATGCATCGGAAAAGAGATACTCGGAACCCCAAAGAAAATCCTATCGTTTCCGTAGAAACGTATCTCGATTTAGAAGGACAATGCAGGGAATCCTGAGTATTCCATATGGACGCAAATTGAGTGTTAATTCGTCAATGTGAGGGAGCGAGGGATGCAGTAAAGGAGGAATAATGCATCGGATAAGCGATACACGGAACCCCAAAGAAAATCCTTTCGTTTACGTAGAAACGTATCGCGATTTAGAAGGACAATGCAGGGAATCCAGAGTATTTCATATGGTCGCAAATTGTGTGTTAATTCGTCAATGTGAGGGAGCGAGAAATGCAGTAAAGTAGGAATAATGCATTGGAAAAGAGATACTCGGAACCCCAAAGAAAATCCTATCGTTTCCATAGAAACGTATCTCGATTAAGAAGGACAATGCAGGGAATCCAGAGTATATCATATGGACGCAAATTGTGTGTTAATTCGTCAATGTGAGGGAGCGAGGGATGCAGTAAAGGAGGAATAATGCATCGGAAAACAGATACTCGACTCCCAAAAGAAAATCCTATCGTTTCCGTAGAAACGTATTTCATTTTAGAAAGATAATGCAGGGATCCAGAGTATTTCATATGGACGCAAATTGTGTGATAATTCGGCAATGTGAGGGAGCGAGGGATGCAGTAAAGGAGGAATAATGCATCGGAAAAGAGATACTCGGAACCCCAAAGAAAATCCTCTCGCTTCCGTAGAAACGTATATCGATTTAGAAGGACAATGCAAGGAATCCAGAGTATCTCATATGGACGCAAATTGTGTGTTAATTCGTCAATTTGAGGGAGCGAGGGATGCAGTAAAGGAGGAATAATGCATCCGTAAAGAGATACTCGGAACCCCAAAGAAAATCCTATCGTTTCCGTAGAAACGTATCTCGATTTAGAAGGACAATGCAGGGAATCCAGAGTATTTCATATGGACGCAAATTGTGTGTTAATTCGTCAATGTGAGGGAGCGAGGGATGCAGTAAAGGAGGAATAATGCATCGGAAAAGAGATACGCGGAACCCCAAAGAAAATCCTATCGTTTCCGTAGAAACGTATCTCGATTTAGAAGGACAATGCAGGGAATCCAGAGTATTTCATATGGACGCAAATTGTGTGTTAATTCGTCAATGTGAGGGAGCGAGGGATGCAGTAAAGGAGGAATAATGCATCGGAAAAGAGACACTCGGAACCCCAAAGAAAATCCTATCGTTTCCGTAGAAACGTATCTTGATTTAGAAGGACAATGCAGGGAATCCAGAGTATTTCATATGGACGCAAATTGTGTGTTAATTCGTCAATGTGAGGGAGCGAGGGATGCAGTAAAGGCGGAATAATGCATCGGAAAAGAGATACTCGGAACCCCAAAGAAAATCCTATCGTTTCCGTAGAAACGTATCTCGATTTAGAAGGACAATGCAGGGAATCCAGAGTATTTCATATGGAAGCAAATTGTGTTTTAATTCGTCAATGTGAGGGAGCGAGGGCTGCAGTAAAGGAGGAATAATGCATCGGAAAAGAGATACTCGACTCCCAAAAGAAAATCCTATCGTTTCCGTAGAAACGTATCTCGCTTTAGAAAGATAATGCAGGGAACCCAGAGTATTTCATATGGACGCAATTTGTGTGTTAATTCGGCGATGTGAGGGAGCGAGGGATGCAGTACAGGAGGAATAATGCATCGGAAAAGAGATACTCGGAACCCCAAAGAAAATCCTATCGTTTACGTAGAAACGTATCTCGATTTAGAAGGACAATGCAGGGAATCCAGAGTATTTCATATGGTCGCAAATTGTGTGTTAATTCGTCAATGTGAGGGAACGAGAAATGCAGTAAAGTAGGAATAATGCATTGGAAAAGAGATACTCGGAACCCCAAAGAAAATCCTATCGTTTCCGTAGAAACGTATCTCGATTTAGAAGGACAATGCAGGGAATCCAGAGTATATCATATGGACGCAAATTGTGTGTTAATTCGTCAATGTGAGGGAGCGAGGGATGCTGTAAAGGAGGAATAATGCATCGGAAAACAGATACTCGACTCCCAAAAGAAAATCCTATCGTTTCCGTCGAAACGTATCTCATTTTAGAAAGATAATGCAGGGAACCCAGAGTATTTCATATGGACGCAATTTGTGTGTTAATTCGGCAATGTGAGGGAGCGAGGATGCAGTACAGGAGGAATAATGCATCGGAAAAGAGATACTCGGAACCCCAAAGAAAATCCTATCGTTTCCGTAGAAACGAATCCCGATTTAGAAGGACAATGCAGGGAATCCAGAGTATTTCATATGGACGCAAATTGTGTGTTAATTCGTCAATGTGAGGGAGCGAGGGATGCAGTAAAGGGGGAATAATGCATCGGAAAAGAGATACTCGGAACCCCAAAGAAATTCCTATCGTTTCCGTAGAAACGTATCTCGCCTTAGAAAGATAATGCAGGGAACCCAGAGTATTTCATATGGACGCAATTTGTGTGTTAATTCGGCAATGTGAGGGAGCGAGGGATGCAGTACAGGAGGAATAATGGATCGGAAAAGAGATACTCGGAACCCCAAAGAAAATCCTATCGTTTCCGTAGAAACGAATCCCGATTTAGAAGGACAATGCAGGGAATCCAGAGTATTTCATATGGACGCAAATTGTGTGTTAATTCGTCAATGTGAGGGAACAAGGGATGCAGTAAAGGAGGAATAATGCATCGGAAAAGAGATACTCGGAACCCCAAAGAAAATCCTATCGTTTCCGTAGAAACGTATCTCGATTTAGAAGGACAATGCAGGGAATCCTGAGTATTCCATATGGACGCAAATTGAGTGTTAATTCGTCAATGTGAGGGAGCGAGGGATGCAGTAAAGGAGGAATAATGCATCGGATAAGCGATACACGGAACCCCAAAGAAAATCCTTTCGTTTACGTAGAAACGTATCGCGATTTAGAAGGACAATGCAGGGAATCCAGAGTATTTCATATGGTCGCAAATTGTGTGTTAATTCGTCAATGTGAGGGAGCGAGAAATGCAGTAAAGTAGGAATAATGCATTGGAAAAGAGATACTCGGAACCCCAAAGAAAATCCTATCGTTTCCATAGAAACGTATCTCGATTAAGAAGGACAATGCAGGGAATCCAGAGTATATCATATGGACGCAAATTGTGTGTTAATTCGTCAATGTGAGGGAGCGAGGGATGCAGTAAAGGAGGAATAATGCATCGGAAAACAGATACTCGACTCCCAAAAGAAAATCCTATCGTTTCCGTAGAAACGTATTTCATTTTAGAAAGATAATGCAGGGATCCAGAGTATTTCATATGGACGCAAATTGTGTGATAATTCGGCAATGTGAGGGAGCGAGGGATGCAGTAAAGGAGGAATAATGCATCGGAAAAGAGATACTCGGAACCCCAAAGAAAATCCTCTCGCTTCCGTAGAAACGTATATCGATTTAGAAGGACAATGCAAGGAATCCAGAGTATCTCATATGGACGCAAATTGTGTGTTAATTCGTCAATTTGAGGGAGCGAGGGATGCAGTAAAGGAGGAATAATGCATCCGTAAAGAGATACTCGGAACCCCAAAGAAAATCCTATCGTTTCCGTAGAAACGTATCTCGATTTAGAAGGACAATGCAGGGAATCCAGAGTATTTCATATGGACGCAAATTGTGTGTTAATTCGTCAATGTGAGGGAGCGAGGGATGCAGTAAAGGAGGAATAATGCATCGGAAAAGAGATACGCGGAACCCCAAAGAAAATCCTATCGTTTCCGTAGAAACGTATCTCGATTTAGAAGGACAATGCAGGGAATCCAGAGTATTTCATATGGACGCAAATTGTGTGTTAATTCGTCAATGTGAGGGAGCGAGGGATGCAGTAAAGGAGGAATAATGCATCGGAAAAGAGACACTCGGAACCCCAAAGAAAATCCTATCGTTTCCGTAGAAACGTATCTTGATTTAGAAGGACAATGCAGGGAATCCAGAGTATTTCATATGGACGCAAATTGTGTGTTAATTCGTCAATGTGAGGGAGCGAGGGATGCAGTAAAGGCGGAATAATGCATCGGAAAAGAGATACTCGGAACCCCAAAGAAAATCCTATCGTTTCCGTAGAAACGTATCTCGATTTAGAAGGACAATGCAGGGAATCCAGAGTATTTCATATGGAAGCAAATTGTGTTTTAATTCGTCAATGTGAGGGAGCGAGGGCTGCAGTAAAGGAGGAATAATGCATCGGAAAAGAGATACTCGACTCCCAAAAGAAAATCCTATCGTTTCCGTAGAAACGTATCTCGCTTTAGAAAGATAATGCAGGGAACCCAGAGTATTTCATATGGACGCAATTTGTGTGTTAATTCGGCGATGTGAGGGAGCGAGGGATGCAGTACAGGAGGAATAATGCATCGGAAAAGAGATACTCGGAACCCCAAAGAAAATCCTATCGTTTACGTAGAAACGTATCTCGATTTAGAAGGACAATGCAGGGAATCCAGAGTATTTCATATGGTCGCAAATTGTGTGTTAATTCGTCAATGTGAGGGAACGAGAAATGCAGTAAAGTAGGAATAATGCATTGGAAAAGAGATACTCGGAACCCCAAAGAAAATCCTATCGTTTCCGTAGAAACGTATCTCGATTTAGAAGGACAATGCAGGGAATCCAGAGTATATCATATGGACGCAAATTGTGTGTTAATTCGTCAATGTGAGGGAGCGAGGGATGCTGTAAAGGAGGAATAATGCATCGGAAAACAGATACTCGACTCCCAAAAGAAAATCCTATCGTTTCCGTCGAAACGTATCTCATTTTAGAAAGATAATGCAGGGAACCCAGAGTATTTCATATGGACGCAATTTGTGTGTTAATTCGGCAATGTGAGGGAGCGAGGATGCAGTACAGGAGGAATAATGCATCGGAAAAGAGATACTCGGAACCCCAAAGAAAATCCTATCGTTTCCGTAGAAACGAATCCCGATTTAGAAGGACAATGCAGGGAATCCAGAGTATTTCATATGGACGCAAATTGTGTGTTAATTCGTCAATGTGAGGGAGCGAGGGATGCAGTAAAGGGGGAATAATGCATCGGAAAAGAGATACTCGGAACCCCAAAGAAATTCCTATCGTTTCCGTAGAAACGTATCTCGCCTTAGAAAGATAATGCAGGGAACCCAGAGTATTTCATATGGACGCAATTTGTGTGTTAATTCGGCAATGTGAGGGAGCGAGGGATGCAGTACAGGAGGAATAATGGATCGGAAAAGAGATACTCGGAACCCCAAAGAAAATCCTATCGTTTCCGTAGAAACGAATCCCGATTTAGAAGGACAATGCAGGGAATCCAGAGTATTTCATATGGACGCAAATTGTGTGTTAATTCGTCAATGTGAGGGAACAAGGGATGCAGTAAAGGAGGAATAATGCATCGGAAAAGAGATACTCGGAACCCCAAAGAAAATCCTATCGTTTCCGTAGAAACGTATCTCGATTTAGAAGGACAATGCAGGGAATCCTGAGTATTCCATATGGACGCAAATTGAGTGTTAATTCGTCAATGTGAGGGAGCGAGGGATGCAGTAAAGGAGGAATAATGCATCGGATAAGCGATACACGGAACCCCAAAGAAAATCCTTTCGTTTACGTAGAAACGTATCGCGATTTAGAAGGACAATGCAGGGAATCCAGAGTATTTCATATGGTCGCAAATTGTGTGTTAATTCGTCAATGTGAGGGAGCGAGAAATGCAGTAAAGTAGGAATAATGCATTGGAAAAGAGATACTCGGAACCCCAAAGAAAATCCTATCGTTTCCATAGAAACGTATCTCGATTAAGAAGGACAATGCAGGGAATCCAGAGTATATCATATGGACGCAAATTGTGTGTTAATTCGTCAATGTGAGGGAGCGAGGGATGCAGTAAAGGAGGAATAATGCATCGGAAAACAGATACTCGACTCCCAAAAGAAAATCCTATCGTTTCCGTAGAAACGTATTTCATTTTAGAAAGATAATGCAGGGATCCAGAGTATTTCATATGGACGCAAATTGTGTGATAATTCGGCAATGTGAGGGAGCGAGGGATGCAGTAAAGGAGGAATAATGCATCGGAAAAGAGATACTCGGAACCCCAAAGAAAATCCTCTCGCTTCCGTAGAAACGTATATCGATTTAGAAGGACAATGCAAGGAATCCAGAGTATCTCATATGGACGCAAATTGTGTGTTAATTCGTCAATTTGAGGGAGCGAGGGATGCAGTAAAGGAGGAATAATGCATCCGTAAAGAGATACTCGGAACCCCAAAGAAAATCCTATCGTTTCCGTAGAAACGTATCTCGATTTAGAAGGACAATGCAGGGAATCCAGAGTATTTCATATGGACGCAAATTGTGTGTTAATTCGTCAATGTGAGGGAGCGAGGGATGCAGTAAAGGAGGAATAATGCATCGGAAAAGAGATACGCGGAACCCCAAAGAAAATCCTATCGTTTCCGTAGAAACGTATCTCGATTTAGAAGGACAATGCAGGGAATCCAGAGTATTTCATATGGACGCAAATTGTGTGTTAATTCGTCAATGTGAGGGAGCGAGGGATGCAGTAAAGGAGGAATAATGCATCGGAAAAGAGACACTCGGAACCCCAAAGAAAATCCTATCGTTTCCGTAGAAACGTATCTTTATTTAGAAGGACAATGCAGGGAATCCAGAGTATTTCATATGGACGCAAATTGTGTGTTAATTCGTCAATGTGAGGGAGCGAGGGATGCAGTAAAGGCGGAATAATGCATCGGAAAAGAGATACTCGGAACCCCAAAGAAAATCCTATCGTTTCCGTAGAAACGTATCTCGATTTAGAAGGACAATGCAGGGAATCCAGAGTATTTCATATGGAAGCAAATTGTGTTTTAATTCGTCAATGTGAGGGAGCGAGGGCTGCAGTAAAGGAGGAATAATGCATCGGAAAAGAGATACTCGACTCCCAAAAGAAAATCCTATCGTTTCCGTAGAAACGTATCTCGCTTTAGAAAGATAATGCAGGGAACCCAGAGTATTTCATATGGACGCAATTTGTGTGTTAGTTCGGCGATGTGAGGGAGCGAGGGATGCAGTACAGGAGGAATAATGCATCGGAAAAGAGATACTCGGAACCCCAAAGAAAATCCTATCGTTTACGTAGAAACGTATCTCGATTTAGAAGGACAATGCAGGGAATCCAGAGTATTTCATATGGTCGCAAATTGTGTGTTAATTCGTCAATGTGAGGGAACGAGAAATGCAGTAAAGTAGGAATAATGCATTGGAAAAGAGATACTCGGAACCCCAAAGAAAATCCTATCGTTTCCGTAGAAACGTATCTCGATTTAGAAGGACAATGCAGGGAATCCAGAGTATATCATATGGACGCAAATTGTGTGTTAATTCGTCAATGTGAGGGAGCGAGGGATGCTGTAAAGGAGGAATAATGCATCGGAAAACAGATACTCGACTCCCAAAAGAAAATCCTATCGTTTCCGTCGAAACGTATCTCATTTTAGAAAGATAATGCAGG
Organism: Schistocerca nitens; assembly: GCF_023898315.1. Lineage (NCBI taxonomy): Eukaryota > Metazoa > Arthropoda > Insecta > Orthoptera > Acrididae > Schistocerca > Schistocerca nitens. The sequence goes on along the minus strand of NC_064615.1, from coordinate 1,134,013,939 downwards.
GAACCCAGAGTATTTCATATGGACGCAAATTGTGTGATAATTCGGCAATGTGAGGGAGAGAGGGATGCAGTAAAGGAGGAATAATGCATCGGAAAAGAGATACTCGGAACCCCAAAGAAAATCCTTTCGTTTCCGTAGAAACGTATCTCGATTTAGAAGGACAATGCAAGGAATCCAGAGTATTTCATATGGACGCAAATTGTGTGTTAATTCGTCAATGTGAGGGAGCGAGGGATGCAGTAAAGGAGGAATAATGCATCCGTAAAGAGATACTCGGAACCCCAAAGAAAATCCTATCGTTTCCGTAGGAACGTATCTCGATTTAGAAGGACAATGCAGGGAATCCAGAGTATTTCATATGGACGCAAATTGTGTGTTAATTCGTCAATGTGAGGGAGCGAGGGATGCAGTAAAGGAGGAATAATGCATCGGAAAAGAGATACGCGGAACCCCAAAGAAAATCCTATCGTTTCCGTAGAAACGTATCTTGATTTAGAAGGACAATGCAGGGAATCCAGAGTATTTCATATGGACGCAAATTGTGTGTTAATTCGTCAATGTGAGGGAGCGAGGGATGCAGTAAAGGCGGAATAATGCATCGGAAAAGAGATACTCGGAACCCCAAAGATAATCCTATCGTTTCCGTAGAAACGTATCTCGATTTAGAAGGACAATGCAGGGAATCCAGAGTATTTCATATGGAAGCAAATTGTGTGTTAATTCGTCAATGTGAGGGAGCGAGGGATGCCGTAAAGGAGGAATAATGCATCGGAAAAGAGATACTCGACTCCCAAAAGAAAATCCTATCGTTTCCGTAGAAACGTATCTCGCTTTAGAAAGATAATGCAGGGAACCCAGAGTATTTCATATGGACGCAATTTGTGTGTTAATTCGGCAATGTGAGGGAGTGAGGGATGCAGTACAGGAGGAATAATGCATCGGAAAAGAGATACTCGGAACCCCAAAGAAAATCCTATCGTTTCCGTAGAAACGAATCCCGATTTAGAAGGACAATGCAGGGAATCCAGAGTATTTCATATGGACGCAAATTGTGTGTTAATTCGTCAATGTGAGGGAGCGAGGGATGCAGTAAAGGAGGAATAATGCATCGGAAAAGAGATACTCGGAACCCCAAACAAAATCCTATCGTTTCCGTAGAAACGTATCTCGAATTAGAAGGACAATGCAGCGAATCCAGAGTATTTCATATGGACGCAAATTGTGTATTAATTCGTCAATGTGAGTTAGCGAGGGATGCAGTAAAGGAGGAATAATGCATCGGAAAAGAGATACTCGGAACCCCAAAGAAAATCCTATCGTTTCCGTAGTAACGTATCTCGATATATAAGGACAATGCAGGGAATCCGGAGTATATCATATGGACGCAAATTGTGTGTTAATTCGTCAATGTGAGGGAGCGAGGGATGCAGTAAAGGAGGAATAGATGCAGTAAAGGAGAAATAATGCATCGGAAAAGAGATACTCGACTCCCAAAAGAAAATCCTATCGTTTCCATAGAAACGTATCTCGTTTTAGAAAGATAATGCAAGGAACCCAGAGTATTTCATATGGACGCAAATTGTGTGTTAATTCGGCAATGTCAGGGAGCAAGGGATGCAGTAAAGGAGGAATAAGGCATCGGAAAAGAGATATTCGGAACCCCAAAGAAAATCCTATCGTTTCCGTAGAAACGTATCTCGATTTAGGAGGACAATGCAGGGAATCCAGAGTATTTCATATGGACGCAAATTGTGTGTTAATTCGTCAATGTGAGGGAGGGAGGAATGCAGTAAAGGAGGAATAATGCATCGGAAAAGAGATACGCGGAACCCCAAAGAAAATCCTATCGTTTCCGTAGAAACGTATCTCGATTTAGAAGGACAATGCAGGGAATCCAGAGTATTTCATATGGACGCAAATTGTGTGTTAATTCGTCAATGTGAGGGAGCGAGGGATGCAGTAAAGGAGGAATAATGCATCGGAAAAGAGATACTCGGAACCCCAAAGAAAATCCTATCGTTTCCGTAGAAACGTATCTTGATTTAGAAGGACAATGCAGGGAATCCAGAGTATTTCATATGGACGCAAATTGTGTGTTAATTCGTCAATGTGAGGGAGCGAGGGATGCAGTAAAGGCGGAATAATGCATCGGAAAAGAAATACTCGGAACCCCAAAGAAAATCCTATCGTTTCCGTAGAAACGTATCTCGAATTAGAAGGACAATGCAGGGAATCCAGAGTTTTTCATATGGACGCAAATTGTGTGTTAATTCGTCAATGTGAGGGAGCGAGGGATGCAGTAAAGGAGGAATAATGCATCGCAAAAGAGATACTCGACTCCCAAAAGAAAATCCTATCGTTTCCGTAGAAACGTATCTCGCTTTAGAAAGATAATGCAGGGAACCCAGAGTATTTCATATGGACGCAATTTGTGTGTTAATTCGGCAATGTGAGGGAGCGAGGGATGCAGTAAAGGAGGAATAATGCATCGGAAAAGAGATACTCGTAACCCCAAAGAAAATTCAATCGTTTCCGTAGAAACGAATCCCGATTTAGAAGGACAATGCAGGGAATCCAGAGTATTTCATATGGACGCAAATTGTGTGTTAATTTGTCAATGTGAGGGAACAAGGGATGCAGTAAAGGAGGAATAATGCATCGGAAAAGAGATACTCGAAACCCCAAAGAAAATCCTATCGTTTCCGTAGAAACGTATCTCGAATTAGAAGGACAATGCAGCGAATCCAGACTATTTCATATGGACGCAAATTGTGTGTTAATTCGTCAATGTGAGTTAGCGAGGGATGCAGTAAAGGAGGAATAATGCATCGGAAAAGAGATACTCGGAACCCCAAAGGAAATCCTGTCTTTTCCGTAGAAACGTATCTCCATTTAGAAGGACATTGCAGGGAATCCAGAGTATTTCATATGGACGCAAATTGTGTGTTAATTCGTCAATGTGAGGGAGCGAGGGATGCAGTAAAGGAGGAATAATGCATCGGAAAAGAGATACTCGGAACCCCAAAGAAAATCCTATCGTTTCCGTAGAAACGTATCTCGTTTTAGAAGGACAATGCAGGGAATCCAGAGTATTTCATATGGACGCAAATTGTGTGTTAATTCGTCAATGTGAGGGAGCGAGGGATGCAGTAAAGGATGAATAATGCATCGGAAAAGAGATACTCGGAACCCCAAAGAAAATCGTATCGTTTCCGTAGAAACGTATCTCGATTTAGAAGGACAATGCAGGGAATCCAGAGTAGTTCATATGGACGCAAAAAGAAAATCCTATCGTTTCCGTAGAAACGTATCTCGCTTTAGAAAGATAATGCAGGGAACCCAGAGTATTTCATATGGACGCAATTTGTGTGTTAATTCGGCAATGTGAGGGAGCGAGGGATGCTGTAATGGAGGAATAATGCATCGGAAAAGAGATACTCGTAACCCCAAAGAAAATCCTATCGTTTCCGTAGAAACGAATCCCGATTTAGAAGGACAATGCAGGGAATCCAGAGTATTTCATATGGACGCTAATTGTGTGTTAATTCGTCAATGTGAGGGAACAAGGGATGCAGTAAAGGAGGAATAATGCATCGGAAAAGAGATACTCAAAGAAAATCCTATCGTTTCCGTAGAAACGTATCTCGATTTAGAAGGACAATGCAGCGAATACAGAGTATTTCATATGGACGTAAATTGTGTGTTAATCCGTCAATGTGAGTTAGCGAGGGATGCAGTAAAGGAGGAATAATGCATCGGAAAAGAGATACTCGGAACCCCAAAAGAAATCCTGTCTTTTCCGTAGAAACGTATCTCGATTTAGAAGGACAATGCAGGGAATCCAGAGTATTTCATATGGACGCAAATTGCGTGTTAATTCGTCAATGTGAGGGAGCGAGGGATGCAGTAAAGGAGGAATAATGCATCGGAAAAGAGATACTCGGAACCCCAAAGAAAATCCTATCGTTTCCGTAGAAACGTATCTCGTTTTAGAAGGACAATGCAGGGAATCCAGAGTATTTCATATGGACGCAAATTGTGTGTTAATTCGTCAATGTGAGGGAGCGAGGGATGCAGTAAAGGAGGAATAATGCATCGGAAAAGAGATACGCGGAACCCCAAAGAAAATCCTATCGTTTCCGTAGAAACGTATCTCGATTCAGAAGGACAATGCAGGGAATCCAGAGTATTTCATATGGACGCAAATTGTGTGTTAATTCGTCAATGTGAGGGAGCGAGGGATGCAGTAAAGGAGGAATAATGCATCGGAAAAGAGATACTCGGAACCCCAAAGAAAATCCTATCGTTTCCGTAGAAACGTATCTTGATTTAGAAGGACAATGCAGGGAATCCAGGGTATTTCATATGGACGCAAATTGTGTGTTAATTCGTCAATGTGAGGGAGCGAGGGATGCAGTAAAGGCGGAATAATGCATCGGAAAAGAGATACTCGGAACCCCAAAGAAAATCCTATCGTTTCCGTAGAAACGTATCTCGATTTAGAAGGACAATGCAGGGAATCCAGAGTATTTCATATGGAAGCAAATTGTGTTTTAATTCGTCAATGTGAGGGAGCGAGGGATGCAGTAAAGGAGGAATAATGCATCGGAAAAGAGATACTCGACTCCCAAAAGAAAATCCTATCGTTTCCGTAGAAACGTATCTCGCTTTAGAAAGATAATGCAGGGAACCCAGAGTATTTCATATGGACGCAATTTGTGTGTTAATTCGGCAATGTGAGGGAGCGAGGGATGCTGTAATGGAGGAATAATGCATCGGAAAAGAGATACTCGTAACCCCAAAGAAAATCCTATCGTTTCCGTAGAAACGAATCCCGATTTAGAAGGACAATGCAGGGAATCCAGAGTATTTCATATGGACGCTAATTGTGTGTTAATTCGTCAATGTGAGGGAACAAGGGATGCAGTAAAGGAGGAATAATGCATCGGAAAAGAGATACCCAAAGAAAATCCTATCGTTTCCGTAGAAACGTATCTCGATTTAGAAGGACAATGCAGCGAATCCAGAGTATTTCATATGGACGTAAATTGTGTGTTAATCCGTCAATGTGAGTTAGCGAGGGATGCAGTAAAGGAGGAATAATGCATCGGAAAAGAGATACTCGGAACCCCAAAAGAAATCCTGTCTTTTCCGTAGAAACGTATCTCGATTTAGAAGGACAATGCAGGGAATCCAGAGTATTTCATATGGACGCAAATTGCGTGTTAATTCGTCAATGTGAGGGAGCGAGGGATGCAGTAAAGGAGGAATAATGCATCGGAAAAGAGATACTCGGAACCCCAAAGAAAATCCTATCGTTTCCGTAGAAACGTATCTCGTTTTAGAAGGACAATGCAGGGAATCCAGAGTATTTCATATGGACGCAAATTGTGTGTTAATTCGTCAATGTGAGGGAGCGAGGGATGCAGTAAAGGAGGAATAATGCATCGGAAAAGAGATACGCGGAACCCCAAAGAAAATCCTATCGTTTCCGTAGAAACGTATCTCGATTCAGAAGGACAATGCAGGGAATCCAGAGTATTTCATATGGACGCAAATTGTGTGTTAATTCGTCAATGTGAGGGAGCGAGGGATGCAGTAAAGGAGGAATAATGCATCGGAAAAGAGATACTCGGAACCCCAAAGAAAATCCTATCGTTTCCGTAGAAACGTATCTTGATTTAGAAGGACAATGCAGGGAATCCAGGGTATTTCATATGGACGCAAATTGTGTGTTAATTCGTCAATGTGAGGGAGCGAGGGATGCAGTAAAGGCGGAATAATGCATCGGAAAAGAGATACTCGGAACCCCAAAGAAAATCCTATCGTTTCCGTAGAAACGTATCTCGATTTAGAAGGACAATGCAGGGAATCCAGAGTATTTCATATGGAAGCAAATTGTGTTTTAATTCGTCAATGTGAGGGAGCGAGGGATGCAGTAAAGGAGGAATAATGCATCGGAAAAGAGATACTCGACTCCCAAAAGAAAATCCTATCGTTTCCGTAGAAACGTATCTCGCTTTAGAAAGATAATGCAGGGAACCCAGAGTATTTCATATGGACGCAATTTGTGTGTTAATTCGGCAATGTGAGGGAGCGAGGGATGCAGTACATGAGGAATAATGCATCGGAAAAGAGATACTCGGAACCCCAAAGAAAATCCTATCGTTTCCGTAGAAACGAATCCCGATTTAGAAGGACAATGCAGGGAATCCAGAGTATTTCATATGGACGCAAATTGTGTGTTAATTCGTCAATGTGAGGGAGCGAGGGATGCAGTAAAGGAGGAATAATGCATCGGAAAAGAGATACTCGGAACCCCAAACAAAATCCTATCGTTTCCGTAGAAACGTATCTCGAATTAGAAGGACAATGCAGGGAATCCTGAGTATTTCATATGGACGCAAATTGTGTATTAATTCGTCAATGTGAGTTAGCGAGGGATGCAGTAAAGGAGGAATAATGCATCGAAAAAGAGATACTCGGAACCCCAAAGAAAATCCTGTCTTTTCCGTAGAATCGTATCTCGATTTAGAAGCACAATGCAGGGAATCCAGAGTATTTCATATGGACGCAAATTGTGTGTTAATTCGTCAATGTGAGGGAGCGAGGGATGCAGTAAAGGATGAATAATGCATCGGAAAAGAGATACTCGGAACCCCAAAGAAAATCCTATCGTTTCCGTAGAAACGTATCTCGATATAGAAGGACAATGCAGGGAATCCGGAGTATATCATATGGACGCAAATTGTGTGTTAATTCGTCAATGTGAGGTAGTGAGGGATGCAGTAAAGGAGGAATAGATGCAGTAAAGGAGAAATAATGCATCGGAAAAGAGATACTCGACTCCCAAAAGAAAATCCTATCGTTTCCATAGAAACGTATCTCGTTTTAGAAAGATAATGCAAGGAACCCAGAGTATTTCATATGGACGCAAATTGTGTGTTAATTCGGCAATGTGAGGGAGCGAGGGATGCAGTAAAGGAGGAATAAGGCATCGGAAAAGAGATACTCGGAACCCCAAAGAAAGTCCTATCCTTTCCGTAGCAACGTATCTCGATTTAGGAGGACAATGCAGGGAATCCAGAGTATTTCATATGGACGCAAATTGTGTGTTAATTCGTCAATGTGAGGGAGCGAGGGATGCAGTAAAGGAGGAATAATGCATCGGAAAAGAGATACGCGGAACCCCAAAGAAAATCGTATCGTTTCCGTAGAAACGTATCTCGATTTAGAAGGACAATGCAGGGAATCCAGAGTATTTCATATGGACGCAAATTGTGTGTTAATTCGTCAATGTGAGGGAGCGAGGGATGCAGTAAAGGAGGAATAATGCATCGGAAAAGAGATACTCGGAACCCCAAAGAAAATCCTATCGTTTCCGTAGAAACGTATCTTGATTTAGAAGGACAATGCATGGAATCCAGAGTATTTCATATGGACGCAAATTGTGTGTTAATTCGTCAATGTGAGGGAGCGAGGGATGCAGTAAAGGCGGAATAATGCATCGGAAAAGAAATACTCGGAACCCCAAAGAAAATCCTGTCGTTTCCGTAGAAACGTATCTCGATTTAAAAGGACAATGCAGGGAATCCAGAGTATTTCATATGGACGCAAATTGTGTGTTAATTCGTCAATGTGAGGGAGCGAGGGATGCAGTAAAGGAGGAATAATGCATCGGAAAAGAGATACTCGCCTCCCAAAAGAAAATCCTATTGTTTCCGTAGAAACGTATCTCGCTTTAGAAAGATAATGCAGGGAACCCAGAGTATTTCATATGGACGCAATTTGTGTGTTAATTCGGCAATGTGAGGGAGCGAGGGATGCAGTAAAGGAGGAATAATGCATCGGAAAAGAGATACTCCTAACCCCAAAGAAAATCCTATCGTTTCCTTAGAAACGAATCCCGATTTAGAAGGACAATGCAGGGAATCCAGAGTATTTCATATGGACGCAAATTGTGTGTTAATTCGTCAATGTGAGGGAGCGAGGGATGCAGTAAAGGAGAAATAATGCATCGGAAAAGAGATACTCGGAACCCCAAACAAAATCCTATCGTTTCCGTAGAAACGTATCTCGAATTAGAAGGACAATGCAGCGAATCCAGAGTATTTCATATGGACGCAAATTGTGTATTAATTCGTCAATGTGAGTTAGCGAGGGATACAGTAAAGGAGGAATAATGCATCGGAAAACAGATACTCGGAACCCCAAAGAAAATCCTGTCTTTTCCGTAGAAACGTATCTCGATTTAGAAGGACAATGCAGGGAATCCAGAGTATTTCATATGGACGCAAATTGTGTGTTAATTCGTCAATGTGAGGGAGCGAGGGATGCAGTAAAGGATGAATAATGCATCGGAAAAGAGATACTCGGAACCCCAAAGAAAATCCTATCGTTTCCGTAGAAACGTATCTCGATATAGAAGGACAATGCAGGGAATCCGGAGTATATCATATGGACGCAAATTGTGTGTTAATTCGTCAATGTGAGGGAGTGAGGGATGCAGTAAAGGAGGTATAGATGCAGTAAAGGAGAAATAATGCATCGGAAAAGAGATACTCGACTCCCAAAAGAAAATCCTATCGTTTCCATAGAAACGTATCTCGTTTTAGAAAGATAATGCAAGGAACCCAGAGTATTTCATATGGACGCAAATTGTGTGTTAATTCGGCAATGTGAGGGAGCGAGGGATGCAGTAAAGGAGGAATAAGGCATCGGAAAAGAGATACTCGGAACCCCAAAGAAAATCCTATCGTTTCCGTAGAAACGTATCTCGATTTAGGAGGACAATGCAGGGAATCCAGAGTATTTTATATGGACGCAAATTGTGTGTTAATTCGTCAATGTGAGGGAGCGAGGGATGCAGTAAAGGAGGAATAATGCATCGGAAAAGAGATACGCGGAACCCCAAAGAAAATCGTATCGTTTCCGTAGAAACGTATCTCGATTTAGAAGGACCATGCAGGGAATCCAGAGTATTTCATATGGACGCAAATTGTGTGTTAATTCGTCAATGTGAGGGAGCGAGGGATGCAGTAAAGGAGGAATAAGGCATCGGAAAAGAGATACTCGGAACCCCAAAGAAAATCCTATCGTTTCCGTAGAAACGTATCTCGATTTAGGAGGACAATGCAGGGAATCCAGAGTATTTCATATGGACGCAAATTGTGTGTTAATTCGTCAATGTGAGGGAGCGAGGGATGCAGTAAAGGAGGAATAATGCATCGGAAAAGAGATACGCGGAACCCCAAATAAAATCGTATCGTTTCCGTAGAAACGTATCTCGATTTAGAAGGACAATGCAGGGAATCCAGAGTATTTCATATGGACGCAAATTGTGTGTTAATTCGTCAATGTGAGGGAGCGAGGGATGCAGTAAAGGAGGAATAATGCATCGGAAAAGAGATACTCGGAACCCCAAAGAAAATCCTATCGTTTCCGTAGAAACGTATCTTGATTTAGAAGGACAATGCAGGGAATCCAGAGTATTTCATATGGACGCAAATTGTGTGTTAATTCGTCAATGTGAGGGAGCGAGGGATGCAGTAAAGGCGGAATAATGCATCGGAAAAGAAATACTCGGAACCCCAAAGAAAATCCTATCGTTTCCGTAGAAACGTATCTCCATTTAAAAGGACAATGCAGGGAATCCAGAGTATTTCATATGGACGCAAATTGTGTGTTAATTCGTGCATGTGAGGGAGCGAGGGATGCAGTAAAGGAGGAATAATGCATCGGAAAAGAGATACTCGACTCCCAAAAGAAAATCCTATTGTTTCCGTAGAAACGTATCTCGCTTTAGAAAGATAATGCAGGGAACCCAGAGTATTTCATATGGACGCAATTTGTGTGTTAATTTGGCAATGTGAGGGAGCGAGGGATGCAGGAAAGGAGGAATAATGCATCGGAAAAGAGATACTCGTAACCCCAAAGAAAATCCTATCGTTTCCGTAGAAACGAATCCCGATTTAGAAGGACAATGCAGGGAATCCAGAGTATTTCATATGGACGCAAATTGTGTGTTAATTCGTCAATGTGAGGGAACAAGGGATGCAGTAAAGGAGGAATAATGCATCGGAAAAGAGATACTCGGAACCCCAAAGAAAATCCTATCGTTTCCGTAGAAACGTATCTCGAATTAGAAGGACAATGCAGCGAATCCAGACTATTTCATATGGACGCAAATTGTGTGTTAATTCGTCAATGTGAGTTAGCGAGGGATGCAGTAAAGGAGGAATAATGCATCGGAAAAGAGATACTCGGAACCCCAAAGGATATCCTGTCTTTTCCGTAGAAACGTATCTCGATTTAGAAGGACAATGCAGGGAATCCAGAGTATTTCATATGGACGCAAATTGTGTGTTAATTCGTCAATGTGAGGGAGCGAGGGATGCAGTAAAGGAGGAATAATGCATCGGAAAAGAGATACTCGGAACCCCAAAGAAAATCCTATCGTTTCCGTAGAAACGTATCTCGTTTTAGAAGGACAATGCAGGGAATCCAGAGTATTTCATATGGACGCAAATTGTGTGTTAATTCGTCAATGTGAGGGAGCGAGGGATGCAGTAAAGGAAGAATAATGCATCGGAAAAGAGATACTCGGAACCCCAAAAGAAATCCTGTCTTTTCCGTAGAAACGTATCTCGATTTAGAAGGACAATGCAGGGAATCCAGAGTATTTCATATGGACGCAAATTGTGTGTTAATTCGTCAATGTGAGGGAGCGAGGGATGCAGTAAAGGAGGAATAATGCATCGGAAAAGAGATACTCGGAACCCCAAAGAAAATCCTATCGTTTCCGTAGAAACGTATCTTGATTTAGAAGGACAATACAGGGACTCCAGAGTATTTCATATGGACGCAAATTGTGTGTTAATTCGTCAATGTGAGGGAGCGAGGGATGCAGTAAAGGCGGAATAATGCATCGGAAAAGAGGTACTCGGAACCCCAAAGAAAATCCTATCGATTCCGTAGAAACGTATCTCGATTTAAAAGGACAATGCAGGGAATCCAGAGTATTTCATATGGACGCAAATTGTGTGTTAATTCGTCAATGTGAGGGAGCGAGGGATGCAGTCAAGGAGGAATAATGCATCGGAAAAGAGATACTCGACTCCCAAAATAAAATCCTATCGTTTCCGTAGAAACGTATCTCGCTTTAGAAAGATAATGCAGGGAACCCAAAGTATTTCATATGGACGCAATTTGTGTGTTAATTCGGCAATGTGAGGGAGCGAGGGATGCAGTAATGGAGGAATAATGCATCGGAAAAGAGATACTCGTAACCCCAAAGAAAATCCTATCGTTTCCGTAGAAACGAATCCCGATTTAGAAGGACAATGCAGGGAATCCAGAGTATTTCATATGGACGCTAATTGTGTGTTAATTCGTCAATGTGAGGGAACAAGGGATGCAGTAAAGGAGGAATAATGCATCGGAAAAGAGATACTCGGAACCCCAAAGAAAATCCTATCGTTTCCGTAGAAACGTATCTCGAATTAGAAGGACAATGCAGCGAATCCAGAGTATTTCATATGGACGTAAATTGTGTGTTATTTCGTCAATGTGAGTTAGCGAGGCATGCAGTAAAGGAGGAATAATGCATCGGAAAAGAGATACTCGGAACCCCAAAAGAAATCCTGTCTTTTCCGTAGAAACGTATCTCGATTTAGAAGGACAATGCAGGGAATCCAGAGTATTTCATATGGACGCAAATTGTGTGTTAATTCGTCAATGTGAGGGAGCGAGGGATGCAGTAAAGGAGGAATAATGCATCGGAAAAGAGATACTCGGAACCCCAAAGAAAATCCTATCGTTTCCGTAGAAACGTATCTCGTTTTAGAAGGACAATGCAGGGAATCCAGAGTATTTCATATGGACGCAAATTGTGTGTTAATTCGTCAATGTGAGGGAGCGAGGGAGGCAGTAAAGGAGGAATAATGCATCGGAAAAGAGATACGCGGAACCCCAAAGAAAATCGTATCGTTTCCGTAGAAACGTATCTCGATTTAGAAGGACCATGCAGGGAATCCAGAGTATTTCATATGGACGCAAATTGTGTGTTAATTCGTCAATGTGAGGGAGCGAGGGATGCAGTAAAGGAGGAATAAGGCATCGGAAAAGAGATACTCGGAACCCCAAAGAAAATCCTATCGTTTCCGTAGAAACGTATCTCGATTTAGGACGACAATGCAGGGAATCCAGAGTATTTCATATGGACGCAAATTGTGTGTTAATTCGTCAATGTGAGGGAGCGAGGGATGCAGTAAAGGAGGAATAATGCATCGGAAAAGAGATACGCGGAACCCCAAATAAAATCGTATCGTTTCCGTAGAAACGTATCTCGATTTAGAAGGACAATGCAGGGAATCCAGAGTATTTCATATGGACGCAAATTGTGTGTTAATTCGTCAATGTGAGGGAGCGAGGGATGCAGTAAAGGAGGAATAATGCATCGGAAAAGAGATACTCGGAACCCCAAAGAAAATCCTATCATTTCCGTAGAAACGTATCTTGATTTAGAAGGACAATGCAGGGAATCCAGAGTATTTCATATGGACGCAAATTGTGTGTTAATTCGTCAATGTGAGGGAGCGAGGGATGCAGTAAAGGCGGAATAATGCATCGGAAAAGAAATACTCGGAACCCCAAAGAAAATCCTATCGTTTCCGTAGAAACGTATCTCCATTTAAAAGGACAATGCAGGGAATCCAGAGTATTTCATATGGACGCAAATTGTGTGTTAATTCGTGCATGTGAGGGAGCGAGGGATGCAGTAAAGGAGGAATAATGCATCGGAAAAGAGATACTCGACTCCCAAAAGAAAATCCTATTGTTTCCGTAGAAACGTATCTCGCTTTAGAAAGATAATGCAGGGAACCCAGAGTATTTCATATGGACGCAATTTGTGTGTTAATTTGGCAATGTGAGGGAGCGAGGGATGCAGGAAAGGAGGAATAATGCATCGGAAAAGAGATACTCGTAACCCCAAAGAAAATCCTATCGTTTCCGTAGAAACGAATCCCGATTTAGAAGGACAATGCAGGGAATCCAGAGTATTTCATATGGACGCAAATTGTGTGTTAATTCGTCAATGTGAGGGAACAAGGGATGCAGTAAAGGAGGAATAATGCATCGGAAAAGAGATACTCGGAACCCCAAAGAAAATCCTATCGTTTCCGTAGAAACGTATCTCGAATTAGAAGGACAATGCATCGAATCCAGACTATTTCATATGGACGCAAATTGTGTGTTAATTCGTCAATGTGAGTTAGCGAGGGATGCAGTAAAGGAGGAATAATGCATCGGAAAAGAGATACTCGGAACCGCAAAGGATATCCTGTCTTTTCCGTAGAAACGTATCTCGATTTAGAAGGACAATGCAGGGAATCCAGAGTATTTCATATGGACGCAAATTGTGTGTTAATTCGTCAATGTGAGGGAGCGAGGGATGCAGTAAAGGAGGAATAATGCATCGGAAAAGAGATACTCGGAACCCCAAAGAAAATCCTATCGTTTCCGTAGAAACGTATCTCGTTTTAGAAGGACAATGCAGGGAATCCAGAGTATTTCATATGGACGCAAATTGTGTGTTAATTCGTCAATGTGAGGGAGCGAGGGATGCAGTAAAGGAAGAATAATGCATCGGAAAAGAGATACTCGGAACCCCAAAAGAAATCCTGTCTTTTCCGTAGAAACGTATCTCGATTTAGAAGGACAATGCAGGGAATCCAGAGTATTTCATATGGACGCAAATTGTGTGTTAATTCGTCAATGTGAGGGAGCGAGGGATGCAGTAAAGGAGGAATAATGCATCGGAAAAGAGATACTCGGAACCCCAAAGAAAATCCTATCGTTTCCGTAGAAACGTATCTTGATTTAGAAGGACAATACAGGGACTCCAGAGGATTTCATATGGACGCAAATTGTGTGTTAATTCGTCAATGTGAGGGAGCGAGGGATGCAGTAAAGGCGGAATAATGCATCGGAAAAGAGGTACTCGGAACCCCAAAGAAAATCCTATCGATTCCGTAGAAACGTATCTCGATTTAAAAGGACAATGCAGGGAATCCAGAGTATTTCATATGGACGCAAATTGTGTGTTAATTCGTCAATGTGAGGGAGCGAGGGATGCAGTCAAGGAGGAATAATGCATCGGAAAAGAGATACTCGACTCCCAAAATAAAATCCTATCGTTTCCGTAGAAACGTATCTCGCTTTAGAAAGATAATGCAGGGAACCCAGAGTATTTCATATGGACGCAATTTGTGTGTTAATTCGGCAATGTGAGGGAGCGAGGGATGCAGTAATGGAGGAATAATGCATCGGAAAAGAGATACTCGTAACCCCAAAGAAAATCCTATCGTTTCCGTAGAAACGAATCCCGATTTAGAAGGACAATGCAGGGAATCCAGAGTATTTCATATGGACGCTAATTGTGTGTTAATTCGTCAATGTGAGGGAACAAGGGATGCAGTAAAGGAGGATTAATGCATCGGAAAAGAGATACTCGGAACCCCAAAGAAAATCCTATCGTTTCCGTAGAAACGTATCTCGAATTAGAAGGACAATGCAGCGAATCCAGAGTATTTCATATGGACGTAAATTGTGTGTTATTTCGCCAATGTGAGTTAGCGAGGCATGCAGTAAAGGAGGAATAATGCATCGGAAAAGAGATACTCGGAACCCCAAAAGAAATCCTGTCTTTTCCGTAGAAACGTATCTCGATTTAGAAGGACAATGCAGGGAATCCAGAGTATTTCATATGGACGCAAATTGTGTGTTAATTCGTCAATGTGAGGGAGCGAGGGATGCAGTAAAGGAGGAATAATGCATCGGAAAAGAGATACTCGGAACCCCAAAGAAAATCCTATCGTTTCCGTAGAAACGTATCTCGTTTTAGAAGGACAATGCAGGGAATCCAGAGTATTTCATATGGACGCAAATTGTGTGTTAATTCGTCAATGTGAGGGAGCGAGGGATGCAGTAAAGGATGAATAATGCATCGTAAAAGAGATACTCGGAACCCCAAAGAAAATCCTATCGTTTCTGTAGAAACGTATCTCGATATAGAAGGACAATGCAGGGAATCCGGAGTATATCATATGGACGCAAATTGTGTGTTAATTCGTCAATGTGAGGGAGCGAGGGATGCTGTAAAGGAGGAATAGATGCAGTAAAGGCGAAATAATGAATCGGAAAAGAGATACTCGACTCCCAAAAGAAAATCCTATCGTTTCCATAGAAACGTATCTCGTTTTAAAAAGATAATGCAGGGAACCCAGAGTATTTCATATGGACGCAAGTTGTGTGTTAATTCGGCAATGTGAGGGAGCGAGGGATGCAGTAAAGGAGGAATAATGCATCGGAAAAGAGATACTCGGAACCCCAAAGAAAATCCTATCGTTTCCGTAGAAACGTATCTCGATTTAGAAGGACAATGCAAGGAATCCAGAGTATTTCATATGGACGCAAATTGTGTGTTAATTCGTCAATACGAGGGAGCGAGGGATGCAGTAAAGGAGGAATAATGCATCGGAAGAGAGATACTCGGAACCCCAAAGAAAATCCTATCGTTTCCGTAGAAACGTATCTCGATTTAGAAGGACAATGCAGGGAATCCAGAGTATTTCATATGGACGCAAATTGTGTGTTAATTCGTCAATATGAGGGAGCGAGGGATGCAGTAAAGGAGGAATAATGCATCGGAAAAGAGATACTCGGAACCCCAAAGAAAATCCTATCGTTTCCGTAGAAACGTATCTCGATTTAGAAGCACAATGCAGGGAATCCAGAGTATTTCATATGGACGCAAATTGTGTGTTAATTCGTCAATGTGAGGGAGCGAGGGATGCAGTAAAGGAGGAATAATGCATCGGAAAAGAGATACTCGACTCCCAAAAGAAAATCCTATCGTTTCCGTAGAAACGTATCTCGCTTTAGAAAGATAATGCAGGGAACCCAGAGTATTTCATATGGACGCAATTTGTGTGTTAATTCGGCAATGTGAGGGAGCGAGGGATGCAGTAAAGGAGGAATAATGCATCGGAAAACAGATACTCGTAACCCCAAAGAAAATCCTATCGTTTCCGTAGAAACGAATCCCGATTTAGAAGGACAATGCAGGGAATCCAGAGTATTTCATATGGACGCAAATTGTGTGTTAATTCGTCAATGTGAGGGAACAAGGGATGCAGTAAAGGAGGAATAATGTATCGGAAAAGAGATACTCGGAACCCCAAAGAAAATCCTATCGTTTCCATAGAAACGTATCTCGAATTAGAAGGACAATGCAGGGAATCCAGAGTATTTCATATGGACGCAAATTGTGTGTTAATTCGTCAATGTGAGTTAGCGAGGGATGCAGTAAAGGAGGAATAATGCATCGGAAAAGAGATACTCGGAACCCCCAAAGGAAATACTGTCTTTTCCGTAGAAACGTATCTCGATTTAGAAGGACAATGCAGGGAATCCAGAGTATTTCATATGGACGCAAATTGTGTGTTAATTCGTCAATGTGAGGGAGCGAGGGATGCAGTAAAGGAGGAATAATGCATCGGAAAAGAGATACTCTTAACCCCAAAGAAAATCCTATCGTTTCCGTAGAAACGTATCTCGATTTACAAGGACAATGCAGGGAATCCAGAGTATTTCATATGGACGCAAATTGTGTGTTAATTCGTCAATGTGAGGGAGCGAGGGATGCAGTAAAGGAAGAATAATGCATCGGAAAAGAGATACGCGGAACCCCAAAGAAAATCCTATCGTTTCCGTAGAAACGTATCTCGATGTAGAAGGACAATGCAGGGAATCCAGGGTATTTCATATGGACGCAAATTGTGTGTTAATTCGTCAATGTGAGGGAGCGAGGGATGCAGTAAAGGAGGAATAATGCATCGGAAAAAAGATACTCGGAACCCCAAAGAAAATCCTATCGTTTCCGTAGAAACGTATCTTGATTTAGAAGGACAATGCAGGGAATCCAGAGTATTTCATATGGACGCAAATTGTGTGTTAATTCGTCAATGTGAGGGAGCGAGGGATGCAGTAAAGGCGGAATAATGCATCGGAAAAGAGATACTCGGAACCCCAAAGAAAATCCTATCGTTTCCGTAGAAACGTATCTCGATTTAGAAGGACAATGCAGGGAATCCAGAGTATTTCATATGGAAGCAAATTGTGTGTTAATTCGTCAATGTGAGGGAGCGAGGGATGCAGTAAAGGAGGAATAATGCATCGGAAAAGAGATACTCGACTCCCAAAAGAAAATCCTATCGTTTCCGTAGAAACGTATCTCGCTTTAGAAAGATAATGCAGGGAACCCAGAGTATTTCATATGGACGCAATTTGTGTGTTAATTCGGCAATGTGAGGGAGGGAGGGATGCAGTACAGGAGGAATAATGCATCGGAAAAGAGATACTCGGAACCCCAAAGAAAATCCTATCGTTTCCGTAGAAACGAATCCCGATTTAGAAGGACAATGCAGGGAATCCAGAGTATTTCATATGGACGCAAATTGTGTGTTAATTCGTCAATGTGAGGGAGCGAGGGATGCAGTAAAGGAGGAATAATGCATCGGAAAAGAGATACTCAGAACCCCAAACAAAATCCTATCGTTTCCGTAGAAACGTATCTCGAATTAGAAGGACAATGCAGGGAATCCAGAGTATTTCATATGGACGCAAATTGTGTGTTAATTCGTCAATATGAGGGAGCGAGGGATGCAGTAAAGGAGGAATAATGCATCGGAAAAGAGATACTCGGAACCCCAAAGAAAATCCTATCGTTTCCGTAGAAACGTATCTCGATTTAGAAGGACAATGCAGGGAATCCAGAGTATTTCATATGGACGCAAATTGTGTGTTAATTCGTCAATGTGAGGGAGCGAGGGATGCAGTAAAGGAGGAATAATGCATCGGAAAAGAGATACTCGACTCCCAAAAGAAAATCCTATCGTTTCCGTAGAAACGTATCTCGCTTTAGAAAGATAATGCAGGGAACCCAGAGTATTTCATATGGACGCAATTTGTGTGTTAATTCGGCAATGTGAGGGAGCGAGGGATGCAGTAAAGGAGGAATAATGCATCGGAAAAGAGATACTCGTAACCCCAAAGAAAATCCTATCGTTTCCGTAGAAACGAATCCCGATTTAGAAGGACAATGCAGGGAATCCAGAGTATTTCATATGGACGCAAATTGTGTGTTAATTCGTCAATGTGAGGGAACAAGGGATGCAGTAAAGGAGGAATAATGCATCGGAAAAGAGATACTCGGAACCCCAAAGAAAATCCTATCGTTTCCGTAGAAGCGTATCTCGAATTAGAAGGACAATGCATCGAATCCAGAGTATTTCATATGGACGCAAATTGTGTGTTAATTCGTGAATGTGAGTTAGCGAGGGATGCAGTAAAGGAGGAATAATGCATCGGAAAAGAGATACTCGGAACCCCAACGGAAATACTGTCTTTTCCGTAGAAACGTATCTCGATTTAGAAGGACAATGCAGGGAATCCAGAGTATTTCATATGGACGCAAATTGTGTGTTAATTCGTCAATGTGAGGGAGCGAGGGATGCAGTAAAGGAGGAATAATGCATCGGAAAAGAGATACTCGAAACCCCAAAGAAAATCCTATCGTTTCCGTAGAAACGTATCTCGTTTTAGAAAGACAATGCAGGGAATCCAGAGTATTTCATATGGACGCAAATTGTGTGTTAATTCGTCAATGTGAGGGAGCTAGGGATGCAGTAAAGGATGAATAATGCATCGGAAAAGAGATACTCGGAACCCCAAAGAAAATCCTATCGTTTCCGTAGAAACGTATCTCGATATAGAAGGACAATGCAGGGAATCCGGAGTATATCATATGGACGCAAATTGTGTGTTAATTCGTCAATGTGAGGGAGCGAGGGATGCAGTAAAGGAGGAATAGATGCAGTAAAGGCGAAATAATGCATCGGAAAAGAGATACTCGACTCCCAAAAGAAAATCCTATCGTTTCCATTGAAACGTATCTCGTTTTAGAAAGATAATGCACAGAACCCAGAGTATTTCATATGGACGCAAATTGTGTGTTAATTCGGCAATGTGAGGGAGCGAGAGATGCAGTAAAGGAGGAATAATGCATCGGAAAAGAGATACTCGGAACACCAAAGAAAATCCTATCGTTTCCGTAGAAACGTATCTCGTTTTAGAAGGACTATGCAGGGAATCCAGAGTATTTCATATGGATGCAAATTGTGTGTTAATTCGTCAATGTGAGGGAGCTAGGGATGCAGTAAAGGATGAATAATGCATCGGAAAAGAGATACTCGGAACCCCAAAGAAAATCCTATCGTTTCCGTAGAAACGTATCTCGATATAGAAGGACAATGCAGGGAATCCGGAGTATATCATATGGACGCATATTGTGTGTTAATTCGTCAATGTGAGGGAGCGAGGGATGCAGTAAAGGAGGAATAGATGCAGTAAAGGCGAAATAATGCATCGGAAAAGAGATACTCGACTCCCAAAAGAAAATCCTATCGTTTCCATTGAAACGTATCTCGTTTTAGAAAGATAATGCACAGAACCCAGAGTATTTCATATGGACGCAAATTGTGTGTTAATTCGGCAATGTGAGGGAGCGAGAGATGCAGTAAAGGAGGAATAATGCATCGGAAAAGAGATAGTCGGAACACCAAAGAAAATCCTATCGTTCCCGTAGAAACGTATCTCGCTTTAGAAGGACAATGCAAGGAATCCAGAGTATTTCATATGGACGCAAATTGTGTGTTAATTCGTCAATGTGAGGGAGCGAGGGATGCAGTAAAGGAGGAATAATGCATCGGAAAAGAGATACTCGGAACCCCAAAGAAAATCCTATCGTTTCCGTAGAAACGTATCTCGAATTAGAAGGACAATGCATCGAATCCAGAGTATTTCATATGGACGCAAATTGTGTGTTAATTCGTGAATGTGAGTTAGCGAGGGATGCAGTAAAGGAGGAATAATGCATCGGAAAAGAGATACTCGGAACCCCAACGGAAATACTGTCTTTTCCGTAGAAACGTATCTCGATTTAGAAGGACAATGCAGGGAATCCAGAGTATTTCATATGGACGCAAATTGTGTGTTAATTCGTCAATGTGAGGGAGCGAGGGATGCAGTAAAGGAGGAATAATGCATCGGAAAAGAGATACTCGAAACCCCAAAGAAAATCCTATCGTTTCCGTAGAAACGTATCTCGTTTTAGAAGGACAATGCAGGGAATCCAGAGTATTTCATATGGACGCAAATTGTGTGTTAATTCGTCAATGTGAGGGAGCTAGGGATGCAGTAAAGGATGAATAATGCATCGGAAAAGAGATACTCGGAACCCCAAAGAAAATCCTATCGTTTCCGTAGAAACGTATCTCGATATAGAAGGACAATGCAGGGAATCCGGAGTATATCATATGGACGCAAATTGTGTGTTAATTCGTCAATGTGAGGGAGCGAGGGATGCAGTAAAGGAGGAATAGATGCAGTAAAGGCGAAATAATGCATCGGAAAAGAGATACTCGACTCCCAAAAGAAAATCCTATCGTTTCCATTGAAACG
The DNA here is from genome assembly GCF_023898315.1 of Schistocerca nitens. NCBI lineage: Eukaryota > Metazoa > Arthropoda > Insecta > Orthoptera > Acrididae > Schistocerca > Schistocerca nitens. Next base: position 1,133,993,356 of record NC_064615.1, on the reverse strand, counting down.
TATCTCGTTTTAGAAAGATAATGCACAGAACCCAGAGTATTTCATATGGACGCAAATTGTGTGTTAATTCGGCAATGTGAGGGAGCGAGAGATGCAGTAAAGGAGGAATAATGCATCGGAAAAGAGATAGTCGGAACACCAAAGAAAATCCTATCGTTTCCGTAGAAACGTATCTCGATTTAGAAGGACAATGCAAGGAATCCAGAGTATTTCATATGGACGCAAATTGTGTGTTAATTCGTCAATGTGAGGGAGCGAGGGATGCAGTAAAGGAGGAATAATGCATCGGAAAAGAGATACTCGGAACCCCAAAGAAAATCCTATCGTTTCCGTAGAAACGTATCTTGATTTAGAAGGACAATGCAGGGAATCCAGAGTATTTCATATGGACGCAAATTGTGTGTTAATTCGTCAATGTGAGGGAGCGAGGGATGCAGTAAAGGCGGAATAATGCATCGGAAAAGAGATACTCGGAACCCCAAAGAAAATCCTATCGTTTCCGTAGAAACGTATCTCGATTTCGAAGGACAATGCAGGGAATCCAGAGTATTTCATATGGAAGCAAATTGTGTGTTAATTCGTCAATGTGAGGGAGCGAGGGATGCAGTAAAGGAGGAATAATGCATCGGAAAAGAGATACTCGACTCCCAAAAGAAAATCCTATCGTTTCCGTAGAAACGTATCTCGCTTTAGAAAGATAATGCAGGGAACCCAGAGTATTTCATATGGACGCAATTTGTGTGTTAATTCGGCAATGTGAGGGAGCGAGGGATGCAGTACAGGAGGAATAATGCATCGGAAAAGAGATACTCGGAACCCCAAAGAAAATCCTATCGTTTCCGTAGAAACGAATCCCGATTTAGAAGGACAATGCAGGGAATCCAGAGTATTTCATATGGACGCAAATTGTGTGTTAATTCGTCAATGTGAGGGAGCGAGGGATGCAGTAAAGGAGGAATAATGCATCGGAAAAGAGATACTCGGAACCCCAAACAAAATCCTGTCGTTTCCGTAGAAACGTATCTCGAATTAGAAGGACAATGCAGCGAATCCAGAGTATTTCATATGGACGCAAATTGTGTATTAATTCGTCAATGTGAGTTAGCGAGGGATGCAGTAAAGGAGGAATAATGCATCGGAAAAGAGATACTCGGAACCCTAAAGAAAATCCTGTCTTTTCCGTAGAAACGTATCTCTATTTAGAAGGACAATGCAAGGAATCCAGAGTATTTCATATGGACGCAAATTGTGTGTTAATTCGTCAATGTGATGGAGCGAGGGATGCAGTAAAGGAGGAATAATGCATCGGAAGAGAGATACTCGGAACCCCAAAGAAAATCCTATCGTTTCCGTAGAAACGTATCTCGCTTTAGAAAGATAATGCAGGGAACCCAGAGTATTTCATATGGACGCAATTTGTGTGTTAATTCGGCAATGTGAGGGAGCGAGGGATGCAGTAAAGGAGGAATAATGCATCGGAAAAGAGATACTCGTAACCCCAAAGAAAATCCTATCGTTTCCGTAGAAACGAATCCCGATTTAGAAGGACAATGCAGGGAATCCAGAGTATTTCATATGGACGCAAATTGTGTGTTAATTCGTCAATGTGAGGGAGCGAGGGATGCCGTAAAGGATGAATAATGCATCGGAAGAGAGATACTCGGAACCCCAAAGAAAATCCTATCGTTTCAGTAGAAACGTATCTCGATATAGAAGGACAATGCAGGGAATCCGGAGTATATCATATGGACGCAAATTGTGTGTTAATTCGTCTATGTGAGGGAGCGAGGGATGCAGTAAAGGAGGAATAGATGCAGTAAAGGCGAAATAATGCATCGGAAAAGAGATACTCGACTCCCAAAAGAAAATCCTATCGTTTCAATAGAAACGTATCTCGTTTTAGAAAGATAATGCAGGGAACCCAGAGTATTTCATATGGACGCAAATTGTGTGTTAATTCGGCAATGTGAGGGAGCGAGAGATGCAGTAAAGGAGGAATAATGCATCGGAAAAGAGATACTCGGAACCCCAAAGAAAATCCTATCGTTTCCGTAGAAACGTATCTCGATTTAGAAGGACAATGCAGGGAATCCAGAGTATTTCAAATGGACGCAAATTGTGTGTTAATTCGTCAATATGAGGGAGCGAGGGATGCAGTAAAGGAGGAATAATGCATCGGAAATGAGATACTCGGAACCCCAAAGGAAATCCTGTCTTTTCCGTAGAAACGTATCTCGATTTAGAAGGACATAGCAGGGAATCCAGAGTATTTCATATGGACGCAAATTGTGTGTTAATTCGTCAATGTGAGGGAGCGAGGGATGCAGTAAAGGAGGAATAATGCATCGGAAAAGAGATACTCGGAACCCCAAAGAAAATCCTATCGTTACCGTAGAAACGTATCTCGTTTTAGAAGGACAATGCAGGGAATCCAGAGTATTTCATATGGACGCAAATTGTGTGTTAATTCGTCAATGTGAGGGAGCGAGGGATGCCGTAAAGGATGAATAATGCATCGGAAGAGAGATACTCGGAACCCCAAAGAAAATCCTATCGTTTCAGTAGAAACGTATCTCGATATAGAAGGACAATGCAGGGAATCCGGAGTATATCATATGGACGCAAATTGTGTGTTAATTCGTCAATGTGAGGGAGCGAGGGATGCAGTAAAGGAGGAATAGATGCAGTAAAGGCGAAATAATGCATCGGAAAAGAGATACTCGACTCCCAAAAGAAAATCCTATCGTTTCAATAGAAACGTATCTCGTTTTAGAAAGATAATGCAGGGATCCCAGAGTATTTCATATGGACGCAAATTGTGTGTTAATTCGGCAATGTGAGGGAGCGAGAGATGCAGTAAAGGAGGAATAATGCATCGGAAAAGAGATACTCGGAACCCCAAAGAAAATCCTATCGTTTCCGTAGAAACGTATCTCGATTTAGAAAGACAATGCAAGGAATCCAGAGTATTTCATATGGACGCAAATTGTGTGTTAATTCGTCAATGTGAGGGAGCGAGGGATGCAGTAAAGAAGGAATAATGCATCGGAAGAGAGATACTCGGAACCCCAAAGAAAATCCTATCGTTTCCGTAGAAATGTATCTCGATTTAGAAGGACAATGCAGGGAATCCAGAGTATTTCATATGGACGCAAATTGTGTGTTAATTCGTCAATATGAGGGAGCGAGGGATGCAGTAAAGGAGGAATAATGCATCGGAAAAGAGATACTCGGAACCCCAAAGAAAATCCTATCGTTTCCGTAGAAACGTTTCTCGATTTAGAAGGACAATGCAGGGAATCCAGAGTATCTCATATGGACGCAAATTGTGTGTTAATTCGTCAATGTGAGGAAGCGAGGGATGCAGTAAAGGACGAATAATACATCGGAAAAGAGATACGCGGAACCCCAAAGAAAATCCTATCGTTTCCGTAGAAACGTATCTCGATTTAAAATGACAATGCAGGGAATCCAGAGTATTTCATATGGACGCAAATTGTGTGTTAATTCGTCAATGTGAGGGAGCGAGGGATGCTGTAAAGGAGGAATAATGCATCGGAAAAGAGACACTCGACTCCCAAAGAAAATCCTATCGTTTCCGTAGAAACGTATCTCGATTTAGAATGATAACGCAGGGAACCCAGAGTATTTCATATGGACGCAATTTGTGTGTTAATTCGGCAATGTGAGGGAGCGAGGGATGCAGTAAAGGAGGAATAATGCATCGGAAAAGAGATACTCGGAACCAAAAAAGAAAATCCTATCGTTTCCGTAGAAACGTATCTCGATTTACAAGGACAATGCAGGGAATCCAGAGTATTTTATATGGACGCAAATTGTGTGTTAATTCGTCAATGTGAGGGAGCGAGGGATGCAGTAAAGGAGGAATAATGCATCGGAAAAGAGATACTCGGAACCCCAAAGAAAATCCTATCGTTTCCGTAGAAACGTATTTCGATTTAGAATAACAATGCAGGGAATCCAGAGTATTTCATATGGACACAAATTGTGTGTTAATTCGTCAATGTGAGGGAGCGAGGAATGCAGTAAAGAAGGGATAATGCATCGGACATGACATACTCTTAACCCCAAAGAAAATCCTATCGTTTCCGTAGAAACGTATCTCGATTTAGAAGGAAAATGCAGGGAATCCAGAGTATTTCATATGGACGCAAATTGTGTGTTAATTCGTCAATGTGAGGGAGCGAGAGATGCAGTAAAGGAGGAATAATGTATCGGAAAAGAGATACTTGGAACCCCAAAGAAATCCTATCGTTTCCGTAGAAACGTATCTCGATTTACAAGGACAATGCAGGGAATCCAGAGTATTTCATATGGTCGCAAATTGTGTGTTAATTCGTCAATGTGAGGGAGCGAGGGATGCAGTAAAGGAGGAATAATGCATCGGAAAAGAGATACTCGGAACCCCAAAGAAAATCCTTTCGTTTCCGTAGAAACGTATCTCGATTTAGAAGGACAATGCAGGGAATCCTGAGTATTTCATATGGACGCAAATTGTGTGTTAATTCGTCAATGTGAGGGAACGAGGGATGCAGTAAAGGAGGAATAATGCATCGGAAAAGAGATACTCGGAACCCCAAAGAAAATCCTATCGTTTCCGTAGAAACGTATCTCGATTTAGGAGGACAATGCAGGGAATCCAGAGTATTTCATATGGACGCAAATTGTGTGTTAATTCGTCAATGTGAGGGAGCGAGGGATGCAGTAAAGGAGGAATAATGCATCGGAAAAGAGATACTTGGAACCCCAAAGAAAATCCTATCGTTCCGTAGAAACGTATCTCGATTTAGAAGGACAGTGCAGGGAATCCAGAGTATTTCATATGGACGCAAATTGTGTGTTAATTCGTCAATGTGAGGGAGCGAGGGATGCAGTAAAGGAGGATTAACGCATCGGAAAAGAGATACTCGGAACCCCAAAGAAAATCCTATTGTTTCCGTAGAAACGTATCTCGATTTAGAAGGACAATGCAGGGAATCCAGAGTATTTCATATGGACGCAAATTGTGTGTTAATTCGTCAATGTGAAGGAGCGAGAAATGCAGTAAAGGAGGAATAATGCATCGGAAAAGAGATACTCGGAACCCCAAAGAAAATCCTATCGTTTCCGTAGAAACGTATCTCGATTTAGAAGGACAATGCAGGGAATCCAGAGTATTTCATATGGACGCATATTGTGTGTTAATTCGTCAATGTGAGGGAGCGAGGGATGCAGTAAAGGAGGAATAATGCATCGGAAAAGAAATACTCGGAACCCCAAAGAAAATCCTATCGTTTCCGTAGTAACGTACCTCGATTTAGAAGGACAATGCAGGGAATCCTGAGTATTTCATATGGACGCAAATTGTGTGTTAATTCGTCAATGTGAGTTAGCGAGGGATGCAGTAAAGGAGGAATAATGCATCGGAAAAGAGATACACGGAACCCCAAAGAAAATCCTATCGTTTCCGTAGAAACGTATCTCGATTTTGGAGGACAATGCAGTGAATCCTGAGTATTTCATATGGACGCAAATTGTGTGTTAATTCGTCAATGTGAGGGAGCGAGAAATGCAGTAAAGGAGGAATAATGCATCGGAAAAGAGATACTCGGAACCCCAAAGAAAATCCTATCGTTTCCGTAGAAACGTATCTCGATTTAGGAGGACAATGCAGGGAATCCAGAGTATTTCATATTGACGCAAATTGTGTGTTAATTCGTCTATGTGAGGGAACGAGGGATGCAGTAAAGGAGGAATAATGCATCGGAAAAGAGATCCTCGGAAACCCAAAGAAAATCCCATCGTTTCCGTAGAAACGTATCTCGATTTAGAAGGACAATGCAGGGAATCCTGAGTATTTCATACGGACGCAAATTGTGTGTTAATTCGTCAATGTGAGGGAGCGAGGGATGCAGTAAAGGAGGAATAATGCATCGGAAAAGAGATACTCGGAACCCCAAAGAAAATCCTATCGTTTCCGTAGAAACGTATCTCGATTTAGAAGGACAATGCAGGGAATCCAGAGTATTTCATATGGACGCAAATTGTGTGTTAATTCGTCAATGTGAGGGAGCGAGGGATGCAGTAAAGGAGGAATAATGCATCGGAAAAGAGAAACTCGACTCCCAAAAGAGAATCCTATCGTTTCCGTAGAAGCGTATCTCGTTTTAGAAAGATAATTCAGGGAACCCAGAGTATTTCATATGGACGCAATTTGTGTTTTAATTCGACAATGTGAGGGAGCGAGGGATGCAGTAAAGGAGGAATAATGCATCGGAAAAGAGATACTCGGAACCCAAAGAAAATCCTATTGTTTCCGTAGAAACGTATCTCGATTTACAAGGACAATGTGGGGAATCCAGTGTATTTCATATGGACGCAAATTGTGTGTTATTTCGTCAATGTGAGGGAGCGAGGGATGCAGTAAAGGAGGAATAATGCATCGGAAAAGAGATACTTGGAACCCCAAAGAAAATCCTATCGTTTCCGTAGAAACTTATCTCGATTTAGAAGGACAATGCAGGGAATCCAGAGTATTTCATATGGACGCAATTTGTGTGTTAATTCGGCAATGTGAGGGAGCGAGGGATGCTGTAAAGGAGGAATAATGCATCCGAAAAGAGACACTCGACTCCCAAAAGAAAATCCTATCGTTTCCGTAGAAACGTATCTCGATTTAGAATGATAACGCAGGGAACCCAGAGTATTTCATATGGACGCAATTTGTGTGTTAATTCGGCAATGTGAGGGAGCGAGGGATGCAGTAAAGGAGGAATAATGCATCGGAAAAGAGATACTCGGAACCCCAAAGAAATTCCTATCGTTTCCGTAGAAACGAATCCCGATTTAGAAGGACAATGCAAGGAATCCAGAGTATTTCATATGGACGCAAATTGTGTGTTAATTCGTCAATGTGAGGGAGCGAGGGATGCAGTAAAGGAGGAATAATGCATTTGAAAAGAGATACTCGGAACCCCAAAGAAAATCCTATCGTTTCCGTAGAAACGTATCTCGATTTAGAAGGACAATGCAGGGAATCCTGAGTATTTCATATGGACGCAAATTGTGTGTTAATTCGTCAATGGTAGTTAGCGAGGGATGCAGTAAAGGAGGAATAATGCATCGGAAAAGAGATACTCGGAACCCCAAAGAAAATCCTATCGTTTCCGCAGAAACGTATCTCGATTTAGAAGGACAATGCAGGGAATCCTGAGTATTTCATATGGACGCAAGTTGTGTGTTAATTCGTCAATGTGAGGGAGCGAGGGATGCAGTAAAGGAGGAATAATGCATCGGAAAAGAGATACTTGGAACCCCAAAGAAAATCCTATCGTTCCGTAGAAACGTATCTCGATTTAGAAGGACAGTGCAGGGAATCCAGAGTATTTCATATGGACGCAAATTGTGTGTTAATTCGTCAATGTGAGGGAGCGAGGGATGCAGTAAAGGAGGAATAACGCATCGGAAAAGAGATACTCGGAACCCCAAAGAAAACCCTATCGTTTCCGTAGAAACGTATCTCGATTTAGAAGGACAATGCAGGGAATCCAGAGTATTTCATATGGACGCAAATTGTGTGTTAATTCGTCAATGTGAAGCAGCGAGAAATGCAGTAAAGTAGGAATAATGCATTGGAAAAGAGATACTCGGAAACCCAAAGAAAATCCTATTGTTTCCGTAGAAACGTATCTCGATTTAGAAGGACAATGCAGGGAATCCAGAGTATTTCATATGGACGCAAATTGTGTGTTAATTCGTCAATGTGAGGGAGCGAGGGATGCAGTAAAGGAGGAATAATGCATCGGAAAAGAAATACTCGGAACCCCATAGAAAATCCTGTAGTTTCCGTAGTATCGTACCTCGATTTAGAAGGACAATGCAGGGAATCCTGAGTATTTCATATGGACGCAAATTGTGTGTTAATTCGTCAATGTGAGTTAGCGAGGGATGCAGTAAAGGAGGAATAATGCATCGGAAAAGAGATACACGGAACCCCAAAGAAAATACTATCGTTTCTGTAGAAACGTATCTCGATTTAGAAGGACAATTCAGTGAATCCTGAGTATTTCATATGGACGCAAATTGTGTGTTAATTCGTCAATGTGAGGGAGCGAGAAATGCAGTAAAGGAGGAATAATGCATCGGAAAAGAGATACTCGGAACCCCAAAGAAAATCCTATCGTTTCCGTAGAAACGTATCTCGATTTAGGAGGACAATGCAGGGAATCCAGAGTATTTCATATTGACGCAAATTGTGTGTTAATTCGTGAATGTGAGGGAACGAGGGATGCAGTAAAGGAGGAATAATGAATCGGAAAAGAGATACTCGGAAACCCAAAGAAAATCCCATCGTTTCCGTAGAAACGTATCTCGATTTAGAAGGACAATGCAGGGAACCCAGAGTATTTCATATGGACGCAATTTGTGTGTTAATTCGGCAATGTGAGGGAGCGAGGGATGCAGTAAAGGAGGAATAATGCATCGGAAAAGAGATACTCGCAACCCCAAAGAAAATCCTGTCGTTTCCGTAGAAACGAATTCCGATTTAGAAGGACAATGCAGGGAATCCAGAGTATTTCATATGGACGCAAATTGTGTGTTAATTCGTCAATGTGAGGGAGCGAGGAATGCAGTAAAGGAGGAATAATGCATCGGAAAAGAGATACTCGCCTCCCAGCGGAAAATCCTATCGTTTCCGTAGAAACGTATCTCGATTTAGAAAGATAATGCAGGGAACACAGTGTATTCCATATGGACGCAATTTGTGTGTTAATTCGGCAATGTGAGGGAGCGAGGGATGCAGTAAAGGAGGAATAATGCATACAAAAAGACATACTCGGAACCCCAAAGAAAATCCTGTCGTTTCCGTAGAAACGAATCCCGATTTAGAAGGACAATGCAGGGAATCCAGAGTATTTCATATGGACGCAAATTGTGTGTTAATTCGTCAATGTGAGGGAGCGAGGGATGCAGTGAAGGAGGAATAATGCATCGGAAAAGAGATACTCGGAACCCCAAAGAAAATCCTATCGTTTCCGTAGAAACGTATCTCGATTTAGAAGGACAATGCAGGGAATCCAGAGTATTTCATATGGACGCAAATTGTGTGTTAATTCGTCAATGTGAGTTAGCGATTGATGCAGTTAAGGAGGAATAATGCATCGGAAAAGAGATACTCGGAACCTCAAAGAAAATCCTATAGTTTCCGTAGAAACGTATCTCGATTTAGAAGGACAATGCAGGGAATCCTGAGTATTTCATATGGACGCAAATTGTGTGTTAATTCGTCAATGTGAGGGAGCGAGGGATGCAGTAAAGGAGGAATAATGCATCGGAAAAGAGATACTCGGAACCTCAAAGAAAATCCTATCGTTTCCGTAGAAACGTATCTCGATTTAGAAGGACAATGCTGGGAATCCTGAGTATTTCATATGGACGCAAATTGTGTGTTAATTCGTCAATGTGAGGGAGCGAGGGATGCAGTAAAGGAGGAATAATGCATCGGAAAAGAGATACTCGGAACCCCAAAGAAAATCCTATCGTTTCCGTAGAAACGTATTTCGATTTAGGAGGACAATGCAGGGAATCCAGAGTATTTCATATGGACGCAAATTGTGTGTTAATTCGTCAATGTCAGGGAGCGAGGGATACAGTGAAGGAGGAATAATGCATCGGAAAAGAGATACTCGGAACCCCAAAGAAAATCCTATCGTTTCCGTAGAATGGTATCTCGATTTAGAAGGACAATGCTGGGAATCCTGAGTATTTCATATGGACGCAAATTGTGTGTTAATTCGTCAATGTGAGGAAGCGAGGGATGCAGTAAAGGAGGAATAATGCATCGGAAAAGAGATACTCGGAACCCCAAAGAAAATCCTATCGTTTCCGTAGAAACGTATCTCGATTTAGAAGGACAATGCAGGGAATCCAGAGTATTTCATATGGACGCAAATTATGTGTTAATTCGTCAATGTGAGGGAGCGAGGGATGCAGTAAAGGAGAAATAATGCATCGGAAAAGAGATACTCGGAACCCCAAAGAAGATCCTATCGTTTCCGTAGAAATGTATCTCGATTTAGTAGGACAATGCAGGGAATCCAGAGTATTTCATATGGACGCAAATTGTGTGTTAATTCGTCAATGTGAGGGAGCGAGGGATGCAGTAAAGGATGAATAATGCATCGGAAAAGAGATACTCGGAACCCCAAAGAAAATCCTATCGTTTCCGTAGAAACGTATCTCGATATAGAAGGACAATGCAGGGAATCCGGAGTATATCATATGGACGCAAATTGTGTGTTAATTCGTCAATGTGAGGGAGCGAGGGATGCAGTAAAGGAGGAATAGATGCAGTAAAGGAGGAATAATGCATCGGAAAAGAGATACTCGACTCCCAAAAGAAAATCCTATCGTTTCCGTAGAAACGTATCTCGTTTTAGAAAGATAATGCAGGGAACCCAGAGTATTTCATATGGACGCAAATTGTGTGTTAATTCGTCAATGTGAGGAATCGAGGGATGCAGTAAAGGAGGAATAATGCATCGGAAAAGAGATACGCGGAACCCCAAAGAAAATCCTATCGTTTCCGTAGAAACGTATCTCGTTTTAGAAAGATAATGCAGGGAACCCAGAGTATTTCATATGGACGTAAATTGTGTGTTAATTCGTCAATGTGAGTTAGCGAGGGATGCAGTAAAGGAGGAATAATGCATCGGAAAAGAGATACTCGGAACCTCAAAGAAAATCCTATCGTTTCCGTAGAAATGTATCTCGATTTAGAAGGACAATGCAGGGAATCCTGAGTATTTCATATGGACGCAAATTGTGTGTTAATTCGTCAATGTGAGGGAGCGAGGGATGCAGTAAAGGAGGAATAATGCATCGGAAAAGAGATACTCGGAACCCCAAAGAAAATCCTATCGTTGCCGTAGAAACGTATTTCGATTTAGGAGGACAATGCAGGGAATCCAGAGTATTTCATATGGACGCAAATTGTGTGTTAATTCGTCAATGTCAGGGAGCGAGGGATACAGTAAAGGAGGAATAATGCATCGGAAAAGAGATACTCGGAACCCCAAAGAAAATCCTATCGTTTCCGTAGAAACGTATCTCGATTTAGAAAGACAATGCTGGGAATCCTGAGTATTTCATATGGACGCAAATTGTGTGTTAATTCGTCAATGTGAGGAAGCGAGGGACGCAGTAAAGGAGGAATAATGCATCGGAAAAGAGATACTCGGAACCCCAAAGAAAATCCTATCGTTTCCGTAGAAACGTATCTTGATTTAGAAGGACAATGCTGGGAATCCAGAGTATTTCATATGGACGTAAATTGTGTGTTAATTCGTCAATGTGAGGGAGCGAGGGATGCAGTAAAGGAGGAATAATGCATCGGAAAAGAGATACTCGACTCCCAAAAGAAAATCCTATCGTTTCCGTAGAAACGTATCTCGATTTAGAAAGATAATGCAGGGAACCCAGAGTATTTCATATGGACGCAATTTGTGTTTTAATTCGGCAATGTGAGGGAGCGAGGGATGCAGTAAAGGAGGAATAATGCATCGGAAAAGAGATACTCGCAACCCCAAAGAAAATCCTGTCGTTTCCGTAGAAACGAATCCCGATTTAGAAGGACAATGCAGGGAATCCAGAGTATTTCATATGGACGCAAATTGTGTGTTAATTCGTCAATGTGAGGGAGCGAGGGATGCAGTGAAGGAGGAATAATGCAACGGAAAAGAGATACTCGGAACCCCAAAGAAAATCCTATCGTTTCCGTAGAAACGTATCTCGATTTAGAAGGACAATGCAGGGAATCCAGAGTATTTCATATGGACGCAAATTGTGTGTTAATTCGTCAATGTGAGTTAGCGAGGGATGCAGTAAAGGAGGAATAATGCATCGGAAAAGAGATACTCGAAACCTCAAAGAAAATCCTATCGTTTCCGTAGAAACGTATCTCGATTTAGAAGGACAATGCAGGGAATCCTGAGTATTTCATATGGACGCAAATTGTGTGTTAATTCGTCAATGTGAGGGAGCGAGGGATGCAGTAAAGGAGGAATAATGCATCGGAAAGGAGATACTCGGAACCTCAAAGAAAATCCTATCGTTTCCATGGATATGTATCTCGATTTAGAAGGACAATGCAGGGAATCCTGAGTATTTCATATGGACGCAAATTGTGTGTTAATTCGTCAATGTGAGGGAGCGAGGGATGCAGCAAAGGAGGAATAATGCATCGGAAAAGAGATACTCGGAAGCCCAAAGAAAATCCTATCGTTTCCGTAGAAACGTATTTCGATTTAGGAGGACAATGCAGGGAATCCAGAGTATTTCATATGGACGCAAATTGTGTGTTAATTCGTCAATGTCAGGGAGTGAGGGATACAGTAAAGGAGTAATAATGCACCGGAAAAGAGATACTCGGAACCCCAAAGAAAATCCTATCGTTTCCGTAGAAACGTATCTCGATTTAGAAGGACAATGCTGGGAATCCTGAGTATTTCATATGGACGCAAATTGTGTGTTAATTCGTCAACGTGAGGAAGCGAGGGATGCAGTAAAGGAGGAATAATGCATCGGAAAAGAGATACTCGGAACCCCAAAGAAAATCCTATCGTTTCCGTAGAAACGTATCTCGATTTAGAAGGACAATGCAGGGAATCCAGAGTATTTCATATGGACGCAAATTGTGTGTTAATTCGTCAATGTGAGGGAGCGAGGGATGCAGTAAAGGAGGAATAATGCATCGGAAAAGAGATACTCTGAACCCCAAAGAAGATCCTATCGTTTCCGTAGAAATGTATCTCGATTTAGTAGGACAATGCAGGGAATCCAGAGTATTTCATATGGACGCAAATTGTGTGTTAATTCGTCAATGTGAGGGAGCGAGGGATGCAGTAAAGGATGAATAATGCATCGGAAAAGAGATACTCGGAACCCCAAAGAAAATCCTATCGTTTCCGTAGAAACGTATCTCGATATAAAAGGACAATGCAGGGAATCCGGAGTATATCATATGGACGCAAATTGTGTGTTAATTCGTCAATGTGAGGGAGCGAGGGATGCAGTAAAGGAGGAATAGATGCAGTAAAGGAGGAATAATGCATCGGAAAAGAGATACTCGACTCCCAAAAGAAAATCCTATCGTTTCCGTAGAAACGTATCTCGTTTTAGAAAGATAATGCAGGGAACCCAGAGTATTTCATATGGACGCAAATTGTGTGTTAGTTCGTCAATGTGAGGAATCGAGGGATGCAGTAAAGGAGGAATAATGCATCGGAAAAGAGATACGCGGAACCCCAAAGAAAATCCTATCGTTTCCGTAGAAACGTATCTCGTTTTAGAAAGATAATGCAGGGAACCCAGAGTATTTCATATGGACGTAAATTGTGTGTTAATTCGTCAATGTGAGTTAGCGAGGGATGCAGTAAAGGAGGAATAATGCATCGGAAAAGAGATACTCGGAACCTCAAAGAAAATCCTATCGTTTCCGTAGAAATGTATCTCGATTTAGAAGGACAATGCAGGGAATCCTGAGTATTTCATATGGACGCAAATTGTGTGTTAATTCGTCAATGTGAGGGAGCGAGGGATGCAGTAAAGGAGGAATAATGCATCGGAAAAGAGATACTCGGAACCCCAAAGAAAATCCTATCGTTGCCGTAGAAACGTATTTCGATTTAGGAGGACAATGCAGGGAATCCAGAGTATTTCATATGGACGCAAATTGTGTGTTAATTCGTCAATGTCAGGGAGCGAGGGATACAGTAAAGGAGGAATAATGCATCGGAAAAGAGATACTCGGAACCCCAAAGAAAATCCTATCGTTTCCGTAGAAACGTATCTCGATTTAGAAAGACAATGCTGGGAATCCTGAGTATTTCATATGGACGCAAATTGTGTGTTAATTCGTCAATGTGAGGAAGCGAGGGACGCAGTAAAGGAGGAATAATGCATCGGAAAAGAGATACTCGGAACCCCAAAGAAAATCCTATCGTTTCCGTAGAAACGTATCTTGATTTAGAAGGACAATGCTGGGAATCCAGAGTATTTCATATGGACGTAAATTGTGTGTTAATTCGTCAATGTGAGGGAGCGAGGGATGCAGTAAAGGAGGAATAATGCATCGGAAAAGAGATACTCGACTCCCAAAAGAAAATCCTATCGTTTCCGTAGAAACGTATCTCGATTTAGAAAGATAATGCAGGGAACCCAGAGTATTTCATATGGACGCAATTTGTGTGTTAATTCGGCAATGTGAGGGAGCGAGGGATGCAGTAAAGGAGGAATAATGCATCGGAAAAGAGATACTCGCAACCCCAAAGAAAATCCTGTCGTTTCCGTAGAAACGAATCCCGATTTAGAAGGACAATGCAGGGAATCCAGAGTATTTCATATGGACGCAAATTGTGTGTTAATTCGTCAATGTGAGGGAGCGAGGGATGCAGTGAAGGAGGAATAATGCAACGGAAAAGAGATACTCGGAACCCCAAAGAAAATCCTATCTTTTCCGTAGAAACGTATCTCGATTTAGAAGGACAATGCAGGGAATCCAGAGTATTTCATATGGACGCAAATTGTGTGTTAATTCGTCAATGTGAGTTAGCGAGGGATGCAGTAAAGGAGGAATAATGCATCGGAAAAGAGATACTCGAAACCTCAAAGAAAATCCTATCGTTTCCGTAGAAACGTATCTCGATTTAGAAGGACAATGCAGGGAATCCTGAGTATTTCATATGGACGCAAATTGTGTGTTAATTCGTCAATGTGAGGGAGCGAGGGATGCAGTAAAGGAGGAATAATGCATCGGAAAGGAGATACTCGGAACCTCAAAGAAAATCCTATCGTTTCCATGGATATGTATCTCGATTTAGAAGGACAATGCAGGGAATCCTGAGTATTTCATATGGACGCAAATTGTGTGTTAATTCGTCAATGTGAGGGAGCGAGGGATGCAGCAAAGGAGGAATAATGCATCGGAAAAGAGATACTCGGAAGCCCAAAGAAAATCCTATCGTTTCCGTAGAAACGTATTTCGATTTAGGAGGACAATGCAGGGAATCCAGAGTATTTCATATGGACGCAAATTGTGTGTTAATTCGTCAATGTCAGGGAGTGAGGGATACAGTAAAGGAGTAATAATGCACCGGAAAAGAGATACTCGGAACCCCAAAGAAAATCCTATCGTTTCCGTAGAAACGTATCTCGATTTAGAAGGACAATGCTGGGAATCCTGAGTATTTCATATGGACGCAAATTGTGTGTTAATTCGTCAACGTGAGGAAGCGAGGGATGCAGTAAAGGAGGAATAATGCATCGGAAAAGAGATACTCGGAACCCCAAAGAAAATCCTATCGTTTCCGTAGAAACGTATCTCGATTTAGAAGGACAATGCAGGGAATCCAGAGTATTTCATATGGACGCAAATTGTGTGTTAATTCGTCAATGTGAGGGAGCGAGGGATGCAGTAAAGGAGGAATAATGCATCGGAAAAGAGATACTCTGAACCCCAAAGAAAATCCTATCGTTTCCGTAGAAACGTATCTCGATTTAGAAGGACAATGCAGGGAATCCAGAGTATTTCATATGGACGCAAAATTGTGTGTTAATTCGTCAAATTGAGTTAGCGAGGGATGCAGTAAAGGAGGAATAATGCATCGGAAAAGAGATACTCGGAAAACCAAAGAAAATCCTGTCGTTTCCGTAGAAACGTATCTCGATTTAGAAGGACAATGCAGGGAATCCAGAGTATTTCATATGGACGCAAATTGTGTGTTAATTCGTCAATGTGAGGTAGCGAGGGATGCAGTAAAGGAGGAATAATGCATCGGAAAAGAGATACTCGGAACCCCAAAGAAGAACCTATCGTTTCCGTAGAAACGTATCTCGATTTAGAAGGACAATGCAGTTAATCCAGAGTATTTCATATGGACGCAAATTGTGTGTTAATTCGTCAATGTGAGGGAGCGAGGGATGCAGTAAAGGATGAATAATGCATCGGAAAAGAGATACTCGGAACCCCAAAGAAAATCCTATCGTTTCCGTAGAATCGTATCTCGATATAGAAGGACAATGCAGTGAATCCGGAGTATATCATATGGACGCAAATTGTGTGTTAATTCGTCAATGTGAGGGAGCGAGGGGTGCAGTAAAGGAGGAATAGATGCAGTAAAGGAGGAATAATGCATCGGAAAAGAGATACTCGACTCCCAAAAGAAAATCCTATCGTTTCCGTAGAAACGTATCAAGTTTTAGAAAGATAATGCAGGGAATCCAGAGTATTTCATATGGACGGAAATTGTGTGTTAATTCGTCAATTTTAGGGAGCGAGGGATACAGTAAAGGAGGAATAATGCATCGGAAAAGAGATACTCGGGACCCCAAAGAAAATCCTATCGTTTCCGTAGAAACGTATCTCGATTTAGAAAGACAATGCTGGGAATCCTGAGTATTTCATATGGACGCAAATTGTGTGTTAATTCGTCAATGTGAGGAAGCGAGGGACGCAGTAAAGGAGGAATAATGCATCAGAAAAGAGATACTCGGAATCCCAAAGAAAATCCTATCGTTTCCGTAGAAACGTATCTTGATTTAGAAGGACAATGCAGGGAATCCAGAGTATTTCATATGGACGTAAATTGTGTGTTAATTCGTCAATGTGAGGGAGCGAGGGATGCAGTAAAGGAGGAATAATGCATCGGAAAAGAGATACTCGACTCCCAAAAGAAAATCCTATCGTTTCCGTAGAAACGTATCTCGATTTAGAAAGATAATGCAGGGAACCCAGAGTATTTCATATGGACGCAATTTGTGTGTTAATTCGGCAATGTGAGGGAGCGAGGTATGCAGTAAAGGAGAAATAATGCATCGGAAAAGAGATACTCGCAACCCCAAAGAAAATCCTGTCGTTTCCGTAGAAACGAATACCGATTTAGAAGGACAATGCAGGGAATCCAGAGTATTTCATATGGACGCAAATTGTGTGTTAATTCGTCAATGTGAGGGAGCGAGGGATGCAGTGAAGGAGGAATAATGCATCGGAAAAGAGATACTCGGAACCCCAAAGAAAATCCTATCGTTTCCGTAGGAACGTATCTCGATTTAGAAGGACAATGCAGGGAATCCAGAGTATTTCATATGGACGCAAACTGTGTGTTAATTCGTCAATGTGAGTTAGCGAGGGATGCAGTAAAGGAGGAATAATGCATCGGAAAAGAGATACTCGAAACCTCAAAGAAAATCCTATCGTTTCCGTAGAAACGTATCTCGATTTAGAAGGGCAATGCAGGGAATCCTGAGTATTTCATATGGACGCAAATTGTGTGTTAATTCGTCAATGTGGGGGAGCGAGGGATGCAGTAAAGGAGGAATAATGCATCGGAAAAGAGATACTCGGAACCTCAAAGAAAATCCTATCGTTTCCGTAGAAACGTATCTCGATTTAGAAGGACAATGCAGGGAATCCTGAGTATTTCATATGGACGCAAATTGTGTGTTAATTCGTCAATGTGAGGGAGCGAGGGATGCAGCAAAGGAGGAATAATGCATCGGAAAAGAGATACTCGGAACCCCAAAGAAAATCCTATCGTTTCCGTAGAAACGTATTTCGATTTTGGAGGACAATGCAGGGAATCCAGAGTATTTCATATGGACGCAAATTGTGTGTTAATTCGTCAATGTCAGGGAGTGAGGGATACAGTAAAGGAGTAATAATGCATCGGAAAAGAGATACTCGGAACCCCAAAGAAAATCCTATCGTTTCCGTAGAAACGTATCTCGATTTAGAAGGACAATGCTGGGAATCCTGAGTATTTCATATGGACGCAAATTGTGTGTTAATTCGTCAATGTGAGGGAGCGAGGGATGCAGTAAAGGAGGAATAATGCATCGGAAAAGAGATACTCGGAACCCCAAAGAAGATCCTATCGTTTCCGTAGAAACGTATCTCGATTTAGGACAATGCAGGGAATCCAGAGTATTTCATATGGACGCAAATTGTGTGTTAATTCGTCAATGTGAGGGAGCGAGGGATGCAGTAAAGGATGAATAATGCATCGGAAAAGAGATACTCGGAACCCCAAAGAAAATCCTATCGTTTCCGTAGAAATGTATCTCGATATAGAAGGACAATGCAGGGAATCCGGAGTATATCATATGGACGCAAATTGTGTGTTAATTCGTCAATGTGAGGGAGCGAGGGGTGCAGTAAAGGAGGAATAGATGCAGTAAAGGAGGAATAATGCATCGGAAAAGAGATACTAGACTCCCAAAAGAAAATCCTATCGCTTCCGTAGAAACGTATCTCGTTTTAGAAAGATAAGGCAGGGAACCCAGAGTATTTCATATGGACGCAAATTGTGTGTTAATTCGTCAATGTGAGGAAGCGAGGGATGCAGTAAAGGAGGAATAATGCATCGGAAAAGAGATACGGGGAACCCCAAAGAAAATCCTATCGTTTCCGTAGAAACGTATCTCGTTTTAGAAAGATAATGCTGGGAACCCAGAGTATTTCATATGGACGCAAATTGTGTGTTAATTCGTCAATGTGAGTTAGCGAGGGATGCAGTAAAGGAGGAATAAATCGGAAAAGAGATACTCGGAACCTCAAAGAAAATCCTATCGTTTCCGTAGAAATGTATCTCGATATAGAAAGACAATGCAGGGAATCCTGAGTATTTCATATGGACGGAAATTGTGTGTTAATTCGTCAATGTGAGGGAGCGAGGGATGCAGTAAAGGAGGAATAATGCATCGGAAAAAAGATACTCGGAACCTCAAAGAAAATCCTATCGTTTCCGTAGAAACGTATCTCGATTTAGAAGGACAATGCAGGGAATCCTGAGTATTTCATATCGACGCAAATTGTGTGTTAATTCGTCAATGTGAGGGAGCGAGGGATACAGTAAAGGAGGAATAATGCATCGAAAAAGAGATACTCGGAACCCCAAAGAAAATCCTATCGTTTCTGTAGAAACGTATCTCGATTTAGAAGGTCAATGCAGGGAATCCAGAGTATTTCATATGGACGCAAATTGTGTGTTAATTCGTCAATGTGAGGGAGCGAGGGATGCAGTAAAGGAGGAATAATGCATCGGAAAAGAGATACTCTGAACCCCAAAGAAAATCCTATCGTTTCCGTAGAAACGTATCTCGATTTAGAAGGACAATGCAGGGAATCCAGAGAATTTCATATGGACGCAAAATTGTGTGTTAATTCGTCAAATTGAGTTAGCGAGGGATGCAGTAAACGAGGAATAATGCATCGGAAAAGAGATACTCGGAACCCCAAAGAAGATCCTATCGTTTCCGTAGAAACGTATCTCGATTTAGGACAATGCAGGGAATCCAGAGTATTTCATATGGACGCAAATTGTGTGTTAATTCGTCAATGTGAGGGAGCGAGGGATGCAGTAAAGGATGAATAATGCATCGGAAAAGAGATACTCGGAACCCCAAAGAAAATCCTATCGTTTCCGTAGAAATGTATCTCGATATAGAAGGACAATGCAGGGAATCCGGAGTATATCATATGGACGCAAATTGTGTGTTAATTCGTCAATGTGAGGGAGCGAGGGGTGCAGTAAAGGAGGAATAGATGCAGTAAAGGAGGAATAATGCATCGGAAAAGAGATACTAGACTCCCAAAAGAAGATCCTATCGCTTCCGTAGAAACGTATCTCGTTTTAGAAAGATAAGGCAGGGAACCCAGAGTATTTCATATGGACGCAAATTGTGTGTTAATTCGTCAATGTGAGGAAGCGAGGGATGCAGTAAAGGAGGAATAATGCATCGGAAAAGAGATACGGGGAACCCCAAAGAAAATCCTATCGTTTCCGTAGAAACGTATCTCGTTTTAGAAAGATAATGCTGGGAACCCAGAGTATTTCATATGGACGCAAATTGTGTGTTAATTCGTCAATGTGAGTTAGCGAGGGATGCAGTAAAGGAGGAATAATGCATCGGAAAAGAGATACTCGGAACCTCAAAGAAAATCCTATCGTTTCCGTAGAAATGTATCTCGATATAGAAAGACAATGCAGGGAATCCTGAGTATTTCATATGGACGGAAATTGTGTGTTAATTCGTCAATGTGAGGGAGCGAGGGATGCAGTAAAGGAGGAATAATGCATCGGAAAAAAGATACTCGGAACCTCAAAGAAAATCCTATCGTTTCCGTAGAAACGTATCTCGATTTAGAAGGACAATGCAGGGAATCCTGAGTATTTCATATCGACGCAAATTGTGTGTTAATTCGTCAATGTGAGGGAGCGAGGGATGCAGTAAAGGAGGAATAATGCATCGAAAAAGAGATACTCGGAACCCCAAAGAAAATCCTATCGTTTCCGTAGAAACGTATTTCGATTTAGGAGGACAATGCAGGGAATCCAGAGTATTTCATATGGACGCAAATTGTGTGTTAATTCGTCAATGTCAGGGAGCGAGGGATGCAGTAAAGGAGGAATAATGCATCGGAAAAGAGATACTCGAAACCCCAAAGAAAATGTTATCGTTTCCGTAGAAACGTATCTCGATTTAGAAGGACAATGCTGGGAATCCTGAGTATTTCATATGGACGCAAATTGTGTGTTAATTCGTCAATGTGAGGAAGCGAGGGATGCAGTAAAGGAGGAATAATGCATCGGAAAAGAGATACTCGGAACCCCAAAGAAAATCCTATCGTTTCCGTAGAAACGTATCTCGATATAGAAGGACAATGCAGGGAATCCGGAGTATTTCATATGGACGCAAATTGTGTGTTAATTCGTCAATGTGAGGAAGCGAGGGATGCAGTAAAGGAGGAATAATGCATCGGAAAAGAGATACGGGGAACCCCAAAGAAAATCCTATCGTTTCCGTAGAAACGTATCTCGTTTTAGAAAGATAATGCTGGGAACCCAGAGTATTTCATATGGACGCAAATTGTGTGTTAATTCGTCAATGTGAGTTAGCGAGGGATGCAGTAAAGGAGGAATAATGCATCGGAAAAGAGATACTCGGAACCTCAAAGAAAATCCTATCGTTTCCGTAGAAATGTATCTCGATATAGAAAGACAATGCAGGGAATCCTGAGTATTTCATATGGACGGAAATTGTGTGTTAATTCGTCAATGTGAGGGAGCGAGGGATGCAGTAAAGGAGGAATAATGCATCGGAAAAAAGATACTCGGAACCTCAAAGAAAATCCTATCGTTTCCGTAGAAACGTATCTCGATTTAGAAGGACAATGCAGGGAATCCTGAGTATTTCATATCGACGCAAATTGTGTGTTAATTCGTCAATGTGAGGGAGCGAGGGATGCAGTAAAGGAGGAATAATGCATCGAAAAAGAGATACTCGGAACCCCAAAGAAAATCCTATCGTTTCCGTAGAAACGTATTTCGATTTAGGAGGACAATGCAGGGAATCCAGAGTATTTCATATGGACGCAAATTGTGTGTTAATTCGTCAATGTCAGGGAGCGAGGGATACAGTATAGGAGGAATAATGCATCGG
The DNA here is from genome assembly GCF_023898315.1 of Schistocerca nitens. Taxonomy (NCBI): domain Eukaryota; kingdom Metazoa; phylum Arthropoda; class Insecta; order Orthoptera; family Acrididae; genus Schistocerca; species Schistocerca nitens. Next base: position 1,133,971,858 of record NC_064615.1, on the reverse strand, counting down.
AAAAGAGATACTCGGAACCCCAAAGAAAATCCTATCGTTTCCGGAGAAACGTATCTCGATTTAGAAGGACAATGCTGGGAATCCTGAGTATTTCATATGGACGCAAATTGTGTGTTAATTCGTCAATGTGAGGAAGCGAGGGATGCAGTAAAGGAGGAATAATGCATCGGAAAAGAGATACTCGGAACCCCAAAGAAAATCCTATCGTTTCCGTAGAAACGTATCTCGATATAGAAGGACAATGCAGGGAATCCGGAGTATATCATATGGACGCAAATTGTGTGTTAATTCGTCAATGTGAGGGAGCGAGGGGTGCAGTAAAGGAGGAATAGATGCAATAAAGGAGGAATAATGCATCGGAAAGGAGATACTCGACTCCCAAAAGAAAATCCTATCGTTTCCGTAGAAACGTATCTCGTTTTAGAAAGATAATGCAGGGAACCCAGAGTATTTCATATGGACGCAAATTGTGTGTTAATTCGTCAATGTGAGGAAGCAAGGGATGCAGTAAAGGAGGAATAATGCATCAGAAAAGAGATACGCGGAACCCCAAAGAAAATCCTATCGTTTCCGTAGAAACGTATCTCGTTTTAGAAAGATAATGCAGGGAACGCAGAGTATTTCATATGGACGCAAATTGTGTGTTAATTCGTCAATGTGAGTTAGCGAGGGATGCAGTAAAGGAGGAATAATGCATCGGAAAAGAGATACTCGGAACCTCAAAGAAAATCCTATCGTTTCCGTAGAAATGTATCTCGATTTAGAAGGACAATGCAGGGAATCCTGAGTATTTCATATGGACGGAAATTGTGTGTTAATTCGTCAATGTGAGGGAGCGAGGGATGCAGTAAAGGAGGAATAATGCATCGGAAAAAAGATACTCGGAACCTCAAAGAAAATCCTATCGTTTCCGTAGAAACGTATCTCGATTTAGAAGGACAATGCAGGGAATCCTGATTATTTCATATCGACGCAAATTGTGTGTTAATTCGTCAATGTGAGGGAGCGAGGGATGCAGTAAAGGAGGAATAATGCATCGAAAAAGAGGTACTCGGAACCCCAAAGAAAATCCTATCGTTTCCGTAGAAACGTATTTCGATTTAGGAGGACAATGCAGGGAATCCAGAGTATTTCATATGGACGCAAATTGTGTGTTAATTCGTCAATGTCAGGGAGCGAGGGATACAGTAAAGGAGGAATAATGCATCGGAAAAGAGATACTCGGAACCCCAAAGAAAATCCTATCGTTTCCGTAGAAACGTATCTCGATTTAGAAGGACAATGCTGGGAATCCTGAGTATTTCATATGGACGCAAATTGTGTGTTAATTCGTCAATGTGAGGAGGCGAGGGATGCAGTAAAGGAGGAATAATGCATCGGAAAAGAGATACTCGGAACCCCAAAGAAAATCCTATCGTTTCCATAGAAACGTATCTCGAGTTAGTAGGTCAATGCAGGGAATCCAGAGTATTTCATATGGACGCAAATTGTGTGTTAATTCGTCAATGTGAGGGAGCGAGGGATGCAGTAAAGGAGGAATAATGCATCGGAAAAGAGATACTCTGAACCCCAAAGAAAATCCCATCGTTTCCGTAGAAACGTATCTCGATTTACAAGGACAATGCAGGGAATCCAGAGTATTTCATATGGACGCAAATTGTGTGTTAATTCGTCAATGTGAGGGAGCGAGGGATGCAGTAAAAGAGGAATAGTGCATCGGAAAAGAGATACTCGGAACCCCAAAGAAAATCCTATCGTTTCCGTAGAAACGTACCTCGATTTAGAAGGACAATGCAGGGAATCCAGAGTATTTCATATGGACGCAAATTGTGTGTTAATTCGTCAATGTGAGGGAGCGAGGGATGCATTAAAGGAGGAATAATGCATCGGAAAAGGGATACTCGACTCCCAAAAGAAAATCCTATCGTTTCCGTAGAAACGTATCTCGATTTAGAAAGATAATGCAGGGAACCCAGAGTATTTCATATGGACGCAATTTGTGTGTTAATTCGGCAATGTGAGGGAGCGAGGAATGCAGTAAAGGAGGAATAATGCATCGGAAAAGAGATACTCGGAACCCCAAAGAAAATCCTGTCGTTTCCGTAGAAACGAATCCTGATTCAGAAGGACAATGCAGGGAATCCAGAGTATTTCATATGGACGCAAATTGTATGTTAATTCGTCAATGTGAGGGAACGAGGGATGCAGTAAAGGAGGAATAATGTATCGGAAAAGAGATACTCGGAACCCCAAAGAAATTCCTATCGTTTCCGTAGAAACGTATCTCGATTTAGAAGGACAATGCAGGGAATCCAGAGTATTACATATGGACGCAAATTGTGTGTTAATTCGTCAATGTGAGTTAGCGAGGGATGCAGTAAAGGAGGAATAATGCATCGGAAAAGAGATACGCGGAACCCCAAAGAAAATCCTGTCGTTTCCGTAGAAACGTATCTCGATTTAGAAGGACAATGCAGGGAATCCTGAGTATTTCATATGGACGCAAATTGTGTGTTAATTCGTCAATGTGAGGGAGCGAGGGATGCAGTAAAGGAGGAATAATGCATCGGAAAAGAGATACTCGGAACCCCAAAGAAAATCCTATCGTTTCCGTAGAAACGTACCTCGATTTAGAAGGACAATGCAGGGAATCCTGAGTATTTCATATGGACGCAAATTGTGTGTTAATTCGTCAATGTGAGGGAGCGAGGGATGCATTAAAGGAGGAATAATGCATCGGAAAAGGGATACTCGACTCCCAAAAGAAAATCCTATCGTTTCCGTAGAAACGTATCTCGATTTAGAAAGATAATGCAGGGAACCCAGAGTATTTCATATGGACGCAATTTGTGTGTTAATTCGGCAATGTGAGGGAGCGAGGAATGCAGTAAAGGAGGAATAATGCATCGGAAAAGAGATACTCGGAACCCCAAAGAAAATCCTGTCGTTTCCGTAGAAACGAATCCTGATTCAGAAGGACAATGCAGGGAATCCAGAGTATTTCATATGGACGCAAATTGTATGTTAATTCGTCAATGTGAGGGAGCGAGGGATGCAGTAAAGGAAGAATAATGCATCGGAAAAGACATACTCGAAACCCGAAAGAAAATCCCATCGTTTCCGTAGAAACGTATCTCGATTTAGAAGGACAATGCAAGGAATCCAGTATATTTCATATGGACGGAAATTGTGTGTTAATTCGTCAATGTGAGGGAGCGAGGGATGCAGTAAAGGAGGAATAATGCATCGGAAAAGAGATACTCGGGACCCCAAAGAAAATCCTATCGTTTCCGTAGAAACGTATCTCGATTTAGAAGGACAATGCAGGGAATCCAGAGTATTTCATATGGACGCAAATTGTGTGTTAATTCGTCAATGTGAGGGAGCGAGGGATGCAGTAAAGGAGGAATAATGCATCGGAAAAGAGATACTCGGAACCCCAAAGAAAATCCTATCGTTTCCGTAGAAACGTATCTCGATTTAGAAGGACAATGCAGGGAATCCAGAGTATTTCATATGGACGCAAATTGTGGGTTAATTCGTCAATGTGAGGAAGCGAGGGATGCAGTAAAGGAGGAATAATGCATCGGAAAAGGGATACGCGGTACCCCAAAGAAAATCCTATTGTTTCCGTAGAAACGTATCTCGATTTAGAAGAACAATGCAGGGAATCCAGAGTATTTCATATGGACGCAAATTGTGTGTTAATTCGTCAATGTGAGGGAGCGAGGGATGCAGTAAAGGAGGAATAATGCATCGGAAAAGAGATACTCGGAACCTCAAAGAAAATCCTATCGTTTCCGTAGAAACGTATCTTGATTTAGAAGGACAATTCAGGGAATCCAGAGTATTTCATATGGACGCAAACTGTGTGTTAATTCGTCAATGTGAGGGAGCGAGGGATGCAGTAAAGGAGGAATAATGCATCGGAAAAGAGATACTCGACTCCCAAAAGAAAATCCTATCGTTTCCGTAGAAACGTATCTCGAATTAGAAAGATAATGCAGGGAACCCAGAGTATTTCATATGGACGCAATTTGTGTGTTAATTCGGCAATGTGAGGGAGCGAGGGATGCAGTAAAGGAGGAATAATGCATCGGAAAAGAGATACTCGGAACCCCAAAGAAAATCCTGTCGTTTTCGTAGAAACGAATCCCGTTTTAGAAGGACAATGCAGGGAATCCAGAGTATTTCATATGGACGCAAATTGTGTGTTAATTCGTCAATGGGAGGGAGCGAGGTATGCAGTAAAGGAGGAATAATGCATCGGAAAAGAGATACTCGGAACCCCAAAGAAAATCCTATCGTTTCCGTAGAAACGTATCTCGATTTAGAAGGACAATGCAGGGAATCCAGAGTATTTCATATGGATGCAAATTGTGTGTTAATTCGTCAATGTGAGTTAGCGAGGAATGCAGTAAAGGAGGAATAATGCATCGGAAAAGAGATACTCGGAACCTCAAAGAAAATGCTATCGTTTCCGTAGAAACGTATCTCGATTTAGAAGGACAATGCAGGGAATCCTGAGTATTTCATATGGACGCAAATTGTGTGTTAATTCGTCAATGTGAGGGAGCGAGGGATGCAGTAAAGGAGGAATAATGCATCGGAAAAGAGATACTCGGAACCTCAAAGAAAATCCTATCGTTTCCGTAGAAACGTATCTCGATTTAGAAGCACAATGCAGGGAATCCTGAGTATTTCATATGGACGCAAATTGTGTGTTAATTCGTCAATGTGAGGGAGCGAGGGATGCAGTAAAGGAGGAATAATGCATCGGAAAAGAGATACTCGGAACCCCAAAGAAAATCCTATCGTTTCCGTAGAAACGTTTCTTGATTTAGAAGGACAATGCAGGGAATCCAGAGTATTTCATATGGACGCAAATTGTGTGTTAATTCGTCAATGTGAGGGAGCGAGGGATGCAGTAAAGGAGGAATAATGCATCGGAAAAGAGATACTCGGAACCCCAAAGAAAATCCTATCGTTTCCGTAGAAACGTATCTCGATTTAGAAGGACAATGCAGGGAATCCAGAGTATTACATATGGACGCAAATTGTGTGTTAATTCGTCAATGTGAGGAAGCGAGGGATGCAGTAAAGGAGGAATAATGCATCGGAAAAGAGATACGCGGAACCCCTAAAGAAAATCCTATTGTTTCCGTAGAAACGTATCTCGATTTAGAAGAACAATGCAGGGAATCCAGAGTATTTCATATGGACGCAAATTGTGTGTTAATTCGTCAATGTGAGGGAGCGAGGGATGCAGTAAAGGAGGAATAATGCATCGGAAAAGAGATACTCGGAACCCCAAAGAAAATCCTATCGTTTCCGTAGAAACGTATCTTGATTTAGAAGGACAATGCAGGGAATCCTGAGTATTTCATATGGACGCAAATTGTGTGTTAATTCGTCAATGTGAGGGAGCGAGGGATGCAGTAAAGGAGGAATAATGCATCGGAAAAGAGATACTCGGAACCCCAAAGAAAATCCTATCGTTTCCGTAGAAACGTTTCTTGATTTAGAAGGACAATGCAGGGAATCCAGAGTATTTCATATGGACGCAAACTGTGTGTTAATTCGTCAATGTGAGGGAGCGAGGGATGCAGTAAAGGAGGAAAAATGCATCGGAAAAGAGATACTCGACTCCCAAAAGAAAATCCTATCGTTTCCGTAGAAACGTATCTCGATTTAGAAAGATAATGCAGGGAACCCAGAGTATTTCATATGGACGCAATTTGTGTGTTAATTCGGCAATGTGAGGGAGCGAGGGATGCAGTAAAGGAGGAATAATGCATCGGAAAAGAGATACTCGGAACCCCAAAGAAAATCCTGTCGTTTTCGTAGAAACGAATCCCGTTTTAGAAGGACAATGCACTGAATCCAGAGTATTCCATATGGACGCAAATTGTGTGTTAATTCGTCAATGGGAGGGAGCGAGGTATGCAGTAAAGGAGGAATAATGCATCGGAAAAGAGATACTCGGAACCCCAAAGAAAATCCTATCGTTTCCGTAGAAACGTATCTCGATTTAGAAGGACAATGCAGGGAATCCAGAGTATTTCATATGGACGAAAATGTGTGTTAATTCGTCAGTGTGAGTTAGCGAGGAATGCAGTAAAGGAGGAATAATGCATCGGAAAAGAGATACTCGGAACCTCAAAGAAAATGCTATCGTTTCCGTAGAAACGTATCTCGATTTAGAAGGACAATGCAGGGAATCCTGAGTATTTCATATGGACGCAAATTGTGTGTTAATTCGTCAATGTGACGGAGCGAGGGATGCAGTAAAGGAGGAATAATGCATCGGAAAAGAGATACTCGACTCCCAAAAGAAAATCCTATCGTTTCCGTAGAAACGTATCTCGATTTAGAAAGATAATGCAGGGAACCCAGAGTATTTCATATGGACGCAATTTGTGTGTTAATTCGGCAATGTGAGGGAGCGAGGGATGCAGTAAAGGAGGAATAATGCATCGGAAAAGAGATACTCGGAACCCCAAAGAAAATCCTGTCGTTTTCGTAGAAACGAATCCCGATTTAGAAGGACAATGCAAGGGAATCCAGAGTATTTCATATGGACGCAAATTGTGTGTTAATTCGTCAATGGGAGGGAGCGAGGGATGCAGTAAAGGAGGAATAATGCATCGGAAAAGAGATACTCGGAACCCCAAAGAAAATCCTATCGTTTCCGTAGAAACGTATCTCGATTTAGAAGGACAATGCAGGGAATCCAGAGTATTTCATATGGACGCAAATTGTGTGTTAATTCGTCAATGTGAGTTAGCGAGGGATGCAGTAAAGGAGGAATAATGCATCGGAAAAGAGATACTCGGAACCTCAAAGAAAATCCTATCGTTTCCGTAGAAACGTATCTCGATTTAGAAGGACAATGCAGGGAATCCTGAGTATTTCATATCGACGCAAATTGTGTGTTAATTCGTCAATGTGAGGGAGCGAGGGATGCAGTAAAGGAGGAATAATGCATCGGAAAAGAGATACTCTGAACCCCAAAGAAAATCCTATCGTTTCCGTAGAAACGTATCTCGATTTAGAAGGACAATGCAGGGAATCCAGAGTATTTCATATGGACGCAAAATTGTGTGTTAATTCGTCAATGTGAGTTAGCGAGGGATGCAGTAAAGGAGGAATAATGCATCGGAAAAGAGATACTCGGAAAACCAAAGAAAATCCTGTCGTTTCCGTAGAAACGTGTCTCGATTTAGAAGGACAATGTAGGGAATCCAGAGTATTTCATATGGACGCAAATTGTGTGTTAATTCGTCAATGTGAGGGAGCGAGGGATGCAGTAAAGGAGGAATAATGCATCGGAAAAGAGATACTCGGAACCCCAAAGAAGATCCTATCGTTTCCGTAGAAACGTATCTCGATTTAGAAGGACAATGCAGGGAATCCAGAGTATTTCATATGGACGCAAATTGTGTGTTCATTCGTCAATGTGAGGGAGCGAGGGATGCAGTAAAGGATGAATAATGCATCGGAAAAGAGATACTCGGAACCCCAAAGAAAATCCTATCGTTTCCGTAGAAACGTATCTCGATATAGAAGGACAATGCAGGGAATCCGGAGTATATCATATGGACGCAAATTGTGTGTTAATTCGTCAATGTGAGGAAGCGAGGGGTGCAGTAAAGGAGGAATAGATGCAGTAAAGGAGGAATAATGCATCGGAAAAGAGATACTCGACTCCCAAAAGAAAATCCTATCGTTTCCGTAGAAACGTATCTCGTTTTAGAAAGATAATGCAGGGATCCCAGAGTATTTCATATGGACGCAAATTGTGTGTTAATTCGTCAATGTGAGGAAGCGAGGGATGCAGTAAATGAGGAATAATGCATCGGAAAAGAGATACGCGGAACCCCAAAGAAAATCCTATCGTTTCCGTAGAAACGTATCTCGTTTTAGAAAGATAATGCAGGGAACCCAGAGTATTTCATATGGACGCAAATTGTGTGTTAATTCGTCAATGTGAGTTAGCGAGGGATGCAGTAAAGGAGGAATAATGCATCGGAAAAGAGATACTCGGAACCTCAAAGAAAATCCTATCGTTTCCGTAAAAATGTATCTCGATTTAGAAGGACAATGCAGGGAATCCTGAGTATTTCATATGGACGGAAATTGTGTGTTAATTCGTCAATGTGAGGGAGCGAGGGATGCAGTAAAGGAGGAATAATGCATCGGAAAAAAGATACTCGGAACCTCAAAGAAAATCCTATCGTTTCCGTAGAAACGTATCTCGATTTAGAAGAACAATGCAGGGAATCCTGAGTATTTCATATCGACGCAAATTGTGTGTTAATTCGTCAATGTGAGGGAGCGAGGGATGCAGTAAAGGAGGAATAATGCATCGAAAAAGAGATACTCGGAACCCCAAAGAAAATCCTATCGTTTCCGTAGAAACGTATCTCGATTTAGAAGGACAATGCAGGGAATCCAGAGTATTTCATATCGACGCAAATTGTGTGTTAATTCGTCAATGTGAGGAAGCGAGGGATGCAGTAAAGGAGGAATAATGCATCGGAAAAGAGATACTCGGCACCCCAAAGAAAATCCTATCGTTTCCGTAGAAACGTGTCTCGATATAGAAGGACAATGCAGGGAATCCGGAGTATATGATATGGACGCAAATTGTGTGTTAATTCGTCAATGTGAGGGAGCGAGGGGTGCAGTAATGGAGGAATAGATGCAGTAAAGGAGGAATAATGCATCGGAAAAGAGATACTCGACTCCCAAAAGAAAATCCTATCGTTTCCGTAGAAACGTATCTCGTTTTAGAAAGATAATGCAGGGAACCCAGAGTATTTCATATGGACGCAAATTGTGTGTTAATTCGTCAATGTGAGGAAGCGAGGGATGCAGTAAAGGAGGAATAATGCCTCGGAAAAGAGATACGCGGAACCCCAAAGAAAATCCTTTCGTCTCCGTAGAAACGTATCTCGTTTTAGAAAGATAATGCAGGGAACCCAGAGTATTTCATATGGACGCAAATTGTGTGTTAATTCGTCAATGTGAGTTAGCGAGGGATGCAGTAAAGGAGGAATAATGCATCGGAAAAGAGATACTCGGAACCTCAAAGAAAATCCTATCGTTTCCGTAGAAATGTATCTCGATTTAGGAGGACAATGCAGGGAATCCTGAGTATTTCATATAGACGGAAATTGTGTGTTAATTCGTCAATGTGAGGGAGCGAGGGATGCAGTAAACGAGGATTAATGCATCGGAAAAAATATACTCGGTACCTCAAAGAAAATCCTATCGTTTCCGTAGAAACGTATCTCGATTTAGAAGGACAATGCAGGGAATCCTGAGTATTTCATATCGACGCAAATTGTGTGTTAATTCGTCTATGTGAGGGAGCGAGGGATGCAGTAAAGGAGGAATAATGCATCGAAAAAGAGATACTCGGAACCCCAAAGAAAATCCTATCGTTTCCGTAGAAACGTATTTCGATTTAGGAGGACAATGCAGGGAATCCAGAGTATTTCATATGGACGCAAATTGTGTGTTAATTCGTCAATGTGAGGAAGCGAGGGATGCAGTAAAGGAGGAATAATGCATCGGAAAAGAAATACTCGGACCCCCAAAGAAAATCCTATCGTTTCCGTATAAACGTGTCTCGATATAGAAGGACAATGCAGGGAATCCGGAGTATATGATATGGACGCAAATTGTGTGTTAATTCGTCAATGTGAGGGAGCGAGGGGTGCAGTAAAGGAGGAATAGATGCAGTAAAGGAGGAATAATGCATCGGAAAAGAGATACTCGACTCCCAAAAGAAAATCCTATCGTTTCCGTAGAAACGTATCTCGTTTTAGAAAGATAATGCAGGGAACCCAGAGTATTTCATATGGACGCAAATTGTGTGTTAATTCGTCAATGTGAGGAAGCGAGGGATGCAGTAAAGGAGGAATAATGCCTCGAAAAGAGATACGCGGAACCCCAAAGAAAATCCTATCGTCTCCGTAGAAACGTATCTCGTTTTAGAAAGATAATGCAGGGAACCCAGAGTATTTCATATGGACGCAAATTGTGTGTTAATTCGTCAATGTGAGTTAGCGAGGGATGCAGTAAAGGAGGAATAATGCTTCGGAAAAGAGATACTCGGAACCTCAAAGAAAATCCTATCGTTTCCGTAGAAATGTATCTCGATTTAGGAGGACAATGCAGGGAATCCTGAGTATTTCATATAGACGGAAATTGTGTGTTAATTCGTCAATGTGAGGGAGCGAGGGATGCAGTAAACGAGGAATAATGCATCGGAAAAAATATACTCGGTACCTCAAAGAAAATCCTATCGTTTCCGTAGAAACGTATCTCGATTTAGAAGGACAATGCAGGGAATCCTGAGTATTTCATATCGACGCAAATTGTGTGTTAATTCGTCAATGTGAGGGAGCGAGGGATGCAGTAAAGGAGGAATAATGCATCGAAAAAGAGATACTCGGAACCCCAAAGAAAATCCTATCGTTTCCGTAGAAACGTATTTCGATTTAGGAGGACAATGCAGGGAATCCAGAGTATTTCATATGGACGCAAATTGTGTGTTAATTCGTCAATGTCAGGGAGCGAGGGATACAGTAAAGGAGAAATAATGCATCGGAAAAGAGATACTCGGTACCCCAAAGAAAATCCTATCGTTTCCGTAGAAACGTATCTCGATTTAGAAGGACAATGCTGGGAATCCTGAGTATTTCATATGGACGCAAATTGTGTGTTAATTCGTCAATGTGAGGAAGCGAGGGATGCAGTAAAGGAGGAATAATGCATCGGAAAAGAGATACTCGGAACCTCAAAGAAAATGCTATCGTTTCCGTAGAAACGTATCTCGATTTAGAAGGACAATGCAGGGAATCCTGAGTATTTCATATGGACGCAAATTGTGTGTTAATTCGTCAATGTGAGGGAGCGAGGGATGCAGTAAAGGAGGAATAATGCATCGGAAAAGAGATACTCGGAACCTCAAAGAAAATCCTATCGTTTCCGTAGAAACGTATCTCGATTTAGAAGCACAATGCAGGGAATCCTGAGTATTTCATATGGACGCAAATTGTGTGTTAATTCGTCAATGTGAGGGAGCGAGGGATGCAGTAAAGGAGGAATAATGCATCGGAAAAGAGATACTCGGAACCTCAAAGAAAATGCTATCGTTTCCGTAGAAACGTATCTCGATTTAGAAGGACAATGCAGGGAATCCTGAGTATTTCATATGGACGCAAATTGTGTGTTAATTCGTCAATGTGAGGGAGCGAGGGATGCAGTAAAGGAGGAATAATGCATCGGAAAAGAGATACTCGGAACCCCAAAGAAAATCCTATCGTTTCCGTAGAAACGTATCTCGATTTAGAAGGACAATGCAGGGAATCCAGAGTATTTCATATGGATGCAAATTGTGTGTTAATTCGTCAATGTGAGTTAGCGAGGAATGCAGTAAAGGAGGAATAATGCATCGGAAAAGAGATACTCGGAACCTCAAAGAAAATGCTATCGTTTCCGTAGAAACGTATCTCGATTTAGAAGGACAATGCAGGGAATCCTGAGTATTTCATATGGACGCAAATTGTGTGTTAATTCGTCAATGTGAGGGAGCGAGGGATGCAGTAAAGGAGGAATAATGCATCGGAAAAGAGATACTCGGAACCTCAAAGAAAATCCTATCGTTTCCGTAGAAACGTATCTCGATTTAGAAGCACAATGCAGGGAATCCTGAGTATTTCATATGGACGCAAATTGTGTGTTAATTCGTCAATGTGAGGGAGCGAGGGATGCAGTAAAGGAGGAATAATGCATCGGAAAAGAGATACTCGGAACCCCAAAGAAAATCCTATCGTTTCCGTAGAAACGTTTCTTGATTTAGAAGGACAATGCAGGGAATCCAGAGTATTTCATATGGACGCAAATTGTGTGTTAATTCGTCAATGTGAGGGAGCGAGGGATGCAGTAAAGGAGGAATAATGCATCGGAAAAGAGATACTCGGAACCCCAAAGAAAATCCTATCGTTTCCGTAGAAACGTATCTCGATTTAGAAGGACAATGCAGGGAATCCAGAGTATTACATATGGACGCAAATTGTGTGTTAATTCGTCAATGTGAGGAAGCGAGGGATGCAGTAAAGGAGGAATAATGCATCGGAAAAGAGATACGCGGAACCCCAAAGAAAATCCTATTGTTTCCGTAGAAACGTATCTCGATTTAGAAGAACAATGCAGGGAATCCAGAGTATTTCATATGGACGCAAATTGTGTGTTAATTCGTCAATGTGAGGGAGCGAGGGATGCAGTAAAGGAGGAATAATGCATCGGAAAAGAGATACTCGGAACCCCAAAGAAAATCCTATCGTTTCCGTAGAAACGTATCTTGATTTAGAAGGACAATGCAGGGAATCCTGAGTATTTCATATGGACGCAAATTGTGTGTTAATTCGTCAATGTGAGGGAGCGAGGGATGCAGTAAAGGAGGAATAATGCATCGGAAAAGAGATACTCGGAACCCCAAAGAAAATCCTATCGTTTCCGTAGAAACGTTTCTTGATTTAGAAGGACAATGCAGGGAATCCAGAGTATTTCATATGGACGCAAACTGTGTGTTAATTCGTCAATGTGAGGGAGCGAGGGATGCAGTAAAGGAGGAAAAATGCATCGGAAAAGAGATACTCGACTCCCAAAAGAAAATCCTATCGTTTCCGTAGAAACGTATCTCGATTTAGAAAGATAATGCAGGGAACCCAGAGTATTTCATATGGACGCAATTTGTGTGTTAATTCGGCAATGTGAGGGAGCGAGGGATGCAGTAAAGGAGGAATAATGCATCGGAAAAGAGATACTCGGAACCCCAAAGAAAATCCTGTCGTTTTCGTAGAAACGAATCCCGTTTTAGAAGGACAATGCACTGAATCCAGAGTATTCCATATGGACGCAAATTGTGTGTTAATTCGTCAATGGGAGGGAGCGAGGTATGCAGTAAAGGAGGAATAATGCATCGGAAAAGAGATACTCGGAACCCCAAAGAAAATCCTATCGTTTCCGTAGAAACGTATCTCGATTTAGAAGGACAATGCAGGGAATCCAGAGTATTTCATATGGACGAAAATGTGTGTTAATTCGTCAGTGTGAGTTAGCGAGGAATGCAGTAAAGGAGGAATAATGCATCGGAAAAGAGATACTCGGAACCTCAAAGAAAATGCTATCGTTTCCGTAGAAACGTATCTCGATTTAGAAGGACAATGCAGGGAATCCTGAGTATTTCATATGGACGCAAATTGTGTGTTAATTCGTCAATGTGACGGAGCGAGGGATGCAGTAAAGGAGGAATAATGCATCGGAAAAGAGATTCTCGACTCCCAAAAGAAAATCCTATCGTTTCCGTAGAAACGTATCTCGATTTAGAAAGATAATGCAGGGAACCCAGAGTATTTCATATGGACGCAATTTGTGTGTTAATTCGGCAATGTGAGGGAGCGAGGGATGCAGTAAAGGAGGAATAATGCATCGGAAAAGAGATACTCGGAACCCCAAAGAAAATCCTGTCGTTTTCGTAGAAACGAATCCCGATTTAGAAGGACAATGCAAGGGAATCCAGAGTATTTCATATGGACGCAAATTGTGTGTTAATTCGTCAATGGGAGGGAGCGAGGGATGCAGTAAAGGAGGAATAATGCATCGGAAAAGAGATACTCGGAACCCCAAAGAAAATCCTATCGTTTCCGTAGAAACGTATCTCGATTTAGAAGGACAATGCAGGGAATCCAGAGTATTTCATATGGACGCAAATTGTGTGTTAATTCGTCAATGTGAGTTAGCGAGGGATGCAGTAAAGGAGGAATAATGCATCGGAAAAGAGATACTCGGAACCTCAAAGAAAATCCTATCGTTTCCGTAGAAACGTATCTCGATTTAGAAGGACAATGCAGGGAATCCTGAGTATTTCATATCGACGCAAATTGTGTGTTAATTCGTCAATGTGAGGGAGCGAGGGATGCAGTAAAGGAGGAATAATGCATCGGAAAAGAGATACTCTGAACCCCAAAGAAAATCCTATCGTTTCCGTAGAAACGTATCTCGATTTAGAAGGACAATGCAGGGAATCCAGAGTATTTCATATGGACGCAAAATTGTGTGTTAATTCGTCAATGTGAGTTAGCGAGGGATGCAGTAAAGGAGGAATAATGCATCGGAAAAGAGATACTCGGAAAACCTAAGAAAATTCTGTCGTTTCCGTAGAAACGTGTCTCGATTTAGAAGGACAATGGAGGGAATCCAGAGTATTTCATATGGACGCAAATTATGTGTTAATTCGTCAATGTGAGGGAGCGAGGGATGCAGTAAAGGAGGAATAATGCATCGGAAAAGAGATACTCGGAACCCCAAAGAAGATCCTATCGTTTCCGTAGAAACGTATCTCGATTTAGAAGGACAATGCAGGGAATCCAGAGTATTTCATATGGACGCAAATTGTGTGTTCATTCGTCAATGTGAGGGAGCGAGGGATGCAGTAAAGGATGAATAATGCATCGGAAAAGAGATACTCGGAACCCCAAAGAAAATCCTATCGTTTCCGTAGAAACGTATCTCGATATAGAAGGACAATGCAGGGAATCCGGAGTATATCATATGGACGCAAATTGTGTGTTAATTCGTCAATGTGAGGGAGCGAGGGGTGCAGTAAAGGAGGAATAGATGCAGTAAAGGAGGAATAATGCATCGGAAAAGAGATACTCGACTCCCAAAAGAAAATCCTATCGTTTCCGTAGAAACGTATCTCGTTTTAGAAAGATAATGCAGGGATCCCAGAGTATTTCATATGGACGCAAATTGTGTGTTAATTCGTCAATGTGAGGAAGCGAGGGATGCAGTAAATGAGGAATAATGCATCGGAAAAGAGATACGCGGAACCCCAAAGAAAATCCTATCGTTTCCGTAGAAACGTATCTCGTTTTAGAAAGATAATGCAGGGAACCCAGAGTATTTCATATGGACGCAAATTGTGTGTTAATTCGTCAATGTGAGTTAGCGAGGGATGCAGTAAAGGAGGAATAATGCATCGGAAAAGAGATACTCGGAACCTCAAAGAAAATCCTATCGTTTCCGTAAAAATGTATCTCGATTTAGAAGGACAATGCAGGGAATCCTGAGTATTTCATATGGACGGAAATTGTGTGTTAATTCGTCAATGTGAGGGAGCGAGGGATGCAGTAAAGGAGGAATAATGCATCGGAAAAAAGATACTCGGAACCTCAAAGAAAATCCTATCGTTTCCGTAGAAACGTATCTCGATTTAGAAGAACAATGCAGGGAATCCTGAGTATTTCATATCGACGCAAATTGTGTGTTAATTCGTCAATGTGAGGGAGCGAGGGATGCAGTAAAGGAGGAATAATGCATCGAAAAAGAGATACTCGGAACCCCAAAGAAAATCCTATCGTTTCCGTAGAAACGTATCTCGATTTAGAAGGACAATGCAGGGAATCCAGAGTATTTCATATCGACGCAAATTGTGTGTTAATTCGTCAATGTGAGGAAGCGAGGGATGCAGTAAAGGAGGAATAATGCATCGGAAAAGAGATACTCGGCACCCCAAAGAAAATCCTATCGTTTCCGTAGAAACGTGTCTCGATATAGAAGGACAATGCAGGGAATCCGGAGTATATGATATGGACGCAAATTGTGTGTTAATTCGTCAATGTGAGGGAGCGAGGGGTGCAGTAATGGAGGAATAGATGCAGTAAAGGAGGAATAATGCATCGGAAAAGAGATACTCGACTCCCAAAAGAAAATCCTATCGTTTCCGTAGAAACGTATCTCGTTTTAGAAAGATAATGCAGGGAACCCAGAGTATTTCATATGGACGCAAATTGTGTGTTAATTCGTCAATGTGAGGAAGCGAGGGATGCAGTAAAGGAGGAATAATGCCTCGGAAAAGAGATACGCGGAACCCCAAAGAAAATCCTATCGTCTCCGTAGAAACGTATCTCGTTTTAGAAAGATAATGCAGGGAACCCAGAGTATTTCATATGGACGCAAATTGTGTGTTAATTCGTCAATGTGAGTTAGCGAGGGATGCAGTAAAGGAGGAATAATGCATCGGAAAAGAGATACTCGGAACCTCAAAGAAAATCCTATCGTTTCCGTAGAAATGTATCTCGATTTAGGAGGACAATGCAGGGAATCCTGAGTATTTCATATAGACGGAAATTGTGTGTTAATTCGTCAATGTGAGGGAGCGAGGGATGCAGTAAACGAGGAATAATGCATCGGAAAAAATATACTCGGTACCTCAAAGAAAATCCTATCGTTTCCGTAGAAACGTATCTCGATTTAGAAGGACAATGCAGGGAATCCTGAGTATTTCATATCGACGCAAATTGTGTGTTAATTCGTCAATGTGAGGGAGCGAGGGATGCAGTAAAGGAGGAATAATGCATCGAAAAAGAGATACTCGGAACCCCAAAGAAAATCCTATCGTTTCCGTAGAAACGTATTTCGATTTAGGAGGACAATGCAGGGAATCCAGAGTATTTCATATGGACGCAAATTGTGTGTTAATTCGTCAATGTGAGGAAGCGAGGGATGCAGTAAAGGAGGAATAATGCATCGGAAAAGAAATACTCGGAACCCCAAAGAAAATCCTATCGTTTCCGTATAAACGTGTCTCGATATAGAAGGACAATGCAGGGAATCCGGAGTATATGATATGGACGCAAATTGTGTGTTAATTCGTCAATGTGAGGGAGCGAGGGGTGCAGTAAAGGAGGAATAGATGCAGTAAAGGAGGAATAATGCATCGGAAAAGAGATACTCGACTCCCAAAAGAAAATCCTATCGTTTCTGTAGAAACGTATCTCGTTTTAGAAAGATAATGCAGGGAACCCAGAGTATTTCATATGGACGCAAATTGTGTGTTAATTCGTCAATGTGAGGAAGCGAGGGATGCAGTAAAGGAGGAATAATGCCTCGGAAAAGAGATACGCGGAACCCCAAAGAAAATCCTATCGTCTTCGTAGAAACGTATCTCGTTTTAGAAAGATAATGCAGGGAACCCAGAGTATTTCATATGGACGCAAATTGTGTGTTAATTCGTCAATGTGAGTTAGCGAGGGATGCAGTAAAGGAGGAATAATGCTTCGGAAAAGAGATACTCGGAACCTCAAAGAAAATCCTATCGTTTCCGTAGAAATGTATCTCGATTTAGGAGGACAATGCAGGGAATCCTGAGTATTTCATATAGACGGAAATTGTGTGTTAATTCGTCAATGTGAGGGAGCGAGGGATGCAGTAAACGAGGAATAATGCATCGGAAAAAATATACTCGGTACCTCAAAGAAAATCCTATCGTTTCCGTAGAAACGTATCTCGATTTAGAAGGACAATGCAGGGAATCCTGAGTATTTCATATCGACGCAAATTGTGTGTTAATTCGTCAATGTGAGGGAGCGAGGGATGCAGTAAAGGAGGAATAATGCATCGAAAAAGAGATACTCGGAACCCCAAAGAAAATCCTATCGTTTCCGTAGAAACGTATTTCGATTTAGGAGGACAATGCAGGGAATCCAGAGTATTTCATATGGACGCAAATTGTGTGTTAATTCGTCAATGTCAGGGAGCGAGGGATACAGTAAAGGAGAAATAATGCATCGGAAAAGAGATACTCGGTACCCCAAAGAAAATCCTATCGTTTCCGTAGAAACGTATCTCGATTTAGAAGGACAATGCTGGGAATCCTGAGTATTTCATATGGACGCAAATTGTGTGTTAATTCGTCAATGTGAGGAAGCGAGGGATGCAGTAAAGGAGGAATAATGCATCGGAAAAGAGATACTCGGAACCCCAAAGAAAATCCTATCGTTTCCGTAGAAACGTATCTCGATTTAGAAGGACAATGCAGGGAATCCAGAGTATTTCATATGGACGCAAATTGTGTGTTAATTCGTCAATGTGAGGGAGCGAGGGATGCAGTAAAGGAGGAATAATGCATCGGAAAAGAGATACTCTGAACCCCAAAGAAAATCCTATCGTTTCCGTAGAAACTTATCTCGATTTACAAGGACAATGCAGGGAATCCAGAGTATTTCATATGGACGCAAATTGTGTGTTTATTCGTCAATGTGAGGGAGCGAGGGATGCAGTAAAGGAGGAATAATGCATCGGAAAAGAGATACTCGGAACCCCAAAGAAAATCCTATCGTTTCCGTAGAAACGTATCTCGATTTAGAAGGACAATGCAGGGAATCCAGAGTATTTCATATGGACGCAAATTGTGTGTCAATTCGTCAATGTGAGGGAGCGAGGGATGCATTAAAGGAGGAATAATGCATCGGAAAAGGGATACTCGACTCCCAAAAGAAAATCCTATCGTTTCCGTAGAAACGTATCTCGATTTAGAAAGATAATGCAGGGAACCCAGAGTATTACATATGGTCGCAATTTGTGTGTTAATTCGGCAATGTGAGGGAGCGAGGAATGCAGTAAAGGAGGAATAATGCATCGGAAAAGAGATACTCGGAACCCCAAAGAAAATCCTGCCGTTTCCGTAGAAACGAATCCTGATTCAGAAGGACAATGCAGGGAATCCAGAGTATTTCATATGGACGCAAATTGTAAGTTAATTCGTCAATGTGAGAGAACGAGGGATGCAGTAAAGGAGGAATAATGCATCGGAAAAGAGATACTCGGAACCCCAAAGAAATTCCTATCGTTTCCGAAGAAACGTATCTCGATTTAGAAGGACAATGCAGGGAATCCAGAGTATTTCATATGGACGCAAATTGTGTGTTAATTCGTCAATGTGAGTTAGCGAGGGATGCAGTAAAGGAGGAATAATGCATCGGAAAAGAGATAATCGGAACCCCAAATAAAATCCTGTCGTTTCCGTAGAAACGTATCTCGATTTAGAAGGACAATGCAGGGAATCCACAGTATTTCATATGGACGCAAATTGTGTGTTAATTCGTCAATGTGAGGGAGCGAGGGATGCAGTAAAGGAGGAATAATGCATCGGAAAAGAGATACTCGAAACCCCAAAGAAAATCCTATCGTTTCCGTAGAAACGTATCTCGATTTAGAAGGACAATGCAGGGAATCCAGAGTATTTCATATGGACGCAAATTGTGTGTTAATTCGTCAATGTGAGGGAGCGAGGGATGCAGTAAAGGATGAATAATGCATCGGAAAAGAGATACTCGGAACCCCAAAGGAAATCCTATCGTTTCCGTGGAAACGTATCTCGATATAGAAGGACAATGCAGGGAATCCGGAGTATATCATATGGACGCAAATTGTGTGTTAATTCGTCAATGTGAGGGAGCGAGGGATGCAGTAAAGGAGGAATAGATGCAGTAAAGGAGGAATAATGCATCGGAAAAGAGATACTCGGCTCCTAAAAGAAAATCCTGTCGTTTCCGTAGAAACGTATCTCGTTTTAGGAAGATAATGCAGGGAACCCAGAGTATTTCATATGGACGCAAATTGTGTGTTAATTCGGCAATGTGAGGGAGCGAGGGATGCAGTAAAGGAAGAATAATGCATCGTGAAAGACATACTCGGAACCCGAAAGAAAATCCTATCGTTTCCGTAGAAACGTATCTCGATTTAGAAGGACAATGCAGGGAATCCAGAGTATTTCATATGGATGCAAATTGTGTGTTAATTCGTCAATGTGAGTTAGCGAGGAATGCAGTAAAGGAGGAATAATGCATCGGAAAAGAGATACTCGGAACCTCAAAGAAAATGCTATCGTTTCCGTAGAAACGTATCTCGATTTAGAAGGACAATGCAGGGAATCCTGAGTATTTCATATGGACGCAAATTGTGTGTTAATTCGTCAATGTGAGGGAGCGAGGGATGCAGTAAAGGAGGAATAATGCATCGGAAAAGAGATACTCGGAACCTCAAAGAAAATCCTATCGTTTCCGTAGAAACGTATCTCGATTTAGAAGCACAATGCAGGGAATCCTGAGTATTTCATATGGACGCAAATTGTGTGTTAATTCGTCAATGTGAGGGAGCGAGGGATGCAGTAAAGGAGGAATAATGCATCGGAAAAGAGATACTCGGAACCCCAAAGAAAATCCTATCGTTTCCGTAGAAACGTTTCTTGATTTAGAAGGACAATGCAGGGAATCCAGAGTATTTCATATGGACGCAAATTGTGTGTTAATTCGTCAATGTGAGGGAGCGAGGGATGCAGTAAAGGAGGAATAATGCATCGGAAAAGAGATACTCGGAACCCCAAAGAAAATCCTATCGTTTCCGTAGAAACGTATCTCGATTTAGAAGGACAATGCAGGGAATCCAGAGTATTACATATGGACGCAAATTGTGTGTTAATTCGTCAATGTGAGGAAGCGAGGGATGCAGTAAAGGAGGAATAATGCATCGGAAAAGAGATACGCGGAACCCCAAAGAAAATCCTATTGTTTCCGTAGAAACGTATCTCGATTTAGAAGAACAATGCAGGGAATCCAGAGTATTTCATATGGACGCAAATTGTGTGTTAATTCGTCAATGTGAGGGAGCGAGGGATGCAGTAAAGGAGGAATAATGCATCGGAAAAGAGATACTCGGAACCCCAAAGAAAATCCTATCGTTTCCGTAGAAACGTTTCTTGATTTAGAAGGACAATGCAGGGAATCCAGAGTATTTCATATGGACGCAAACTGTGTGTTAATTCGTCAATGTGAGGGAGCGAGGGATGCAGTAAAGGAGGAAAAATGCATCGGAAAAGAGATACTCGACTCCCAAAAGAAAATCCTATCGTTTCCGTAGAAACGTATCTCGATTTAGAAAGATAATGCAGGGAACCCAGAGTATTTCATATGGACGCAATTTGTGTGTTAATTCGGCAATGTGAGGGAGCGAGGGATGCAGTAAAGGAGGAATAATGCATCGGAAAAGAGATACTCGGAACCCCAAAGAAAATCCTGTCGTTTTCGTAGAAACGAATCCCGTTTTAGAAGGACAATGCACTGAATCCAGAGTATTCCATATGGACGCAAATTGTGTGTTAATTCGTCAATGGGAGGGAGCGAGGTATGCAGTAAAGGAGGAATAATGCATCGGAAAAGAGATACTCGGAACCCCAAAGAAAATCCTATCGTTTCCGTAGAAACGTATCTCGATTTAGAAGGACAATGCAGGGAATCCAGAGTATTTCATATGGACGAAAATGTGTGTTAATTCGTCAGTGTGAGTTAGCGAGGAATGCAGTAAAGGAGGAATAATGCATCGGAAAAGAGATACTCGGAACCTCAAAGAAAATGCTATCGTTTCCGTAGAAACGTATCTCGATTTAGAAGGACAATGCAGGGAATCCTGAGTATTTCATATGGACGCAAATTGTGTGTTAATTCGTCAATGTGACGGAGCGAGGGATGCAGTAAAGGAGGAATAATGCATCGGAAAAGAGATTCTCGACTCCCAAAAGAAAATCCTATCGTTTCCGTAGAAACGTATCTCGATTTAGAAAGATAATGCAGGGAACCCAGAGTATTTCATATGGACGCAATTTGTGTGTTAATTCGGCAATGTGAGAGAGCGAGGGATGCAGTAAAGGAGGAATAATGCATCGGAAAAGAGATACTCGGAACCCCAAAGAAAATCCTGTCGTTTTCGTAGAAACGAATCCCGATTTAGAAGGACAATGCAAGGGAATCCAGAGTATTTCATATGGACGCAAATTGTGTGTTAATTCGTCAATGGGAGGGAGCGAGGGATGCAGTAAAGGAGGAATAATGCATCGGAAAAGAGATACTCGGAACCCCAAAGAAAATCCTATCGTTTCCGTAGAAACGTATCTCGATTTAGAAGGACAATGCAGGGAATCCAGAGTATTTCATATGGACGCAAATTGTGTGTTAATTCGTCAATGTGAGTTAGCGAGGGATGCAGTAAAGGAGGAATAATGCATCGGAAAAGAGATACTCGGAACCTCAAAGAAAATCCTATCGTTTCCGTAGAAACGTATCTCGATTTAGAAGGACAATGCAGGGAATCCTGAGTATTTCATATCGACGCAAATTGTGTGTTAATTCGTCAATGTGAGGGAGCGAGGGATGCAGTAAAGGAGGAATAATGCATCGGAAAAGAGATACTCTGAACCCCAAAGAAAATCCTATCGTTTCCGTAGAAACGTATCTCGATTTAGAAGGACAATGCAGGGAATCCAGAGTATTTCATATGGACGCAAAATTGTGTGTTAATTCGTCAATGTGAGTTAGCGAGGGATGCAGTAAAGGAGGAATAATGCATCGGAAAAGAGATACTCGGAAAACCTAAGAAAATTCTGTCGTTTCCGTAGAAACGTGTCTCGATTTAGAAGGACAATGGAGGGAATCCAGAGTATTTCATATGGACGCAAATTATGTGTTAATTCGTCAATGTGAGGGAGCGAGGGATGCAGTAAAGGAGGAATAATGCATCGGAAAAGAGATACTCGGAACCCCAAAGAAGATCCTATCGTTTCCGTAGAAACGTATCTCGATTTAGAAGGACAATGCAGGGAATCCAGAGTATTTCATATGGACGCAAATTGTGTGTTCATTCGTCAATGTGAGGGAGCGAGGGATGCAGTAAAGGATGAATAATGCATCGGAAAAGAGATACTCGGAACCCCAAAGAAAATCCTATCGTTTCCGTAGAAACGTATCTCGATATAGAAGGACAATGCAGGGAATCCGGAGTATATCATATGGACGCAAATTGTGTGTTAATTCGTCAATGTGAGGGAGCGAGGGGTGCAGTAAAGGAGGAATAGATGCAGTAAAGGAGGAATAATGCATCGGAAAAGAGATACTCGACTCCCAAAAGAAAATCCTATCGTTTCCGTAGAAACGTATCTCGTTTTAGAAAGATAATGCAGGGATCCCAGAGTATTTCATATGGACGCAAATTGTGTGTTAATTCGTCAATGTGAGGAAGCGAGGGATGCAGTAAATGAGGAATAATGCATCGGAAAAGAGATACGCGGAACCCCAAAGAAAATCCTATCGTTTCCGTAGAAACGTATCTCGTTTTAGAAAGATAATGCAGGGAACCCAGAGTATTTCATATGGACGCAAATTGTGTGTTAATTCGTCAATGTGAGTTAGCGAGGGATGCAGTAAAGGAGGAATAATGCATCGGAAAAGAGATACTCGGAACCTCAAAGAAAATCCTATCGTTTCCGTAAAAATGTATCTCGATTTAGAAGGACAATGCAGGGAATCCTGAGTATTTCATATGGACGGAAATTGTGTGTTAATTCGTCAATGTGAGGGAGCGAGGGATGCAGTAAAGGAGGAATAATGCATCGGAAAAAAGATACTCGGAACCTCAAAGAAAATCCTATCGTTTCCGTAGAAACGTATCTCGATTTAGAAGAACAATGCAGGGAATCCTGAGTATTTCATATCGACGCAAATTGTGTGTTAATTCGTCAATGTGAGGGAGCGAGGGATGCAGTAAAGGAGGAATAATGCATCGAAAAAGAGATACTCGGAACCCCAAAGAAAATCCTATCGTTTCCGTAGAAACGTATCTCGATTTAGAAGGACAATGCAGGGAATCCAGAGTATTTCATATCGACGCAAATTGTGTGTTAATTCGTCAATGTGAGGAAGCGAGGGATGCAGTAAAGGAGGAATAATGCATCGGAAAAGAGATACTCGGCACCCCAAAGAAAATCCTATCGTTTCCGTAGAAACGTGTCTCGATATAGAAGGACAATGCAGGGAATCCGGAGTATATGATATGGACGCAAATTGTGTGTTAATTCGTCAATGTGAGGGAGCGAGGGGTGCAGTAATGGAGGAATAGATGCAGTAAAGGAGGAATAATGCATCGGAAAAGAGATACTCGACTCCCAAAAGAAAATCCTATCGTTTCCGTAGAAACGTATCTCGTTTTAGAAAGATAATGCAGGGAACCCAGAGTATTTCATATGGACGCAAATTGTGTGTTAATTCGTCAATGTGAGGAAGCGAGGGATGCAGTAAAGGAGGAATAATGCCTCGGAAAAGAGATACGCGGAACCCCAAAGAAAATCCTATCGTCTCCGTAGAAACGTATCTCGTTTTAGAAAGATAATGCAGGGAACCCAGAGTATTTCATATGGACGCAAATTGTGTGTTAATTCGTCAATGTGAGTTAGCGAGGGATGCAGTAAAGGAGGAATAATGCATCGGAAAAGAGATACTCGGAACCTCAAAGAAAATCCTATCGTTTCCGTAGAAATGTATCTCGATTTAGGAGGACAATGCAGGGAATCCTGAGTATTTCATATAGACGGAAATTGTGTGTTAATTCGTCAATGTGAGGGAGCGAGGGATGCAGTAAACGAGGAATAATGCATCGGAAAAAATATACTCGGTACCTCAAAGAAAATCCTATCGTTTCCGTAGAAACGTATCTCGATTTAGAAGGACAATGCAGGGAATCCTGAGTATTTCATATCGACGCAAATTGTGTGTTAATTCGTCAATGTGAGGGAGCGAGGGATGCAGTAAAGGAGGAATAATGCATCGAAAAAGAGATACTCGGAACCCCAAAGAAAATCCTATCGTTTCCGTAGAAACGTATTTCGATTTAGGAGGACAATGCAGGGAATCCAGAGTATTTCATATGGACGCAAATTGTGTGTTAATTCGTCAATGTGAGGAAGCGAGGGATGCAGTAAAGGAGGAATAATGCATCGGAAAAGAAATACTCGGAACCCCAAAGAATATCCTATCGTTTCCGTATAAACGTGTCTCGATATAGAAGGACAATGCAGGGAATCCGGAGTATATGATATGGACGCAAATTGTGTGTTAATTCGTCAATGTGAGGGAGCGAGGGGTGCAGTAAAGGAGGAATAGATGCAGTAAAGGAGGAATAATGCATCGGAAAAGAGATACTCGACTCCCAAAAGAAAATCCTATCGTTTCTGTAGAAACGTATCTCGTTTTAGAAAGATAATGCAGGGAACCCAGAGTATTTCATATGGACGCAAATTGTGTGTTAATTCGTCAATGTGAGGAAGCGAGGGATGCAGTAAAGGAGGAATAATGCCTCGGAAAAGAGATACGCGGAACCCCAAAGAAAATCCTATCGTCTCCGTAGAAACGTATCTCGTTTTAGAAAGATAATGCAGGGAACCCAGAGTATTTCATATGGACGCAAATTGTGTGTTAATTCGTCAATGTGAGTTAGCGAGGGATGCAGTAAAGGAGGAATAATGCTTCGGAAAAGAGATACTCGGAACCTCAAAGAAAATCCTATCGTTTCCGTAGAAATGTATCTCGATTTAGGAGGACAATGCAGGGAATCCTGAGTATTTCATATAGACGGAAATTGTGTGTTAATTCGTCAATGTGAGGGAGCGAGGGATGCAGTAAACGAGGAATAATGCATCGGAAAAAATATACTCGGTACCTCAAAGAAAATCCTATCGTTTCCGTAGAAACGTATCTCGATTTAGAAGGACAATGCAGGGAATCCTGAGTATTTCATATCGACGCAAATTGTGTGTTAATTCGTCAATGTGAGGGAGCGAGGGATGCAGTAAAGGAGGAATAATGCATCGAAAAAGAGATACTCGGAACCCCAAAGAAAATCCTATCGTTTCCGTAGAAACGTATTTCGATTTAGGAGGACAATGCAGGGAATCCAGAGTATTTCATATGGACGCAAATTGTGTGTTAATTCGTCAATGTCAGGGAGCGAGGGATACAGTAAAGGAGAAATAATGCATCGGAAAAGAGATACTCGGTACCCCAAAGAAAATCCTATCGTTTCCGTAGAAACGTATCTCGATTTAGAAGGACAATGCTGGGAATCCTGAGTATTTCATATGGACGCAAATTGTGTGTTAATTCGTCAATGTGAGTAAGGGGGGGGGTGCAGTAAAGGAGGAATAATGCATCGGAAAAGAGATACTCGGAACCCCAAAGAAAATCCTATCGTTTCCGTAGAAACGTATCTCGATTTAGAAGGACAATGCAGGGAATCCAGAGTATTTCATATGGACGCAAATTGTGTGTTAATTCGTCAATGTGAGGGAGCGAGGGATGCAGTAAAGGAGGAATAATGCATCGGAAAAGAGATACTCTGAACCCCAAAGAAAATCCTATCGTTTCCGTAGAAACTTATCTCGATTTACAAGGACAATGCAGGGAATCCAGAGTATTTCATATGGACGCAAATTGTGTGTTTATTCGTCAATGTGAGGGAGCGAGGGATGCAGTAAAGGAGGAATAATGCATCGGAAAAGAGATACTCGGAACCCCAAAGAAAATCCTATCGTTTCCGTAGAAACGTATCTCGATTTAGAAGGACAATGCAGGGAATCCAGAGTATTTCATATGGACGCAAATTGTGTGTCAATTCGTCAATGTGAGGGAGCGAGGGATGCATTAAAGGAGGAATAATGCATCGGAAAAGGGATACTCGACTCCCAAAAGAAAATCCTATCGTTTCCGTAGAAACGTATCTCGATTTAGAAAGATAATGCAGGGAACCCAGAGTATTACATATGGTCGCAATTTGTGTGTTAATTCGGCAATGTGAGGGAGCGAGGAATGCAGTAAAGGAGGAATAATGCATCGGAAAAGAGATACTCGGAACCCCAAAGAAAATCCTGCCGTTTCCGTAGAAACGAATCCTGATTCAGAAGGACAATGCAGGGAATCCAGAGTATTTCATATGGACGCAAATTGTAAGTTAATTCGTCAATGTGAGAGAACGAGGGATGCAGTAAAGGAGGAATAATGCATCGGAAAAGAGATACTCGGAACCCCAAAGAAATTCCTATCGTTTCCGAAGAAACGTATCTCGATTTAGAAGGACAATGCAGGGAATCCAGAGTATTTCATATGGACGCAAATTGTGTGTTAATTCGTCAATGTGAGTTAGCGAGGGATGCAGTAAAGGAGGAATAATGCATCGGAAAAGAGATAATCGGAACCCCAAATAAAATCCTGTCGTTTCCGTAGAAACGTATCTCGATTTAGAAGGACAATGCAGGGAATCCACAGTATTTCATATGGACGCAAATTGTGTGTTAATTCGTCAATGTGAGGGAGCGAGGGATGCAGTAAAGGAGGAATAATGCATCGGAAAAGAGATACTCGAAACCCCAAAGAAAATCCTATCGTTTCCGTAGAAACGTATCTCGATTTAGAAGGACAATGCAGGGAATCCAGAGTATTTCATATGGACGCAAATTGTGTGTTAATTCGTCAATGTGAGGGAGCGAGGGATGCAGTAAAGGATGAATAATGCATCGGAAAAGAGATACTCGGAACCCCAAAGGAAATCCTATCGTTTCCGTGGAAACGTATCTCGATATAGAAGGACAATGCAGGGAATCCGGAGTATATCATATGGACGCAAATTGTGTGTTAATTCGTCAATGTGAGGGAGCGAGGGATGCAGTAAAGGAGGAATAGATGCAGTAAAGGAGGAATAATGCATCGGAAAAGAGATACTCGGCTCCTAAAAGAAAATCCTGTCGTTTCCGTAGAAACGTATCTCGTTTTAGGAAGATAATGCAGGGAACCCAGAGTATTTCATATGGACGCAAATTGTGTGTTAATTCGGCAATGTGAGGGAGCGAGGGATGCAGTAAAGGAAGAATAATGCATCGTGAAAGACATACTCGGAACCCGAAAGAAAATCCTATCGTTTCCGTAGAAACGTATCTCGATTTAGAAGGACAATGCAAGGAATCCAGTATATTTCATATGGACGGAAATTGTGTGTTAATTCGTCAATGTGAGGGAGCGAGGGATGCAGTAAAGGAGGAATAATGCATCGGAAAAGAGATACTCGGGACCCCAAAGAAAATCCTATCGTTTCCGTAGAAACGTATCTCGATTTAGAAGGACAATGCAGGGAATCCAGAGTATTTCATATGGACGCAAATTGTGTGTTAATTCGTCAATGTGAGGGAGCGAGGGATGCAGTAAAGGAGGAATAATGCATCGGAAAAGAGATACTCGGAACCCCAAAGAATATCCTATCGTTTCCGTAGAAACGTATCTCGATATAGAAGGACAATGCAGGGAAACCGGAGTATATCATATGGACGCAAATTGTGTGTTAATTCGTCAATGTGAGGGAGCGAGGGGTGCAGTAAAGGAGGAATAGATGCAGTAAAGGAGGAATAATGCATCGGAAAAGAGATACTCGACTCCCAAAAGAAAATCCTATCGTTTCCGTAGAAACGTATCTCGTTTTAGAAAGATAATGCAGGGAACCCAGAGTATTTCATATGGACGCAAATTGTGTGTTAATTCGTCAATGTGAGGAAGCGAGGGATGCAGTAAAGGATGAATAATGCATCGGAAAAGAGATACTCGGAACCCCAAAGAAAATCCTATCGTTTCCGTAGAAACGTATCTCGATTTAGAAGGACAATGCAGGGAATCCAGAGTATTTCATATGGACGCAAATTGTGTGTTAATTCGTCAATGTGAGGGAGCGAGGGATGCAGTAAAGGAGGAATAATGCATCGGAAAAGAGATACTCGGAACCCCAAAGAATATCCTATCGTTCCCTTAGAAACGTATCTCGATTTACAAGGACAATGCAGGGAATCCAGAGTATTTCATATGGACGCAAATTGTGTGTTAATTCGTCAATGTGAGGGAGCGAGGGATGCAGTAAAGGAGGAATAATGCATCGGAAAAGAGATACTCGGAACCCCAAAGAAAATCCTATCGTTTCCGTAGAAACGTATCTCGATTTAGAAGGACAATGCAGGGAATCCAGAGTATTTCATATGGACGCAATTGTGAGTTAATTCGTCAATGTGAGGGAGCGAGGAATGCATTAAAGGAGGAATAATGCATCGGAAAAGGGATACTCGACTCCCAAAAGAAAATCCTATCATTTCCGTAGAAACGTATCTCGATTTAGAAAGATAATGCAGGGAACCCAGAGTATTTCATATGGACGCAATTTGTGTGTTAATTCGGCAATGTGAGGGAGCGAGGGATGCAGTAAAGGAGGAATAAAGCATCGGAAAAGAGATACTCGGAACCCCAAAGAAAATCCTGTCGTTTTCGTAGAAACGTATCCCGTTTTAGAAGGACAATGCAGGGAATCCAGAGTATTTCATATGGACGCAAATTGTGTGTTAATTCGTCAATGGGAGGGAGCGAGGTATGCAGTAAAGGAGGAATAATGCATCGGAAAAGAGATACTCGGAACCCCAAAGAAAATCCTATCGTTTCCGTAGAAACGTATCTCGATTTAGAAGGGCAATGCAGGGAATCCAGAGTATTTCATATGGACGCAAATTGTGTGTTAATTCGTCAATGTGAGTTAGCGAGGAATGCAGTAAAGGAGGAATAATGCATCGGAAAAGAGATACTCGGAACCTCAAAGAAAATGCTATCGTTTCCGTAGAAACGTATCTCGATTTAGAAGGACAATGCAGGGAATCCTGAGTATTTCATATGGACGCTAATTGTGTGTTAATTCGTCAATGTGAGGGAGCGAGGGATTCAGTAAAGGAGGAATAATGCATCGGAAAAGAGATACTCGGAACCTCAAAGAAAAT
Source organism: Schistocerca nitens (assembly GCF_023898315.1). Taxonomy (NCBI): domain Eukaryota; kingdom Metazoa; phylum Arthropoda; class Insecta; order Orthoptera; family Acrididae; genus Schistocerca; species Schistocerca nitens. Next base: position 1,133,942,325 of record NC_064615.1, on the reverse strand, counting down.
CCTATCGTTTCCGTAGAAACGTATCTCGATTTAGAAGGACAATGCAGGGAATCCTGAGTATTTCATATGGACGCAAATTGTGTGTTAATTCGTCAATGTGAGGGAGCGAGGGATGCAGTAAAGGAGGAATAATGCATCGGAAAAGAGATACTCGGAACCCCAAAGAAAATCCTATCGTTTCCGTAGAAACGTTTCTTGATTTAGAAGGACAATGCAGGGAACCCAGAGTATTTCATATGGACGTAAATTGTGTGTTAATTCGTCAATGTGAGGGAGCGAGGGATGCAGTAAAGGAGGAATAATGCATCGGAAAAGAGATACTCGACTCCCAAAAGTAAATCCTATCGTATCCGTAGAAACGTATGTCGATTTAGAAAGATAATGCAGGGAACCCAGAGTATTTCATATGGACGCAATTTGTGTGTTAATTCGGCAATGTGAGGGAGCGAGGGATGCAGTAAAGGAGGAATAATGCATCGGAAAAGAGATACTCGGAACCCCAAAGAAAATCCTGTCGTTTTCGTAGAAACGAATCCCGATTTAGAAGGACAATGCAAGGGAATCCAGAGTATTTCATATGGACGCAAATTGTGTGTTAATCCGTCAATGGGAGGGAGCGAGGGATGCAGTAAAGGAGGAATAATGCATCGGAAAAGAGATACTCGGAACCCCAAAGAAAATCCTATCGTTTCCGTAGAAACGTATCTCGATTTAGAAGGACAATGCAGGGAATCCAGAGTATTTCATATGGACGCAAATTGTGTGTTAATTCGTCAATGTGAGTTAGCGAGGGATGCAGTAAAGGAGGAATAATGCATCGGAAAAGAGATACTCGGAACCTCAAAGAAAATCCTATCGTTTCCGTAGAAACGTATCTCGATTTTGAAGGACAATGCAGGGAATCCTGAGTATTTCATATGGACGCAAATTGTGTGTTAATTCGTCAATGTGAGGGAGCGAGGGATGCAGTAAAGGAGGAATAATGCATCGGAAAAGAGATACTCGGAACCTCAAAGAAAATCCTATCGTTTCCGTAGAAACGTATCTCGATTTAGAAGGACAATGCAGGGAATCCTGAGTATTTCATATGGACGCAAATTGTGTGTTAATTCGTCAATGTGAGGGAGCGAGGGATGCAGTAAAGGAGGAATAATGCATCGGGAAAGAGATACTCGGAACCCCAAAGAAAATCCTATCGTTTCCGTAGAAACGTATTTCGATTTAGGAGGACAATGCAGGGAATCCAGAGTATTTCATATGGACGCAAATTGTGTGTTATATCGTCAATGTCAGGGAGCGAGGGATACAGTAAAGAAGGAATAATGCATCGGAAAAGAGATACTCGGAACCCCAAAGAAAATCCTTTCGTTTACGTAGAAACGTATCTCGATTAAAAGGACAATGCAGGGAATCCAGAGTATTTCATATGGACGCAAATTGTGTGTTAATTCGTCAATGTGAGGAAGCGAGGGATGCAGTAAAGGAGGAATAATGCATCGGAAAAGAGATACGCGGAACCCCAAAGAAAATCCTATTGTTTCCGTAGAAACGTATCTCGATTTAGAAGAACAATGCAGGGAATCCAGAGTATTTCATATGGACGCAAATTGTGTGTTAATTCGTCAATGTGAGGGAGCGAGGGATGCAGTAAAGGAGGAATAATGCATCGGAAAAGAGATACTCGGAACCCCAAAGAAAATCCTATCGTTTCCGTAGAAACGTATCTTGATTTAGAAGGACAATTCAGGGAATCCAGAGTATTTCATATGGACGCAAACTGTGTGTTAATTCGTCAATGTGAGGGAGCGGGGGATGCAGTAAAGGAGTAATAATGCATCGGAAAAAAGATACTCGACTCCCAAAAGAAAATCCTATCGTTTCCGTAGAAACGTATCTCGTTTTAGAAAGATAATGCAGGAACCCAGAGTATTTCACATGGACGCAAATTGTGTGTTAATTCGTCAATGTGAGGGAGCGAGGGATGCAGTAAAGGAGGAATAATGCATCGGAAAAGAGATACTCGGAACTCCAAAGAAAATCCTGTCGTTTTCGTAGAAACGAATCTCGATTTAGAAGGACAATGCAGGGAATCCAGAGTATTTCATATGGACGCAAATTGTGTGTTAATTCGTCAATGTGAGTTAGCGAGGGATGCAGTAAAGGAGGAATAATGCATCGGAAAAGAGATACTCGGAACATCAAAGAAAATCCTATCGTTTCCGTAGAAACGTATCTCTATTTAGAAGGAAATGCAGGGAATCCTGAGTATTTCATATGGACGCAAATTGTGTGTTAATTCGTCAATGTGAGTGAGCGAGGGATGCAGTAAAGGAGGAATAATGCATCGGAAAAGAGATACTCGGAACCTCAAAGAAAATCCTATCGTTTCCGTAGAAACGTATCTCGATTTAGAAGGACAATGCAGGGAATCCTGAGTATTTCATATGGACGCAAATTGTGTGTTAATTCGTCAATGTGAGGGAGCGAGGGATGCAGTAAAGGAGGAATAATGCATCGGAAAAGAGATACTCGGAACCCCAAAGAAAATCCTATCGTTTCCGTAGAAACGTATCTCGATTTAGAAGGACAATGCAGGGAATCCAGAGTATTTCATATGGACGCAAATTGTGTGTTAATTCGTCAATGTGAGGGAGCGAGGGATGCAGTAAAGGAGGAATAATGCATCGGAAAAGAGATACTCTGAACCCCAAAGAAAATCCTATCGTTTCCGTAGAAACGTATCTTGATTTAGAAGGACAATGCAGGGAATACCGTGTATTTCATGTGGACGCAAATTGTGTGTTAATTCGTCAATGTGAGGGAGCGAGGGATGCAGTAAAGGAGGAATAATGCATCGGAAAAGAGATACTCGGAACCCCAAAGAAAATCCTATCGTTTCCGTAGAAACGTATCTCGATTTAGAAGGACAATGCAGGGAATCCAGAGTATTTCATATGGACGCAAATTGTGTGTTAATTCGTCAATGTGAGGGAGCGAGGGATGCAGTAAAGGAGGAATAATGCATCGGAAAAGGGATACTCGACTCCCAAAAGAAAATCCTATCGTTTCCGTAGAAACGTATCTCGATTTAGAAAGATAAAGCTGGGAACCCAGAGTATTTCATATGGACGCAATTTGTGTGTTAATTCGGCAATGTGAGGGAGCGAGGGATGCAGTAAAGGAGGAATAATGCATCGGAAAAGAGATACTCGGGACCCCAAAGAAAATCCTGTCGTTTCCGTAGAAACGAATCCCGATTTAGAAGGACAATGCAGGGAATCCAGAGTATTTCATATGGACGCAAATTGTGTGTTAATTCGTCAATGTGAGGGAGCGAGGGATGCAGTAAAGGAGGAATAATGCATCGGAAAAGAGATACTCGGAACCCCAAAGAAAATCCTGTCGTTTCCATAGAAACGTATCTCAATTTACAAGGACAATGCAGGGAATCCTGAGTATATCATATGGACGCAAATTGTGTGTTAATTCGGCAATGTGAGGGAGCGAGGGATGCAGTAAAGGAGGAATAATGCATCGGAAAAGAGATACTCGGAACCCCAAAGGAAATCCTATCGTTTCCGTAGAAACGTATCTCGATTTACAAGGTAAATGCAGGGAATCCAGAGTATTTCATATGGACGCAAATTGTGTGTTAATTGGTCAATGTGAGGGAGCGAGGGATGCAGTAAAGGAGGAATAATGGATCGGAAAAGAGATACTCGGTACCCCAAAGAAAATCCTATCGTTTCCGTAGAAACGTATCTCGATTTAGATGGACAATGCAGGGAATCCAGAGTATTTCATATGGACGCAAATTGTGTGTTAATTCGTCAATGTGAGGAAGCGAGGGACGCAGTAAAGGAGGAATAATGCATCGGAAAAGAGATACACGGAACCCCAAAGAAAATCCTATCGTTTCCGTAGAAACGTATCTCGATTTAGATGGACAATGCAGGGAATCCAGAGTATTTCATATGGACGCAAATTGTGTGTTAATTCGTCAATGTGACGGAGCGAGGGATGCAGTAAAGGAGGAGTAATGCATCGGAAAAGAGATACTCGGAACCCCAAAGAAAATCCTATCGTTTCCGTAGAAACGTATCTTGATTTAGAAGGACAATGCAGGGAATCCAGAGTATTTCATATGGACGCAAATTGTGTGTTAATTCGTCAATGTGAGGGAGCGAGGGATGCAGTAAAGGAGGAATAATGCATCGGAAAAGAGATACTCGGAACCCCAAAGAAAATCCTATCGTTTCCGTAGAAACGTATCTCGATTTAGAAGGACAATGCAGGGAATCCAGAGTATTTCATATGGACGCAAATTGTGTGTTAATTCGTCAATGTGAGGGAGCGAGGGATGCAGTAAAGGAGGAATAATGCATCGGAAAAGGGATACTCGACTCCCAAAAGAAAATCTTATCGTTTCAGTAGAAACGTATCTCGATTTAGAAAGATAATGCAGGGAAACCAGAGTATTTCATATGGACGCAATTTGTGTGTTAATTCGGCAATGTGAGGGAGCGAGGGATGCAGTAAAGGAGGAATAATGCATCGGAAAAGAGATACTCGGAACCCCAAAGAAAATCCTGTCGTTACCGAAGAAACGAATCCCGATTTAGAAGGACAATGCAGGGAATCCTGAGTATTTCATATGGACGCAAATCGTGTGTTAATTCGTCAATGTGAGGGAGCGAGGGATGCAGTACAGGAGGAATAATGCATCGGAAAAGGGATACTCGACTCCCAAAAGAAAATCCTATCGTTTCAGTAGAAACGTATCTCGATTTAGAAAGATAATGCAGGGAACCCAGAGTATTTCATATGGACGCAATTTGTGTGTTAATTCGGGAATGTGAGGGAGCGAGGGATGCAGTAAAGGAGGAATAATGCATCGGAAAAGAGATACTCGGAACCCCAAAGAAAATCCTGTCGTTTCCGTAGAAACGAATCCCGATTTAGAAGGACAATGCAGGGAATCCAGAGTATTTCATATGGACGCAAATTGTGTGTTAATTCGTCAATGTGAGGGAGCGAGGGATGCAGTAAAGGAGGAATAATGCATCGGAAAAGAGATACTCGGAACCCCAAAGAAAATCCTATCGTTTCCGTAGAAACGTATCTCGATTTACAAGGACAACGCAGGGAATCCAGAGTATATCATATGGACGCAAATTGTGTGTTAAATCGTCAATGTGAGGAAGCGAGGGATGCAGTAAAGGAGGAATAATGCATCGAAAAGAGGTACTCGGAACCCCAAAGAAAATCCTATCGTTTCCGTAGAAACGTATCTCGATTTACAAGGACAATGCAGGGAATCCAGAGTATTTCATATGGACGCAAATTGTGTGTTAATTCGTCAATGTGAGGGAGCGAGGGATGCAGTAAAGGAGGAATAATGCATCGGAAAAGAGATACTCGGAACCCCAAAGAAAATCCTATCGTTTCCGTAGAAACGTATCTCGATTTAGAAGGACAATGCAGGAAATCCAGAGTATTTCATATGGACGCAAATTGTGTGTTAATTCGTCAATGTGAGGGAGCGAGGGATGCAGTAAAGGAGGAATAAAGCATCGGAAAAGAGATACTCGACTCCCAAAAGAAAATCCTACCGTTTCCGTAGAAACGTCTCTCGATTTAGAAAGATAATGCAGGGAACCCAGAGTATTTCATATGGACGCAATTTGTGTGTTAATTCGTCAATGTGACGGAGCGAGGGATGCAGTAAAGGAGGAATAATGCATCGGAAAAGAGATACTCGGAACCCCAAAGAAAATCCTGTCGTTTCCGTAGAACCGAATCCCGATTTAGAAGGACAATGCAGGGAATCCAGAGTATTTCATATGGACGCAAATCGTGTGTTAATTCGTCAATGTGAGGGAGCGAGGGATGCAGTAAAGAAGGAATAATGCATCGGAAAAGAGATACTCGGGACCCCAAAGAAAGTCCTAACGTTTCCGTAGAAACGTTTCTCGATTTAGAAGGACAATGCAGGGAATCCAGAGTATTTCATATGGACGCAAATTGTGTGTTAATTCGTCAATGTGAGTTAGCGTGGGATGCAGTAAAGGAGGAATAATGCATCGGAAAAGAGATACTCAGAACCCCAAAGAAAATCCTTTCGTTTCCGTAGAAACGTATCTCGATTTAGAAGGACAATGCAGGGAATCCTGAGTATTTCATATGGACGCAAATTGTGTGTTAATTCGTCAATGTGAGGGAGCGAGGGATGCAGTAAAGGAGGAATAAAGCATCGGAAAAGAGATATTCGGAACCCCAAAGAAAATCCTATCGTTTCCGTAGAAACGTATCTCGATTTAGGAGGACAATGCAGGGGACCCAGAGTATTTCATATGGACGCAAATTGTGTGTTAATTCGTCAATGTGAGGGAGCGAGGGATGCAGTAAAGGTGGAATAATGCATCGGAAAAGAGATACTCGGAACCACAAAGAAAATCCTATCGTTTCCGTAGAAACGTATCTCGATTTAGAAGGACAATGCAGGGAATCCAGAGTATTTCATATGAACGCAAATTGTGTGTTAATTCGTCAATGTCAGGGAGCGAGGGATGCAGTAAAGGAGGAATAATGCATCGGAAAAGAGATACTCGGAATCTCAAAGAAAATCCTATCGTTTCCGTAGAAACGTATCTCGATTTAGAAGGACAATGCAGGGAATCCTGAGTATTTCATATGGACGCAAATTGTGTGTTAATTCGTCAATGTGAGGGAGCGAGGGATGCAGTAAAGGAGGAATAATGCATCGGAAAAGAGATACGCGGAACCCCAAAGAAAATCCTATCGTTTCCGTAGAAACATATCTCGATTTAGAAGGACAATGCAGGGAATCCAGAGTATTTCATATGGACGCAAATTGTGTGTTAATTCGTTAATGTGAGGGAGCGAGGGATGCAGTAAAGGAGGAATAATGCATCGGAAAAGAGATACTCTGAACCCCAAAGAAAATCCTATCGTTTCCGTAGAAACGTATCTTGATTTAGAAGGACAATGCAGGGAATACAGAGTATTTCATATCGACGCAAATTGTGTGTTAATTCGTCAATGTGAGGGAGCGAGGGATGCAGTAAAGGAGGAATAATGCATCGGAAAAGAGATACTCGACTCCCAAAAGAAAATCCTATCGTTTCCGTAGAAACGTCTCTCGATTTAGAAAGATAATGCAGGGAACCCAGAGTATTTCATATGGACGCAAATTGTGTGTTAATTCGTCAATGTGAGGGAGCGAGGGATGCAGTAAAGGAGGAATAATGCATCGGAAAAGAGATACTCGGAACCCCAAAGAAAATCCTATCGTTTCCGTAGAAACGTATCTCGATTTACAAGGACAACGCAGGGAATCCAGAGTCTATCATATGGACTTAAATTGTGTGTTAAATCGTCAATGTGAGGAAGCGAGGGATGCAGTAAAGGAGGAATAATGCATCGAAAAGAGATACTCGGAACCCCAAAGAAAATCCTATCGTTTCCGTAGAAACGTATCTCGATTTACAAGGACAATGCAGGGAATCCAGAGTATTTCATATGGACGCAAATTGTGTGTTAATTCGTCAACGTCAGGGAGCGAGGGATGCAGTAAAGGAGGAATAATGCATCGGAAAAGAGATACTCGGTACCCCAAAGAAAATCCTATCGTTTCCGTAGAAACGTATCTTGATTTAGAAGGACAATGCAGGGAATCCAGAGTATTTCATATGGACGCAAATTGTGTGTTAATTCGTCAATGTGAGGGAGCGAGGGATGCAGTAAAGGAGGAATAATGCATCGGAAAAGAGATACTCGGAACCCCAAAGAATATCCTATCGTTTCCGTAGAAACGTATCTCGATTTAGAAGGACAATGCAGGAAATCCAGAGTATTTCATATGGACGCAAATTGTGTGTTAATTCGTCAATGTGAGGGAGCGAGGGATGCAGTAAAGGAGGAATAATGCATCGGAAAAGAGAAACTCGACTCCCAAAAAAAATCCTATCGTTTCCGTAGAAACGTCTCTCGATTTAGAAAGATAATGCAGGGAACCCAGAGTATTTCATATGGACGCAATTTGTGTGTTAATTCGTCAATGTGACGGAGCGAGGGATGCAGTAAAGGAGGAATAATGCATCGGAAAAGAGATACTCGGAACCCCAAAGAAAATCCTGTCGTTTCCGTAGAACCGAATCCCGATTTAGAAGGACAATGCAGGGAATCCAGAGTATTTCATATGGACGCAAATCGTGTGTTAATTCGTCAATGTGAGGGAGCGAGGGATGCAGTAAAGGAGGAATAATGCATCGGAAAAGAGATACTCGGGACCCCAAAGAAAGTCCTAAAGTTTCCGTAGAAACGTTTCTCGATTTAGAAGGACAATGCAGGGAATCCAGAGTATTTCATATGGACGCAAATTGTGTGTTAATTCGTCAATGTGAGTTAGCGAGGGATGCAGTAAAGGAGGAATAATGCATCGGAAAAGAGATACTCAGAACCCCAAAGAAAATCCTTTCGTTTCGTAGAAGCGTATCTCGATTTAGAAGGACAATGCAGGGAATCCTGAGTATTTCATATGGACGCAAATTGTGTGTTAATTCGTCAATGTGAGGGAGCGAGGGATGCAGTAAAGGAGGAATAAAGCATCGGAAAAGAGATATTCGGAACCCCAAAGAAAATCCTATCGTTTCCGTAGAAACGTATCTCGATTTAGGAGGACAATGCAGGGAACCCAGAGTATTTCATATGGACGCAAATTGTGTGTTAATTCGTCAATGTGAGGGAGCGAGGGATGCAGTAAAGGTGGAATAATGCATCGGAAAAGAGATACTCGGAACCACAAAGAAAATCCTATCGTTTCCGTAGAAACGTATCTCGATTTAGAAGGACAATGCAGGGAATCCAGAGTATTTCATTTGGACGCAAATTGTGTGTTAATTCGTCAATGTCAGGGAGCGAGGGATGCAGTAAAGGAGGAATAATGCATCGGAAAAGAGATACTCGGAACCACAAAGAATATCCTATCGTTTCCGTAGAAACGTTTCTTGATTTAGAAGGACAACGCAGGGAATCCAGAGTATTTCATACGGACGTAAATTGTGTGTTAATTCGTCAATGTGAGGGAGCGAGGGATGCAGTAAAGGAGGAATAATGCATCGGAAAAGAGATACTCGACTCCCAAAAGAAAATCCTATCGTTTCCGTAGAAACGAATCTCGATTTAGAAAGATAATGCAGGGAACCCAGAGTAGTTCATATGGACGCAATTTGTGTGTTAATTCGGCAATGTGAGGGAGCGAGGGATGCAGTAAAGGAGGAATAATGCATCGGAAAAGAGATACTCGGAACCCCAAAGAAAATCCTGTCGTTTTCGTAGTAACGAATCACGATTTAGAAGGACAATGCAAGGGAATCCAGAGTATTTCATATCTACGCAAATTGTGTGTTAATTCGTCAATGGGAGGGAGCGAGTGATGCAGTAAAGGAGGAATAATGCATCGGAAAAGAGATACTCGGAACCCCAAAGAAAATCCTATCGTTTCCGTAGAAACGTATCTCGATTTAGAAGGACAATGCAGGGAATCCAGAGTATTTCATATGGACGCAAATTGTGTGTTAATTCGTCAATGTGAGTTAGCGAGGGATGCAGTAAAGGAGGAATAATGCATCGGAAAAGAGATACTCGGAATCTCAAAGAAAATCCTATCGTTTCCGTAGAAACGTATCTCGATTTAGAAGGACAATGCAGGGAATCCTGAGTATTTCATATGGACGCAAATTGTGTGTTAATTCGTCAATGTGAGGGAGCGAGGAATGCAGTAAAGGAGGAATAATGCATCGGAAAAGAGATACTCGGAACCTCAAAGAAAATCCTATCGTTTCCGTAGAAACGTATCTCGATTTAGAAGGACAATGCAGGGAATCCTGAGTATTTCATATGGACGCAAATTGTGTGTTAATTCGTCAATGTGAGGGAGCGAGGGATGCAGTAAAGGAGGAATAATGCATCGGAAAAGAGATACTCGGAACCCCAAAGAAAATCCTATCGTTTCTGTAGAAACGTATTTCGATTTAGGAGGACAATGCAGGGAATCCAGTGTATTTCATATGGACGCAAATTGTGTGTTAATTCGTCAATGTCAGGGAGCGAGGGATACAGTAAAGGAGGAATAATGCATCGGAAAAGAGATACTCGGAACCCCAAAGAAAATCCTATCGTTTCCGTAGAAACGTATCTCGATCAAAAGGACAATGCAGGGAATCCTGAGTATTTCATATGGACGCAAATTGTGTGTTAATTCGTCAATGTGAGGAAGCGAGGGATGCAGTAAAGGAGTATAATGCATCGGAAAAGAGATACGCTGAACCCCAAAGAAAATCCTATCGTTTCCGTAGAAACATATCTCGATTTAGAAGGACAATGCAGGGAATCCAGAGTATTTCATGTGGACGCAAATTGTGTGTTAATTCGTCAATGTGAGGGAGCGAGGGATGCAGTAAAGGAGGAATAATGCATCGGAAAAGAGATACGCGGAACCCCAAAGAAAATCCTATCGTTTCCGTAGAAACGTATCTTGATTTAGAAGGACAATGCAGGGAATACAGAGTATTTCATATCGACGCAAATTGTGTGTTAATTCGTCAATGTGAGGGAGCGAGGGATGCAGTAAAGGAGGAATAATGCATCGGAAAAGAGATACTCGACTCCCAAAAGAAAATCCTATCGTTTCCGTAGAAACGTCTCTCGATTTAGAAAGATAATGCAGGGAACCCAGAGTATTTCATATGGACGCAAATTGTGTGTTAATTCGTCAATGTGAGGGAGCGAGGGATGCAGTAAAGGAGGAATAATGCATCGGAAAAGAGATACTCGGAACCCCAAAGAAAATCCTATCGTTTCCGTAGAAACGTATCTCGATTTACAAGGACAACGCAGGGAATCCAGAGTATATCATATGGACTTAAATTGTGTGTTAAATCGTCAATGTGAGGAAGCGAGGGATGCAGTAAAGGAGGAATAATGCATCGAAAAGAGATACTCGGAACCCCATAGAAAATCCTATCGTTTCCGTAGAAACGTATCTCGATTTACGAGGACAATGCAGGGAATCCAGAGTATTTCATATGGACGCAAATCGTGTGTTAATTCGTCAACGTCAGGGAGCGAGGGATGCAGTAAAGGAGGAATAATGCATCGGAAAAGAGATACTCGGTACCCCAAAGAAAATCCTATCGTTTCCGTAGAAACGTATCTTGATTTAGAAGGACAATGCAGGGAATCCAGAGTATATCATATGGACGCAAATTGTGTGTTAATTCGTCAATGTGAGGGAGCGAGGGATGCAGTAAAGGAGGAATAATGCATCGGAAAAGAGATACTCGGAACCCCAAAGAAAATCCTATCGTTTCCGTAGAAACGTATCTCGATTTAGAAGGACAATGCAGGAAATCCAGAGTATTTCATATGGACGCAAATTGTGTGTTAATTCGTCAATGTGAGGGAGCGAGGGTTGCAGTAAAGGAGGAATAATGCATCGGAAAAGAGATACTCGACTCCCAAAAGAAAATCCTATCGTTTCCGTAGAAACGTATCTCGATTTAGAAAGATAATGCAGGGAACCCAGAGTATTTCATATGGACGCAATTTGTGTGTTAATTCGTCAATGTGACGGAGCGAGGGATGCAGTAAAGGAGGAATAATGCATCGGAAAAGAGATACTCGGAACCCCAAAGAAAATCCTGTCGTTTCCGTAGAACCGAATCCCGATTTAGAAGGACAATGCAGGGAATCCAGAGTATTTCATATGGACGCAAATCGTGTGTTAATTCGTCAATGTGAGGGAGCGAGGGATGCAGTAAAGGAGGAATAATGCATCGGAAAAGAGATACTCGGGACCCCAAAGAAAGTCCTAACGTTTCCGTAGAAACGTTTCTCGATTTAGAAGGACAATGCAGGGAATCCAGAGTATTTCATATGGACGCAAATTGTGTGTTAATTCGTCAATGTGAGTTAGCGAGGGATGCAGTAAAGGAGGAATAATGCATCGGAAAAGAGATACTCAGAACCCCAAAGAAAATCCTTTCGTTTCCGTAGAAACGTATCTCGATTTAGAAGGACAATGCAGGGAATCCTGAGTATTTCATATGGACGCAAATTGTGTGTTAATTCGTCAATGTGAGGGAGCGAGGGATGCAGTAAAGGAGGAATAAAGCATCGGAAAAGAGATACGCGGAACCCCAAAGAAAATCCTATCGTTTCCGTAGAAACGTATCTCGATTTAGGAGGACAATGCAGGGAACCCAGAGTATTTCATATGGACGCAAATTGTGTGTTAATTCGTCAATGTGAGGGAGCGAGGGATGCAGTAAAGGTGGAATAATGCATCGGAAAAGAGATACTCGGAACCACAAAGAAAATCCTATCGTTTCCGTAGAAACGTATCTCGATTTAGAAGGACAATGCAGGGAATCCAGAGTATTTCATATGGACGCAAATTGTGTGTTAATTCGTCAATGTCAGGGAGCGAGGGATGCAGTAAAGGAGGAATAATGCATCGGAAAAGAGATACTCGGAACCCCAAAGAATATCCTATCGTTTCCGTAGAAACGTTTCTTGATTTAGAAGGACAATGCAGGGAATCCAGAGTATATCATACGGACGTAAATTGTGTGTTAATTCGTCAATGTGAGGGAGCGGGGGATGCAGTAAAGGAAGAATAATGCATCGGAAAAGAGATACTCGACTCCCAAAAGAAAATCCTATGTTTCCGTAGAAACGTATCTCGATTTAGAAAGATAATGCAGGGAACCCAGAGTAGTTCATATGGACGCAATTTGTGTGTTAATTCGGCAATGTGAGGGAGCGAGGGATGCAGTAAAGGAGGAATAATGCATCGGAAAAGAGATACTCGGAACCCCAAAGAAAATCCTGTCGTTTTCGTAGTAACGAATCCCGATTTAGAAGGACAATGCAAGGGAATCCAGAGTATTTCATATGGACGCAAATTGTGTGTTAATTCGTCAATGGGAGGGAGCGAGTGATGCAGTAAAGGAGGAATAATGCATCGGGAAAGAGATACTCGGAACCCCAAAGAAAATCCTATCGTTTCCGTAGAAACGTATCTCGATTTAGAAGGACAATGCAGGGAATCCAGAGTAATTCATATGGACGCAAATTGTGTGTTAATTCGTCAATGTGAGTTAGCGAGGGATGCAGTAAAGGAGGAATAATGCATCGGAAAAGAGATACTCGGAATCTCAAAGAAAATCCTATCGTTTCCGTAGAAACGTATCTCGATTTAGAAGGACAATGCAGGGAATCCTGAGTATTTCATATGGACGCAAATTGTGTGTTAATTCGTCAATGTGAGGGAGCGAGGAATGCAGTAAAGGAGGAATAATGCATCGGAAAAGAGATACTCGGAACCTCAAAGAAAATCCTATCGTTTCCGTAGAAACGTATCTCGATTTAGAAGGACAATGCAGGGAATCCTGAGTATTTCATATGGACGCAAATTGTGTGTTAATTCGTCAATGTGAGGGAGCGAGGGATGCAGTAAAGGAGGAATAATGCATCGGAAAAGAGATACTCGGAACCCCAAAGAAAATCCTATCGTTTCCGTAGAAACGTATTTCGATTTAGGAGGACAATGCAGGGAATCCAGTGTATTTCATATGGACGCAAATTGTGTGTTAATTCGTCAATGTGAGGGAGCGAGGGATGCAGTAAAGGAGGAATAATGCATCGGAAAAGAGATACTCGGAACCCCAAAGAAAATCCTATCGTTTCCGTAGAAACGTATCTCGATTAAAAGGACAATGCAGGGAATCCTGAGTATTTCATATGGACGCAAATTGTGTGTTAATTCGTCAATGTGAGGAAGCGAGGGATGCAGTAAAGGAGTATAATGCATCGGAAAAGAGATACGCGGAACCCCAAAGAAAATCCTATCGTTTCCGTAGAAACATATCTCGATTTAGAAGGACAATGCAGGGAATCCAGAGTATTTCATATGGACGCAAATTGTGTGTTAATTCGTCAATGTGAGGGAGCGAGGGATGCAGTAAAGGAGGAATAATGCATCGGAAAAGAGATACTCTGAACCCCAAAGAAAATCCTATCGTTTCCGTAGAAACGTATCTTGATTTAGAAGGACAATGCAGGGAATACAGAGTACTTCATATCGACGCAAATTGTGTGTTAATTCGTCAATGTGAGGGAGCGAGGGATGCAGTAAAGGAGGAATAATGCATCGGAAAAGAGATACTCGACTCCCAAAAGAAAATCCTATCGTTTCCGTAGAAACGTCTCTCGATTTAGAAAGATAATGCAGGGAACCCAGAGTATTTCATATGGACGCAATTTGTGTGTTAATTCGTCAATGTGACGGAGCGAGGGATGCAGTAAAGGAGGAATAATGCATCGGAAAAGAGATACTCGGAACCCCAAAGAAAATCCTGTCGTTTCCGTAGAACCGAATCCCGATTTAGAAGGACAATGCAGGGAATCCAGAGTATTTCATATGGACGCAAATCGTGTGTTAATTCGTCAATGTGAGGGAGCGAGGGATGCAGTAAAGGAGGAATAATGCATCGGAAAAGAGATACTCGGGACCCCAAAGAAAGTCCTAACGTTTCCGTAGAAACGTTTCTCGATTTAGAAGGACAATGCAGGGAATCCAGGGTATTTCATATGGACGCAAATTGTGTGTTAATTCGTCAATGTGAGTTAGCGAGGGATGCAGTAAAGGAGGAATAATGCATCGGAAAAGAGATACTCAGAACCCCAAAGAAAATCCTATCGTTTCCGTAGAAACGTATCTCGATTTAGAAGGACAATGCAGGGAATCCTGAGTATTTCATATGGACGCAAATTGTGTGTTAATTCGTCAATGTGAGGGAGCGAGGGATGCAGTAAAGGAGGAATAATGCATCGGAAAAGAGATATTCGGAACCCCAAAGAAAATCCTATCGTTTCCGTAGAAACGTATCTCGATTTAGGAGGACAATGCAGGGAACCCAGAGTATTTCATATGGACGCAAATTGTGTGTTAATTCGTCAATGTGAGGGAGCGAGGGATGCAGTAAAGGTGGAATAATGCATCGGAAAAGAGATACTCGGAACCCCAAAGAAAATCCTATCGTTTCCGTAGAAACGTATCTCGATTTAGAAGGACAATGCAGGGAATCCAGAGTATTTCATATGGACGCAAATTGTGTGTTAATTCGTCAATATCAGGGAGCGAGGGATGCAGTAAAGGAGGAATAATGCATCGGAAAAGAGATACTCGGAACCCCAAAGAATATCCTATCGTTTCCGTAGAAACGTTTCTTGATTTAGAAGGACAATGCAGGGAATCCAGAGTATTTCATACGGACGTAAATTGTGTGTTAATTCGTCAATGTGAGGGAGCGAGGGATGCAGTAAAGGAGGAATAATGCATCGGAAAAGAGATACACGACTCCCAAAAGAAAATCCTATCGTTTCCGTAGAAACGTATCTCGATTTAGAAAGATAATGCAGGGAACCCAGAGTAGTTCATGTGGACGCAATTTGTGTGTTAATTCGGCAATGTGAGGGAGCGAGGGATGCAGTAAAGGAGGAATAATGCATCGGAAAAGAGATACTCGGAACCCCAAAGAAAATCCTGTCGTTTTCGTAGTAACGAATCCCGATTTAGAAGGACAATGCAAGGGAATCCAGAGTATTTCATATGGACGCAAATTGTGTGTTAATTCGTCAATGGGAGGGAGCGAGGGATGCAGTAAAGGAGGAATAATGCATCGGAAAAGAGATACTCGGAACCCCAAAGAAAATCCTAACGTTTCCGTAGAAACGTATCTCGATTTAGAAGGACAATGCAGGGAATCCAGAGTAATTCATATGGACGCAAATTGTGTGTTAATTCGTCAATGTGAGTTAGCGAGGGATGCAGTAAAGGAGGAATAATGCATCGGAAAAGAGATACTCGGAACCTCAAAGAAAATCCTATCGTTTCCGTAGAAACGTATCTCGATTTAGAAGGACAATGCAAGGAATCCTGAGTATTTCATATGGACGCAAATTGTGTGTTAATTCGTCAATGTGAGGGAGCGAGGGATGCAGTAAAGGAGGAATAATGCATCGGAAAAGAGATACTCGGAACCTCAAAGAAAATCCTATCGTTTCCGTAGAAACGTATCTCGATTTAGAAGGACAATGCAGGGAATCCTGAGTATCTCATATGGACGCGAATTGTGTGTTAATTCGTCAATGTGAGGGAGCGAGGGATGCAGTAAAGGAGGAATAATGCATCGGAAAAGAGATACTCGGAACCCCCAAGAAAATCCTATCGTTTCCGTAGAAACGTATTTCGATTTAGGAGGACAATGCAGGGAATCCAGTGTATTTCATATGGACGCAAATGTGTGTTAATTCGTCAATGTCAGGGAGCGAGGGATACAGTAAAGGAGGAATAATGCATCGGAAAAGAGATACTCGGAACCCCAAAGAAAATCCTATCGTTTCCGTAGAAACGTATCTCGATTAAAAGGACAATGCAGGGAATCCTGAGTATTTCATATGGACGCAAATTGTGTGTTAATTCGTCAATGTGAGGATGCGAGGGATGCAGTAAAGGAGGAATAATGCATCGGAAAAGAGATACGCGGAACCCCAAAGAAAATCCTATCGTTTCCGTAGAAACGTATCTCGATTTAGAAGGACAATGCAGGGAATCCAGAGTATTTCATATGGACGCAAATTGTGTGTTAATTCGTCAATGTGAGGGAGCGAGGGATGCAGTAAAGGACGAATAATGCATCGGAAAAGAGATACTCTGAACCCCAAAGAAAATCCTATCGTTTCCGTAGAAACGTATCTTGATTTAGAAGGACAATGCAGGGAATACAGAGTATTTCATATGGACGCAAATTGTGTGTTAATTCGTCAATGTGAGGGAGCGAGGGATGCAGTAAAGGAGGAATAATGCATCGGAAAAGAGATACTCGGAACCCCAAAGAAAATCCTATCGTTTCCGTAGAAACGTATCTCGATTTAGAAGGACAATGCAGGGAATCCAGAGTATATCATATGGACGCAAATTGTGTGTTAATTCGTCAATGTGAGGGAGCGAGGGATGCAGTAAAGGAGGAATAATGCATCGGAAAAGGGATACTCGACTCCCAAAAGAAAATCCTATCGTTTCCGTAGAAACGTATCTCGATTTAGAAAGATTAAGCAGGGAACCCAGAGTATTTCATATGGACGCAATTTGTGTGTTAATTTGGCAATGTGAGGGAGCGAGGGATGCAGTAAAGGAGGAATAATGCATCGGAAAAGAGATACTCGGGACCCCAAAGAAAATCCTGTCGTTTCCGTAGAAACGAATCCCGATTTAGAAGGACAATTCAGGGAATCCAGAGTATTTCGTATGGACGCAAATTGTGTTTTAATTCGTCAATGTGAGGGAGCGAGGGATGCAGTAAAGGAGGAATAATGCATCGGAAAAGAGATACTCGGGACCCCAAAGAAAATCCTATCGTTTCCGTAGAAACGTATCTCGATTTACAAGGACAATGCAGGGAATCCAGAGTATATCATATGGACGCAAATTGTGTGTTAATTCGTCAATGTGAGGGAGCGAGGGATGCAGTAAAGGAGGAATAATGCATCGGAAAAGAGATACTCGACTCCCAAAAGAAAATCCTGTCGTTTCCGTAGAAACGTATCTCGATTTAGAAAGATAATGCAGGGAACCCAGAGTATTTCATATGGACGCAAATTGTGTGTTAATTCGTCAATGTGAGGAAGCGAGGGATGCAGTAAAGGAGGAATAATGCATCGGAAAAGAGATACACGGAACCCCAAAGAAAATCCTATCGTTTCCGTAGAAACGTATCTCGATTTAGATGGACAATGCAGGGAATCCAGAGTATTAAATATGGACGCTAATTGTGTGTTAATTCGTCAATGTGACGGAGCGAGGGATGCAGTAAAGGAGGAGTAATGCATCGGAAAAGAGATACTCGGAACCCCAAAGAAAATCCTATCGTTTCCGTAGAAACGTATCTTGATTTAGAAGGACAATGCAGGGAATCCAGAGTATTTCATATGGACGCAAATTGTGTGTTAATTCGTCAATGTGAGGGAGCGAGGGATGCAGTAAAGGAGGAATAATGCATCGGAAAAGAGATACTCGGAACAACAAAGAAAATCCTATCGTTTCCGTAGAAACGTATCTCGATTTCGAAGGACAATGCAGGGAATCCAGAGTATTTCATATGGACGCAAATTGTGTGTTAATTCGTCAATGTGAGGGAGCGAGGGATGCAGTAAGGAGGAATAATTCATCGGAAAAGAGATACTCGACTCCCAAAAGAAAATCCTATCGTTTCCGTAGAAACGTATCTCGATATAGAAAGATAATGCAGGGAACCCAGAGTATTTCATATGGACGCAATTTGTGTGTTAATTCGGCAATGTGAGGGAGCGAGTGATGCAGTAAAGGAGGAATAATGCATCGGAAAAGAGATACTCGGAACCCCAAAGGAAATCCTATCATTTCCGTAGAAACGTATCTCGATTTAGAAGGACAATGCAGGGAATCCAGAGTATTTCATATATACGCAAATTGTGTGTTAATTCGTCAATGTGAGGGAGCGAGGGATGCAGCAAAGGAGGAATACTGCATCGCAAAAGAGATACTCGACTCCCAAAAGAAAATCCTATCGTTTCCGTAGAAACGTGTCTCGTATTAGAAAGATAATGCAGGGAACCCAGAGTATTTCATATGGACGCAAATTGTGTGTTAATTCGTCAATGTTAGGGAGCGAGGGATGCAGTAAAGGAGGAATAATGCATCGGAAAAGAGATACTCGGTACCCCAAAGAAAATCCTATCGTTTCCGTAGAAACGTATCTCGATTTAGAAGGACAATGCAGGGAATCCAGAGTATTTCATATGGACGCAAATTGTGTGTTAATTCGTCAATGTGAGGAAGCGAGGGATCCAGTAAAGGAGGAATAATGCATCGGAAAAGAGATACGCGGAACCCCAAAGAAAATCCTATCGTTTACGTAGAAACGTATCTCGATTTAGAAGGACAGTGCAGGGAATACAGAGTATTTCATATGGACGCAAATTGTGTGTTAATTCGTCAATGTGACGGAGCGAGGGATGCAGTAAAGGAGGAATAATGCATCGGAAAAGAGATACTCGGAACCCCAAAGAAAATCCTATCGTTTCCGTAGAAACGTATCTCGATTTAGAAGGACAATGCAGGGAATCCAGAGTATTTCATATGGACGCAAATCGTGTGTTAATTCGTCAATGTGAGGGAGCAAGGGATGCAGTAAAGGAGGAATAATGCATCGGAAAAGAGATACTCGGAACCCCAAAGAAAGTCCTATCGTTTCCGTAGAAACGTATCTCGATTTAGAAGCACAATGCAGGGAATCCAGAGTATTTCATGTGGACGCAATTTGTGTGTTAATTCGTCAATGTGAGGGAGCGAGGGATGCAGTAAAGGAGGAATAATGCATCGGAAAAGAGATACTCGGAACCCCAAAGAAAATCCTATCGTTTCCGTAGAAACGTATCTCGATTTACAAGGAAAATGCAGGGAATCCAGAGTATTTCATATGGACGCAAATTGTGTGTTAATTGGTCAATGTGAGGGAGCGAGGGATGCAGTAAAGGAGGAATAATGCATCGGAAAATATATACTCGGTACCCCAAAGAAAATCCTATCGTTTCCGTAGAAACGTATCTCGATTTAGAAGGACAATGCAGGGAATCCAGAGTATTTCATATGGACGCAAATTGTGTGTTAATTCGTCAATGTGAGGAAGCGAGGGATGCAGTAAAGGAGGAATAATGCATCGGAAAAGAGATACACGGAACCCCAAAAAAATCCTATCGTTTCCGTAGAAGCGTATCTCGATTTAGAAAGATAATGCAGGGAACCCAGAGTATTTCATATGGACGCAATTTGTGTGATAATTCGGCAATGTGAGGGAGCGAGGGATGCAGTAAAGGAGGAATAATGCATCGGAAAAGAGATACTCGGAACCCCAAAGAAAATCCTGTCGTTTCTGTAGAAACGAATCCCGATTTAGAAGGACAATGCAGGGAATCCAGAGTATTTCATATGGACGCAAATTGTGTGTTAATTCTCAATGTGAGGGAGCGAGGGATGCAGTAAAGGAGGAATAATGCATCGGAAAAGAGATACTCGGAACCCCAAAGAAAATCCTATCGTTTCCGTAGAAACTTATCTCGATTTACAAGGACAATGCAGGGAATCCAGAGTATATCATATGGACACAAATTGTGTGTTAAATCGTCAATGTGAGGGAGCGAGGGATGCAGTAAAGGAGGAATAATGCATCGGAAAAGAAATACTCGGAACCCCAAGGAAAATCCTATCGTTTCCGTAGAAACGTATCTCGATTTACAAGGACAATGCAGGGAATCCAGAGTATTTCATATGGACGCAAATTGTGTGTTAATTCGTCAACGTCAGGGAGCGAGGGATGCAGTAAAGGAGGAATAATGCATCGGAAAAGAGATACTCGGTACCCCAAAGAAAATCCTATCGCTTCCGTAGAAACGTATCTCGATTGAGAAGGACAATGCAGGGAATCCAGAGTATTTCATATGGACGCAAATTGTGTGTTAATTCGTCAATGTGAGGAAGCGAGGGATGCAGTAAAGGAGGAATAATGCATCGGAAAAGAGATACGCGGAACCCCAAAGAAAATCCTATCGTTTCCGTAGAAACGTATCTCGATTTAGAAGGACAATGCAGGGAATCCAGAGTATTTCATATGGACGAAAACTGTGTGTTAATTCGTCAATGTGACGGAGCGAGGGATGCAGTAAAGGAGGAATAATGCATCGGAAAAGAGATACTCGGAACCCCAAAGAAAATCCTATCGTTTCCGTAGAAACGTATCTTGATTTAGAAGGACAATGCAGGGAATCCAGAGTATTTCATATGGACGCAAATTGTGTGTTAATTCGTCAATGTGAGGCAGCGAGGGATGCAGTAAAGGAGGAATAATGCATCGGAAAAGAGATACTCGGAACCCCAAAGAAAATCCTGTCGTTTCCGTAGAACCGAATCCCGATTTAGAAGGACAATGCAGGGAATCCAGAGTATTTCATATGGACGCAATTCGTGTGTTAATTCGTCAATGTGAGGGAGCGAGGGATGCAGTAAAGGAGGAATAACGCATCGGAAAAGAGATACTCGGAACCACAAAGAAAGTCCTATCGTTTCCGTAGAAACGTATCTCAATTTAGAAAGACAATGGAGGGAATCCAGAGTATTTCATATGGACGCAAATTGTGTGTTAATTCGTCAATGTGAGTTAGCGAGGGATGCAGTAAAGGAGGAATAATGGATCGAAAAAGAGATACTCAGAACCCCAAAGAAAATCCTATCGTTTCCGTAGAAACGTATCTCGATTTAGAAGGACAATGCAGGGAATCCTGAGTATCTCATATGGACGCGAATTGTGTGTTAATTCGTCAATGTGAGGGAGCGAGGGATGCAGTAAAGGAGGAATAATGCATCGGAAAAGAGATACTCGGAACCCCAAAGAAAATCCTATCGTTTCCGTAGAAACGTATTTCGATTTAGGAGGACAATGCAGGGAATCCAGTGTATTTCATATGGACGCAAATGTGTGTTAATTCGTCAATGTCAGGGAGCGAGGGATACAGTAAAGGAGGAATAATGCATCGGAAAAGAGATACTCGGAACCCCAAAGAAAATCCTATCGTTTCCGTAGAAACGTATCTCGATTAAAAGGACAATGCAGGGAATCCTGAGTATTTCATATGGACGCAAATTGTGTGTTAATTCGTCAATGTGAGGATGCGAGGGATGCAGTAAAGGAGGAATAATGCATCGGAAAAGAGATACGCGGAACCCCAAAGAAAATCCTATCGTTTCCGTAGAAACGTATCTCGATTTAGAAGGACAATGCAGGGAATCCAGAGTATTTCATATGGACGCAAATTGTGTGTTAATTCGTCAATGTGAGGGAGCGAGGGATGCAGTAAAGGACGAATAATGCATCGGAAAAGAGATACTCTGAACCCCAAAGAAAATCCTATCGTTTCCGTAGAAACGTATCTTGATTTAGAAGGACAATGCAGGGAATACAGAGTATTTCATATGGACGCAAATTGTGTGTTAATTCGTCAATGTGAGGGAGCGAGGGATGCAGTAAAGGAGGAATAATGCATCGGAAAAGAGATACTCGGAACCCCAAAGAAAATCCTATCGTTTCCGTAGAAACGTATCTCGATTTAGAAGGACAATGCAGGGAATCCAGAGTATATCATATGGACGCAAATTGTGTGTTAATTCGTCAATGTGAGGGAGCGAGGGATGCAGTAAAGGAGGAATAATGCATCGGAAAAGGGATACTCGACTCCCAAAAGAAAATCCTATCGTTTCCGTAGAAACGTATCTCGATTTAGAAAGATTAAGCAGGGAACCCAGAGTATTTCATATGGACGCAATTTGTGTGTTAATTTGGCAATGTGAGGGAGCGAGGGATGCAGTAAAGGAGGAATAATGCATCGGAAAAGAGATACTCGGGACCCCAAAGAAAATCCTGTCGTTTCCGTAGAAACGAATCCCGATTTAGAAGGACAATTCAGGGAATCCAGAGTATTTCGTATGGACGCAAATTGTGTTTTAATTCGTCAATGTGAGGGAGCGAGGGATGCAGTAAAGGAGGAATAATGCATCGGAAAAGAGATACTCGGGACCCCAAAGAAAATCCTATCGTTTCCGTAGAAACGTATCTCGATTTACAAGGACAATGCAGGGAATCCAGAGTATATCATATGGACGCAAATTGTGTGTTAATTCGTCAATGTGAGGGAGCGAGGGATGCAGTAAAGGAGGAATAATGCATCGGAAAAGAGATACTCGACTCCCAAAAGAAAATCCTGTCGTTTCCGTAGAAACGTATCTCGATTTAGAAAGATAATGCAGGGAACCCAGAGTATTTCATATGGACGCAAATTGTGTGTTAATTCGTCAATGTGAGGAAGCGAGGGATGCAGTAAAGGAGGAATAATGCATCGGAAAAGAGATACACGGAACCCCAAAGAAAATCCTATCGTTTCCGTAGAAACGTATCTCGATTTAGATGGACAATGCAGGGAATCCAGAGTATTTCATATGGACGCTAATTGTGTGTTAATTCGTCAATGTGACGGAGCGAGGGATGCAGTAAAGGAGGAGTAATGCATCGGAAAAGAGATACTCGGAACCCCAAAGAAAATCCTATCGTTTCCGTAGAAACGTATCTTGATTTAGAAGGACAATGCAGGGAATCCAGAGTATTTCATATGGACGCAAATTGTGTGTTAATTCGTCAATGTG
Source organism: Schistocerca nitens (assembly GCF_023898315.1). NCBI lineage: Eukaryota > Metazoa > Arthropoda > Insecta > Orthoptera > Acrididae > Schistocerca > Schistocerca nitens. Next base: position 1,133,918,951 of record NC_064615.1, on the reverse strand, counting down.
AGGGAGCGAGGGATGCAGTAAAGGAGGAATAATGCATCGGAAAAGAGATACTCGGAACAACAAAGAAAATCCTATCGTTTCCGTAGAAACGTATCTCGATTTCGAAGGACAATGCAGGGAATCCAGAGTATTTCATATGGACGCAAATTGTGTGTTAATTCGTCAATGTGAGGGAGCGAGGGATGCAGTAAGGAGGAATAATTCATCGGAAAAGAGATACTCGACTCCCAAAAGAAAATCCTATCGTTTCCGTAGAAACGTATCTCGATATAGAAAGATAATGCAGGGAACCCAGAGTATTTCATATGGACGCAATTTGTGTGTTAATTCGGCAATGTGAGGGAGCGAGTGATGCAGTAAAGGAGGAATAATGCATCGGAAAAGAGATACTCGGAACCCCAAAGGAAATCCTATCATTTCCGTAGAAACGTATCTCGATTTAGAAGGACAATGCAGGGAATCCAGAGTATTTCATATATACGCAAATTGTGTGTTAATTCGTCAATGTGAGGGAGCGAGGGATGCAGCAAAGGAGGAATACTGCATCGCAAAAGAGATACTCGACTCCCAAAAGAAAATCCTATCGTTTCCGTAGAAACGTGTCTCGTATTAGAAAGATAATGCAGGGAACCCAGAGTATTTCATATGGACGCAAATTGTGTGTTAATTCGTCAATGTTAGGGAGCGAGGGATGCAGTAAAGGAGGAATAATGCATCGGAAAAGAGATACTCGGTACCCCAAAGAAAATCCTATCGTTTCCGTAGAAACGTATCTCGATTTAGAAGGACAATGCAGGGAATCCAGAGTATTTCATATGGACGCAAATTGTGTGTTAATTCGTCAATGTGAGGAAGCGAGGGATCCAGTAAAGGAGGAATAATGCATCGGAAAAGAGATACGCGGAACCCCAAAGAAAATCCTATCGTTTACGTAGAAACGTATCTCGATTTAGAAGGACAGTGCAGGGAATCCAGAGTATTTCATATGGACGCAAATTGTGTGTTAATTCGTCAATGTGACGGAGCGAGGGATGCAGTAAAGGAGGAATAATGCATCGGAAAAGAGATACTCGGAACCCCAAAGAAAATCCTATCGTTTCCGTAGAAACGTATCTCGATTTAGAAGGACAATGCAGGGAATCCAGAGTATTTCATATGGACGCAAATCGTGTGTTAATTCGTCAATGTGAGGGAGCAAGGGATGCAGTAAAGGAGGAATAATGCATCGGAAAAGAGATACTCGGAACCCCAAAGAAAGTCCTATCGTTTCCGTAGAAACGTATCTCGATTTAGAAGCACAATGCAGGGAATCCAGAGTATTTCATGTGGACGCAATTTGTGTGTTAATTCGTCAATGTGAGGGAGCGAGGGATGCAGTAAAGGAGGAATAATGCATCGGAAATGAGATACTCGGAACCCCAAAGAAAATCCTATCGTTTCCGTAGAAACGTATCTCGATTTACAAGGAAAATGCAGGGAATCCAGAGTATTTCATATGGACGCAAATTGTGTGTTAATTGGTCAATGTGAGGGAGCGAGGGATGCAGTAAAGGAGGAATAATGCATCGGAAAATATATACTCGGTACCCCAAAGAAAATCCTATCGTTTCCGTAGAAACGTATCTCGATTTAGAAGGACAATGCAGGGAATCCAGAGTATTTCATATGGACGCAAATTGTGTGTTAATTCGTCAATGTGAGGAAGCGAGGGATGCAGTAAAGGAGGAATAATGCATCGGAAAAGAGATACACGGAACCCCAAAAAAATCCTATCGTTTCCGTAGAAGCGTATCTCGATTTAGAAAGATAATGCAGGGAACCCAGAGTATTTCATATGGACGCAATTTGTGTGATAATTCGGCAATGTGAGGGAGCGAGGGATGCAGTAAAGGAGGAATAATGCATCGGAAAAGAGATACTCGGAACCCCAAAGAAAATCCTGTCGTTTCTGTAGAAACGAATCCCGATTTAGAAGGACAATGCAGGGAATCCAGAGTATTTCATATGGACGCAAATTGTGTGTTAATTCTCAATGTGAGGGAGCGAGGGATGCAGTAAAGGAGGAATAATGCATCGGAAAAGAGATACTCGGAACCCCAAAGAAAATCCTATCGTTTCCGTAGAAACTTATCTCGATTTACAAGGACAATGCAGGGAATCCAGAGTATATCATATGGACACAAATTGTGTGTTAAATCGTCAATGTGAGGGAGCGAGGGATGCAGTAAAGGAGGAATAATGCATCGGAAAAGAAATACTCGGAACCCCAAGGAAAATCCTATCGTTTCCGTAGAAACGTATCTCGATTTACAAGGACAATGCAGGGAATCCAGAGTATTTCATATGGACGCAAATTGTGTGTTAATTCGTCAACGTCAGGGAGCGAGGGATGCAGTAAAGGAGGAATAATGCATCGGAAAAGAGATACTCGGTACCCCAAAGAAAATCCTATCGCTTCCGTAGAAACGTATCTCGATTTAGAAGGACAATGCAGGGAATCCAGAGTATTTCATATGGACGCAAATTGTGTGTTAATTCGTCAATGTGAGGAAGCGAGGGATGCAGTAAAGGAGGAATAATGCATCGGAAAAGAGATACGCGGAACCCCAAAGAAAATCCTATCGTTTCCGTAGAAACGTATCTCGATTTAGAAGGACAATGCAGGGAATCCAGAGTATTTCATATGGACGAAAACTGTGTGTTAATTCGTCAATGTGACGGAGCGAGGGATGCAGTAAAGGAGGAATAATGCATCGGAAAAGAGATACTCGGAACCCCAAAGAAAATCCTATCGTTTCCGTAGAAACGTATCTTGATTTAGAAGGACAATGCAGGGAATCCAGAGTATTTCATATGGACGCAAATTGTGTGTTAATTCGTCAATGTGAGGGAGCGAGGGATGCAGTAAAGGAGGAATAATGCATCGGAAAAGAGATACTCGGAACCCCAAAGAAAATCCTATCGTTTCCGTAGAAACGTATCTCGATTTAGAAGGACAATGCAGGAAATCCAGAGTGTTTCATATGGACGCAAATTGTGTGTTAATTCGTCAATGTGAGGCAGCGAGGGATGCAGTAAAGGAGGAATAATGCATCGGAAAAGAGATACTCGGAACCCCAAAGAAAATCCTGTCGTTTCCGTAGAACCGAATCCCGATTTAGAAGGACAATGCAGGGAATCCAGAGTATTTCATATGGACGCAATTCGTGTGTTAATTCGTCAATGTGAGGGAGCGAGGGATGCAGTAAAGGAGGAATAACGCATCGGAAAAGAGATACTCGGAACCGCAAAGAAAGTCCTATCGTTTCCGTAGAAACGTATCTCAATTTAGAAAGACAATGGAGGGAATCCAGAGTATTTCATATGGACGCAAATTGTGTGTTAATTCGTCAATGTGAGTTAGCGAGGGATGCAGTAAAGGAGGAATAATGGATCGAAAAAGAGATACTCAGAACCCCAAAGAAAATCCTATCGTTTCCGTAGAAACGTATCTCGATTTAGAAGGACAATGCAGGGAATCCAGAGTATTTCATATGGACGCAAATTGTGTGTTAATTCGTCAATGTGAGGGAGCGAGGGATGCAGTAAAGGAGGAATAATGCATCGGAAAAGAGATATTCGAAACCCCAAAGAAAATCCTATCGTTTCCGTAGAAACGATTCTTGATTTAGAAGGACAATGCAGGGAATCCAGAGTATTTCATATGGACGTAAATTGTGTGTTAATTCGTCAATGTGAGGGAGCGAGGGATGCAGTAAAGGAGGAATAATGCATCGGAAAAGAGATACTCGACTCCCAAAAGAAAATCCTATCGTTTCCGTAGAAACGTATCTCGATTTAGAAAGATAATGCAGGGAACCCAGAGTATTTCATATGGACGCAATTTGTGTGTTAATTCGGCAATGTGAGGGAGCGAGGGATGCAGTAAAGGAGGAATAATGCATCGGAAAAGAGATACTCGGAACCCCAAAGAAAATCCTGTCGTTTTCGTAGTAACGAATCCCGATTTAGAAGGACAATGCAAGGGAATCCAGAGTATTTCATATGGACTCAAATTGTGTGTTAATTCGTCAATGGGAGGGAGCGAGGGATGCAGTAAAGGAGGAATAATGCATCGGAAAAGAGATACTCGGAACCCCAAAGAAAATCCTATCGTTTCTGTAGAAACGTATCTCGATTTAGAAGGACAATGCAGGGAATCCAGAGTAATTCATATGGACGCAAATTGTGTGTTAATTCGTCAATGTGAGTTAGCGAGGGATGCAGTAAAGGAGGAATAATGCATCGGAAAAGAGGTACTCGGAACCTCAAAGAAAATCCTATCGTTTCCGTAGAAACGTATCTCGATTTAGAAGGACAATGCAGGGAATCCTGAGTATTTCATATGGACGCAAATTGTGTGTTAATTCGTCAATGTGAGGGAGCGAGGGATGCAGTAAAGGAGGAATAATGCATCGGAAAAGAGATACTCGGAACCTCAAAGAAAATCCTATCGTTTCCGTAGAAACGTATCTCGATTTAGAAGGACAATGCAGGGAATCCTGAGTATTTCATATGGACGCAAATTGTGTGTTAATTCGTCAATGTGAGGGAGCGAGGGATGCAGTAAAGGAGGAATAATGCATCGGAAAAGAGATACTCGGAACCCCAAAGAAAATCCTATCGTTTCCGTAGAAACGTATTTCGATTTAGGATGACAATGCAGGGAATTTAGTGTATTTCATATGGACGCAAATTGTGTGTTAATTCGTCAATGTCAGGGAGCGAGGGATACAGTAAAGGAGGAATAATGCATCGGAAAAGAGATACTCGGAACCCCAAAGAAAATCCTATCGTTTCCGTAGAAACGTATCTCGATTAAAAGGACAATGCAGGGAATCCAGAGTATTTCATATGGACGCAAATTGTGTGTTAATTCGTCAATGTGAGGGAGCGAGGGATGCAGTAAAGGAGGAATAATGCATCGGAAAAGAGATACTCGGAACCCCAAAGAAAATCCTTTCGTTTCCGTAGAAACGAATCTCGATTTACAAGGACAATGCAGGGAATCCAGAGTATATCATATGGACGCAAATTGAGTGTTAATTCGTCAATGTGAGGGAGCGAGGGATGCAGTAAAGGAGGAATAATGCATCGGAAAAGAGATACTCGGAACCCCAAAGAAAATCCTATCGTTTCCGTAGAAACGTATCTCGATTTACAAGGAAAATGCAGGGAATCCAGAGTATTTCATATGGACGCAAATTGTGTGTTAATTGGTCAATGTGAGGGAGCGAGGGATGCAGTAAAGGAGGAATAATGTATCGGAAAAGAGATACTCGGTACCCCAAAGAAAATCCTATCGTTTCCGTAGAAACGTATCTCGATTTAGAAGGACAATGCAGGGAATCCAGAGTATTTCATATGGACGCAAATTGTGTGTTAATTCGTCAATGTGAGGAAGCGAGGGATGCAGTAAAGGAGGAATAATGCATCGGAAAAGAGATACACGGAACCCCAAAGAAAATCCTATCGTTTCCGTAGAAACGTATCTCGATTTAGATGGACAATGCAGGGAATCCAGAGTATTTCATATGGACGCAAATTGTGTGTTAATTCGTCAATGTGACGGAGCGAGGGATGCAGTAAAGGAGGAGTAATGCATCGGAAAAGAGATACTCGGAACCCCAAAGAAATTCCTATCGTTTCCGTAGAAACGTATCTTGATTTAGAAGGACAATGCAGGGAATCCAGAGTATTTCATATGGACGCAAATTGTGTGTTAATTCGTCAATGTGAGGGAGCGAGGGATGCAGTAAAGGAGGAATAATGCAGCGGAAAAGAGATACTCGGAACCCCAAAGAAAATCCTATCGTTTCCGTAGAAACGTATCTCGATTTCGAAGGACAATGCAGGGAATCCAGAGTATTTCATATGGACGCAAATTGTGTGTTAATTCGTCAATGTGAGGGAGCGAGGGATGCAGTAAAGGAGGAATAATTCATCGGAAAAGAGATACTCGACTCCCAAAAGAAAATCCTTTCATTTCCGTAGAAACGTATCTCGATTTAGAAAGATAATGCAGGGAACCCAGAGTATTTCATATGGACGCAATTTGTGTGTTAATTCGGCAATGTGAGGGAGCGAGGGATGCAGTAAAGGAGGAATAATGCATCGGAAAAGAGATACTCGGAACCTTAAAGAAAAACCTGTCGTTTCCGTAGAAACGAATCCCGATTTAGAAGGACAATGCAGGGAATCCAGAGTATTTCATATGGACGCAAATTGTGTGTTAATTCGTCAATGTGAGGGAGCGAGGGATGCAGTAAAGGAGGAATAATGCATCGGAAAAGAGATACTCGGAACCCCAAAGAAAATCCTATCGTTTCCGTAGAAACGTATCTCGATTTACAAGGACAATGCAGGGAATCCAGAGTATATCATATGGACGCAAATTGTGTGTTAAATCGTCAATGTGAGGGAGCGAGGGATGCAGTAAAGGAGGAATAATGCATCGGAAAAGAGATACTCGGAACCCCAAAGAAAATCCTATCGTTTCCGTAGAAACGTATCTCGATTTACATGGACAATGCAGGGAATCCAGAGTATTTCATATGGACGCAAATTGTGTGTTAATTCGTCAACGTCAGGGAGCGAGGGATGCAGTAAAGGAGGAATAATGCATCGGAAAAAAGATACTCGGTACCCCAAAGAAAATCCTATCGTTTCCGTAGAAACGTATCTCGATGTAGAAGGACAATGCAGGGAATCCAGAGTATTTCATATGGACGCAAATTGTGTGTTAATTTGTCAATGTGAGGAAGCGAGGGATGCAGTAAAGGAGGAATAATGCATCGGAAAAGAGATACGCGGAACCCCAAAGAAAATCCTATCGTTTCCGTAGAAACGTACCTCGATTTCGAAGGACAGTGCATGGAATCCAGAGTATTTCATATGGACGCAAATTGTGTGTTAATTCGTCAATGTGACGGAGCGAGGGATGCAGTAAAGGCGGAATAATGCATCGGAAAAGAGATACTCGGAACCCCAAAGAAAATCCTATCGTTTCCGTAGAAACGTATCTTGATTTAGAAGGACAATGCAGGGAATCCAGAGTATTTCATATGGACGCAAATTGTGTGTTAATTCGTCAATGTGAGGGAGCGAGGGATGCAGTAAAGGAGGAATAATGCATCGGAAAAGAGATACTCGGAACCCCAAAGAAAATCCTATCGTTTCCGTAGAAACGTATCTCGATTTAGAAGGACAATGCAGGAAATCCAGAGTATTTCATATGGACGCAAATTGTGTGTTAATTCGTCAATGTGAGGGAGCGAGGGATGCAGTAAAGGAGGAATAATGCATCGGAAAAGAGATACTCGACTCCCAAAAGAAAATCCTATCGTTTCCGAAGAAACGTCTCTCGATTTAGAAAGATAATGCAGGGAACCAAGAGTATTTCATATGGACGCAATTTGTGTGTTAATTCGTCAATGTGAGGGAGCGAGGGATGCAGTAAAGGAGGAATAATGCATCGGAAAAGAGATACTCGGAACCCCAAAGAAAATCCTGTCGTTTCCGTAGAACCGAATCCCGATTTAGAAGGACAATGCAGGGAATCCAGAGTATTTCATATGGACGCAAATGGTGTGTTAATTCGTCAATGTGAGGGAGCGAGGGATGCAGTAAAGGAGGAATAATGCATCGGAAAAGAGATACTCGGAACCCCAAAGAAAGTCCTATCGTTTCCGTAGAAACGTATCTCGATTTAGAAGGACAATGCAGGGAATCCAGAGTATTTCATATGGACGCAATTTGTGTGTTAATTCGGCAATGTGAGGGAGCGAGGGATGCAGTAAAGGAGGAATAATGCATCGGAAAAGAGATACTCGGGACCCCAAAGAAAATCCTGTCGTTTCCGTAGAAACGAATCCCGATTTAGAAGGACAATGCAGGGAATCCTGAGTATTTCATATGGACGCAAATTGTGTGTTAATTCGTCAATGTGAGGGAGCGAGGGATGCAGTAAAGGAGGAATAATGCATCGGAAAAGAGATACTCGGAACCCCAAAGAAAATCCTGTCGTTTCCGTTGAAACGAATCCCGATTTAGAAGGACAATGCAGGGAATCCTGAGTATTTCATATGGACGCAAATTGTGTGTTAATTCGTCAATGTGAGGGAGCGAGGGATGCAGTAAAGGAGGAATAATTCATCGGAAAAGGAATACTCGACTCCCAAAAGAAAATCCTATCGTTTCCGTAGAAACGTATCTCGATTTAGAAAGATAATGCAGGGAACCCAGAGTATTTCATATGGACGCAATTTGTGTGTTAATTCGGTAATGTGAGGGAGCGAGGGATGCAGTAAAGGAGGAATAATGCATCGGAAAAGAGATACTCGGAACCCCAAAGAAAATCCTGTCGTTTCCGTAGAAACGAATCCCGATTTAGAAGGACAATGCAGGGAATCCAGAGTATTTCATATGGACGCAAATTGTGTGTTAATTCGTCAATGTGAGGGAGCGAGGGATGCAGTAAAGGAGGAATAATGCATCGGAAAAGAGATACTCGGAACCCCAAAGAAAATCCTATCGTTTCCGTAGAAACGTACTCGATTTACATGGACAATGCAGGGAATCCAGAGTATTTCATATGGACGCAAATTGTGTGTTAATTCGTCAACGTCAGGGAGCGAGGGATGCAGTAAAGGAGGAATAATGCATCGGAAAAGAGATACTCGGTACCCCAAAGAAAATCCTATCGTTTCCGTAGAAACGTATCTCGATTTAGAAGGACAATGCAGGGAATCCAGAGTATTTCATATGGACGCAAATCGTGTGTTAATTCGTCAATGTGAGGAAGCGAGGGATGCAGTAAAGGAGGAATAATGCATCGGAAAAGAGATACGCGGGACCCCAAAGAAAATCCTATCGTTTCCGTAGAAACGTATCTCGATTTCGAAGGACAGTGCAGGGAATCCAGAGTATTTCATATGGACGCAAATTGTGTGTTAATTCGTCAATGTGACGGAGCGAGGGATGCAGTAAAGGAGGAATAATGCATCGGAAAAGAGATACTCGGAACCCCAAAGAAAATCCTATCGTTTCCGTAGAAACGTATCTTGATTTAGAAGGAAAATGCAGGGAATCCAGAGTATTTCATATGGACGCAAATTGTGTGTTAATTCGTCAATGTGAGGGAGCGAGGGATGCAGTAAAGGAGGAATAATGCATCGGAAAAGAGATACTCGGAACCCCAAAGAAAATCCTATCGTTTCCGTAGAAACGTATCTCGATTTAGAAGGACAATGCAGGGAATCCTGAGTATTTCATATGGACGCAAATTGTGTGTTAATTCGTCAATGTGAGGGAGCGAGGGATGCAGTAAAGGAGGAATAATTCATCGGAAAAGGAATACTCGACTCCCAAAAGAAAATCCTATCGTTTCCGTAGAAACGTATCTCGATTTAGAAAGATAATGCAGGGAACCCAGAGTATTTCATATGGACGCAATTTGTGTGTTAATTCGGTAATGTGAGGGAGCGAGGGATGCAGTAAAGGAGGAATAATGCATCGGAAAAGAGATACTCGGAACCCCAAAGAAAATCCTGTCGTTTCCGTAGAAACGAATCCCGATTTAGAAGGACAATGCAGGGAATCCAGAGTATTTCATATGGACGCAAATTGTGTGTTAATTCGTCAATGTGAGGGAGCGAGGGATGCAGTAAAGGAGGAATAATGCATCGGAAAAGAGATACTCAGAACCCCAAAGAAAATCCTATCGTTTCCGTATAAACGTATCTCGATTTACAAGGACAATGCAGGGAATCCAGAGTATATCATATGGACGCAAATTGTGTGTTAAATCGTCAATGTGAGGGAGCGAGGGATGCAGTAAAGGAGGAATAATGCATCGGAAAAGAGATACTCGGAACCCCAAAGAAAATCCTATCGTTTCCGTAGAAACGTACTCGATTTACATGGACAATGCAGGGAATCCAGAGTATTTCATATGGACGCAAATTGTGTGTTAATTCGTCAACGTCAGGGAGCGAGGGATGCAGTAAAGGAGGAATAATGCATCGGAAAAGAGATACTCGGTACCCCAAAGAAAATCCTATCGTTTCCGTAGAAACGTATCTCGATTTAGAAGGACAATGCAGGGAATCCAGAGTATTTCATATGGACGCAAATTGTGTGTTAATTCGTCAATGTGAGGAAGCGAGGGATGCAGTAAAGGAGGAATAATGCATCGGAAAAGAGATACGCGGGACCCCAAAGAAAATCCTATCGTTTCCGTAGAAACGTATCTCGATTTCGAAGGACAGTGCAGGGAATCCAGAGTATTTCATATGGACGCAAATTGTGTGTTAATTCGTCAATGTGACGGAGCGAGGGATGCAGTAAAGGAGGAATAATGCATCGGAAAAGAGATACTCGGAACCCCAAAGAAAATCCTATCGTTTCCGTAGAAACGTATCTTGATTTAGAAGGAAAATGCAGGGAATCCAGAGTATTTCATATGGACGCAAATTGTGTGTTAATTCGTCAATGTGAGGGAGCGAGGGATGCAGTAAAGGAGGAATAATGCATCGGAAAAGAGATACTCGGAACCCCAAAGAAAATCCTATCGTTTCCGTAGAAACGTATCTCGATTTAGAAGGACAATGCAGGAAATCCAGAGTATTTCATATGGACGCAAATTGTGTGTTAATTCGTCAATGTGAGGGAGCGAGGGATGCAGTAAAGGAGGAATAATGCATCGGAAAAGAGATACTCGACTCCCAAAAGAAAATCCTATCGTTTCCGTAGAAACGTCTCTCGATTTAGAAAGATAATGCAGGGAACCCAGAGTATTTCATATGGACGCAATATGTGTGTTAATTCGTCAATGTGAGGGAGCGAGGGATGCAGTAAAGGAGGAATAATGCATCGGAAAAGAGATACTCGGAACCCCAAAGAAAATCCTGTCGTTTCCGTAGAACCGAATCCCGATTTAGGACAATGCAGGGAATCCAGAGTATTTCATATGGACGCAATTTGTGTGTTAATTCGGCAATGTGAGGGAGCGAGGGATGCAGTAAAGGAAGAATAATGCATCGGAAAAGAGATACTCGGAACCCCAAAGAAAATCCTATCGTTTCCGTAGAAACGTATCTCGATTTAGAAGGACAATGCAGGGAATCCAGAGTATTTCATATGGACGCAAATTGTGTGTTAATTGGTCAATGTGAGGGAGCGAGGGATGCAGTAAAGGAGGAATAATGCATCGGAAAAGAGATACTCGGTACCCCAAAGAAAATCCAATCGTTTCCGTAGAAACGTATCTCGATTTAGAAGGACAATGCAGGGAATCCAGAGTATTTCATATGGACGCAAATTGTGTGTTAATTCGTCAATGTGAGGAAGCGAGGGATGCAGTAAAGGAGGAATAATGCATCGGAAGAGAGATACACGGAACCCCAAAGAAAATCCTATCGTTTCCGTAGAAACGTATCTCGATTTAGATGGACAATGCAGGGAATCCTGAGTATTTCATATGGACGCAAATTGTGTGTTAATTCGTCAATGTGACGGAGCGAGGGATGCAGTAAAGGAGGAGTAATGCATCGGAAAAGAGATACTCAGAACCCCAAAGAAAATCCTATCGTTTCCGTAGAAACGTATCTTGATTTAGAAGGACAATGCAGGGAATCCAGAGTATTTCATATGGACGCAAATTGTGTGTTAATTCGTCAATGTGAGGGAGCGAGGGATGCAGTAATGGAGGAATAATGCATCGGAAAAGAGATACTCGGAACCCCAAAGAAAATCCTATCGTTTCCCTAGAAACGTATCTCGATTTCGAAGGACACTGCAGGGAATCCAGAGTATTTCATATGGACGCAAATTGTGTGTTAATTCGTCAATGTGAGGGAGCGAGGGATGCAGTAAAGGAGGAATAATTCATCGGAAAAGAGATACTCGACTCCCAAAAGAAAATCCTTTCGTTTCCGTAGAAACGTATCTCGATTTAGAAAGATAATGCAGGGAACCCAGAGTATTTCATATGGACGCAATTTGTGTGTTAATTCGGCAATGTGAGGGAGCGAGGGATGCAGTAAAGGAGGAATAATGCATCGGAAAAGAGATACTCGGAACCCCAAAGAAAATCCTGTCGTTTCCGTAGAAACGAATCCCGATTTAGAAGGACAATGCAGGGAATCCTGAGTATTTCATATGGACGCAAATGGTGTGTTAATTCGTCAATGTGAGGGAGCGAGGGATGCAGTAAAGGAGGAATAATGCATCGGAAAAGGGATACTCGACTCCCAAAAGAAAATCCTATCGTTTCCGTAGAAACGTATCTCGATTTAGAAAGATAATGCAGGGAACCCAGAGTATTTCATATGGACGCAATTTGTGTGTTAATTCGGCAATATGAGGGAGCGAGGGATGCAGTAAAGGAGGAATAATGCATCGGAAAAGAGATACTCGGAACCTTAAAGAAAATCCTGTCGTTTCCGTAGAAACGGATCCCGATTTAGAAGGACAATGCAGGGAATCGAGAGTATTTCATATGGACGCAAATTGTGTGTTAATTCGTCAATGTGAGGGAGCGAGGGATGCAGTAAAGGAGGAATAATGCATCGGAAAAGAGATACTCGGAACCCCAAAGAAAATCCTATCGTTTCCGTAGAAAAGTATCTCGATTTACAAGGACAATGCAGGGAATCCAGAGTATATCATATGGACGCAAATTGTGTGTTAAATCGTCAATGTGAGGGAGCGAGGGATGCAGTAAAGGAGGAATAATGCATCGGAAAAGAGATACTCGGAACCCCAAAGAAAATCCTATCGTTTCCGTAGAAACGTATCTCGATTTACATGGACAATGCAGGGAATCCAGAGTATTTCATATGGACGCAAATTGTGTGTTAATTGGTCAATGTGAGGGAGCGAGGGATGCAGTAAAGGAGGAATAATGCATCGGAAAAGAGATACTCGGTACCCCAAAGAAAATCCTATCGTTTCCGTAGAAACGTATCTCGATTTAGAAGGACAATGCAGGGAATCCAGAGTATTTCATATGGACGCAAATTGTGTGTTAATTCGTCAATGTGAGGAAGCGAGGGATGCAGTAAAGGAGGAATAATGCATCGGAAAAGAGATACACGGAACCCCAAAGAAAATCCTATCGTTTCCGTAGAAACGTATCTTGATTTAGATGGACAATGCAGGGAATCCAGAGTATTTCATATGGACGCAATTCGTGTGTTAATTCGTCAATGTGACGGAGCGAGGGATGCAGTAAAGGAGGAGTAATGCATCGGAAAAGAGATACTCGGAACCCCAAAGAAAATCCTATCGTTTCCGTAGAAACGTATCTTGATTTAGAAGGACAATGCAGGGAATCCAGAGTATTTCATATGGACGCAAATTGTGTGTTAATTCGTCAATGTGAGGGAGCGAGGGATGCAGTAAAGGAGGAATAATGCATCGGAAAAGAGATACTCGGAACCCCAAAGAAAATCCTATCGTTTCCCTAGAAACGTATCTCCATTTCGAAGGACACTGCAGGGAATCCAGAGTATTTCATATGGACGCAAATTGTGTGTTAATTCGTCAATGTGAGGGAGCGAGGGATGCAGTAAAGGAGGAATAATTCATCGGAAAAGAGATACTCGACTCCCAAAAGAAAATCCTTTCGTTTCCGTAGAAACGTATCTCGATTTAGAAAGATAATGCAGGGAACCCAGAGTATTTCATATGGACGCAATTTGTGTGTTAATTCGTCAATGTGAGGGAGCGAGGGATGCAGTAAAGGAGGAATAATGCATCGGAAAAGAGATACTCGGAACCCCAAAGAAAATCCTGTCGTTTCCGTAGAAACGAATCCCGATTTAGAAGGACAATGCAGGGAATCCTGAGTATTTCATATGGACGCAAATGATGTGTTAATTCGTCAATGTGAGGGAGCGAGGGATGCAGTAAAGGAGGAATAATGCATCGGAAAAGGGATACTCGACTCCCAAAAGGAAATCCTATCGTTTCCGTAGAAACGTCTCTCGATTTAGAAAGATAATGCAGGGAACCAAGAGTATTTCATATGGACGCAATTTGTGTGTTAATTCGTCAATGTGAGGGAGCGAGGGATGCAGTAAAGGAGGAATAATGCATCGGAAAAGAGATACTCGGAACCCCAAAGAAAATCCTGTCGTTTCCGTAGAACCGAATCCCGATTTAGAAGGACAATGCAGGGAATCCAGAGTATTTCATATGGACGCAAATGGTGTGTTAATTCGTCAATGTGAGGGAGCGAGGGATGCAGTAAAGGAGGAATAATGCATCGGAAAAGAGATACTCGGAACCCCAAAGAAAGTCCTATCGTTTCCGTAGAAACGTATCTCGATTTAGAAGGACAATGCAGGGAATCCAGAGTATTTCATATGGACGCAATTTGTGTGTTAATTCGGCAATGTGAGGGAGCGAGGGATGCAGTAAAGGAGGAATAATGCATCGGAAAAGAGATACTCGGGACCCCAAAGAAAATCCTGTCGTTTCCGTAGAAACGAATCCCGATTTAGAAGGACAATGCAGGGAATCCTGAGTATTTCATATGGACGCAAATTGTGTGTTAATTCGTCAATGTGAGGGAGCGAGGGATGCAGTAAAGGAGGAATAATGCATCGGAAAAGAGATACTCGGAACCCCAAAGAAAATCCTGTCGTTTCCGTTGAAACGAATCCCGATTTAGAAGGACAATGCAGGGAATCCTGAGTATTTCATATGGACGCAAATTGTGTGTTAATTCGTCAATGTGAGGGAGCGAGGGATGCAGTAAAGGAGGAATAATTCATCGGAAAAGGAATACTCGACTCCCAAAAGAAAATCCTATCGTTTCCGTAGAAACGTATCTCGATTTAGAAAGATAATGCAGGGAGCCCAGAGTATTTCATATGGACGCAATTTGTGTGTTAATTCGGTAATGTGAGGGAGCGAGGGATGCAGTAAAGGAGGAATAATGCATCGGAAAAGAGATACTCGGAACCCCAAAGAAAATCCTGTCGTTTCCGTAGAAACGAATCCCGATTTAGAAGGACAATGCAGGGAATCCAGAGTATTTCATATGGACGCAAATTGTGTGTTAATTCGTCAATGTGAGGGAGCGAGGGATGCAGTAAAGGAGGAATAATGCATCGGAAAAGAGATACTCGGAACCCCAAAGAAAATCCTATCGTTTCCGTAGAAACGTATCTCGATTTACAAGGACAATGCAGGGAATCCAGAGTATATCATATGGACGCAAATTGTGTGTTAAATCGTCAATGTGAGGGAGCGAGGGATGCAGTAAAGGAGGAATAATGCATCGGAAAAGAGATACTCGGAACCCCAAAGAAAATCCTATCGTTTCCGTAGAAACGTAACTCGATTTACATGGACAATGCAGGGAATCCAGAGTATTTCATATGGACGCAAATTGTGTGTTAATTCGTCAACGTCAGGGAGCGAGGGATGCAGTAAAGGAGGAATAATGCATCGGAAAAGAGATACTCGGTACCCCAAAGAAAATCCTATCGTTTCCGTAGAAACGTATCTCGATTTAGAAGGACAATGCAGGGAATCCAGAGTATTTCATATGGACGCAAATTGTGTGTTAATTCGTCAATGTGAGGAAGCGAGGGATGCAGTAAAGGAGGAATAATGCATCGGAAAAGAGATACGCGGGACCCCAAAGAAAATCCTATCGTTTCCGTAGAAACGTATCTCGATTTCGAAGGACAGTGCAGGGAATCCAGAGTATTTCATATGGACGCAAATTGTGTGTTAATTCGTCAATGTGACGGAGCGAGGGATGCAGTAAAGGAGGAATAATGCATCGGAAAAGAGATACTCGGAACCCCAAAGAAAATCCTATCGTTTCCGTAGAAACGTATCTTGATTTAGAAGGAAAATGCAGGGAATCCAGAGTATTTCATATGGACGCAAATTGTGTGTTAATTCGTCAATGTGAGGGAGCGAGGGATGCAGTAAAGGAGGAATAATGCATCGGAAAAGAGATACTCGGAACCCCAAAGAAAATCCTATCGTTTCCGTAGAAACGTATCTCGATTTAGAAGGACAATGCAGGAAATCCAGAGTATTTCATATGGACGCAAATTGTGTGTTAATTCGTCAATGTGAGGGAGCGAGGGATGCAGTAAAGGAGGAATAATGCATCGGAAAAGAGATACTCGACTCCCAAAAGAAAATCCTATCGTTTCCGTAGAAACGTCTCTCGATTTAGAAAGATAATGCAGGGAACCCAGAGTATTTCATATGGACGCAATTTGTGTGTTAATTCGTCAATGTGAGGGAGCGAGGGATGCAGTAAAGGAGGAATAATGCATCGCAAAAGAGATACTCGGAACCCCAAAGAAAATCCTGTCGTTTCCGTAGAACCGAATCCCGATTTAGGACAATGCAGGGAATCCAGAGTATTTCATATGGACGCAATTTGTGTGTTAATTCGGCAATGTGAGGGAGCGAGGGATGCAGTAAAGGAAGAATAATGCATCGGAAAAGAGATACTCGGAACCCCAAAGAAAATCCTATCGTTTCCGTAGAAACGTATCTCGATTTAGAAGGACAATGCAGGGAATCCAGAGTATTTCATATGGACGCAAATTGTGTGTTAATTGGTCAATGTGAGGGAGCGAGGGATGCAGTAAAGGAGGAATAATGCATCGGAAAAGAGATACTCGGTACCCCAAAGAAAATCCAATCGTTTCCGTAGAAACGTATCTCGATTTAGAAGGACAATGCAGGGAATCCAGAGTATTTCATATGGACGCAAATTGTGTGTTAATTCGTCAATGTGAGGAAGCGAGGGATGCAGTAAAGGAGGAATAATGCATCGGAAGAGAGATACACGGAACCCCAAAGAAAATCCTATCGTTTCCGTAGAAACGTATCTCGATTTAGATGGACAATGCAGGGAATCCTGAGTATTTCATATGGACGCAAATTGTGTGATAATTCGTCAATGTGACGGAGCGAGGGATGCAGTAAAGGAGGAGTAATGCATCGGAAAAGAGATACTCGGAACCCCAAAGAAAATCCTATCGTTTCCGTAGAAACGTATCTTGATTTAGAAGGACAATGCAGGGAATCCAGAGTATTTCATATGGACGCAAATTGTGTGTTAATTCGTCAATGTGAGGGAGCGAGGGATGCAGTAATGGAGGAATAATGCATCGGAAAAGAGATACTCGGAACCCCAAAGAAAATCCTATCGTTTCCCTAGAAACGTATCTCGATTTCGAAGGACACTGCAGGGAATCCAGAGTATTTCATATGGACGCAAATTGTGTGTTAATTCGTCAATGTGAGGGAGCGAGGGATGCAGTAAAGGAGGAATAATTCATCGGAAAAGAGATACTCGACTCCCAAAAGAAAATCCTTTCGTTTCCGTAGAAACGTATCTCGATTTAGAAAGATAATGCAGGGAACCCAGAGTATTTCATATGGACGCAATTTGTGTGTTAATTCGGCAATATGAGGGAGCGAGGGATGCAGTAAAGGAGGAATAATGCATCGGAAAAGAGATACTCGGAACCTTAAAGAAAATCCTGTCGTTTCCGTAGAAACGAATCCCGATTTAGAAGGACAATGCAGGGAATCGAGAGTATTTCATATGGACGCAAATTGTGTGTTAATTCGTCAATGTGAGGGAGCGAGGGATGCAGTAAAGGAGGAATAATGCATCGGAAAAGAGATACTCGGAACCCCAAAGAAAATCCTATCGTTTCCGTAGAAACGTATCTCGATTTACAAGGACAATGCAGGGAATCCAGAGTATATCATATGGACGCAAATTGTGTGTTAAATCGTCAATGTGAGGGAGCGAGGGATGCAGTAAAGGAGGAATAATGCATCGGAAAAGAGATACTCGGAACCCCAAAGAAAATCCTATCGTTTCCGTAGAAACGTATCTCGATTTACATGGACAATGCAGGGAATCCAGAGTATTTCATATGGACGCAAATTGTGTGTTAATTGGTCAATGTGAGGGAGCGAGGGATGCAGTAAAGGAGGAATAATGCATCGGAAAAGAGATACTCGGTACCCCAAAGAAAATCCTATCGTTTCCGTAGAAACGTATCTCGATTTAGAAGGACAATGCAGGGAATCCAGAGTATTTCATATGGACGCAAATTGTGTGTTAATTCGTCAATGTGAGGAAGCGAGGGATGCAGTAAAGGAGGAATAATGCATCGGAAAAGAGATACACGGAACCCCAAAGAAAATCCTATCGTTTCCGTAGAAACGTATCTTGATTTAGATGGACAATGCAGGGAATCCAGAGTATTTCATATGGACGCAATTCGTGTGTTAATTCGTCAATGTGACGGAGCGAGGGATGCAGTAAAGGAGGAGTAATGCATCGGAAAAGAGATACTCGGAACCCCAAAGAAAATCCTATCGTTTCCGTAGAAACGTATCTTGATTTAGAAGGACAATGCAGGGAATCCAGAGTATTTCATATGGACGCAAATTGTGTGTTAATTCGTCAATGTGAGGGAGCGAGGGATGCAGTAAAGGAGGAATAATGCATCGGAAAAGAGATACTCGGAACCCCAAAGAAAATCCTATCGTTTCCCTAGAAACGTATCTCCATTTCGAAGGACACTGCAGGGAATCCAGAGTATTTCATATGGACGCAAATTGTGTGTTAATTCGTCAATGTGAGGGAGCGAGGGATGCAGTAAAGGAGGAATAATTCATCGGAAAAGAGATACTCGACTCCCAAAAGAAAATCCTTTCGTTTCCGTAGAAACGTATCTCGATTTAGAAAGATAATGCAGGGAACCCAGAGTATTTCATATGGACGCAATTTGTGTGTTAATTCGTCAATGTGAGGGAGCGAGGGATGCAGTAAAGGAGGAATAATGCATCGGAAAAGAGATACTCGGAACCCCAAAGAAAATCCTGTCGTTTCCGTAGAAACGAATCCCGATTTAGAAGGACAATGCAGGGAATCCTGAGTATTTCATATGGACGCAAATGATGTGTTAATTCGTCAATGTGAGGGAGCGAGGGATGCAGTAAAGGAGGAATAATGCATCGGAAAAGGGATACTCGACTCCCAAAAGAAAATCCTATCATTTCCGTAGAAACGTCTCTCGATTTAGAAAGATAATGCAGGGAACCAAGAGTATTTCATATAAACGCAATTTGTGTGTTAATTCGTCAATGTGAGGGAGCGAGGGATGCAGTAAAGGAGGAATAATGCATCGGAAAAGAGATACTCGGAACCCCAAAGAAAATCCTGTCGTTTCCGTAGAAACGAATCCCGATTTAGAAGGACAATGCAGGGAATCCAGAGTATTTCATATGGACGCAAATGGTGTGTTAATTCGTCAATGTGAGGGAGCGAGGGATGCAGTAAAGGAGGAATAATGCATCGGAAAAGAGATACTCGGAACCCCAAAGAAAGTCCTATCGTTTCCGTAGAAACGTATCTCGATTTAGAAGGACAATGCAGGGAATCCAGAGTATTTCATATGGACGCAATTTGTGTGTTAATTCGGCAATGTGAGGGAGCGAGGGATGCAGTAAAGGAGGAATAATGCATCGGAAAAGAGATACTCGGGACCCCAAAGAAAATCCTGTCGTTTCCGTAGAAACGAATCCCGATTTAGAAGGACAATGCAGGGAATCCTGAGTATTTCATATGGACGCAAATTGTGTGTTAATTCGTCAATGTGAGGGAGCGAGGGATGCAGTAAAGGAGGAATAATGCATCGGAAAAGAGATACTCGGAACCCCAAAGAAAATCCTGTCGTTTCCGTAGAAACGAATCCCGATTTAGAAGGACAATGCAGGGAATCCTGAGTATTTCATATGGACGCAAATTGTGTGTTAATTCGTCAATGTGAGGGAGCGAGGGATGCAGTAAAGGAGGAATAATTCATCGGAAAAGGAATACTCGACTCCCAAAAGAAAATCCTATCGTTTCCGTAGAAACGTATCTCGATTTAGAAAGATAATGCAGGGAACCCAGAGTATTTCATTTGGACGCAATTTGTGTGTTAATTCGGTAATGTGAGGGAGCGAGGGATGCAGTAAAGGAGGAATAATGCATCGGAAAAGAAATACTCGGAACCCCAAAGAAAATCCTGTCGTTTCCGTAGAAACGAATCCCGATTTAGAAGGACAATGCAGGGAATCCAGAGTATTTCATATGGACGCAAATTGTGTGTTAATTCGTCAATGTGAGGGAGCGAGGGATGCAGTAAAGGAGGAATAATGCATCGGAAAAGAGATACTCGGAACCCCAAAGAAAATCCTATCGTTTCCGTAGAAACGTATCTCGATTTACAAGGACAATGCAGGGAATCCAGAGTATATCATATGGACGCAAATTGTGTGTTAAATCGTCAATGTGAGGGAGCGAGGGATGCAGTAAAGGAGGAATAATGCATCGGAAAAGAGATACTCGGAACCCCAAAGAAAATCCTATCGTTTCCGTAGAAACGTAACTCGATTTACATGGACAATGCAGGGAATCCAGAGTATTTCATATGGACGCAAATTGTGTGTTAATTCGTCAACGTCAGGGAGCGAGGGATGCAGTAAAGGAGGAATAATGCATCGGAAAAGAGATACTCGGTACCCCAAAGAAAATCCTATCGTTTCCGTAGAAACGTATCTCGATTTAGAAGGACAATGCAGGGAATCCAGAGTATTTCATATGGACGCAAATTGTGTGTTAATTCGTCAATGTGAGGAAGCGAGGGATGCAGTAAAGGAGGAATAATGCATCGGAAAAGAGATACGCGGGACCCCAAAGAAAATCCTATCGTTTCCGTAGAAACGTATCTCGATTTCGAAGGACAGTGCAGGGAATCCAGAGTATTTCATATGGACGCAAATTGTGTGTTAATTCGTCAATGTGACGGAGCGAGGGATGCAGTAAAGGAGGAATAATGCATCGGAAAAGAGATACTCGGAACCCCAAAGAAAATCCTATCGTTTCCGTAGAAACGTATCTTGATTTAGAAGGAAAATGCAGGGAATCCAGAGTATTTCATATGGACGCAAATTGTGTGTTAATTCGTCAATGTGAGGGAGCGAGGGATGCAGTAAAGGAGGAATAATGCATCGGAAAAGAGATACTCGGAACCCCAAAGAAAATCCTATCGTTTCCGTAGAAACGTATCTCGATTTAGAAGGACAATGCAGGAAATCCAGAGTATTTCATATGGACGCAAATTGTGTGTTAATTCGTCAATGTGAGGGAGCGAGGGATGCAGTAAAGGAGGAATAATGCATCGGAAAAGAGATACTCGACTCCCAAAAGAAAATCCTATCGTTTCCGTAGAAACGTCTCTCGATTTAGAAAGATAATGCAGGGAACCCAGAGTATTTCATATGGACGCAATTTGTGTGTTAATTCGTCAATGTGAGGGAGCGAGGGATGCAGTAAAGGAGGAATAAAGCATCGGAAAAGAGATACTCGGAACCCCAAAGAAAATCCTGTCGTTTCCGTAGAACCGAATCCCGATTTAGGACAATGCAGGGAATCCAGAGTATTTCTTATGGACGCAATTTGTGTGTTAATTCGGCAATGTGAGGGAGCGAGGGATGCAGTAAAGGAAGAATAATGCATCGGAAAAGAGATACTCGGAACCCCAAAGAAAATCCTATCGTTTCCGTAGAAACGTATCTCGATTTAGAAGGACAATGCAGGGAATCCAGAGTATTTCATATGGACGCAAATTGTGTGTTAATTTGTCAATGTGAGGGAGCGAGGGATGCAGTAAAGGAGGAATAATGCATCGGAAAAGAGATACTCGGTACCCCAAAGAAAATCCAATCGTTTCCGTAGAAACGTATCTCGATTTAGAAGGACAATGCAGGGAATCCAGAGTATTTCATATGGACGCAAATTGTGTGTTAATTCGTCAATGTGAGGAAGCGAGGGATGCAGTGAAGGAGGAATAATGCATCGGAAAAGAGATACACGGAACCCCAAAGAAAATCCTATCGTTTCCGTAGAAACGTATCTCGATTTAGATGGACAATGCAGGGAATCCTGAGTATTTCATATGGACGCAAATTGTGTGTTAATTCGTCAATGTGACGGAGCGAGGGATGCAGTAAAGGAGGAGTAATGCATCGGAAAAGAGATACTCGGAACCCCAAAGAAAATCCTATCGTTTCCGTAGAAACGTATCTTGATTTAGAAGGACAATGCAGGGAATCCAGAGTATTTCATATGGACGCAAATTGTGTGTTAATTCGTCAATGTGAGGGAGCGAGGGATGCAGTGATGGAGGAATAATGCATCGGAAAAGAGATACTCGGAACCCCAAAGAAAATCCTATCGTTTCCCTAGAAACGTATCTCGATTTCGAAGGACACTGCAGGGAATCCAGAGTATTTCATATGGACGCAAATTGTGTGTTAATTCGTCAATGTGAGGGAGCGAGGGATGCAGTAAAGGAGGAATAATTCATCGGAAAAGAGATACTCGACTCCCAAAAGAAAATCCTTTCGTTTCCGTAGAAACGTATCTCGATTTAGAAAGATAATGCAGGGAACCCAGAGTATTTCATATGGACGCAATTTGTGTGTTAATTCGGCAATGTGAGGGAGCGAGGGATGCAGTAAAGGAGGAATAATGCATCGGAAAAGAGATACTCGGAACCCCAAAGAAAATCCTGTCGTTTCCGTAGGAACGAATCCCGATTTAGAAGGACAATGCAGGGAATCCTGAGTGTTTCATATGGACGCAAATGGTGTGTTAATTCGTCAATGTGAGGGAGCGAGGGATGCAGTAAAGGAGGAATAATGCATCGGAAAAGGGATACTCGACTCCCAAAAGAAAATCCTATCGTTTCCGTAGAAACGTATCTCGATTTAGAAAGATAATGCAGGGAACCCAGAGTATTTCATATGGACGCAATTTGTGTGTTAATTCGGCAATATGAGGGAGCGAGGGATGCAGTAAAGGAGGAATAATGCATCGGAAAAGAGATACTCGGAACCTTAAAGAAAATCCTGTCGTTTCCGTAGAAACGAATCCCGATTTAGAAGGACAATGCAGGGAATCCAGAGTATTTCATATGGACGCAAATTGTGTGTTAATTCGTCAATGTGAGGGAGCGAGGGATGCAGTAAAGGAGGAATAATGCATCGGAAAAGAGATACTCGGAACCCCAAAGAAAATCCTATCGTTTCCGTAGAAACGTATCTCGATTTACAAGGACAATGCAGGGAATCCAGAGTATATCATATGGACGCAAATTGTGTGTTAAATCGTCAATGTGAGGGAGCGAGGGATGCAGTAAAGGAGGAATAATGCATCGGAAAAGAGATACTCGGAACCCCAAAGAAAATCCTATCGTTTCCGTAGAAACGTATCTCGATTTACATGGACGATGCAGGGAATCCAGAGTATTTCATATGGACGCAAATTGTGTGTTAATTGGTCAATGTGAGGGAGCGAGGGATGCAGTAAAGGAGGAATAATGCATCGGAAAAGAGATACTCGGTACCCCAAAGAAAATCCTATCGTTTCCGTAGAAACGTATCTCGATTTAGAAGGACAATGCAGGGAATCCAGAGTATTTCATATGGACGCAAATTGTGTGTTAATTCGTCAATGTGAGGGAGCGAGGGATGCAGTAAAGGAGGAATAATGCATCTGAAAAGAGATACACGGAACCCCAAAGAAAATCCTATCGTTTCCGTAGAAACGTATCTTGATTTAGATGGACAATGCAGGGAATCCAGAGTATTTCATATGGACGCAAATTGTGTGTTAATTCGTCAATGTGACGGAGCGAGGGATGCAGTAAAGGAGGAGTAATGCATCGGAAAAGAGATACTCGGAACCCCAAAGAAAATCCTATCGTTTCCGTAGAAACGTATCTTGATTTAGAAGGACAATGCAGGGAATCCAGAGTATTTCATATGGACGCAAATTGTGTGTTAATTCGTCAATGTGAGGGAGCGAGGGATGCAGTAAAGGAGGAATAATGCATCGGAAAAGAGATACTCGGAACCCCAAAGAAAATCCTATCGTTTCCCTAGAAACGTATCTCCATTTCGAAGGACACTGCAGGGAATCCAGAGTATTTCATATGGACGCAAATTGTGTGTTAATTCGTCAATGTGAGGGAGCGAGGGATGCAGTAAAGGAGGAATAATTCATCGGAAAAGAGATACTCGACTCCCAAAAGAAAATCCTTTCGTTTCCGTAGAAACGTATCTCGATTTAGAAAGATAATGCAGGGAACCCAGAGTATTTCATATGGACGCAATTTGTGTGTTAATTCGTCAATGTGAGGGAGCGAGGGATGCAGTAAAGGAGGAATAATGCATCGGAAAAGAGATACTCGGAACCCCAAAGAAAATCCTGTCGTTTCCGTAGAAACGAATCCCGATTTAGAAGGACAATGCAGGGAATCCTGAGTATTTCATATGGACGCAAATGATGTGTTAATTCGTCAATGTGAGGGAGCGAGGGATGCAGTAAAGGAGGAATAATGCATCGGAAAAGGGATACTCGACTCCCAAAAGAAAATCCTATCGTTTCCGTAGAAACGTATCTCGATTTAGAAAGATAATGCAGGGAACCCAGAGTATTTCATATGGACGCAATTTGTGTGTTAATTCGGCAATGTGAGGGAGCGAGGGATGCAGTAAAGGAGGAATAATGCATCGGAAAAGAGATACTCGGAACCTTAAAGAAAATCCTGTCGTTTCCGTAGAAACGAATCCCGATTTAGAAGGACAATGCATGGAATCCGGAGTATTTCATATGGACGCAAATTGTGTGTTAATTCGTCAATGTGAGGGAGCGAGGGATGCAGTAAAGGAGGAATAATGCATCGGAAAAGAGATACTCGGAACCCCAAAGAAAATCCTATCGTTTCCGTAGAAACGTATCTCGATTTACAAGGACAATGCAGGGAATCCAGAGTATATCATATGGACGCAAATTGTGTGTTAAATCGTCAATGTGAGGGAGCGAGGGATGCAGTAAAGGAGGAATAATGCATCGGAAAAGAGTTACTCGGAACCCCAAAGAAAATCCTATCGTTTCCGTAGAAACGTATCTCGATTTACATGGACAATGCAGGGAATCCAGAGTATTTCATATGGACGCAAATTGTGTGTTAATTCGTCAACGTCAGGGAGCGAGGGATGCAGTAAGGAGGAATAATGCATCGGAAAAGAGATACTCGGTACCCCAAAGAAAATCCTATCGTTTCCGTAGAAACGTATCTCGATTTAGAAGGACAATGCAGGGAATCCAGAGTATTTCATATGGACGCAAATTGTGTGTTAATTCGTCAATGTGAGGAAGCGAGGGATGCAGTAAAGGAGGAATAATGCATCGGAAAAGAGATACGCGGAACCCCAAAGAAAATCCTATCGTTTCCGTAGAAACGTATCTCGATTTCGAAGGACAGTGCAGGGAATCCAGAGTATTTCATATGGACGCAAATTGTGTGTTAATTCGTCAATGTGACGGAGCGAGGGATGCAGTAAAGGAGGAATAATGCATCGGAAAGGAGATACTCAGGACCCCAAAGACAATCCTGTCGTTTCCGTAGAAATGAATCCCGATTTAGAAGGACAATGCAGGGAATCCTGAGTATTTCATATGGACGCAAATTGTGTGTTAATTCGTCAATGTGAGGGAGCGAGGGATGCAGTAAAGGAGGAATAATGCATCGGAAAAGAGATACTCGGAACCCCAAAGAAAATCCTGTCGTTTCCGTAGAAACGAATCCTGATTTAGAAGGACAATGCAGGGAATCCAGAGTATTTCATATGGACGCAAATTGTGTGTTAATTCGTCAATGTGAGGGAGCGAGGGATGCAGTAAAGGAGGAATAATGCATCGGAAAAGGGATACTCGACTCACAAAAGAAAATCCTATCGTTTCCGTAGAAACGTATCTCGATTTAGAAAGATAATGCAGGCAACCCAGAGTATTTCATATGGACGCAATTTGTGTGTTAATTCGGCAATGTGAGGGAGCGAGGGATGCAGTAAAGGAGGAATAATGCATCGGAAAAGAGATACTCGGGACCTTAAAGAAAATCCTGTCGTTTCCGTAGAAACGAATCCCGATTTAGAAGGACAATGCAGGGAATCCTGAGTATTTCATATGGACGCAAATTGTGTGTTAATTCGTCAATGTGAGGGAGCGAGGGATGCAGTAAAGGAGGAATAATGCATCGGAAAAGAGATACGCGGAACCCCAAAGAAAATCCTATCGTTTCCGTAGAAACGTATCTCGATTTCGAAGGACAGTGCAGGGAATCCAGAGTATTTCATATGGACGCAAATTGTGTGTTAATTCGTCAACGTCAGGGAGCGAGGGATGCAGTAAAGGAGGAATAATGCATCGGAAAAGAGATACTCGGAACCTTAAAGAAAATCCTGTCGTTTCCGTAGAAACGAATCCCGATTTAGAAGGACAATGCAGGGAATCCAGAGTATTTCATATGGACGCAAATTGTGTGTTAATTCGTCAATGTGAGGGAGCGAGGGATGCAGTAAAGGAGGAATAATGCATCGGAAAAGAGATACTCGGAACCCCAAAGAAAATCCTATCGTTTCCTTAGAAACGTATCTCGATTTACAAGGACAATGCAGGGAATCCAGATTATATCATATGGACGCAAATTGTGTGTTAAATCGTCAATGTGAGGGAGCGAGGGATGCAGTAAAGGAGGAATAATGCATCGGAAAAGAGATACTCGGAACCCCAAAGAAAATCCTATCGTTTCCGTAGAAACGTATCTCGATTTACATGGACAATGCAGGGAATCCAGAGTATTTCATATGGACGCAAATTGTGTGTTAATTCGTCAACGTCAGGGAGCGAGGGATGCAGTAAAGGAGGAATAATGCATCGGAAAAGAGATACTCGGTACCCCAAAGAAAATCCTATCGTTTCCGTAGAAACGTATCTCGATTTAGAAGGACAATGCAGGGAATCCAGAGTATTTCATATGGACGCAAATTGTGTGTTAATTCGTCAATGTGAGGAAGCGAGGGATGCAGTAAAGGAGGAATAATGCATCGGAAAAGAGATACGCGGAACCCCAAAGAAAATCCTATCGTTTCCGTAGAAACGTATCTCGATTTCGAAGGACAGTGCAGGGTATCCAGAGTATTTCATATGGACGCAAATTGTGTGTTAATTCGTCAATGTGACGGAGCGAGGGATGCAGTAAAGGAGGAATAATGCATCGGAAAAGAGATACTCGGGACCCCAAAGAAAATCCTGTCGTTTCCGTAGAAACGAATCCCGATTTAGAAGGACAATGCAGGGAATACTGAGTATTTCATATGGACGCAAATTGTGTGTTAATTCGTCAATGTGAGGGAGCGAGGGATGCAGTAAAGGAGGAATAATGCATCGGAAAAGAGATACTCGGAACCCCAAAGAAAATCCTGTCGTTTCCGTAGAAACGAATCCCGATTTAGAAGGACAATGCAGGGAATCCTGAGTATTTCATATGGACGCAAATTGTGTGTTAATTCGTCAATGTGAGGGAGCGAGGGATGCAGTAAAGGAGGAATAATGCATCGGAAAAGGGATACTCGACTCCCAAAAGAAAATCCTATCGTTTCCGTAGAAACGTATCTCGATTTAGAAAGATAATGCAGGGAACCCAGAGTATTTCATATGGACGCAATTTGTGTGTTAATTCGGCAATGTGAGGGAGCGAGGGATGCAGTAAAGGAGGAATAATGCATCGGAAAAGAGATACGCGGGACCTTAAAGAAAATCCTGTCGTTTCCGTAGAAACGAATCCCGATTTAGAAGGACAATGCAGGGAATCCAGAGTATTTCATATGGACGCAAATTGTGTGTTAATTCGTCAATGTGAGGGAGCGAGGGATGCAGTAAAGGAGGAATAATGCATCGGAAAAGAGATACTCGGAACCCCAAAGAAAATCCTATCGTTTCCGTAGAAACGTATCTCGATTTACAAGGACAATGCAGGGAATCCAGAGTATATCATATGGACGCAAATTGTGTGTTAAATCGTCAATGTGAGGGAGCGAGGGATGCAGTAAAGGAGGAATAATGTTCGGAAAAGAGATACTCGGAACCCCAAAGAAAATCCTATCGTTTCCGTAGAAACGTAACTCGATTTACATGGACAATGCAGGGAATCCAGAGTATTTCATATGGACGCAAATTGTGTGTTAATTCGTCAACGTCAGGGAGCGAGGGATGCAGTAAAGGAGGAATAATGCATCGGAAAAGAGATACGCGGAACCCCAAAGAAAATCCTATCGTTTCCGTAGAAACGTATCTCGATTTAGAAGGACAATGCAGGGTATCCAGAGTATTTCATATGGACGCAATTTGTGTGTTAATTCGGCAATGTGAGGGAGCGAGGGATGCAGTAAAGGAGGAATAATGCATCGGAAAAGAGATACTCGGGACCCCAAAGAAAATCCTGTCGTTTCCGTAGAAACGAATCCCGATTTAGAAGGACAATGCAGGGAATCCAGAGTATTTCATATGGACGCAAATTGTGTGTTAATTCGTCAATGTGAGGGAGCGAGGGATGCAGTAAAGGAGGAATAATGCATCGGAAAAGAGATACTCGGAACCCCAAAGAAAATCCTATCGTTTCCGTAGAAACGTATCTCGATTTACAAGGACAATGCAGGGAATCCAGAGTATATCATATGGACGCAAATTGTGTGTTAATTCGTCAATGTGAGGGAGCGAGGGATGCAGTAAAGGAGGAATAATGCATCGGAAAAGAGATACTCGGAACCCCAAAGAAAATCCTATCGTTTCCGTAGAAACCTATCTCGATTTACAAGGAAAATGCAGGGAATCCAGAGTATTTCATATGGACGCAAATTGTGTGTTAATTGGTCAATGTGAGGGAGCGAGGGATGCAGTAAAGGAGGAATAATGCATCGGAAAAGAGATACTCGGTACCCCAAAGAAAATCCTATCGTTTCCGTAGAAACGTATCTCGATTTAGAAGGACAATGCAGGGAATCCAGAGTATTTCATATGGACGCAAATTGTGTGTTAATTCGTCAATGTGAGGAAGCGAGGGATGCAGTAAAGGAGGAATAATGCATCGGAAAAGAGATACACGGAACCCCAAAGAAAATTTTATCGTTTCCGTAGAAACGTATCTCGACATAGATGGACAATGCAGGGAATCCAGAGTATTTCATATGGACGCAAATTGTGTGTTAATTCGTCAATGTGACGGAGCGAGGGATGCAGTAAAGGAGGAGTAATGCATCGGAAAAGAGATACTCGGAACCCCAAAGAAAATCCTATCGTTTCCGTAGAAACGTATCTTGATTTAGAAGGACAACGCAGGGAATCCAGAGTATTTCATATGGACGCAAATTGTGTGTTAATTCGTCAATGTGAGGGAGCGAGGGATGCAGTAAAGGAGGAATAATGCATCGGATAAGAGATACTCGGAACCCCAAAGAAAATCCAATCGTTTCCGTAGAAACGTATCTCGATTTCGAAGGACAATGCAGGGAATCCAGAGTATTTCATATGGACGCAAATTGTGTGTTAATTCGTCAATGTGAGGGAGCGAGGGATGCAGTAAAGGAGGAATAATACATCGGAAAAGAGATACTCGACTCCCAAAAGAAAATCCTATCGTTTCCGTAGAAACGTATCTCGATTTAGAAAGATAATGCAGGGCCACCCAGAGTATTTCATATGGACGCAATTTGTGTGTTAATTCGGCAATGTGAGGGAGCGAGGGATGCAGTAAAGGAGGAATAATGCATCGGAAAAGAGATACTCTGAACCCCAAAGAAAATCCTGTCGTTTCCGTAGAAACGAATCCCGATTTAGAAGGACAATGCAGGGAATCCTGAGTATTTCATATGGACGCAAATTGTGTGTTAATTCGTCAATGTGAGGGAGCGAGGGATGCAGTAAAGGAGGAATAATGCATCGGAAAAGGGATACTCGACTCCCAAAAGAAAATCCTATCGTTTCCGTAGAAACGTATCTCGATTTAGAAAGATAATGCAGGGAACCCAGAGTATTTCATATGGACGCAATTTGTGTGTTAATTCGGCAATGTGAGGGAGCGAGGGATGCAGTAAAGGAGGAATAATGCATCGGAAAAGAGATACTCGGAACCCCAAAGAAAATCCTATCGTTTCCGTAGAAACATATCTCGATTTACAAGGACAATGCTGGGAATCCAGAGTATATCATATGGACGCAAATTGTGTGTTAAATCGTCAATGTGAGGGAGCGAGGGATGCAGTAAAGGAGGAATAATGCATCGGAAAAGAGATACTCGGAACCCCAAGGAAAATCCTATCGTTTCCGTACAAACATATCTCGATTTACAAGGACAATGCAAGGAATCCAGAGTATTTCATATGGACGCAAATTGTGTGTTAATTCGTCAACGTCAGGGAGCGAGGGATGCAGTAAAGGAGGAATAATGCATCGGAAAAGAGATACGCGGTACCCCAAAGAAAATCCTATCGTTTCCGTAGAAACGTATCTCGATTTAGAAGGACAATGCAGGGAATCCAGAGTATTTCATATGGACGCAAACTGTGTGTTAATTCGTCAATGTGAGGAAGCGAGGGATGCAGTAAAGGAGGAATAATGCATCGGAAAAGAGATACGCGGAACCCCAAAGAAAATCCTATCGTTTCCGTAGAAACGTATCTCGATTTAGAAGGACAATGCAGGGAATCCAGAGTATTTCATATGGACGCAAATTGTGTGTTAATTCGTCAATGTGAGGGAGCGAGGGATGCAGTAAAGGAGGAATAATGCATCGGAAAAGAGATACTCGGAACCCCAAAGAAAATCCTATCGTTTCCGTAGAAACGTATCCTGATTTAGAAGGACAATGCAGGGAATCCAGAGTATTTCATATGGACGCAAATTGTGTGTTAATTCGTCAATGTGAGGGAGCGAGGGATGCAGTAAAGGAGGAATAATGCATCGGAAAAGAGATACTCGGAACCCCAAAAAAATCCTATCGTTTCCGTAGAAACGTATCTCGATTTACAAGGAAAATGCAGGGAATCCAGAGTATTTCATATGAACGCAAATTGTGTGTTAATTGGTCAATGTGAGGGAGCGAGGGATGCAGTAAAGGAGGAATAATGCATCGGAAAAGAGATACTCGGTACCCCATAGAAAATCCTATCGTTTCCGTAGAAACGTATCTCGATTTAGAAGGACAATGCAGGGAATCCAGAGTATTTCATATGGACGCAAATTGTGTGTTAATTCGTCAATGTGAGGAAGCGAGGGATGCAGTAAAGGAGGAATAATGCATCGGAAAAGAGATACACGGAACCCCAAAGAAAATCCTATCGTTTCCGTAGAAACGTATCTCGATTTAGATGGACAATGCAGGGAATCCAGAGTATTTCATATGGACGCAAATTGTGTGTTAATTCGTCAATGTGACGGAGCGAGGGATGCAGTAAAGGAGGAGTAATGCATCGGAAAAGAGATACTCGGAACCCCAAAGAAAATCTTATCGTTTCCGTAGAAACGTATCTTGATTTAGAAGGACAATGCAGGGAATCCAGAGTATTTCATATGGACGCAAATTGTGTGTTAATTCGTCAATGTGAGGGAGCGAGGGATGCAGTAAAGGAGGAATAATGCATCGGATAAGAGATACTCGGAACCCCAAAGAAAATCCTATCGTTTCCGTAGAAACATATCTCGATTTAGAAGGACAATGCAGGGAATCCAGAGTATTTCATATGGACGCAAATTGTGTGTTAATTCGTCAATGTGAGGGAGCGAGGGATGCAGTAAAGGAGGAATAATACATCGGAAAAGAGATACTCGACTCCCAAAAGAAAATCCTATCGTTTCCGTAGAAACGTATCTCGATTTAGAAAGATAATGCAGGGAACCCAGAGTATTTCATATGGACGCAATTTGTGTGTTAATTCGGCAATGTGAGGGAGCGAGGGATGCAGTAAAGGAGGAATAATGCATCGGAAAAGAGATACTCGGAACCCCAAAGAAAATCCTGTCGTTTCCGTAGAAACGAATCCCGATTTAGAAGGACAATGCAGGGAATCCTGAGTATTTCATATGGACGCAAATTGTGTGTTAATTCGTCAATGTGAGGGAGCGAGGGATGCAGTAAAGGAGGAATAATGCATCGGAAAAGGGATACTCGATTCCCAAAAGAAAATCCTATCGTTTCCGTAGAAACGTATCTCGATTTAGAAAGATAATGCAGGGAACCCAGAGTATTTCATATGGACGCAATTTGTGTGTTAATTCGGCAATGTGAGGGAGCGAGGGATGCAGTAAAGGAGGAATAATGCATCGGAAAAGAGATACTCGGAACCCCAAAGAAAATCCTATCGTTTCCGTAGAAACGTATCTCGATTTACAAGGACAATGCAGGGGATCCAGAGTATATCATATGGACGCAAATTGTGTGTTAAATCGTCAATGTGAGGGAGCGAGGGATGCAGTAAAGGAGGAATAATGCATCGGAAAAGAGATACTCGGAACCCCAAGGAAAATCCTATGGTTTCCGTACAAACGTATCTCGATTTACAAGGACAATGCAGGGAATCCAGAGTATTTCATATGGACGCAAATTGTGTGTTAATTCGTCAACGTCAGGGAGCGAGGGATGCAGTAAAGGAGGAATAATGCATCGGAAAAGAGATACGCGGTACCCCAAAGAAAATCCTATCGTTTCCGTAGAAACGTATCTCGATTTAGAAGGACAATGCAGGGAATCCAGAGTATTTCATATGGACGCAAACTGTGTGTTAATTCGTCAATGTGAGGGAGCGAGGTATGCAGTAAAGGAGGAATAATGCATCGGAAAAGACATACGCGGAACCCCAAAGAAAATCCTATCGTTTCCGTAAAAACGTATCTCGATTTAGAAGGACAATGCAGGGAATCCAGAGTATTTCATATGGACGCAAATTGTGTGTTAATTCGTCAATGTGAGGGAGCGAGGGATGCAGTAAAGGCGGAATAATGCATCGGAAAAGAGATACTCGGAACCCCAAAGAAAATCCTATCGTTTCCGTAGAAACGTATCCTGATTTAGAAGGACAATGCAGGGAATCCAGAGTATTTCATATGGACGCAAATTGTGTGTTAATTCGTCAATGTGAGGGAGCGAGGGATGCAGTAAAGGAGGAATAATGCATCGGAAAAGAGATACTCGGAACCCCAAAAAAATCCTATCGTTTCCGTAGAAACGTATCTCGATTTACAAGGAAAATGCAGGGAATCCAGAGTATTTCATATGGACGCAAATTGTGTGTTAATTGGTCAATGTGAGGGAGCGAGGGATGCAGTAAAGGAGGAATAATGCATCGGAAAAGAGATACTCGGTACCCCAAAGAAAATCCTATCGTTTCCGTAGAAACGTATCTCGATTTAGAAGGACAATGCAGGGAATCCAGAGTATTTCATATGGACGCAAATTGTGTTGTTAATTCGTCAATGTGAGGAAGCGAGGGATGCAGTAAAGGAGGAATAATGCATCGGAAAAGAGATACACGGAACCCCAAAGAAAATCCTATCGTTTCCGTAGAAACGTATCTCGATTTAGATGGACAATGCAGGGAATCCAGAGTATTTCATATGGACGCAAATTGTGTGTTAATTCGTCAATGTGACGGAGCGAGGGATGCAGTAAAGGAGGAGTAATGCATCGGAAAAGAGATACTCGGAACCCCAAAGAAAATCCTATCGTTTCCGTAGAAACGTATCTTGATTTAGAAGGACAATGCAGGGAATCCAGAGTATTTCATATGGACGCAAATTGTGTGTTAATTCGTCAATGTGAGGGAGCGAGGGATGCAGTAAAGGAGGAATAATGCATCGGATAAGAGATACTCGGAACCCCAAAGAAAATCCTATCGTTTCCGTAGAAACATATCTCGATTTAGAAGGACAATGCAGGGAATCCAGAGTATTTTATATGGACGCAAATTGTGTGTTAATTCGTCAATGTGAGGGAGCGAGGGATGCAGTAAAGGAGGAATAATACATCGGAAAAGAGATACTCGACTCCCAAAAGAAAATCCTATCGTTTCCGTAGAAACGTATCTCGATTTAGAAAGATAATGCAGGGAACCCAGAGTATTTCATATGGACGCAATTTGTGTGTTAATTCGGCAATGTGAGGGAGCGAGGGATGCAGTAAAGGAGGAATAATGCATCGGAAAAGAGATACTCGGAACCCCAAAGAAAATCCTGTCGTTTCCGTAGAAACGAATCCCGATTTAGAAGGACAATGCAGGGAATCCTGAGTATTTCATATGGACGCAAATTGTGTGTTAATTCGTCAATGTGAGGGAGCGAGGGATGCAGTAAAGGAGGAATAATGCATCGGAAAAGGGATACTCGATTCCCAAAAGAAAATCCTATCGTTTCCGTAGAAACGTATCTCGATTTAGAAAGATAATGCAGGGAACCCAGAGTATTTCATATGGACGCAATTTGTGTGTTAATTCGGCAATGTGAGGGAGCGAGGTATGCAGTAAAGGAGGAATAATGCATCGGAAAAGAGATACTCGGAACCCCAAAGAAAATCCTATCGTTTCCGTAGAAACGTATCTCGATTTACAAGGACAATGCAGGGAATCCAGAGTATATCATATGGACGCAAATTGTGTGTTAAATCGTCAATGTGAGGGAGCGAGGGATGCAGTAAAGGAGGAATAATGCATCGGAAAAGAGATACTCGGAACCCCAAGGAAAATCCTATGGTTTCCGTACAAACGTATCTCGATTTACAAGGACAATGCAGGGAATCCAGAGTATTTCATATGGACGCAAATTGTGTGTTAATTCGTCAACGTCAGGGAGCGAGGGATGCAGTAAAGGAGGAATAATGCATCGGAAAAGAGATACGCGGTACCCCAAAGAAAATCCTATCGTTTCCGTAGAAAAGTATCTCGATTTAGAAGGACAATGCGGGGAATCCAGAGTATTTCATATGGACGCAAATTGTGTGTTAATTCGTCAATGTGAGGGAGCGAGGGATGCAGTAAAGGAGGAATAATGCATCGGAAAAGAGATACTCGACTCCCAAAAGAAAATCCTATCGTTTCCGCAGAAACGTCTCTCGATTTAGAAAGATAATGCAGGGAACCCAGAGTATTTCATATGGACGCAATTTGTGTGTTAATTCGTCAATGTGAGGGAGCGAGGGATGCAGTAAAGGAGGAATAATGCATCGGAAAAGAGATACTCGGAACCCCAAAGAAAATCCTATCGTTTCCGTAGAAACGTATCTCGATTTAGAAGGACAATGCAGGGAATCCAGAGTATTTCATATGGACGCAAATTGTGTGTTAATTCGTCAATGTGAGGGAGCGAGGGATGCAGTAAAGGAGGAACAATGCATCGGAAAAGAGATACTCGGAACCCCAAAGAAAATCCTATCGTTTCCGTAGAAACGTATCTTGATTTAGAAGGACAATGCAGGGAATCCAGAGTTTTTCATATGGACGCAAATTGTGTGTTAATTCGTCAATGTGAGGGAGCGAGGGATGCAGTAAAGGGGGAATAATGCATCGGAAAAGAGATACTCGGAACCCCATAGAAAATCCTATCGTTTCCGTAGAAACGTATCTCGATTTAGAAGGACAATGCAGGGAACGCAGATTATTTCATATGGACGCAATTTGTGTGTTAATTCGGCAATGTGAGTGAGCGAGGGATGCAGTAAAGGAGGAATAATGCATCGGAAAAGAGATACTCGGAACCCCAAAGAAAATCCTGTCGTTTCCGTAGGAACGAATCCCGATTTAGAAGGACAATGCAGGGAATCCAGAGTATTTCATATGGACGCTAATTGTGTGTTAATTCGTCAATGTGAGGGAGCGAGGGATGCAGTGAAGGAGGAATAATGCATCGGAAAAGAGATACGTGGAATCCCAAAGAAAATCCTATCGTTTCCGTAGAAACGTATCTCGATTTAGAAGGACAATGCAGGGAATCCAGAGTATTTCATATGGACGCAAAATGTGTGTTAATTCGTCAATGTGAGTTAGCGAGGGATGCAGTAAAGGAGGAATAATGCATCGGAAAAGAGATACTCGGAACCCCAAAGAAAATCCTTTCGTTTCCGTAGAAACGTATCTCGATTTAGAAGGACAATGCAGGGAATCCAGAGTATTTCATATGGACGCAAATTGTGTGTTAATTGGTCAATGTGAGGGAGCGAGGGATGCAGTAAAGGAGGAATAATGCATCGGAAAAGAGATACTCGGTACCCCAAAGAAAATCCTATCGTTTCCGTAGAAACGTATCTCGATTTAGAAGGACAATGCAGGGAATCCAGAGTATTTCATATGGACGCAAATTGTGTGTTAATTCGTCAATGTGAGGAAGCGAGGGATGCAGTAAAGGAGGAATAATGCATCGGAAAAGAGATACACGGAACCCCAAAGAAAATCCTATCGTTTCTGTAGAAACATATCTCGATTTAGAAGGACAATGCAGGGAATCCAGAGTATTTCATATGGACGCAAATTGTGTGTTAATTCGTCAATGTGAGGGAGCGAGGGATGCAGTAAAGGAGGAATAATACATCGGAAAAGAGATACTCGACTCCCAAAAGAAAATCCTATCGTTTCCGTAGAAACGTATCTCGATTTAGAAAGATAATGCAGGGAACCCAGAGTATTTCATATGGACGCAATTTGTGTGTTAATTCGGCAATGTGAGGGAGCGAGGGATGCAGTAAAGGAGGAATAATGCATCGGAAAAGAGATACTCGGAACCCCAAAGAAAATCCTGTCGTTTCCGTAGAAACGAATCCCGATTTAGAAGGACAATGCAGGGAATCCTGAGTATTTCATATGGACGCAAATTGTGTGTTAATTCGTCAACGTCAGGGAGCGAGGGATGCAGTAAAGGAGGAATAATGCATCGGAAAAGAGATACGCGGTACCCCAAAGAAAATCCTATCGTTTCCGTAGAAAAGTATCTCGATTTAGAAGGACAATGCGGGGAATCCAGAGTATTTCATATGGACGCAAATTGTGTGTTAATTCGTCAATGTGAGGAAGCGAGGGATGCAGTAAAGGAGGAATAATGCATCGGAAAAGAGATACGCGGAACCCCAAAGAAAATCCTATCGTTTCCGTAGAAACGTATCTCGATTTAGAAGGACAATGCAGGGAATCCAGAGTATTTCATATGGACGCAAATTGTGTGTTAATTCGTCAATGTGAGGGAGCGAGGGATGCAGTAAAGGAGGAATAATGCATCGGAAAAGAGATACTCGGAACCCCAAGGAAAATCCTATCGTTTCCGTAGAAACGTATCCTGATTTAGAAGGACAATGCAGGGAATCCAGAGTATTTCATATGGACGCAAATTGTGTGTTAATTCGTCAATGTGAGGAAGCGAGGGATGCAGTAAAGGAGGAATAATGCGTCGGAAAAGAGATACGCGGAACCCCAAAGAAAATCCTATCGTTTCCGTAGAAACGTATCTCGATTTAGAAGGACAATGCAGGGAATCCAGAGTATTTCATATGGACGCAAATTGTGTGTTAATTCGTCAATGTGAGGGAGCGAGGGATGCAGTAAAGGAGGAATAATGCATCGGAAAAGAGATACTCGGAACCCCAAGGAAAATCCTATCGTTTCCGTAGAAACGTATCCTGATTTAGAAGGACAATGCAGGGAATCCAGAGTATTTCATATGGACGCAAATTGTGTGTTAATTCGTCAATGTGAGGGAGCGAGGGATGCAGTAAAGGAGGAATAATGCATCAGAAAAGAGATACTCGGAACCCCAAAGAAAATCCTATCGTTTCCGCAGAAACGTCTCTCGATTTAGAAAGATAATGCAGGGAACCCAGAGTATTTCATATGGACGCAATTTGTGTGTTAATTCGTCAATGTGAGGGAGCGAGGGATGCAGTAAAGGAGGAATAATGCATCGGAAAAGAGATACTCGGAACCCCAAAGAAAATCCTGTCGTTTCCGTAGAACCGAATCCCGATTTAGAAGGACAATGCAGGGAATCCAGAGTATTTCATATGGACGCAAATCGTGTGTTAATTCGTCATTGTGAGGGAGCGAGGGATGCAGTAAAGGAGGAATAATGCATCGGAAAAGAGATTCTCGGAACCCCAAAGAAAGTCCTATCGTTTCCGTAGAAACGTATCTCGATTTAGAAAGATAATGCAGGGAATCCAGAGTATTTCATATGGACGCAATTTGTGTGTTAATTCGTCAATGTGAGGGAGCGAGGGATGCAGTAAAGGAGGAATAATGCATCGGAAAAGAGATACTCGGAACCCCAAAGAAAATCCTGTCGTTTCCGTAGAACCGAATCCCGATTTAGAAGGACAATGCAGGGAATCCAGAGTATTTCATATGGACGCAAATCGTGTGTTAATTCGTCATTGTGAGGGAGCGAGGGATGCAGTAAAGGAGGAATAATGCATCGGAAAAGAGATACTCGGAACCCCAAAGAAAGTCCTATCGTTTCCGTAGAAACGTATCTCGATTTAGAAGGACAATGCAGGGAATCCAGAGTATTTCATATGGACGCAAATTGTGTGTTAATTCGTCAATGTGAGTTAGCGAGGGATGCAGTAAAGGAGGAATAATGCATCGGAAAAGAGATACTCGGAACCCCAAAGAAAATCCTATCGTTTCCGTAGAAACGTATCTCGATTTAGAAGGACAATGCAGGGAATCCTGAGTATTTCATATGGACGCAAATTGTGTGTTAATTCGTCAATGTGAGGGAGCGAGGGATGCAGTAAAGGAGGAATAATGCATCGGAAAAGAGATATTCGGAACCCCAAAGAATATCCTATCGTTTCCGTAGAAACGTATCTCGATTTAGGAGGACAATGCAGGGAATCCAGAGTATTTCATATGGACGCAAATTGTGTGTTAATTGGTCAATGTGAGGGAGCGAGGGATGCAGTAAAGGTGGAATAATGCATCGGAAAAGAGATACTCGGAACCCCAAAGAAAATACTATCGTTTCCGTAGAAACGTATCTCGATTTAGAAGGACAATGCAGGGAGTCCAGAGTATTTCATATGGACGCAAATTGTGTGTTAATTCGTCAATGTCAGGGAGCGAGGGATGCAGTAAAGGAGGAATAATGCATCGGAAAAGAGATACTCGGAACCCCAAAGAAAATCATATCGTTTCCGTAGAAACGTATCTCGATTTAGAAGGACAATGCAGGGAATCCAGAGTATTTCATATGGACGCAAATTGTGTGTTAATTCGTCAATGTGAGGAAGCGAGGGATGCAGTGAAGGAGTAATAATGCATCGGAAAAGAGATACGCGGAAGCCCAAAGAAAATCCTATCGTTTCCGTAGAAACGTATCTCGATTTTGAAGGACAATGCAGGGAATCCAGAGTATTTCATATGGACGCAAATTGTGTGTTAATTCGTCAATGTGAGGGAGCGAGGGATGCAGTAAAGGAGGAACAATGCATCGGAAAAGAGATACTCGGAACCCCAAAGAAAATCCTATCGTTTCCGTAGAAACGTATCTTGATTTAGAAGGACAATGCAGGGAATCCAGAGTTTTTCATATGGACGCAAATTGTGTGTTAATTCGTCAATGTGAGGGAGCGAGGGATGCAGTAAAGGGGGAATAATGCATCGGAAAAGAGATACTCGGAACCCCATGGAAAATCCTATCGTTTCCGTAGAAACGTATCTCGATTTAGAAGGACAATGCAGGGAACGCAGATTATTTCATATGGACGCAATTTGTGTGTTAATTCGGCAATGTGAGTGAGCGAGGGATGCAGTAAAGGAGGAATAATGCATCGGAAAAGAGATACTCGGAACCCCAAAGAAAATCCTGTCGTTTCCGTAGGAACGAATCCCGATTTAGAAGGACAATGCAGGGAATCCAGAGTATTTCATATGGACGCTAATTGTGTGTTAATTCGTCAATGTGAGGGAGCGAGGGATGCAGTGAAGGAGGAATAATGCATCGGAAAAGAGATACGTGGAATCCCAAAGAAAATCCTATCGTTTCCGTAGAAACGTATCTCGATTTAGAAGGACAATGCAGGGAATCCAGAGTATTTCATATGCACGCAAATTGTGTGTTAATTCGTCAATGTGAGTTAGCGAGGGATGCAGTAAAGGAGGAATAATGCATCGGAAAAGAGATACTCGGAACCCCAAAGAAAATCCTATCGTTTCCGTAGAAACGTATCTCGATTTAGAAGGACAATGCAGGGAATCCTGAGTATTTCATATGGACGCAAATTGTGTGTTAATTCGTCAATGTGAGGGAGCGAGGGATGCAGTAAAGGAGGAATAATGCATCGGAAAAGAGATACTCGGAACCCCAAAGAAAATCCTATCATTTCCGTAGAAACGTATCTCGATTTAGGAGGACAATGCAGGGAAT
The DNA here is from genome assembly GCF_023898315.1 of Schistocerca nitens. Lineage (NCBI taxonomy): Eukaryota > Metazoa > Arthropoda > Insecta > Orthoptera > Acrididae > Schistocerca > Schistocerca nitens. Next base: position 1,133,878,555 of record NC_064615.1, on the reverse strand, counting down.
CTAGAGTATTTCATATGGACGCAAATTGTGTGTTAATTAGTCAATGTGAGGGAGCGAGGGATGCAGTAAAGGAGGAATAATGCATCGGAAAAGAGATACTCGGAACCCCAAAGAAAATCCTGTCGTTTCCGTAGGAACGAATCCCGATTTAGAAGGACAATGCAGGGAATCCAGAGTATTTCATATGGACGCTAATTGTGTGTTAATTCGTCAATGTGAGGGAGCGAGGGATGCAGTGAAGGAGGAATAATGCATCGGAAAAGAGATACGTGGAATCCCAAAGAAAATCCTATCGTTTCCGTAGAAACGTATCTCGATTTAGAAGGACAATGCAGGGAATCCAGAGTATTTCATATGCACGCAAATTGTGTGTTAATTCGTCAATGTGAGTTAGCGAGGGATGCAGTAAAGGAGGAATAATGCATCGGAAAAGAGATACTCGGAACCCCAAAGAAAATCCTATCGTTTCCGTAGAAACGTATCTCGATTTAGAAGGACAATGCAGGGAATCCTGAGTATTTCATATGGACGCAAATTGTGTGTTAATTCGTCAATGTCAGGGAGCGAGGGATGCAGTAAAGGAGGAATAATGCATCGGAAAAGAGATACTCGGAACCCCAAAGAAAATCCTATCATTTCCGTAGAAACGTATCTCGATTTAGGAGGACAATGCAGGGAATCTAGAGTATTTCATATGGACGCAAATTGTGTGTTAATTAGTCAATGTGAGGGAGCGAGGGATGCAGTAAAGGAGGAATAATGCATCGGAAAAGAGATACTCGGAACCCCAAAGAAAATCCTATCGTTTCCGTAGAAACGTATCTCGATTTAGAAGGACAATGCAGGGAAACCAGAGTATTACATATGGACGCAAATTGTGTGTTAATTCGTCAATGTGAGGGAGCGAGGGATGCAGTAAAGGAGGAATAATGCATCGGAAAAGAGATACTCGGAACCCCAAAGAAAATCCTATCGTTTCCTTAGAAACGTATCTCGATTTAGAAGGACAATGCAGGGAATCCAGAGTATTTCATATGGACGCAAATTGTTTGTTAATTCGTCAATGTGAGGAAGCGAGGGATGCAGTTAAGGAGGAATAATGCATCGGAAAAGAGATACGCGGAACCCCAAAGAATATCCTATCGTTTCCGTAGAAACGTATCTCGATTTAGAAGGACAATGCAGGGAATCCAGAGTATTTCATATGGACGCAAATTGTGTGTTAATTCGTCAATGTGAGGGAGCGAGGGATGCAGTAAAGGAGGAATAATGCATCGGAAAAGAGATACTCGGAACCCCAAAGAAAATCCTATCGTTTCCGTAGAAACGTATCTTGATTTAGAAGGACAATGCAGGGAATCCAGAGTATTTCATATGGACGCAAATTGTGTGTTAATTCGTCAATGTGAGGGAGCGAGGGATGCAGTAAAGGAGGAATAATGCATCGGAAAAGAGATACTCGGAACCCCAAAGAAAATCCAATCGTTTCCGTAGAATCGTATCTCGATTTAGAAGGACAATGCAGGGAATCCAGAGTATTTCATATGGACGCAAATTGTGTGTTAATTCGTCAATGTGAGGGAGCGAGGGATGCAGTAAAGGAGGAATAATGCATCGGAAAAGAGATACTCGACTCCCAAAAGAAAATCCTATCGTTTCCGTAGAAACGTATCTCGATTTAGAAAGATAATGCAGGGAACCCAGAGTATTTCATATGGACGCAATTTGTGTGTTAATTCGGCAATGTGAGGGAGCGAGGGATGCAGTAAAGGAGGAATAATGCATCGGAAAAGAGATACTCGGAACCCCAAAGAAAATCCTGTCGTTTCCCTAGAAACGAATCCCGATTTAGAAGGACAATGCAGGGAATCCAGAGTATTTCATATTGACGGAAATTGTGTGTTAATTCGTCAATGTGGGGGAGCGAGGGATGCAGTAAAGGAGGAATAATGCATCGGAAAAGAGATACTCGGAACCCCAAAGAAAATCCTATCGTTTCCGTAGAAACGTATCTCGATTTAGAAGGACAATGCAGGGAATCCAGAGTATTTCATATGGACGCAAATTGTGTGTTAATTCGTCAATGTGAGGGAGCGAGGGATGCAGTAAAGGAGGAATAATGCATCGGAAAAGAGATACTCGGAACCCCAAAGGAAATCCTATCGTTTCCGTAGAAACGTATCTCGATTTAGGAGGACAATGCAGGGAATAAAGAGTATTTCATATGGACGCAAATTGTGTGTTAATTCGTCAATGTGAGGGAGCGAGGGATGCAGTAAAGGAGGAATAATGCATCGGAAAAGAGATACTCGGAACCCCAAAGAAAATCCTGTCGTTTCTGTAGAAACGTATCTCGATTTACAAGGACAAAGCAGGGAATCCAGAGTATATCATATGGACGCAAATTGTGTGTTAATTCGTCAATGTGAGGGAGCGAGGGATGCAGTAAAGGAGGAATAATGCATCGGAAAAGAGATACTCGGAACCCCAAAGAAAATCCTATCGTTTCCGTAGAATCGTTTCTCGATTTAGAAGGACAATGCAGGGAAGCCAGAGTATTTCATATGGACGCAAGTTGTGTGTTAATTCGTCAATGTGAGGGAGCGAGGGATGCAGTAAAGGAGGAATAATGCATCGGAAAAGAGATACTCGGAACCCCAAGGAAAATCCTACCGTTTCCGTAGAAACGTATCTCGATTTAGAAGGACAATGCAGGGAATCCAGAGTATTTCATATAGACGCAAATTGTGTGTTAATTCGTCAATGTGAGGAAGCGAGGGATCCAGTAAAGGAGGAATAATGCATCGGAAAAGAGATACGCGGAACCCCAAAGAAAATCCTATCGTTTCCGTAGAAACGTATCTCGATTTAGAAGGACAGTGCAGGGAATCCAGAGTATTTCATATGGACGCAAATTGTGTGTTAATTCGTAAATGTGAGGGAGCGAGGTATGCAGTAAAGGAGGAATAATGCATCGGAAAAGAGATACTCGGAACCCCAAAGAAAATCATATCGTTTCCGTAGAAACGTATCTCGATTTAGAAGGTCAATGCAGGGAATCCAGAGTATTTCATATGGACGCAAATTGTGTGTTAATTCGTAAATGTGAGGGAGCGAGGAATGCAGTAAAGGAGGAATAATGCATCGGAAAAGAGATACTCGGAACCCCAAAGAAAATCATATCGTTTCCGTAGAAACGTATCTCGATTTAGAAGGATAATCCAGGGAATCCAGAGTATTTCTTATGGACGCAAATTGTGTGTTAATTCGTCAATGTGAGGGAGCGAGGAATGCAGTAAAGGAGGAATAATGCATCGGAAAAGAGATACTCTTAACCCCATAGAAAATCCTATCTTATCCGAAGAAACGTATCTCGATTTAGAAGGACAATGCAGGGAATCCAGAGTATTTCATATGGACGCAAATTGTGTGTTAATTCGTCAATGTGGGGGAGCGAGGGATGCAGTAAAGGAGGAATAATGCATCGGAAAAGAGATACTCGGAACCCCAAAGAAAATCCTAAAGTTTCCGTAGAAACGTATTTCGATTTAGAAGGACAATGCAGGGAATCCAGAGTATTTCATATGGACGCAAATTGTGTGTTAATTCGTCAATGTGAGGGAGCGAGGGATGCAGTAAAGGAGGAATAATGCATCGGAAAAGAGATACTCGGAACCCCAAAGAAAATCCTATCGTTTCCGTGGAAACGAATCCCGATTTAGAAGGACAATGCAGGGAATCCAGAGTATTTCATATGGACGCAAATTGTGTGTTAATTCGTCAATGTGAGGGAGCGAGGGATGCAGTAAAGGAGGAATAATGCATCGGAAAAGAGATACTCGGAACCCCAAAGAAAATCCTATCGTTTCCGTAGAAACGTATCTCGATTTACAAGGACAATGAAGGGAATCCAGAGTATTTCATATGGACGCAAATTGTGTGTTAATTCGTCAATGTGAGGGAGCGAGGTATGTAGTAAAGGAGGAATAATGCATCGGAAAAGAGATACTCCGAACCCCAAGGAAAATCCTACCGTTTCCGTAGGAACGTATCTCGATTTAGAAGGACAATGCAGGGAATCCATAGTATTTCATATAGACGCAAATTGTGTGTTAATTCTTCAATGTGAGGGAGCGAGGGATGCAGTAAAGGAGGAATAATGCATCGGAAAAGAGATACTCGGAACCCCAAAGAAAATCCTATCGTTTCCGTAGAAACGTATCTCGATTTAGGAGGACAATGCAGGGAATCTAGAGTATTTCATATGGACGCAAATTGTGTGTTAATTAGTCAATGTGAGGGAGCGAGGGATGCAGTAAAGGAGGAATAATGCATCGGAAAAGAGATACTCGGAACCCCAAAGAAAATCCTATCGTTTCCGTAGAAACGTATCTCGATTTAGAAGGACAATGCAGGGAATCCAGAGTATTTCATATGGACGCAAATTGTGTGTTAATTCGTCAATGTGAGGGAGCGAGGGATGCAGTAACGGAGGAATAATGCATCGGAAAAGAGATACTCGGAACCCCAAAGAAAATCCTATCGTTTCCTTAGAAACGTATCTCGATTTAGAAGGACAATGCAGGGAATCCAGAGTATTTCATATGGACGCAAATTGTTTGTTAATTCGTCAATGTGAGGAAGCGAGGGATGCAGTTAAGGAGGAATAATGCATCGGAAAAGTGATACGCGGAACCCCAAAGAATATCCTATCGTTTCCGTAGAAACGTATCTCGATTTAGAAGGACAATGCAGGGAATCCAGAGTATTTCATATGGACGCAAATTGTGTGTTAATTCGTCAATGTGAGGGAGCGAGGGATGCAGTAAAGGAGGAATAATGCATCGGAAAAGAGATACTCGGAACCCCAAAGAAAATCCTATCGTTTCCGTAGAAACGTATCTTGATTTAGAAGGACAATGCAGGGAATCCAGAGTATTTCATATGGACGCAAATTGTGTGTTAATTCGTCAATGAGAGGGAGCGAGGGATGCAGTAAAGGAGGAATAATGCATCGGAAAAGAGATACTCGGAACCCCAAAGAAAATCCAATCGTTTCCGTAGAATCGTATCTCGATTTAGAAGGACAATGCAGGGAATCCAGAGTATTTCATATGGACGCAAATTGTGTGTTAATTCGTCAATGTGAGGGAGCGAGGGATGCAGTAAAGGAGGAAAAATGCATCGGAAAAGAGATACTCGACTCCCAAAAGAAAATCCTATCGTTTCCGTAGAAACGTATCTCGATTTAGAAAGATAATGCAGGGAACCCAGAGTATTTCATATGGACGCAATTTGTGTGTTAATTCGGCAATGTGAGGGAGCGAGGGATGCAGTAAAGGAGGAATAATGCATCGGAAAAGAGATACTCGGAACCCCAAAGAAAATCCTGTCGTTTCCCTAGAAACGAATACCGATTTAGAAGGACAATGCAGGGAATCCAGAGTATTTCATATTGACGCAAATTGTGTGTTAATTCGTCAATGTGGGGGAGCGAGGGATGCAGTAAAGGAGGAATAATGCATCGGAAAAGAGATACTCGGAACCCCAAAGAAATTCCTATCGTTTCCGTAGAAACGTATCTCGATTTAGAAGGACAATGCAGGGAATCCAGAGTATTTCATATGGACGCAAATTGTGTGTTAATTCGTCAATGTGAGGGAGAGAGGGATGCAGTAAAGGAGGAATAATGCATCGGAAAAGAGATACTCGGAACCCCAAAGGAAATCCTATCGTTTCCGTAGAAACGTATCTCGATTTAGGAGGACAATGCAGGGAATAAAGAGTATTTCATATGGACGCAAATTGTGTGTTAATTCGTCAATGTGAGGGAGCGAGGGATGCAGTAAAGGAGGAATAATGCATCGGAAAAGAGATACTCGGAACCCCAAAGAAAATCCTGTCGTTTCTGTAGAAACGTATCTCGATTTACAAGGACAAAGCAGGGAATCCAGAGTATATCATATGGACGCAAATTGTGTGTTAATTCGTCAATGTGAGGGAGCGAGGGATGCAGTAAAGGAGGAATAATGCATCGGAAAAGAGATACTCGGAACCCCAAAGAAAATTCTTTCGTTTCCGTAGAATCGTTTCTCGATTTAGAAGGACAATGCAGGGAAGCCAGAGTATTTCATATGGACGCAAGTTGTGTGTTAATTCGTCAATGTGAGGGAGCGAGGGATGCAGTAAAGGAGGAATAATGCATCGGAAAAGAGATACTCGGAACCCCAAGGAAAATCCTACCGTTTCCGTAGAAACGTATCTCGATTTAGAAGGACAATGCAGGGAATCCAGATTATTTCATATAGACGCAAATTGTGTGTTAATTCTTCAATGTGAGGGAGCGAGGGATGCAGTAAGGGAGGAATAATGCATCGGAAAAGAGATACTCGACTCCCAAAAGAAAATCCTATCGTTTCCGTAGAAACGTATCTCGATTTAGAAAGATAATGCAGGGAACCCAGAGTATTTCATATGGACGCAATTTGTGTGTTAATTCGGCAATGTGAGGGAGCGAGGGATGCAGTAAAGGAGGAATAATGCATCGGAAAAGAGATACTCGGAACCCCAAAGAAATTCCTGTCGTTTCCCTAGAAACGAATCCCGATTTAGAAGGACAATGCAGGGAATCCAGAGTATTTCATATTGACGGAAATTGTGTGTTAATTCGTCAATGTGGGGGAGCGAGGGATGCAGTAAAGGAGGAATAATGCATCGGAAAAGAGATACTCGGAACCCCAAAGAAAATCCTATCGTTTCCGTAGAAACGTATCTCGATTTAGAAGGACAATGCAGGGAATCCAGAGTATTTCATATGGACGCAAATTGTGTGTTAATTCGTCAATGTGAGGGAGCGAGGGATGCAGTAAAGGAGGAATAATGCATCGGAAAAGAGATACTCGGAACCCCAAAGGAAATCCTATCGTTTCCGTAGAAACGTATCTCGATTTAGGAGGACAATGCAGGGAATAAAGAGTATTTCATATGGACGCAAATTGTGTGTTAATTCGTCAATGTGAGGGAGCGAGGGATGCAGTAAAGGAGGAATAATGCATCGGAAAAGAGATACTCGGAACCCCAAAGAAAATCCTGTCGTTTCTGTAGAAACGTATCTCGATTTACAAGGACAAAGCAGGGAATCCAGAGTATATCATATGGACGCAAATGTGTGTTAATTCGTCAATGTGAGGGAGCGAGGGATGCAGTAAAGGAGGAATAATGCATCGGAAAAGAGATACTCGGAACCCCAAAGAAAATCCTATCGTTTCCGTAGAATCGTTTCTCGATTTAGAAGGACAATGCAGGGAAGCCAGAGTATTTCATATGGACGCAAGTTGTGTGTTAATTCGTCAATGTGAGGGAGCGAGGGATGCAGTAAAGGAGGAATAATGCATCGGAAAAGAGATACTCGGAACCCCAAGGAAAATCCTACCGTTTCCGTAGAAACGTATCTCGATTTAGAAGGACAATGCAGGGAATCCAGAGTATTTCATATAGACGCAAATTGTGTGTTAATTCGTCAATGTGAGGAAGCGAGGGATCCAGTAAAGGAGGAATAATGCATCGGAAAAGAGATACGCGGAACCCCAAAGAAAATCCTATCGTTTCCGTAGAAACGTATCTCGATTTAGAAGGACAGTGCAGGGAATCCAGAGTATTTCATATGGACGCAAATTGTGTGTTAATTCGTAAATGTGAGGGAGCGAGGTATGCAGTAAAGGAGGAATAATGCATCGGAAAAGAGATACTCGGAACCCCAAAGAAAATCATATCGTTTCCGTAGAAACGTATCTCGATTTAGAAGGTCAATGCAGGGAATCCAGAGTATTTCATATGGACGCAAATTGTGTGTTAATTCGTAAATGTGAGGGAGCGAGGAATGCAGTAAAGGAGGAATAATGCATCGGAAAAGAGATACTCGGAACCCCAAAGAAAATCATATCGTTTCCGTAGAAACGTATCTCGATTTAGAAGGATAATCCAGGGAATCCAGAGTATTTCTTATGGACGCAAATTGTGTGTTAATTCGTCAATGTGAGGGAGCGAGGAATGCAGTAAAGGAGGAATAATGCATCGGAAAAGAGATACTCTTAACCCCATAGAAAATCCTATCTTATCCGTAGAAACGTATCTCGATTTAGAAGGACAATGCAGGGAATCCAGAGTATTTCATATGGACGCAAATTGTGTGTTAATTCGTCAATGTGGGGGAGCGAGGGATGCAGTAAAGGAGGAATAATGCATCGGAAAAGAGATACTCGGAACCCCAAAGAAAATCCTAAAGTTTCCGTAGAAACGTATTTCGATTTAGAAGGACAATGCAGGGAATCCAGAGTATTTCATATGGACGCAAATTGTGTGTTAATTCGTCAATGTGAGGGAGCGAGGGATGCAGTAAAGGAGGAATAATGCATCGGAAAAGAGATACTCGGAACCCCAAAGAAAATCCTATCGTTTCCGTGGAAACGAATCCCGATTTAGAAGGACAATGCAGGGAATCCAGAGTATTTCATATGGACGCAAATTGTGTGTTAATTCGTCAATGTGAGGGAGCGAGGGATGCAGTAAAGGAGGAATAATGCATCGGAAAAGAGATACTCGGAACCCCAAAGAAAATCCTATCGTTTCCGTAGAAACGTATCTCGATTTACAAGGACAATGAAGGGAATCCAGAGTACTTCATATGGACGCAAATTGTGTGTTAATTCGTCAATGTGAGGGAGCGAGGTATGTAGTAAAGGAGGAATAATGCATCGGAAAAGAGATACTCCGAACCCCAAGGAAAATCCTACCGTTTCCGTAGGAACGTATCTCGATTTAGAAGGACAATGCAGGGAATCCATAGTATTTCATATAGACGCAAATTGTGTGTTAATTCATCAATGTGAGGGAGCGAGGGATGCAGTAAAGGAGGAATAATGCATCGGAAAAGAGATACTCGGAACCCCAAAGAAAATCCTATCGTTTCCGTAGAAACGTATCTCGATTTAGGAGGACAATGCAGGGAATCTAGAGTATTTCATATGGACGCAAATTGTGTGTTAATTAGTCAATGTGAGGGAGCGAGGGATGCAGTAAAGGAGGAATAATGCATCGGAAAAGAGATACTCGGAACCCCAAAGAAAATCCTATCGTTTCCGTAGAAACGTATCTCGATTTAGAAGGACAATGCAGGGAATCCAGAGTATTTCATATGGACGCAAATTGTGTGTTAATTCGTCAATGTGAGGGAGCGAGGGATGCAGTAACGGAGGAATAATGCATCGGAAAAGAGATACTCGGAACCCCAAAGAAAATCCTATCGTTTCCTTAGAAACGTATCTCGATTTAGAAGGACAATGCAGGGAATCCAGAGTATTTCATATGGACGCAAATTGTTTGTTAATTCGTCAATGTGAGGAAGCGAGGGATGCAGTTAAGGAGGAATAATGCATCGGAAAAGTGATACGCGGAACCCCAAAGAATATCCTATCGTTTCCGTAGAAACGTATCTCGATTTAGAAGGACAATGCAGGGAATCCAGAGTATTTCATATGGACGCAAATTGTGTGTTAATTCGTCAATGTGAGGGAGCGAGGGAAGCAGTAAAGGAGGAATAATGCATCGGAAAAGAGATACTCGGAACCCCAAAGAAAATCCTATCGTTTCCGTAGAAACGTATCTTGATTTAGAAGGACAATGCAGGGAATCCAGAGTATTTCATATGGACGCAAATTGTGTGTTAATTCGTCAATGAGAGGGAGCGAGGGATGCAGTAAAGGAGGAATAATGCATCGGAAAAGAGATACTCGGAACCCCAAAGAAAATCCAATCGTTTCCGTAGAATCGTATCTCGATTTAGAAGGACAATGCAGGGAATCCAGAGTATTTCATATGGACGCGAATTGTGTGTTAATTCGTCAATGTGAGGGAGCGAGGGATGCAGTAAAGGAGGAATAATGCATCGGAAAAGAGATACTCGACTCCCAAAAGAAAATCCTATCGTTTCCGTAGAAACGTATCTCGATTTAGAAAGATAATGCAGGGAACCCAGAGTATTTCATATGGACGCAATTTGTGTGTTAATTCGGCAATGTGAGGGAGCGAGGGATGCAGTAAAGGAGGAATAATGCATCGGAAAAGAGATACTCGGAACCCCAAAGAAAATCCTGTCGTTTCCCTAGAAACGAATACCGATTTAGAAGGACAATGCAGGGAATCCAGAGTATTTCATATTGACGCAAATTGTGTGTTAATTCGTCAATGTGGGGGAGCGAGGGATGCAGTAAAGGAGGAATAATGCATCGGAAAAGAGATACTCGGAACCCCAAAGAAATTCCTGTCGTTTCCGTAGAAACGTATCTCGATTTAGAAGGACAATGCAGGGAATCCAGAGTATTTCATATGGACGCAAATTGTGTGTTAATTCGTCAATGTGAGGGAGAGAGGGATGCAGTAAAGGAGGAATAATGCATCGGAAAAGAGATACTCGGAACCCCAAAGGAAATCCTATCGTTTCCGTAGAAACGTATCTCGATTTAGGAGGACAATGCAGGGAATAAAGAGTATTTCATATGGACGCAAATTGTGTGTTAATTCGTCAATGTGAGGGAGCGAGGGATGCAGTAACGGAGGAATAATGCATCGGAAAAGAGATACTCGGAACCCCAAAGAAAATCCTGTCGTTTCTGTAGAAACGTATCTCGATTTACAAGGACAAAGCAGGGAATCCAGAGTATATCATATGGACGCAAATTGTGTGTTAATTCGTCAATGTGAGGGAGCGAGGGATGCAGTAAAGGAGGAATAATGCATCGGAAAAGAGATACTCGGAACCCCAAAGAAAATTCTATCGTTTCCGTAGAATCGTTTCTCGATTTAGAAGGACAATGCAGGGAAGCCAGAGTATTTCATATGGACGCAAGTTGTGTGTTAATTCGTCAATGTGAGGGAGCGAGGGATGCAGTAAAGGAGGAATAATGCATCGGAAAAGAGATACTCGGAACCCCAAGGAAAATCCTACCGTTTCCGTAGAAACGTATCTCGATTTAGAAGGACAATGCAGGGAATCCAGATTATTTCATATAGACGCAAATTGTGTGTTAATTCTTCAATGTGAGGGAGCGAGGGATGCAGTAAAGGAGGAATAATGCATCGGAAAAGAGATACTTGGAACCCCAAAGAAAATCCTATCGTGTCCGTTGAAACGTATCTCGATTTAGAAGGTCAATGCAGGGAATCCAGAGTATTTCATATGGACGCAAATTGTGTGTTAATTCGTAAATGTGAGGGAGCGAGGTATGCAGTAAAGGAGGAATAATGCATCGGAAAAGAGATACTCGGAACCCCAAAGAAAATCATATCGTTTCCGTAGAAACGTATCTCGATTTAGAAGGTCAATGCAGGGAATCCAGAGTATTTCATATGGACGCAAATTGTGTGTTAATTCGTAAATGTGAGGGAGCGAGGAATGCAGTTAAGGAGGAATAATGCATCGGAAAAGAGATACTTGGAACCCCAAAGAAAATCATATCGTTTCCGTAGAAACGTATCTCGATTTAGAAGGATAATCCAGGGAATCCAGAGTATTTCTTATGGACGCAAATTGTGTGTTAATTCGTCAATGTGAGGGAGCGAGGAATGCAGTAAAGGAGGAATAATGCATCGGAAAAGAGATACTCTTAACCCCATAGAAAATCCTATCTTATCCGTAGAAACGTATCTCGATTTAGAAGGACAATGCAGGGAATCCAGAGTATTTCATATGGACGCAAATTGTGTGTTAATTCGTCAATGTGGGGGAGCGGGGGATGCAGTAAAGGAGGAATAATGCATCGGAAAAGAGATACTCGGAACCCCAAAGAAAATCCTATCGTTTCCGTGGAAACGAATCCCGATTTAGAAGGACAATGCAGGGAATCCAGAGAATTTCATATGGACGCAAATTGTGTGTTAATTTGTCAATGTGAGGGAGCGATGTATGCAGTAAAGGAGGAATAATGCATCGGAAAAGAGATACTCGGAACCCCAAAGAAAATCCTATCGTTTCCGTAGAAACGTATCTCGATTTACAAGGACAATGAGGGGAATCCAGAGTATTTCATATGGACGCAAATTGTGTGTTAATTCGTCAATGTGAGGGAGCGAGGGATGCAGTAAAGGAGGAATAACGCATCGGAAAAGAGATACTCGGAACCCCAAAGAAAATCCTATCGTTTCCGTAGATACGTATCTCGATTTAGGAGGACAATGCAGGGAATCCAGAGTATTTCATATGGACGCAAATTGTGTGTTAATTCTTCAATGTGAGGGAGTGAGGCATGCAGTAAAGGAGGAATAATGCATCGGAAAAGAGATACTCGGTACCCCAAAGAAAATCCTATCGTTTCCGTAGAAACGTATCTCGATTTAGAAGGACAATGCAGGGAATCCAGAGTATTTCATATGGACGCAAATTGTGTGTTAATTGGTCAATGTGAGGGAGCGAGTGATGCAGTAAAGGAGGAATAATGCATCGGAAAAGAGATACTCTTAACCCCATAGAAAATCCTATCTTATCCGTAGAAACGTATCTCGATTTAGAAGGACAATGCAGGGAATCCAGAGTATTTCATATGGACGCAAATTGTGTGTTAATTCGTCAATGTGGGGGAGCGGGGGATGCAGTAAAGGAGGAATAATGCATCGGAAAAGAGATACTCGGAACCCCAAAGAAAATCCTATCGTTTCCGTAGAAACGTATCTCGATTTAGAAGGACAATGCAGGGAATCCAGAGTATTTCATATGGACGCAAATTGTGTGTTAATTCGTCAATGTGAGGGAGCGAGGGATGCAGTAAAGGAGGAATAATGCATCGGAAAAGAGATACTCGGAACCCCAAAGAAAATCCTATCGTTTCCGTGGAAACGAATCCCGATTTAGAAGGACAATGCAGGGAATCCAGAGAATTTCATATGGACGCAAATTGTGTGTTAATTTGTCAATGTGAGGGAGCGATGTATGCAGTAAAGGAGGAATAATGCATCGGAAAAGAGATACTCGGAACCCCAAAGAAAATCCTATCGTTTCCGTAGAAACGTATCTCGATTTACAAGGACAATGAAGGGAATCCAGAGTATTTCATATGGACGCAAATTGTGTGTTAATTCGTCAATGTGAGGGAGCGAGGAATGCAGTAAAGGAGGAATAATGCATCGGAAAAGAGATTCTCTTAACCCCATAGAAAATCCTATCTTATCCGTAGAAACGTATCTCGATTTAGAAGGACAATGCAGGGAATCCAGAGTATTTCATATGGACGCAAATTGTGTGTTAATTCGTCAATGTGGGGGAGCGGGGGATGCAGTAAAGGAGGAATAATGCATCGGAAAAGAGATACTCGGAACCCCAAAGAAAATCCTATCGTTTCCGTAGATACGTATCTCGATTTAGGAGGACAATGCAGGGAATCCAGAGTATTTCATATGGACGCAAATTGTGTGTTAATTCTTCAATGTGAGGGAGTGAGGCATGCAGTAAAGGAGGAATAATGCATCGGAAAAGAGATACTCGGTACCCCAAAGAAAATCCTATCGTTTCCGTAGAAACGTATCTCGATTTAGAAGGACAATGCAGGGAATCCAGAGTATTTCATATGGACGCAAATTGTGTGTTAATTGGTCAATGTGAGGGAGCGAGTGATGCAGTAAAGGAGGAATAATGTATCGGAAAAGAGATACTTGGAACCCCAAAGAAAATCCTATCGTTTCCGTAGAAACGTATCTCGATTTAGAAGGACAATGCAGGGAATCCAGAGTATTTCATATGGACGCAAATTGTGTGTTAATTCGTCAATGTGAGGGAGCGAGGGATGCAGTAAAGGAGGAATAATGCATCGGAAAAGAGATACTCGGAACCCCAAAAAAATCCTATCCTTTCCGTAGAAACGTATCTCGATTTAGAAGGATAATGCAGGGAATCCAGAGTATTTCATATGGACGCAAATTGTGTGTTAATTCGTCAATGTGGGGGAGCGAGGGATGCAGTAAAGGAGGAATAATGCATCGGAAAAGAGATACTCGGAACCCCAAAGAAAATCCTATCGTTTCCGTAGAATCGTTTCTCGATTTAGAAGGACAACGCAGGGAAGCCAGAGTATTTCATATGGACGCAAGTTGTGTGTTAATTCGTCAATGTGAGGGAGCGAGGGATGCAGTAAAGGAGGAATAATGCATCGGAAAAGAGATACTCGGAACCCCAAGGAAAATCCTACCGTTTCCGTAGAAACGTATCTCGATTTAGAAGGACAATGCAGGGAATCCAGATTATTTCATATAGACGCAAATTGTGTGTTAATTCTTCAATGTGAGGGAGCGAGGGATGCAGTAAAGGAGGAATAATGCATCGGAAAAGAGATACTTGGAACCCCAAAGAAAATCCTATCGTGTCCGTTGAAACGTATCTCGATTTAGAAGGTCAATGCAGGGAATCCAGAGTATTTCATATGGACGCAAATTGTGTGTTAATTCGTAAATGTGAGGGAGCGAGGTATGCAGTAAAGGAGGAATAATGCATCGGAAAAGAGATACTCGGAACCCCAAAGAAAATCATATCGTTTCCGTAGAAACGTATCTCGATTTAGAAGGTCAATGCAGGGAATCCAGAGTATTTCATATGGACGCAAATTGTGTGTTAATTCGTAAATGTGAGGGAGCGAGGAATGCAGTAAAGGAGGAATAATGCATCGGAAAAGAGATACTCGGAACCCCAAAGAAAATCATATCGTTTCCGTAGAAACGTATCTCGATTTAGAAGGATAATCCAGGGAATCCAGAGTATTTCTTATGGACGCAAATTGTGTGTTAATTCGTCAATGTGAGGGAGCGAGGAATGCAGTAAAGGAGGAATAATGCATCGGAAGAGAGATACTCTTAACCCCATAGAAAATCCTATCTTATCCGTAGAAACGTATCTCGATTTAGAAGGACAATGCAGGGAATCCAGAGTATTTCATATGGACGCAAATTGTGTGTTAATTCTTCAATGTGAGGGAGTGAGGCATGCAGTAAAGGAGGGATAATGCATCGGAAAAGAGATACTCGTTACCCCAAAGAAAATCCTATCGTTTCCGTAGAAACGTATCTCGATTTAGAAGGACAATGCAGGGAATCCAGAGTATTTCATATGGACGCAAATTGTGTGTTAATTGGTCAATGTGAGGGAGCGAGTGATGCAGTAAAGGAGGAATAATGCATCGGAAAAGAGATACTCTTAACCCCATAGAAAATCCTATCTTATCCGCAGAAACGTATCCATATTTAGAAGGACAATGCAGGGAATCCAGAGTATTTCATATGGACGCAAATTGTGTGTTAATTCGTCAATGTGGGGGAGCGGGGGATGCAGTAAAGGAGGAATAATGCATCGGAAAAGAGATACTCGGAACCCCAAAGAAAATCCTATCGTTTCCGTAGAAACGTATCTCGATTTAGAAGGACAATGCAGGGAATCCAGAGTATTTCATATGGACGCAAATTGTGTGTTAATTGGTCATTGTGAGGGAGCGAGGGATGCAGTAAAGGAGGAATAATGCATCGGAAAAGAGATACTCGGAACCCCAAAGAAAATCCTATCGTTTCCGTTGAAACGAATCCCGATTTAGAAGGACAATGCAGGGAATCCAGAGAATTTCATATGGACGCAAATTGTGTGTTAATTTGTCAATGTGAGGGAGCGATGTATGCAGTAAAGGAGGAATAATGCATCGGAAAAGAGATACTCGGAACCCCAAAGAAAATCCTATCGTTTCCGTAGAAACGTATCTCGATTTACAAGGACAATGAAGGGAATCCAGAGTATTTCATATGGACGCAAATTGTGTGTTAATTCGTCAATGTGAGGGAGCGAGGGATGCAGTAAAGGAGGAATAACGCATCGGAAAAGAGATACTCGGAACCCCAAAAAGAAAATCCTATCGTTTCCGTAGATACGTATCTCGATTTAGGAGGACAATGCAGGGAATCCAGAGTATTTCATATGGACGCAAATTGTGTGTTAATTCTTCAATGTGAGGGAGTGAGGCATGCAGTAAAGGAGGAATAATGCATCGGAAAAGAGATACTCGGTACCCCAAAGAAAATCCTATCGTTTCCGTAGAAACTTATCTCGATTTAGAAGGACAATGCAGGGAATCCAGAGTATTTCATATGGACGCAAATTGTGTGTTAATTGGTCAATGTGAGGGAGCGAGTGATGCAGTAAAGGAGGAATAATGTATCGGAAAAGAGATACTTGGAACCCCAAAGAAAATCCTATCGTTTCCGTAGAAACGTATCTCGATTTAGAAGGACAATGCAGGGAATCCAGAGTATTTCATATGGACGCAAATTGTGTGTTAATTCGTCAATGTGAGGGAGCGAGGGATGCAGTAAAGGAGGAATAATGCATCGGAAAAGAGATACTCGGAACCCCAAAGAAAATTCTATCGTTTCCGTAGAATCGTTTCTCGATTTAGAAGGACAATGCAGGGAAGCCAGAGTATTTCATATGGACGCAAGTTGTGTGTTAATTCGTCAATGTGAGGGAGCGAGGAATGCAGTAAAGGAGGAATAATGCATCGGAAAAGAGATACTCTTAACCCCATAGAAAATCCTATCTTATCCGTAGAAACGTATCTCGATTTAGAAGGACAATGCAGGGCATCCAGAGTATTTCATATGGACGCAAATTGTGTGTTAATTCGTCAATGTGGGGGAGCGAGGTATGCAGTAAAGGAGGAATAATGCATCGGAAAAGAGATACTCGGAACCCCAAAGAAAATCCTAAAGTTTCCGTAGAAACGTATTTCGATTTAGAAGGACAATGCAGGGAATCCAGAGTATTTCATATGGACGCAAATTGTGTGTTAATTGGTCAATGTGAGGGAGCGAGGGATGCAGTAAAGGAGGAATAATGCATCGGAAAAGAGATACTCGGAACCCCAATGAAAATCCTATCGTTTCCGTGGAAACGAATCCCGATTTAGAAGGACAATGCAGGGAATCCAGAGTATTACATATGGACGCAAATTGTGTGTTAATTCGTCAATGTAAGGGAGCGAGGGATGCAGTAAAGGAGGAATAATGCATCGGAAAAGAGATACTCGGAACCCCAAAGAAAATCCTATCGTTTCCGTAGAAACGTATCTCGATTTACAAGGACAATGAAGGGAATCCAGAGTATTTCATATGGACGCAAATTGTGTGTTAATTCGTCAATGTGAGGGAGCGAGGTATGTAGTAAAGGAGGAATAATGCATCGGAAAAGAGATACTCGGAACCCCAAGGAAAATCCTACCGTTTCCGTAGGAACGTATCTCGATTTAGAAGGACAATGCAGGGAATCCATAGTATTTCATATAGACGCAAATTGTGTGTTAATTCTTCAATGTGAAGGAGCGAGGGATGCAGTAAAGGAGGAATAATGCATCGGAAAAGAGATACTCGGAACCCCAAAGGAAATCCTATCGTTTCCGTAGAAACGTATCTCGATTTAGAAGGACAATGCAGGGAATCCAGAGTATTTCATATGGACGCAAATTGTATGTTAATTGGTCAAAGTGAGGGAGCGAGAGATGCAGTAAAGGAGGAATAATGTATCGGAAAAGAGATACTTGGAACCCCAAAGAAAATCCTATCGTGTCCGTAGAAACGTATCTCGATTTAGAAGGTCAATGCAGGGAATCCAGAGTATTTCATATGGACGCAAATTGTGTGTTAATTCGTAAATGTGAGGGAGCGAGGAATGCAGTAAAGGAGGAATAATGCATCGGAAAAGAGATACTAGGAACTCCAAAGAAAATCATATCGTTTCCGTAGAAACGTATCTCGATTTAGAAGGAAAATCCAGGGAATCCAGAGTATTTCATATGGACGCAAATTGTGTGTTAATTCGTCAATGTGAGGGAGCGAGGAATGCAGTAAAGGAGGAATAATGCATCGGAAAAGAGATTCTCTTAACCCCATAGAAAATCCTATCTTATCCGTAGAAACGTATCTCGATTTAGAAGGACAATGCAGGGAATCCAGAGTATTTCATATGGACGCAAATTGTGTGTTAATTCGTCAATGTGGGGGAGCGGGGGATGCAGTAAAGGAGGAATAATGCATCGGAAAAGAGATACTCGGAACCCCAAAGAAAATCCTATCGTTTCCGTAGAAACGTATCTCGATTTAGAAGGACAATGCAGGGAATCCAGAGTATTTCATATGGACGCAAATTGTGTGTTAATTCGTCAATGTGAGGGAGCGAGGGATGCAGTAAAGGAGGAATAATGCATCGGAAAAGAGATACTCGGAACCCCAAAGAAAATCCTATCGTTTCCGTGGAAACGAATCCCGATTTAGAAGGACAATGCAGGGAATCCAGAGAATTTCATATGGACGCAAATTGTGTGTTAATTTGTCAATGTGAGGGAGCGAGGAATGCAGTAAAGGAGGAATAATGCATCGGAAAAGAGATACTCGGAACCCCAAAGAAAATCCTATCGTTTCCGTACAAACGTATCTCGATTTACAAGGACAATGAGGGGAATCCAGAGTATTTCATATGGACGCAAATTGTGTGTTAATTCGTCAATGTGAGGGAGCGAGGGATGCAGTAAAGGAGGAATAACGCATCGGAAAAGAGATACTCGGAACCCCAAAGAAAATCCTATCGTTTCCGTAGATACGTATCTCGATTTAGGAGGACAATGCAGGGAATCCAGAGTATTTCATATGGACGCAAATTGTGTGTTAATTCTTCAATGTGAGGGAGTGAGGCATGCAGTAAAGGAGGAATAATGCATCGGAAAAGAGATACTCGGTACCCCAAAGAAAATCCTATCGTTTCCGTAGAAACGTATCTCGATTTAGAAGGACAATGCAGGGAATC
The DNA here is from genome assembly GCF_023898315.1 of Schistocerca nitens. NCBI lineage: Eukaryota > Metazoa > Arthropoda > Insecta > Orthoptera > Acrididae > Schistocerca > Schistocerca nitens. Next base: position 1,133,859,684 of record NC_064615.1, on the reverse strand, counting down.
CAGAGTATTTCATATGGACGCAAATTGTGTGTTAATTGGTCAATGTGAGGGAGCGAGTGATGCAGTAAAGGAGGAATAATGCATCGGAAAAGAGATACTCTTAACCCCATAGAAAATCCTATCTTATCCGTAGAAACGTATCTCGATTTAGAAGGACAATGCAGGGAATCCAGAGTATTTCATATGGACGCAAATTGTATGTTAATTCGTCAATGTGGGGGAGCGGGGGATGCAGTAAAGGAGGAATAATGCATCGGAAAAGAGATACTCGGAACCCCAAAGAAAATCCTATCGTTTCCGTAGAAACGTATCTCGATTTAGAAGGACAATGCAGGGAATCCAGAGTATTTCATATGGACGCAAATTGTGTGTTAATTCGTCAATGTGAGGGAGCGAGGGATGCAGTAAAGGAGGAATAATGCATCGGAAAAGAGATACTCGGAACCCCAAAGAAAATCCTATCGTTTCCGTGGAAACGAATCCCGATTTAGAAGGACAATGCAGGGAATCCAGAGAATTTCATATGGACGCAAATTGTGTGTTAATTTGTCAATGTGAGGGAGCGATGTATGCAGTAAAGGAGGAATAATGCATCGGAAAAGAGATACTCGGAACCCCAAAGAAAATCCTATCGTTTCCGTAGAAACGTATCTCGATTTACAAGGACAATGAAGGGAATCCAGAGTATTTCATATGGACGCAAATTGTGTGTTAATTCGTCAATGTGAGGGAGCGAGGGATGCAGTAAAGGAGGAATAACGCATCGGAAAAGAGATACTCGGAACCCCAAAGAAAATCCTATCGTTTCCGTAGATACGTATCTCGATTTAGGAGGACAATGCAGGGAATCCAGAGTATTTCATATGGACGCAAATTGTGTGTTAATTCTTCAATGTGAGGGAGTGAGGCATGCAGTAAAGGAGGAATAATGCATCGGAAAAGAGATACTCGGTACCCCAAAGAAAATCCTATCGTTTCCGTAGAAACGTATCTCGATTTAGAAGGACAATGCAGGGAATCCAGAGTATTTCATATGGACGCAAATTGTGTGTTAATTGGTCAATGTGAGGGAGCGAGTGATGTAGTAAAGGAGGAATAATGTATCGGAAAAGAGATACTTGGAACCCCAAAGAAAATCCTATCGTTTCCGTAGAAACGTATCTCGATTTAGAAGGACAATGCAGGGAATCCAGAGTATTTCATATGGACGCAAATTGTGTGTTAATTCGTCAATGTGAGGGAGCGAGGGATGCAGTAAAGGAGGAATAATGCATCGGAAAAGAGATACTCGGAACCCCAAAAAAATCCTATCCTTTCCGTAGAAACGTATCTCGATTTAGAAGGATAATGCAGGGAATCCAGAGTATTTCATATGGACGCAAATTGTGTGTTAATTCGTCAATGTGAGGGAGCGAGGGATGCAGTAAAGGAGGAATAATGCATCGGAAAAGAGATACTCGGAACCCCAAAGAAAATCCTATCGTTTCCGTAGAATCGTTTCTCGATTTAGAAGGACAATGCAGGGAAGCCAGAGTATTTCATATGGACGCAAGTTGTGTGTTAATTCGTCAATGTGAGGGAGCGAGGGATGCAGTAAAGGAGGAATAATGCATCGGAAAAGAGATACTCGGAACCCCAAGGAAAATCCTACCGTTTCCGTAGAAACGTATCTCGATTTAGAAGGACAATGCAGGGAATCCAGATTATTTCATATAGACGCAAATTGTGTGTTAATTCTTCAATGTGAGGGAGCGAGGGATGCAGTAAAGGAGGAATAATGCATCGGAAAAGAGATACTTGGAACCCCAAAGAAAATCCTATCGTGTCCGTTGAAACGTATCTCGATTTAGAAGGTCAATGCAGGGAATCCAGAGTATTTCATATGGACGCAAATTGTGTGTTAATTCGTAAATGTGAGGGAGCGAGGTATGCAGTAAAGGAGGAATAATGCATCGGAAAAGAGATACTCGGAACCCCAAAGAAAATCATATCGTTTCCGTAGAAACGTATCTCGATTTAGAAGGTCAATGCAGGGAATCCAGAGTATTTCATATGGACGCAAATTGTGTGTTAATTCGTAAATGTGAGGGAGCGAGGAATGCAGTAAAGGAGGAATAATGCATCGGAAAAGAGATACTCGGAACCCCAAAGAAAATCATATCGTTTCCGTAGAAACGTATCTCGATTTAGAAGGATAATCCAGGGAATCCAGAGTATTTCTTATGGACGCAAATTGTGTGTTAATTCGTCAATGTGAGGGAGCGAGGAATGCAGTAAAGGAGGAATAATGCATCGGAAGAGAGATACTCTTAACCCCATAGAAAATCCTATCTTATCCGTAGAAACGTATCTCGATTTAGAAGGACAATGCAGGGAATCCAGAGTATTTCATATGGACGCAAATTGTGTGTTAATTCTTCAATGTGAGGGAGTGAGGCATGCAGTAAAGGAGGAATAATGCATCGGAAAAGAGATACTCGGTACCCCAAAGAAAATCCTATCGTTTCCGTAGAAACGTATCTCGATTTAGAAGGACAATGCAGGGAATCCAGAGTATTTCATATGGACGCAAATTGTGTGTTAATTGGTCAATGTGAGGGAGCGAGTGATGCAGTAAAGGAGGAATAATGCATCGGAAAAGAGATACTCTTAACCCCATAGAAAATCCTATCTTATCCGCAGAAACGTATCTCGATTTAGAAGGACAATGCAGGGAATCCAGAGTATTTCATATGGACGCAAATTGTGTGTTAATTCGTCAATGTGGGGGAGCGGGGGATGCAGTAAAGGAGGAATAATGCATCGGAAAAGAGATACTCGGAACCCCAAAGAAAATCCTATCGTTTCCGTAGAAACGTATCTCGATTTAGAAGGACAATGCAGGGAATCCAGAGTATTTCATATGGACGCAAATTGTGTGTTAATTCGTCATTGTGAGGGAGCGAGGGATGCAGTAAAGGAGGAATAATGCATCGGAAAAGAGATACTCGGAACCCCAAAGAAAATCCTATCGTTTCCGTTGAAACGAATCCCGATTTAGAAGGACAATGCAGGGAATCCAGAGAATTTCATATGGACGCAAATTGTGTGTTAATTTGTCAATGTGAGGGAGCGATGTATGCAGTAAAGGAGGAATAATGCATCGGAAAAGAGATACTCGGAACCCCAAAGAAAATCCTATCGTTTCCGTAGAAACGTATCTCGATTTACAAGGACAATGAAGGGAATCCAGAGTATTTCATATGGACGCAAATTGTGTGTTAATTCGTCAATGTGAGGGAGCGAGGGATGCAGTAAAGGAGGAATAACGCATCGGAAAAGAGATACTCGGAACCCCAAAAAGAAAATCCTATCGTTTCCGTAGATATGTATCTCGATTTAGGAGGACAATGCAGGGAATCCAGAGTATTTCATATGGACGCAAATTGTGTGTTAATTCTTCAATGTGAGGGAGTGAGGCATGCAGTAAAGGAGGAATAATGCATCGGAAAAGAGATACTCGGTACCCCAAAGAAAATCCTATCGTTTCCGTAGAAACTTATCTCGATTTAGAAGGACAATGCAGGGAATCCAGAGTATTTCATATGGACGCAAATTGTGTGTTAATTGGTCAATGTGAGGGAGCGAGTGATGCAGTAAAGGAGGAATAATGTATCGGAAAAGAGATACTTGGAACCCCAAAGAAAATCCTATCGTTTCCGTAGAAACGTATCTCGATTTAGAAGGACAATGCAGGGAATCCAGAGTATTTCATATGGACGCAAATTGTGTGTTAATTCGTCAATGTGAGGGAGCGAGGGATGCAGTAAAGGAGGAATAATGCATCGGAAAAGAGATACTCGGAACCCCAAAAAAATCCTATCCTTTCCGTAGAAACGTATCTCGATTTAGAAGGATAATGCAGGGAATCCAGAGTATTTCATATGGACGCAAATTGTGTGTTAATTCGTCAATGTGAGGGAGCGAGGGATGCAGTAAAGGAGGAATAATGCATCGGAAAAGAGATACTCGGAACCCCAAAGAAAATCCTATCGTTTCCGTAGAATCGTTTCTCGATTTAGAAGGACAATGCAGGGAAGCCAGAGTATTTCATATGGACGCAAGTTGTGTGATAATTCGTCAATGTGAGGGAGCGAGGGATGCAGTAAAGGAGGAATAATGCATCGGAAAAGAGATACTCGGAACCCCAAGGAAAATCCTACCGTTTCCGTAGAAACGTATCTCGATTTAGAAGGACAATGCAGGGAATCCAGATTATTTCATATAGACGCAAATTGTGTGTTAATTCTTCAATGTGAGGGAGCGAGGGATGCAGTAAAGGAGGAATAATGCATCGGAAAAGAGATACTTGGAACCCCAAAGAAAATCCTATCGTGTCCGTTGAAACGTATCTCGATTTAGAAGGTCAATGCAGGGAATCCAGAGTATTTCATATGGACGCAAATTGTGTGTTAATTCGTAAATGTGAGGGAGCGAGGTATGCAGTAAAGGAGGAATAATGCATCGGAAAAGAGATACTCGGAACCCCAAAGAAAATCATATCGTTTCCGTAGAAACGTATCTCGATTTAGAAGGTCAATGCAGGGAATCCAGAGTATTTCATATGGACGCAAATTGTGTGTTAATTCGTAAATGTGAGGGAGCGAGGAATGCAGTAAAGGAGGAATAATGCATCGGAAAAGAGATACTCGGAACCCCAAAGAAAATCATATCGTTTCCGTAGAAACGTATCTCGATTTAGAAGGATAATCCAGGGAATCCAGAGTATTTCTTATGGACGCAAATTGTGTGTTAATTCGTCAATGTGAGGGAGCGAGGAATGCAGTAAAGGAGGAATAATGCATCGGAAGAGAGATACTCTTAACCCCATAGAAAATCCTATCTTATCCGTAGAAACGTATCTCGATTTAGAAGGACAATGCAGGGAATCCAGAGTATTTCATATGGACGCAAATTGTGTGTTAATTCGTCAATGTGGGGGAGCGAGGGATGCAGTAAAGGAGGAATAATGCATCGGAAAAGAGATACTCGGAACCCCAAAGAAAATCCTAAAGTTTCCGTAGAAACGTATTTCGATTTAGAAGGACAATGCAGGGAATCCAGAGTATTTCATATGGACGCAAATTGTGTGTTAATTCGTCAATGTGAGGGAGCGAGGGATGCAGTAAAGGAGGAATAATGCATCGGAAAAGAGATACTCGGAACCCCAAAGAAAATCCTATCGTTTCCGTGGAAACGAATCCCGATTTAGAAGGACAATGCAGGGAATCCAGAGTATTTCATATGGACGCAAATTGTGTGTTAATTCGTCAATGTGAGGGAGCGAGGGATGCAGTAAAGGAGGAATAATGCATCGGAAAAGAGATACTCGGAACCCCAAAGAAAATCCTATCGTTTCCGTAGAAACGTATCTCGATTTACAAGGACAATGAAGGGAATCCAGAGTATTTCATATGGACGCAAATTGTGTGTTAATTCGTCAATGTGAGGGAGCGAGGTATGTAGTAAAGAAGGAATAATGCATCGGAAAAGAGATACTCGGAACCCCAAGGAAAATCCTACCGTTTCCGTAGGAACGTATCTCGATTTAGAAGGACAATGCAGGGAATCCATAGTATTTCATATAGACGCAAATTGTGTGTTAATTCTTCAATGTGAAGGAGCGAGGGATGCAGTAAAGGAGGAATAATGCATCGGAAAAGAGATACTCGGAACCCCAAAGAAAATCCTATCGTTTCCGTAGAAACGTATCTCGATTTAGAAGGACAATGCAGGGAATCCAGAGTATTTCATATGGACGCAAATTGTATGTTAATTGGTCAAAGTGAGGGAGCGAGAGATGCAGTAAAGGAGGAATAATGTATCGGAAAAGAGATACTTGGAACCCCAAAGAAAATCCTATCGTGTCCGTAGAAACGTATCTCGATTTAGAAGGTCAATGCAGGGAATCCAGAGTATTTCATATGGACGCAAATTGTGTGTTAATTCGTAAATGTGAGGGAGCGAGGAATGCAGTAAAGGAGGAATAATGCATCGGAAAAGAGATACTAGGAACCCCAAAGAAAATCATATCGTTTCCGTAGAAACGTATCTCGATTTAGAAGGAAAATCCAGGGAATCCAGAGTATTTCATATGGACGCAAATTGTGTGTTAATTCGTCAATGTGAGGGAGCGAGGAATGCAGTAAAGGAGGAATAATGCATCGGAAAAGAGATACTCTTAACCCCATAGAAAATCCTATCTTATCCGTAGAAACGTATCTCGATTTAGAAGGACAATGCAGGGAATCCAGAGTATTTCATATGGACGCAAATTGTGTGTTAATTCGTCAATGTGGGGGAGCTGGGGATGCAGTAAAGGAGGAATAATGCATCGGAAAAGAGATACTCGGAACCCCAAAGAAAATCCTATCGTTTCCGTAGAAACGTATCTCGATTTAGAAGGACAATGCAGGGAATCCAGAGTATTTCATATGGACGCAAATTGTGTGTTAATTCGTCAATGTGAGGGAGCGAGGGATGCAGTAAAGGAGGAATAATGCATCGGAAAAGAGATACTCGGAACCCCAAAGAAAATCCTATCGTTTCCGTGGAAACGAATCCCGATTGAGAAGGACAATGCAGGGAATCCAGAGAATTTCATATGGACGCAAATTGTGTGTTAATTTGTCAATGTGAGGGAGCGATGTATCCAGTAAAGGAGGAATAATGCATCGGAAAAGAGATACTCGGAACCCCAAAGAAAATCCTATCGTTTCCGTAGAAACGTATCTCGATTTACAAGGACAATGAAGGGAATCCAGAGTATTTCATATGGACGCAAATTGTGTGTTAATTCGTCAATGTGAGGGAGCGAGGGATGCAGTAAAGGAGGAATAACGCATCGGAAAAGAGATACTCGGAACCCCAAAGAAAATCCTATCGTTTCCGTAGATACGTATCTCGATTTAGGAGGACAATGCAGGGAATCCAGAGTATTTCATATGGACGCAAATTGTGTGTTAATTCTTCAATGTGAGGGAGTGAGGCATGCAGTAAAGGAGGAATAATGCATCGGAAAAGAGATACTCGGTACCCCAAAGAAAATCCTATCGTTTCCGTAGAAACGTATCTCGATTTAGAAGGACAATGCAGGGAATCCAGAGTATTTCATATGGACGCAAATTGTGTGTTAATTGGTCAATGTGAGGGAGCGAGTGATGCAGTAAAGGAGGAATAATGTATCGGAAAAGAGATACTTGGAACCCCAAAGAAAATCCTATCGTTTCCGTAGAAACGTATCTCGATTTAGAAGGACAATGCAGGGAATCCAGAGTATTTCATATGGACGCAAATTGTGTGTTAATTCGTCAATGTGAGGGAGCGAGGGATGCAGTAAAGGAGGAATAATGCATCGGAAAAGAGATACTCGGAACCCCAAAGAAAATCCTATCGTTTCCGTAGAAACGAATCCCGATTTAGAAGGACAATGCAGGGAATCCAGAGAATTTCATATTGACGAAAATTGTGTGTTAATTTGTCAATGTGAGGGAGCGAGGTATGCAGTAAAGGAGGAATAATGCATCGGAAAAGAGATACTCGGAACCCCAAAGAAAATCCTATCGTTTCCGTAGAAACGTATCTCGATTTACAAGGACAATGCAGGGAATCCAGAGTATTTCGTATGGACGCAAATTGTGTGTTAATTCGTCAATGTGAGGAGCGAGGGATGCAGTAAAGGAGGAATAATGCATCGGAAAACAGATACTCGGAACCCCAAAGAAAATCCTATCGTTTCCGTAGAAACGTATCTCGATTTAGAAGGACAATGCAGGGAATCCAGAGTATTTCATATGGACGCAAATTGTGTGTTAATTCGTCAATGTGAGGGAGCGAGGGATGCAGTAAAGGAGGAATAATGCATCGGAAAAGAGATACTCGGAACCCCAAAGAAAATCCTATCGTTTCCGTGGAAACGAATCCCGGTTTAGAAGGACAATGCAGGGAATCCAGAGAATTTCATATGGACGCAAATTGTGTGTTAATTTGTCAATGGGGGGGAGCGATGTATGCAGTAAAGGAGGAATAATGCATCGGAAAAGAGATACTCGGAACCCCAAAGAAAATCCTATCGTTTCCGTAGAAACGTATCTCGATTTACAAGGACAATGAAGGGAATCCAGAGTATTTCATATGGACGCAAATTGTGTGTTAATTCGTCAATGTGAGGGAGCGAGAGATGCAGTAAAGGAGGAATAACGCATCGGAAAAGAGATACTCGGAACCCCAAAGAAAATCCTATCGTTTCCGTAGAAACGTATCTCGATTTAGGAGGACAATGCAGGGAATCCAGAGTATTTCATATGGACGCAAATTGTGTGTTAATTCTTCAATGTGAGGGAGTGAGGCATGCAGTAAAGGAGGAATAATGAATCGGAAAAGAGATACTTGGAACCCCAAAGAAAATCCTATCGTTTCCGTAGAAACGTATCTCGATTTAGAAGGTCAATGCAGGGAATCCAGAGTATTTCATATGGACGCAAATTGTGTGTTAATTGGTCAATGTGAGGGAGCGAGTGATGCAGTAAAGGAGGAATATTGTATCGGAAAAGAGATACTTGGAACCCCAAAGAAAATCCTATCGTTTCCGTAGAAACGTATCTCGATTTAGAAGGACAATGCAGGGAATCCAGAGTATTTCATATGGACGCAAATTGTGTGTTAATTCGTCAATGTGAGGGAGCGAGGGATGCAGTAAAGGAGGAATAATGCATCGGAAAAGAGATACTCGGAACCCCAAAGAAAATCCTATCCTTTCCGTAGAAACGTATCTCGATTTAGAAGGATAATGCAGGGAATCCAGAGTATTTCATATGGACGCAAATTGTGTGTTAATTCGTCAATGTGAGGGAGCGAGGAATGCAGTAAAGGAGGAATAATGCATCGGAAAAGAGATACTCTTAACCCCAAAGAAAATCCTATCTTATCCGTGGAAACGTGTCTCGATATAGAAGGACAATGCCGGGAATCCAGAGTATTTCATATGGACGCAAATTGTGTGTGAATTCGTCAATGTGGGGGAGCGAGGGATGCAGTAAAGGAGGAATAATGCATCGGAAAAGAGATACTCGGAACCCCAAAGAAAATCCTATCGTCTCCGTAGAAACGTATCTCGATTTAGAAGGACAATGCAGGGAATCCAGAGTATTTCATATGGACGCAAATTGTGTGTTAATTCGTCAATGTGAGGGAGCGAGGGATGCAGTAAAGGAGGAATAATGCATCGGAAAAGAGATACACGGAACCCCAAAGAAAATCCTATCGTTTCCGTAGAAACGTATCTCGATTTAGAAGGACAATGCAGGGAATCCAGAGTATTTCATATGGACGCAAATTGTGTGTTAATTCGTCAATGTGAGGGAGCGAGGAATGCAGTAAAGGAGGAATAATGCATCGGAAAAGAGATACTCTTAACCCCATAGAAAATCCTATCTTATCCGTAGAAACGTATCTCGATTTAGAAGGACAATGCAGGGAATCCTGAGTATTTCATATGGACGCAAATTGTGTGTTAATTCGTCAATGTGGGGGAGCGGGGGATGCAGTAAAGAAGGAATAATGCATCGGAAAAGAGATACTCGGAACCCCAAAGAAAATCCTTTCGTTTCCGTAGAAACGTATCTCGATTTAGAAGGACAATGCAGGGAATCCAGAGTATTTCATATGGACGCAAATTGTGTGTTAATTCGTCAATGTGAGGGAGCGAGGGATGCAGTAAAGGAGGAATAATGCATCGGAAAAGAGATACTCGGAACCCCAAAGAAAATCCTATCGTTTCCGTGGAAACGAATCCCGATTTAGAAGGACAATGCAGGGAATCCAGAGAATTTCATATGGACGCAAATTGTGTGTTAATTTGTCAATGTGAGGGAGCGATGTATGCAGTAAAGGAGGAATAATGCATCGGAAAAGAGATACTCGGAACCCCAAAGAAAATCCTATCGTTTCCGTAGAAACGTATCTCGATTTACAAGGACAATGAAGGGAATCCAGAGTATTTCATATGGACGCAAATTGTGTGTTAATTCGTCAATGTGAGGGAGCGAGGGATGCAGTAAAGGAGGAATAACGCATCGGAAAAGAGATACTCGGAACCCCAAAGAAAATCCTATCGTTTCCGTAGATACGTATCTCGATTTAGGAGGACAATGCAGGGAATCCAGAGTATTTCAAATGGACGCAAATTGTGTGTTAATTCTTCAATGTGAGGGAGTGAGGCATGCAGTAAAGGAGGAATAATGCATCGGAAAAGAGATACTCGGTACCCCAAAGAAAATCCTATCGTTTCGGTAGAAACGTATCTCGATTTAGAAGGACAATGCAGGGAATCCAGAGTATTTCATATGGACGCAAATTGTGTGTTAATTGGTCAATGTGAGGGAGCGAGTGATGCAGTAAAGGAGGAATAATGTATCGGAAAAGAGATACTTGGAACCCCAAAGAAAATCCTATCGTTTCCGTAGAAACGTATCTCGATTTAGAAGGACAATGTAGGGAAACCAGAGTATTTCATATGGACGCAAATTGTGTGTTAATTCGTCAATGTGAGGGAGCGAGGGATGCAGTAAAGGAGGAATAATGCATCGGAAAAGAGATACTCGGAACCCCAAAGAAAATCCTATCCTTTCCGTAGAAACGTATCTCGATTTAGAAGGATAATGCAGGGAATCCAGAGTATTTCATATGGACGCAAATTGTGTGTTAATTCGTCAATGTGAGGGAGCGAGGAATGCAGTAAAGGAGGAATAATGCATCGGAAAAGAGATACTCTTAACCCCAAAGAAAATCCTATCTTATCCGTAGAAACGTGTCTCGATATAGAAGGACAATGCCGGGAATCCAGAGTATTTCATATGGACGCAAATTGTGTGTTAATTCGTCAATGTGGGGGAGCGAGGGATGCAGTAAAGGAGGAATAATGCATCGGAAAAGAGATACTCGGAACCCCAAAGAAAATCCTATCGTCTCCGTAGAAACGTATCTCGATTTAGAAGGACAATGCAAGGAATCCAGAGTATTTCATATGGACGCAAATTGTGTGTTAATTCGTCAATGTGAGGGAGCGAGGGATGCAGTAAAGGAGGAATAATGCATCGGAAAAGAGATACTCGGAACCCCAAAGAAAATCCTATCGTTTCCGTAGAAACGAATCCCGATTTAGAAGGACAATGCAGGGAATCCAGAGAATTTCATATTGACGAAAATTGTGTGTTAATTTGTCAATGTGAGGGAGCGAGGTATGCAGTAAAGGAGGAATAATGCATCGGAAAAGAGATACTCGGAACCCCAAAAAAATCCTATCGTTTCCGTAGAAACGTATCTCGATTTACAAGGACAATGCAGGGAATCCAGAGTATTTCATATGGACGCAAATTGTGTGTTAATTCGTCAATGTGAGGAGCGAGGGATGCAGTAAAGGAGGAATAATGCATCGGAAAAGAGATACTCGGATCCCCAAAGAAAATCCTATCGTTTCCGTAGAAACGTATCTCGATTTAGAAGGACAATGCAGGGAATCCAGAGTATTTCATATGGACGCAAATTGTGTGTTAATTCGTCAATGTGAGGGAGCGAGGGATGCAGTAAAGGAGGAATAATGCATCGGAAAAGAGATACTCGGAACCCCAAAGAAAATCCTATCCTTTCCGTAGAAACGTATCTCGATTTAGAAGGACAATGCAGGGAATCCAGAGTATTTCATATGGACGCAAATTGTGTGTTAATTCGTCAATGTGAGGGAGCGAGGGATGCAGTAAAGGAGGAATAATGCATCGGAAAAGAGATACACGGAACCCCAAAGAAAATCCTATCGTTTCCGTAGAAACGAATCCCGATTTAGAAGGACAATGCAGGGAATCCAGAGAATTTCATATTGACGAAAATTGTGTGTTAATTTGTCAATGTGAGGGAGCGAGGTATCCAGTAAAGGAGGAATAATGCATCGGAAAAGAGATACTCGGAACCCCAAAGAAAATCCTATCGTTTCCGTAGAAACGTATCTCGATTTACAAGGACAATGCAGGGAATCCAGAGTATTTCATATGGACGCAAATTGTGTGTTAATTCGTCAATGTGAGGAGCGAGGGATGCAGTAAAGGAGGAATAATGCATCGGAAAAGAGATACTCGGAACCCCAAAGAAAATCCTACCATTTCCGTGGAAACGAATCCCGATTTAGAAGGACAATGCAGGGAATCCAGAGAATTTCATATGGACGCAAATTGTGTGTTAATTTGTCAATGTGAGGGAGCGAGGTATGCAGTAAAGGAGGAATAATGCATCGGAAAAGAGATACTCGGAACCCCAAAGAAAATCCTATCGTTTCCGTAGAAACGTATCTCGATTTACAAGGACAATGCAGGGAATCCAGAGTATTTCATATGGACGCAAATTGTGTGTTAATTCGTCAATGTGAGGGAGCGAGGGTGCAGTAAAGGAGGAATAATGCATCGGAAAAGAGATAATCGGAACCCCAAAGAAAATCCTATCGTTTCCGTAGAAACGTATCTCGATTTAGGAGGACAATGCAGGAAATCCAGAGTATTTCATATGGACGCAAATTGTGTGTTAATTCTTCAATGTGAGGGAGCGAGGGATGCAGTAAAGGAGGAATAATGCATCGGAAAAGAGATACTCGGAACCCCAAAGAAAATCCTATCGTTTCCATAGAAACGTATCTCGATTTAGAAGGACAATGCAGGGAATCCAGAGTATTTCATATGGACGCAAATTGTGTGTTAATTGGTAAATTTGAGGGAGCGAGTGATGCAGTAAAGGAGAAATAATATATCGGAAAAGAGATACTTGGAACCCCAAAGAAAATCCTATCGTTTCCGTAGAAACGTATCTCGATTTAGGAGGACAATGCAGGGAATCCAGAGTATTTCATATAGACGCAAATTGTGTGTTAATTCTTCAATGTGAGGGAGCGAGGGATGCAGTAAAGGAGGAATAATGCATCGGTAAAGAGATACTCGGAACCCCAAAGAAAATCCTATCGTTTCCGTAGAAACGTATTTCGATTTAGAAGAACAATGCAGGGAATCCAGAGTATTTCATATGGACACAAATTGTGTGTTAATTCGTCAATGTGAGGGAGCGAGGAATGCAGTAAAGGAGGAATAATGCATCGGATAAGACATACTCGTAACCCCAAAGAAAATCCTATCGTTTCCGTAGAAACGTATCTCGATTTACAAGGACAATGCAGGGAATCCAGAGTATTTCATATGGACGCAAATTGAGTGTTAATTCGTCAATGTGAGGGAGCGAGGGATGCAGTAAAGGAGGAATAATGCATCGGAAAAGAGATACTCGGAACCCCAAAGAAAATCCTCTCGTTTCCGTAGAAACGTATCTCGATTTAGGAGGACAATGCAGGGAATCCAGAGTATTTCATATGGACGCAAATTGTGTGTTAATTCTTCAATGTGAGGGAGCGAGGGATGCAGTAAAGGAGGAATAATGCATCGGAAAAGAGATACTCGGAATCTCAAAGAAAATCCTATCGTTTCCGTAGAAACGTATCTCGATTTAGAAGGACAATGCAGGGAATCCAGAGTATTTCATATGGACGCAAATTGAGTGTTCATTGGTCAATGTGAGGGAGCGAGTGATGCAGTAAAGGAGGAATAATGTATCGGAAAAGAGATACTTGGAACCCCAAAGAAAATCCTATCGTTTCCGTAGAAACGTATCTCGATTTAGAAGGACAATGCAGGGAATCCAGAGTATTTCATATGGACGAAAATTGTGTGTTTATTCGTCAATGTGAGGGAGCGAGGGATGCAGTAAAGGAGGAATAATGCATCAGAAAAGAGATACTCGGAACCCCAAAGAAAATCCTATCGTTTCCGTAGAAACGTATCTCGATTTAGAAGGATAATGCAGGGAATCCAGAGTATTTCATATGGACGCAAATTGTGTGTTTATTCGTCAATGTGAGGGAGCGAGGGATGCAGTAAAGGAGGAATAATGCATCGGAAAAGAGATACTCGGAACCCCAAAGAAAATCCTACCGTTTCCGTGGAATCGAATCCCGATTTAGAAGGACAATGCAGATAATCCAGATGATTTCATATGGACGCAAATTCTGTGTTAATTCTTCAATGTGAGGGAGCGAGGCATGCAGTAAAGGAGGAATAATGCATCGGAAAAGAGATACTCGGAACCCCAAAGAAAATCCTATCGTTTCCGTAGAAACGAATCCCGATTTAGAAGGACAATGCAGGGAGTCCAGAGAATTTCATATTGACGAAAATTGTGTGTTAATTTGTCAATGTGAGGGAGCGAGGTATGCAGTAAAGGAGGAATAATGCATCGGAAAAGAGATACTCGGAACCCCAAAGAAAATCCTATCGTTTCCGTAGAAACGTATCTCGATTTACAAGGACAATGCAGGGAATCCAGAGTATTTCATATGGACGCCAATTGTGTGTTAATTCGTCAATGTGGGGGAGCGAGGGATGCAGTAAAGGAGGAATAATGCATCGGAAAAGAGATACCCGGAACCCCAAAGAAAATCCTATCGTTTCCGTAGAAACGTATCTCGATTTAGAAGGACAATGCAGGGAATCCAGAGTATTTCATATGGACGCAAATTCTGTGTTAATTCGTCAATGTGAGGGAGCGAGGGATGCAGTAAAGGAGGAATAATGCATCGGAAAAGAGATACTCGGAACCCCAAAGAAAATCCTATCGTTTCCGTAGAAACGAATCCCGATTTAGAAGGACAATGCAGGGAATCCAGAGAATTTCATATGGACGCAAATTGTGTGTTAATTCGTCAATGTGAGGGAGCGAGGTATGCAGTAAAGGAGGAATAATGCATCGGAAAAGAGATACTCGGAACCCCAAAGAAAATCCTATCGTTTCTGTAGAAACATATCTCGATTTACAAGGACAATGCAGGGAATCCAGAGTATTTCATATGGACGCAAATTGTGTGTTAATTCGTCAATGTGAGGGAGCGAGGGATGCAGTAAAGAAGGAAAAATGCATCGGAAAAGAGATACTCGGAACCCCAAAGAAAATCCTACCGTTTCCGTGGAAACGAATCCCGATTTAGAAGGACAATGCAGATAATCCAAAGAATTTCATATGGACGCAAATTGTGTGTTAATTTGTCAATGTGAGGGAGCGAGGTATGCAGTAAAGGAGGAATAATGCATCGGAAAAGAGATACTCGGAACCCCAAAGAAAATCCTATTGTTTCCGTGGAAACGAATCCCGATTTAGAAGGACAATGCCGGGAATCCAGAGAATTTCATATGGACGCAAATTGTGTGTTAATTTGTCAATGTGAGGGAGCGAGGTATGCAGTAAAGGAGGAATGATGCATCGGAAAAGAGATACTCGGAACCCCAAAGAAAATCCTATCGTTTCCGTAGAAACGTATCTCGATTTACAAGGACAATGCAGGGAATCCAGAGTATTTAATGTGGATGCAAATTGTGTGTTAATTCGTCAATGTGAGGGAGCGAGGGATGCAGTAAAGGAGGAATAATGCATCGGAAAAGAGATAATCGGAACCCCAAAGAAAATCCTATCGTTTCCGTAGAAACGTATCTCAATTTAGGAGGACAATGCAGGGAATCCAGAGTATTTCATATGGACGCAAATTGTGTGTTAATTCTTCAATGTGAGGAAGCGAGGGATGCAGTAAAGGAGGAATAATGCATCGGAAAAGAGATACTCGGAACCCCAAAGAAAATCCTATCGTTTCCGTAGAAACGTATCTCGATTTAGAAGGACAATGCAGGGAATCCAGAGTATTTCATATGGACGCAAATTGTGTGTTAATTGGTCAATGTGAGGGAGCGAGTGATGCAGTAAAGGAGGAATAATATATCGGAAAAGAGATACTTGGAACCCCAAAGAAAATCCTATCGTTTCCATTGAAACGTATCTCGATTTAGAAGGACAATGCAGGGAATCCAGAGTATTTCATATGGACGCAAATTGTGTGTTAATTCGTCAATGTGAGGGAGCGAGGGATGCAGTAAAGGAGGAATAATGCATCGGAAAAGAGATACTCGGAACCCCAAAGAAAATCCTATCGTTTCCGTAGAAACGTATTTCGATTTAGAATAACAATGCAGGTAATCCAGAGTATTTCATCTGGACACAAATTGTTTGTTAATTCGCCAATGTGAGGGAGCGAGGAATGCAGTAAAGGAGGAATAATATATCGGAAAAGAGATACTTGGAACCCCAAAGAAAATTCTATCGTTTCCGTAGAAACGTATCTCGATTTACAAGGACAATGCAGGGAATACATAGTATTTCATATAGACGCAAATTGTGTGTTAATTCTTCAATGTGAGGGAGCGAGGGATGCAGTAAAGGAGGAATAATGCATCGGAAAAGAGATACTCGGAACCCCAAAGAAAATCCTATCGTTTCCGTAGAAACGTATTTCGATTTAGAAGAACAATGCAGGGAATCCAGAGTATTTCATATGGACACAAATTGTGTGTTAATTCGTCAATGTGAGGGAGCGAGGAATGCAGTAAAGGAGGAATAATGCATCGGACAAGACATACTCTTAACCCCAAAGAAAATCCTATCGTTTCCGTAGAAACGTATCTCGATTTAGAAGGAAAATGCAGGGAATCCAGAGTATTTCATATGGACGCAAATTGTGTGTTAATTCGTCAATGTGAGGGAGCGAGGGATGCAGTAAAGGAGGAATAATGTATCGGAAAAGAGATACTTGGAACCCCAAAGAAATCCTATCGTTTCCGTAGAAACGTATCTCGATTTAGGAGGACAATGCAGGGAATCCAGAGTATTTCATATGGACGCAAATTGTGTGTTAATTCGTCAATGTGAGGGAGCGAGGGATGCAGTAAAGGAGGAATAATGCATTGGAAAAGAGATACTCGGTACCCCAAAGAAAATCCTATCGTTTCCGTAGAAACGAATCCCGATTTAGAAGGACAGTGCAGGTAATCCATAGAATTTCATATGGACGCAAATTGTGTGTTAATTTGTCAATGTGAGGGAGCGAGGTATGCAGTAAAGGAGGAATAATGCATCGGAAAAGAGATACTCGGAACCCCAAAGAAAATCCTATCGTTTCCATAGAAACGTATCTCGATTTACAAGGACAATGAAGGGAATCCAGAGTATTTCATATGGTCGCAAATTGTGTGTTAATTCGTCAATGTGAGTGAGCGAGGGATGCAGTAAAGGAGGAATAATGCATCGGAAAATAGATACTCGGAACCCCAAAGAAAATCCTATCGTTTCCGTAGAAACGTATCTCGATTTAGAAGGATAATGCAGGGAATCCAGAGTATTTCATATGGACGCAAATGGTGTTTTAATTCGTCAATGTGAGGGAGCGAGGAATGTATTAAAGGAGGAATAATGCATCGGAAAAGAGATACTCTTAACCCCAAAGAAAATCCTATCTTATCCGTAGAAACGTATCTCGATTTAGAAGGACAATGCAGAGAATCCAGAGTATTTCATATGGACGCAAATAGCGTGTTAATTCGTCAATGTGGGGGAGCGAGGGATGCAGTAAAGGAGGAATAATGCATCGGAAAAGAGATACTCGGAACCCCAAAGAAAATCCTGTCGTTTCCGTAGAAACGTATCTCGATTTAGAAGGACAATGAAGGGAATCCAGAGTATTTCATATGGACGCAGATTGTGTATTAATTAATCAAAGTGAGGGAGCGAAGGATGCAGTAAAGGAGGAATAATGCATCGGAAGAGAGATACTCGGAACCCCAAAGAAAATCCTATCGTTTCCGTAGAAACGAATCCAGATTTAGAAGGACAATGCAGGGAATCCAGAGAATTTCATATGGACGCAAATTGTGTGTTAATTTGTCAATGTGAGGGAGCGAGGTATGCAGTAAAGGAGGAATAATGCATCGGAAAAGAGATACTCGGAACCCCAAAGAAAATCCTATCGTTTCCGTAGAAACGTATCTCGATTTACAAGGACAATGCAGGGAATCCAGAGTATTTCATATGGACGCAAATTGTGTGTTAATTCGTCAATGTGAGGGAGCGAGGGATGCAGTAAAGGAGGAATAATGCATCGGAAAAGAGATACTCGGAACCCCAAAGAAAATCCTATCGTTTCCGTAGAAACGAATCCCGATTTAGAAGGACAATGCAGGGAATCCAGAGAATTTCATATGGACGCAAATTGTGTGTTAATTTGTCAATGTGAGGGAGCGAGGTATGCAGTAAAGGAGGAATAATGCATCGGAAAAGAGATACTCGGAACCCCAAAGAAAATCCTATCATTTCCGTAGAAACGTATCTCGATTTACAAGGACA
Organism: Schistocerca nitens; assembly: GCF_023898315.1. Classification (NCBI taxonomy): domain Eukaryota; kingdom Metazoa; phylum Arthropoda; class Insecta; order Orthoptera; family Acrididae; genus Schistocerca; species Schistocerca nitens. Next base: position 1,133,841,342 of record NC_064615.1, on the reverse strand, counting down.
ATGAAGGAATCCAGAGTATTTCATATGGACGCAAATTGTGTGTTAATTCGTCAATGTGAGGGAGCGAGGGATGCAGTAAAGGAGGAATAATGCATCGGAAAAGAGATACTCGGAACCCCAAAGAAAATCCTATCGTTTCCGTACAAACGTATCTCGATTTAGAATGATAATGCAGGGAATACAGAGTATTTCATATGGACGCAAATTGTGTGTTAATTCGTCAATGTGAGGGAGCGAGGAATGCAGTAAAGGAGGAATAACGCATCGGAAAAGAGATACTCTTAACCGCAAAGAAAATCCTATCTTATCCGTAGAAACGTATCTCGATTTAGAAGGACAATGCAGGGAATCCAGAGTATTTCATATGGACGCAAATTGTGTGTTAATTCGTCAATGTGGGGGAGCGAGGGATGCAGTAAAGGAGGAATAATGCATCGGAAAAGAGATACTCGGAACCCCAAAGAAAATCCTATCGTTTCCGTAGAAACGTATCTCGATTTAGAAGGACAATGCAGGGAATCCAGAGTATTTCATATGGACGCAAATTGTGTGTTAATTCGTCAATGTGAGGGAGCGAGGGATGCAGTAAAGGAGGAATAATGCATCGGAAAAGAGATACTCGGAACCCCAAAGAAAATCCTACCGTTTCCGTGGAAACGAATCCCGATTTAGAAGGACAATGCAGATAATCCAGATGATTTCATATGGACGCAAATTGTGTGTTAATTCTTCAATGTGAGGGAGCGAGGCATGCAGTAAAGGAGTAATAATGCATCGGAAAAGAGATACTCGGAACCCCAAAGAAAATCCTATCGTTTCCGTAGAAACGTATCTCGATTTAGAAGGACAATGCAGGGAATCCAGAGTATTTCATATGGACGCAAATTGTGTGTTAATTGGTCAATGTGAGGGAGCGAGTGATGCAGTAAAGGAGGAATAATGTATCGGAAAAGAGATACTTGGAACCCCAAAGAAAATCCTATCGTTTCCGTAGAAACGTATCTCGATTTAGAAGGACAATGCAGGGAATCCAGAGTATTTCATATGGACGCAAATTGTGTGTTAATTCGTCAATGTGAGGGAGCGAGGGATGCAGTAAAGGAGGAATAATGCATCGGAAAAGAGATACTCGGAACCCCAAACAAAATCCTATCCTTTCCGTAGAAACGTATCTCGATTTAGAAGGATAATGCAGGGAATCCAGTGTATTTCATATGGACGCAAATTGTGCGTTAATTGGTCAATGTGAGGGAGCGAGGAATGCAGTAATGGAGGAATAATGCATCGGAAAAGAGATACTCTTAACCCCAAAGAAAATCCTATCTTATCCGTAGAAACGTGTCTCGATTTAGAAGGACAATGCCGGGAATCCAGAGTATTTCATATGGACGCAAATTGTGTGTTAATTCGTCAATGTGGGGGAGCGAGGGATGCAGTAAAGGAGGAATAATGCATCGGAAAAGAGATACTCGGAACCTCAAAGAAAATCCTATCGTTTCCGTAGAAACGTATCTCGATTTAGAAGGACAATGCAGGGAATCCAGAGTATTTCATATGGACGCAAATTGTGTGTTAATTCGTCAATGTGAGGGAGCGAGGGATGCAGTAAAGGAGGAATAATGCATCGGAAAAGAGATACTCGGAACCCCAAAGAAAATCCTATCGTTTCCGTAGAAACGAATCCCGATTTAGAAGGACAATGCAGGGAATCCTGAGAATTTCATATTGACGAAAATTGTGTGTTAATTTGTCAATGTGAGGGAGCGAGGTATGCAGTAAAGGAGGAATAATGCATCGGAAAAGAGATACTCGGAACCCCAAAGAAAATCCTATCGTTTCCGTAGAAACGTATCTCGATTTACAAGGACAATGCAGGGAATCCAGAGCATTTCATATGGACGCAAATTGTGTGTTAATTCGTCAATGTGGGGGAGCGAGGGATGCAGTAAAGTAGGAATAATGCATCGGAAAAGAGATACTCGGAACCCCAAAGAAAATCCTATCGTTTCCATAGAAACGTATCTCGATTTAGAAGGACAATGCAGGGAATCCAGAGTATTTCATATGGACGCAAATTGTGTGTTAATTCGTCAATGTGAGGGAGCGAGGGATGCAGTAAAGGAGGAATAATGCATCGGAAAAGAGATACTCGGAACCCCAAAGAAAATCCTATCGTTTCCGTAGAAACGAATCCCCATTTAGAAAGACAATGCAGGGAATCCAGAGAATTTCATATTGACGAAAATTGTGTGTTAATTTGTCAGTGTGAGGGAGCGACGTATGCAGTAAAGGAGGAATAATGCATCGGAAAAGAGATACTCGGAACCCCAAATTAAATCCTATCGTTTCCGTAGAAACGTATCTCGATTTACAAGGACAATGCTGGGAATCCAGAGTATTTCATATGGACGCAAATTGTGTGTTAATTCGTCAATGTGAGGGAGCGAGGGATGCAGTAAAGGAGGAATAATGCATCGGAAAAGAGATACTCGGAACCCCAAAGAAAATCCTATCGTCTCCGTAGAAACGTATCTCGATTTAGAAGGACAATGCAGGGAATCCAGAGTATTTCATATGGACGCAAATTGTGTGTGAATTCGTCAATGTGAGGGAGCGAGGGATGCAGTAAAGGAGGAATAATGCATCGGAAAAGAGATACTCCGAACCCCAAAGAAAATCCTATCGTTTCCGTAGAAACGAATCCCGATTTAGAAGGACAATGCAGGGAATCAAGAGTATTTCATATTGACGAAAATTGTGTGTTAATTTGTCAATGTGAGGGAGCGAGGTATGCAGTAAAGGAGGAATAATGCATCGGAAAAGAGATATTCGGAACCCCAAAGAAAATCCTATCGTTTCCGTAGAAACGTATCTCGATTTACAAGGACAATGCAGGGAATCCAGAGTATTTCATATGGACGCAAATTGTGTGTCAATTTGTCAATGTGAGGAGCGAGGGATGCAGTAAAGGAGGAATAATGCATCGGAAAAGAGATACTCGGAACCCCAAAGAAAATCCTACCGTTTCCGTGGAAACGAATCCCGATTTAGAAGGACAATGCAGGGAATCCAGAGAATTTCATATGGACGCAAATTGCGTGTTAATTTGTCAATGTGAGGGAGCGAGGTATGCAGTAAAGGAGGAATAATGCATCGGAAAAGAGATACTCGGAACCCCAAAGAAAATCCTATCGTTTCCGTAGAAACGTATCTCGATTTACAAGGACAATGCAGGGAATCCAGAGTATTTCATATGGACACAAATTGTGTGTTAATTCGTCAATGTGAGGGAGCGAGGGATGCAGTAAAGGAGGAATAATGCATCGGAAAAGAGATAATCGGAACCCCAAAGAAAATCCTATCGTTTCCGTAGAAACGTATCTCGATTTAGGAGGACAATGCAGGGAATCCAGAGTATTTCATATGGACGCAAATTGTGTGTTAATTCTTCAATGTGAGGGAGCGAGGGATGCAGTAAAGGAGGAATAATGCATCGGAAAAGAGATACTCGGAACCCCAAAGAAAATCCTATCGTTTCCATAGAAACGTATCTCGATTTAGAAGGACAATGCAGGGAATCCAGAGTATTTCATATGGACGCAAATTGTGTGTTAATTGGTCAATGTGAGGGAGCGAGTAATGCAGTAAAGGAGGAATAATATATCGGAAAAGAGATACTTGGAACCCCAAAGAAAATCCTATCGTTTCCGTAGAAACGTATCTTGATTTAGGAGGACAATGCAGGGAATCCAGAGTATTTCATATAGACGCAAATTGTGTGTTAATTCTTCAATGTGAGGGAGCGAGGGATGCAGTAAAGGAGGAATAATGCATCGGAAAAGAGATACTCGGAACCCCAAAGAAAATCCTATCGTTTCCGTAGAAACGTATTTCGATTTAGAAGAACAATGCAGGGAATCCAGAGTATTTCATATGGACACAAATTGTGTGTTAATTCGTCAATGTGAGGGACCGAGGAATGCAGTAAAGGAGGAATAATGCATCGGACAAGACATACTCTTAACCCCAAAGAAAATCCTATCGTTTCCGTAGAAACGTATCTCGATTTAGAAGGACAATGCAGGGAATCCAGAGTATTTCATATGGACGCAAATTGTGTGTTAATTCGTCAATGTGAGGGAGCGAGGGATGCAGTAAAGGAGGAATAATGTATCGGAAAAGAGATACTTGGAACCCCAAAGAAAATCCTATCGTTTCCGTAGAAACGTATCTCGATTTACAAGGACAATGCAGGGAATCCAGAGTATTTCATATGGACGCAAATTGTGTGTTAATTCGTCAATGTGAGGGAGCGAGGGATGCAGTAAAGGAGGAATAATGCATCGGAAAAGAGATACTCGGAACCCCAAAGAAAATACTATCGTTTCCGTAGAAACGTATCTCGATTTAGGAGGATAATGCAGGGAATCCAGAGTATTTCATATGGACGCAAATTGTGTGTTAATTCTTCAATGTGAGGGAGCGAGGGATGCAGTAAAGGAGGAATAATGCATCGGAAAAGAGATACTCGGAACCTCAAAGAAAATCCTATCGTTTCCGTAGAAACGTATCTCGATTTAGAAGGACAATGCAGGGAATCCAGAGTATTTCATATGGACGCAAATTGTGTGTTAATTGGTCAATGTGAGGGAGCGAGTGATGCAGTAAAGGAGGAATAATGTATCGGAAAAGAGATACTTGGAACCCCAAAGAAAATCCTATCGTTTCCGTAGAAACGTATCTCGATTTAGAAGGACAATGCAGGGAATCCAGAGTATTTCATATGGACGCAAATTGTGTGTTTATTCGTCAATGTGAGGGAGCGAGGGATGCAGTAAAGGAGCAATAATGCATCGGAAAAGAGATACTCGGAACCCCAATGAAAATCCTATTGTTTCCGTAAAAACGTATCTCGATTTAGAAGGATAATGCAGGGAATCCAGAGTATTTCATATGGACGCAAATTGTGTGTTAATTCGTCAATGTGAGGGAGCGAGGAATGCAGTAAAGGAGGAATAATGCATCGGAAAAGAGATACTCTTAACCCCAAAGAAAATCCTATCTTATCCGTAGAAACGTATCTCGATTTAGAAGGACAATGCCGGGAATCCAGAGTATTTCATATGGACGCAAATGGTGTTTTAATTCGTCAATGTGAGGGAGCGAGGAATGTATTAAAGGAGGAATAATGCATCGGAAAAGAGATACTCTTAACCCCAAAGAAAATCCTATCTTATCCGTAGAAACGTATCTCGATTTAGAAGGACAATGCAGAGAATCCAGAGTATTTCATATGGACGCAAATAGCGTGTTAATTCGTCAATGTGGGGGAGCGAGGGATGCAGTAAAGGAGGAATAATGCATCGGAAAAGAGATACTCGGAACCCCAAAGAAAATCCTGTCGTTTCCGTAGAAACGTATCTCGATTTAGAAGGACAATGAAGGGAATCCAGAGTATTTCATATGGACGCAGATTGTGTATTAATTAATCAAAGTGAGGGAGCGAAGGATGCAGTAAAGGAGGAATATTGCATCGGAAGAGAGATACTCGGAACCCCAAAGAAAATCCTATCGTTTCCGTAGAAACGAATCCAGATTTAGAAGGACAATGCAGGGAATCCAGAGAATTTCATATGGACGCAAATTGTGTGTTAATTTGTCAATGTGAGGGAGCGAGGTATGCAGTAAAGGAGGAATAATGCATCGGAAAAGAGATACTCGGAACCCCAAAGAAAATCCTATCGTTTCCGTAGAAACGTATCTCGATTTACAAGGACAATGCAGGGAATCCAGAGTATTTCATATGGACGCAAATTGTGTGTTAATTCGTCAATGTGAGGGAGCGAGGGATGCAGTAAAGGAGGAATAATGCATCGGAAAAGAGATACTCGGAACCCCAAAGAAAATCCTATCGTTTCCGTAGAAACGAATCCCGATTTAGAAGGACAATGCAGGGAATCCAGAGAATTTCATATGGACGCAAATTGTGTGTTAATTTGTCAATGTGAGGGAGCGAGGTATGCAGTAAAGGAGGAATAATGCATCGGAAAAGAGATACTCGGAACCCCAAAGAAAATCCTATCATTTCCGTAGAAACGTATCTCGATTTACAAGGACAATGAAGGAATCCAGAGTATTTCATATGGACGCAAATTGTGTGTTAATTCGTCAATGTGAGGGAGCGAGGGATGCAGTAAAGGAGGAATAATGCATCGGAAAAGAGATACTCGGAACCCCAAAGAAAATCCTATCGTTTCCGTACAAACGTATCTCGATTTAGAATGATAATGCAGGGAATACAGAGTATTTCATATGGACGCAAATTGTGTGTTAATTCGTCAATGTGAGGGAGCGAGGAATGCAGTAAAGGAGGAATAACGCATCGGAAAAGAGATACTCTTAACCGCAAAGAAAATCCTATCTTATCCGTAGAAACGTATCTCGATTTAGAAGGACAATGCAGGGAATCCAGAGTATTTCATATGGACGCAAATTGTGTGTTAATTCGTCAATGTGGGGGAGCGAGGGATGCAGTAAAGGAGGAATAATGCATCGGAAAAGAGATACTCGGAACCCCAAAGAAAATCCTATCGTTTCCGTAGAAACGTATCTCGATTTAGAAGGACAATGCAGGGAATCCAGAGTATTTCATATGGACGCAAATTGTGTGTTAATTCGTCAATGTGAGGGAGCGAGGGATGCAGTAAAGGAGGAATAATGCATCGGAAAAGAGATACTCGGAACCCCAAAGAAAATCCTACCGTTTCCGTGGAAACGAATCCCGATTTAGAAGGACAATGCAGATAATCCAGATGATTTCATATGGACGCAAATTGTGTGTTAATTCTTCAATGTGAGGGAGCGAGGCATGCAGTAAAGGAGTAATAATGCATCGGAAAAGAGATACTCGGAACCCCAAAGAAAATCCTATCGTTTCCGTAGAAACGTATCTCGATTTAGAAGGACAATGCAGGGAATCCAGAGTATTTCATATGGACGCAAATTGTGTGTTAATTGGTCAATGTGAGGGAGCGAGTGATGCAGTAAAGGAGGAATAATGTATCGGAAAAGAGATACTTGGAACCCCAAAGAAAATCCTATCGTTTCCGTAGAAACGTATCTCGATTTAGAAGGACAATGCAGGGAATCCAGAGTATTTCATATGGACGCAAATTGTGTGTTAATTCGTCAATGTGAGGGAGCGAGGGATGCAGTAAAGGAGGAATAATGCATCGGAAAAGAGATACTCGGAACCCCAAACAAAATCCTATCCTTTCCGTAGAAACGTATCTCGATTTAGAAGGATAATGCAGGGAATCCAGTGTATTTCATATGGACGCAAATTGTGCGTTAATTGGTCAATGTGAGGGAGCGAGGAATGCAGTAATGGAGGAATAATGCATCGGAAAAGAGATACTCTTAACCCCAAAGAAAATCCTATCTTATCCGTAGAAACGTGTCTCGATTTAGAAGGACAATGCCGGGAATCCAGAGTATTTCATATGGACGCAAATTGTGTGTTAATTCGTCAATGTGGGGGAGCGAGGGATGCAGTAAAGGAGGAATAATGCATCGGAAAAGAGATACTCGGAACCTCAAAGAAAATCCTATCGTTTCCGTAGAAACGTATCTCGATTTAGAAGGACAATGCAGGGAATCCAGAGTATTTCATATGGACGCAAATTGTGTGTTAATTCGTCAATGTGAGGGAGCGAGGGATGCAGTAAAGGAGGAATAATGCATCGGAAAAGAGATACTCGGAACCCCAAAGAAAATCCTATCGTTTCCGTAGAAACGAATCCCAATTTAGAAGGACAATGCAGGGAATCCTGAGAATTTCATATTGACGAAAATTGTGTGTTAATTTGTCAATGTGAGGGAGCGAGGTATGCAGTAAAGGAGGAATAATGCATCGGAAAAGAGATACTCGGAACCCCAAAGAAAATCCTATCGTTTCCGTAGAAACGTATCTCGATTTACAAGGACAATGCAGGGAATCCAGAGCATTTCATATGGACGCAAATTGTGTGTTAATTCGTCAATGTGGGGGAGCGAGGGATGCAGTAAAGTAGGAATAATGCATCGGAAAAGAGATACTCGGAACCCCAAAGAAAATCCTATCGTTTCCATAGAAACGTATCTCGATTTAGAAGGACAATGCAGGGAATCCAGAGTATTTCATATGGACGCAAATTGTGTGTTAATTCGTCAATGTGAGGGAGCGAGGGATGCAGTAAAGGAGGAATAATGCATCGGAAAAGAGATACTCGGAACCCCAAAGAAAATCCTATCGTTTCCGTAGAAACGAATCCCCATTTAGAAAGACAATGCAGGGAATCCAGAGAATTTCATATTGACGAAAATTGTGTGTTAATTTGTCAGTGTGAGGGAGCGACGTATGCAGTAAAGGAGGAATAATGCATCGGAAAAGAGATACTCGGAACCCCAAATTAAATCCTATCGTTTCCGTAGAAACGTATCTCGATTTACAAGGACAATGCTGGGAATCCAGAGTATTTCATATGGACGCAAATTGTGTGTTAATTCGTCAATGTGAGGGAGCGAGGGATGCAGTAAAGGAGGAATAATGCATCGGAAAAGAGATACTCGGAACCCCAAAGAAAATCCTATCGTCTCCGTAGAAACGTATCTCGATTTAGAAGGACAATGCAGGGAATCCAGAGTATTTCATATGGACGCAAATTGTGTGTGAATTCGTCAATGTGAGGGAGCGAGGGATGCAGTAAAGGAGGAATAATGCATCGGAAAAGAGATACTCCGAACCCCAAAGAAAATCCTATCGTTTCCGTAGAAACGAATCCCGATTTAGAAGGACAATGCAGGGAATCAAGAGTATTTCATATTGACGAAAATTGTGTGTTAATTTGTCAATGTGAGGGAGCGAGGTATGCAGTAAAGGAGGAATAATGCATCGGAAAAGAGATATTCGGAACCCCAAAGAAAATCCTATCGTTTCCGTAGAAACGTATCTCGATTTACAAGGACAATGCAGGGAATCCAGAGTATTTCATATGGACGCAAATTGTGTGTCAATTTGTCAATGTGAGGAGCGAGGGATGCAGTAAAGGAGGAATAATGCATCGGAAAAGAGATACTCGGAACCCCAAAGAAAATCCTACCGTTTCCGTGGAAACGAATCCCGATTTAGAAGGACAATGCAGGGAATCCAGAGAATTTCATATGGACGCAAATTGCGTGTTAATTTGTCAATGTGAGGGAGCGAGGTATGCAGTAAAGGAGGAATAATGCATCGGAAAAGAGATACTCGGAACCCCAAAGAAAATCCAATCGTTTCCGTAGAAACGTATCTCGATTTACAAGGACAATGCAGGGAATCCAGAGTATTTCATATGGACACAAATTGTGTGTTAATTCGTCAATGTGAGGGAGCGAGGGATGCAGTAAAGGAGGAATAATGCATCGGAAAAGAGATAATCGGAACCCCAAAGAAAATCCTATCGTTTCCGTAGAAACGTATCTCGATTTAGGAGGACAATGCAGGGAATCCAGAGTATTTCATATGGACGCAAATTGTGTGTTAATTCTTCAATGTGAGGGAGCGAGGGATGCAGTAAAGGAGGAATAATGCATCGGAAAAGAGATACTCGGAACCCCAAAGAAAATCCTATCGTTTCCATAGAAACGTATCTCGATTTAGAAGGACAATGCAGGGAATCCAGAGTATTTCATATGGACGCAAATTGTGTGTTAATTGGTCAATGTGAGGGAGCGAGTAATGCAGTAAAGGAGGAATAATATATCGGAAAAGAGATACTTGGAACCCCAAAGAAAATCCTATCGTTTCCGTAGAAACGTATCTTGATTTAGGAGGACAATGCAGGGAATCCAGAGTATTTCATATAGACGCAAATTGTGTGTTAATTCTTCAATGTGAGGGAGCGAGGGATGCAGTAAAGGAGGAATAATGCATCGGAAAAGAGATACTCGGAACCCCAAAGAAAATCCTATCGTTTCCGTAGAAACGTATTTCGATTTAGAAGAACAATGCAGGGAATCCAGAGTATTTCATATGGACACAAATTGTGTGTTAATTCGTCAATGTGAGGGACCGAGGAATGCAGTAAAGGAGGAATAATGCATCGGACAAGACATACTCTTAACCCCAAAGAAAATCCTATCGTTTCCGTAGAAACGTATCTCGATTTAGAAGGACAATGCAGGGAATCCAGAGTATTTCATATGGACGCAAATTGTGTGTTAATTCGTCAATGTGAGGGAGCGAGGGATGCAGTAAAGGAGGAATAATGTATCGGAAAAGAGATACTTGGAACCCCAAAGAAAATCCTATCGTTTCCGTAGAAACGTATCTCGATTTACAAGGACAATGCAGGGAATCCAGAGTATTTCATATGGACGCAAATTGTGTGTTAATTCGTCAATGTGAGGGAGCGAGGGATGCAGTAAAGGAGGAATAATGCATCGGAAAAGAGATACTCGGAACCCCAAAGAAAATACTATCGTTTCCGTAGAAACGTATCTCGATTTAGGAGGATAATGCAGGGAATCCAGAGTATTTCATATGGACGCAAATTGTGTGTTAATTCTTCAATGTGAGGGAGCGAGGGATGCAGTAAAGGAGGAATAATGCATCGGAAAAGAGATACTCGGAACCTCAAAGAAAATCCTATCGTTTCCGTAGAAACGTATCTCGATTTAGAAGGACAATGCAGGGAATCCAGAGTATTTCATATGGACGCAAATTGTGTGTTAATTGGTCAATGTGAGGGAGCGAGTGATGCAGTAAAGGAGGAATAATGTATCGGAAAAGAGATACTTGGAACCCCAAAGAAAATCCTATCGTTTCCGTAGAAACGTATCTCGATTTAGAAGGACAATGCAGGGAATCCAGAGTATTTCATATGGACGCAAATTGTGTGTTTATTCGTCAATGTGAGGGAGCGAGGGATGCAGTAAAGGAGCAATAATGCATCGGAAAAGAGATACTCGGAACCCCAATGAAAATCCTATTGTTTCCGTAAAAACGTATCTCGATTTAGAAGGATAATGCAGGGAATCCAGAGTATTTCATATGGACGCAAATTGTGTGTTAATTCTTCAATGTGAGGGAGCGAGGGATGCAGTAAAGGAGGAATAATGCATCGGAAAAGAGATACTCGGAACCTCAAAGAAAATCCTATCGTTTCCGTAGAAACGTATCTCGATTTAGAAGGACAATGCAGGGAATCCAGAGTATTTCATATGGACGCAAATTGTGTGTTAATTGGTCAATGTGAGGGAGCGAGTGATGCAGTAAAGGAGGAATAATGTATCGGAAAAGAGATACTTGGAACCCCAAAGAAAATCCTATCGTTTCCGTAGAAACGTATCTCGATTTAGAAGGACAATGCAGGGAATCCGGAGTATTTCATATGGACGCAAATTGTGTGTTTATTCGTCAATGTGAGGGAGCGAGGGATGCAGTAAAGGAGCAATAATGCATCGGAAAAGAGATACTCGGAACCCCAATGAAAATCCTATTGTTTCCGTAAAAACGTATCTCGATTTAGAAGGATAATGCAGGGAATCCAGAGTATTTCATATGGACGCAAATTGTGTGTTAATTCGTCAATGTGAGGGAGCGAGGAATGCAGTAAAGGAGGAATAATGCATCGGAAAAGAGATACTCTTAACCCCAAAGAAAATCCTATCTTATCCGTAGAAACGTATCTCGATTTAGAAGGACAATGCCGGGAATCCAGAGTATTTCATATGGACGCAAATTGTGTGTTAATTCGTCAATGTGGGGGAGCGAGGGATGCAGTAACGGAGGAATAATGCATCGGAAAAGAGATACTCGGAACCCCAAAGAAAATCCTATCGTTTCCGTAGAAACGTATCTCGATTTAGAAGGACAATGCAGGGAATCCAGAGTATTTCATATGGACGCAAATTGTGTGTTAATTCGTCAATGTGAGGGAGCGAGGGATGCAGTAAAGGAGGAATAATGCATCGGAAAAGAGATACTCGGAACCCCAAAGAAAATCCTACCGTTTCCGTGGAATCGAATCCCGATTTAGAAGGACAATGCAGATAATCCAGATGATTTCATATGGACGCAAATTGTGTGTTAATTCTTCAATGTGAGGGAGCGAGGCATGCAGTAAAGGAGGAATAATGCATCGGAAAAGAGATACTCGGAACCCCAAAGAAAATCCTATCGTTTCCGTAGAAACGTATCTCGATTTAGAAGGACAATGCAGGGAATCCTGAGTATTTCATATGGACGCAAATTGTGTGTTAATTGGTCAATGTGAGGGAGCGAGTGATGCAGTAAAGGAGGAATAATGTATCGGAAAAGAGATACTTGGAACCCCAAAGAAAATCCTATCGTTTCCGTAGAAACGTATCTCGATTTAGAAGGACAATGCAGGGAATCCAGAGTTTTTCATATGGACGCGAATTGTGTGTTAATTCGTCAATGTGAGGGAGCGAGTGATGCAGTAAAGGAGGAATAATGCATCGGAAAAGAGATACTCGGAACCCCAAAGAAAATCCTATCCTTTCCGTAGAAACGTATCTCGATTTAGAAGGATAATGCAGGGAATCCAGAGTATTTCATATGGACGCAAATTGTGTGTTAATTCGTCAATGTGAGGGAGCGAGGAATGCAGTAAAGGAGGAATAATGCATCGGAAAAGAGATACTCGGAACCCCAAAGAAAATCCTATCGTTTCCGTAGAAACGTATCTCGATTTAGAAGGACAATGCAGGGAATCCAGAGTATTTCATATGGACGCAAATTGTGTGTTAATTCGTCAATGTGACGGAGCGAGGGATGCAGTAAAGGAGGAATAATGCATCGGAAAAGAGATACTCGGAACCCCAAAGAAAATACTATCGTTTCCGTAGAAACGAATCCCGATTTAGAAGGACAATGCAGGGAATCCAGAGAATTTCATATTGACGAAAATTGTGTGTTAATTTGTCAATGTGAGATAGCGAGGTATGCAGTAAAGGAGGAATAATGCATCGGAAAAGAGATACTCGGAACCCCAAAGAAAATCCTATCGTTTCCGTAGAAACGTATCTCGATTTACAAGGACAATGCAGGGAATCCAGAGTATTTCATATGGACGCCAATTGTGTGTTAATTCGTCAATGTGGGGGAGCGAGGGATGCAGTAAAGGATGAACATTGCATCGGAAAAGAGATACCCGGAACCCCAAAGAAAATCCTATCGTTTCCGTAGAAACGTATTTCGATTTAGAAGAACAATGCAGGGAATCCAGAGTATTTCATATGGACACAAATTGTGTGTTAATTCGTCAATGTGAGGGACCGAGGAATGCAGTAAAGGAGGAATAATGCATCGGACAAGACATACTCTTAACCCCAAAGAAAATCCTATCGTTTCCGTAGAAACGTATCTCGATTTAGAGGGAAAATGCAGGGAATCCAGAGTATTTCATATGGACGCAAATTGTGTGTTAATTCGTCAATGTGAGGGAGCGAGGGATGCAGTAAAGGAGGAATAATGTATCGGAAAAGAGATACTTGGAATCCCAAAGAAAATCCTATCGTTTCCGTAGAAACGTATCTCGATTTACAAGGACAATGCAGGGAATCCAGAGTATTTCATATGGACGCAAATTGTGTGTTAATTCGTCAATGTGAGGGAGCGAGGGATGCAGTAAAGGAGGAATAATGCATCGGAAAAGAGATACTCGGAACCCCAAAGAAAATCCTATCGTTTCCGTAGAAACGTATCTCGATTTAGGAGGACAATGCAGGGAATCCAGAGTATTTCATATGGACGCAAATTGTGTGTTAATTCTTCAATGTGAGGGAGCGAGGGATGCAGTAAAGGAGGAATAATGCATCGGAAAAGAGATACTCGGAACCTCAAAGAAAATCCTATCGTTTCCGTAGAAACGTATCTCGATTTAGAAGGACAATGCAGGGAATCCAGAGTATTTCATATGGACGCAAATTGTGTGTTAATTGGTCAATGTGAGGGAGCGAGTGATGCAGTAAAGGAGGAATAATGTATCGGAAAAGAGATACTTGGAACCCCAAAGAAAATCCTATCGTTTCGGTAGAAACGTATCTCGATTTAGAAGGACAATGCAGGGAATCCAGAGTATTTCATATGGACGCAAATTGTGTGTTTATTCGTCAATGTGAGGGAGCGAGGGATGCAGTAAAGGAGCAATAATGCATCGGAAAAGAGATACTCGGAACCCCAATGAAAATCCTATCGTTTCCGTAGAAACGTATCTCGATTTAGAAGGATAATGCAGGGAATCCAGAGTATTTCATATGGACGCAAATTGTGTGTTAATTCGTCAATGTGAGGGAGCGAGGAATGCAGTAAAGGAGGAATAATGCATCGGAAAAGAGATACTCTTAACCCCAAAGAAAATCCTATCTTATCCGTAGAAACGTATCTCGATTTAGAAGGACAATGCCGGGAATCCAGAGTATTTCATATGGACGCAAATTGTGTGTTAATTCGTCAATGTGGGGGAGCGAGGGATGCAGTAACGGAGGAATAATGCATCGGAAAAGAGATACTCGGAACCCCAAAGAAAATCCTATCGTTTCCGTAGAAACGTATCTCGATTTAGAAGGACAATGCAGGGAATCCAGAGTATTTCATATGGACGCAAATTGTGTGTTAATTCGTCAATGTGAGGGAGCGAGGGATGCAGTAAAGGAGGAATAATGCATCGGAAAAGAGATACTCGGAACCCCAAAGAAAATCCTACCGTTTCCGTGGAATCGAATCCCGATTTAGAAGGACAATGCAGAAAATCCAGATGATTTCATATGGACGCAAATTGTGTGTTAATTCTTCAATGTGAGGGAGCGAGGCATGCAGTAAAGGAGGAATAATGCATCGGAAAAGAGATACTCGGAACCCCAAAGAAAATCCTATCGTTTCCGTAGAAACGTATCTCGATTTAGAAGGACAATGCAGGGAATCCAGAGTATTTCATATGGACGCAAATTGTGTGTTAATTGGTCAATGTGAGGGAGCGAGTGATGCAGTAAAGGAGGAATAATGTATCGCAAAAGAGATACTTGGAACCCCAAAGAAAATCCTATCGTTTCCGTAGAAACGTATCTCGATTTAGAAGGACAATGCAGGGAATCCAGAGTTTTTCATATGGACGCAAATTGTGTGTTAATTCGTCAATGTGAGGGAGCGAGTGATGCAGTAAAGGAGGAATAATGCATCGGAAAAGAGATACTCGGAACCCCAAAGAAAATCCTATCCTTTCCGTAGAAACGTATCTCGATTTAGAAGGATAATGCAGGGAATCCAGAGTATTTCATATGGACGCAAATTGTGTGTTAATTCGTCAATGTGAGGGAGCGAGGAATGCAGTAAAGGAGGAATAATGCATCGGAAAAGAGATACTCTTAACCCCAAAGAAAATCCTATCTTATCCGTAGAAACGTATCTCGATTTAGAAGGACAATGCCGGGAATCCAGAGTATTTCATATGGACGCAAATTGTGTGTTAATTCGTCAATGTGGGGAGCGAGGGATGCAGTAAAGGAGGAATAATGCATCGGAAAAGAGATACTCGGAACCCCAAAGAAAATCCTATCGTTTCCGTAGAAACGTATCTCGATTTAGAAGGACAATGCAGGGAATCCAGAGTATTTCATATGGACGCAAATTGTGTGTTAATTCGTCAATGTGAGGGAGCGAGGTATGCAGTAAAGGAGGAATAATGCATCGGAAAAGAGATACTCGGAACCCCAAAGAAAATACTATCGTTTCCGTAGAAACGAATCCCGATTTAGAAGGACAATGCAGGGAATCCAGAGAATTTCATATTGACGAAAATTGTGTGTTAATTTGTCAATGTGAGATAGCGAGGTATGCAGTAAAGGAGGAATATTGCATCGGAAAAGAGATACTCGGAACCCCAAAGAAAATCCTATCGTTTCCGTAGAAACGTATCTCGATTTACAAGGACAATGCAGGGAATCCAGAGTATTTCATATGGACGCCAATTGTGTGTTAATTCGTCAATGTGGGGGAGCGAGGGATGCAGTAAAGGATGAATAATGCATCGGAAAAGAGATACCCGGAACCCCAAAGTAAATCCTATCGTTTCCGTAGAAACGTATCTCGATTTAGAAGGACAATGCAGGGAATCCAGAGTATTTCATATGGACGCAAATTGTGTGTTAATTCGTCAATGTGAGGGAGCGAGGGATGCAGTAAAGGAGGAATAATGCATCGGAAAAGAGATACTCGGAACCCCAAAGAAAATCCTATCGTTTCCGTAGAAACGAATCCCGATTTAGAAGGACAATGCAGGGAATCCAGAGAATTTCATATTGACGAAAATTGTGTGTTAATTTGTCAATGTGAGGGAGCGAGGTATGCAGTAAAGGAGGAATAATGAATCGGAAAAGAGATACTCGGAACCCGAAAGAAAATCCTATCGTTTCTGTAGAAACGTATCTCGATTTACAAGGACAATGCAGGGAATCCAGAGTATTTCATATGGACGCAAATTGTGTGTTAATTCGTCAATGTGAGGGAGCGAGGGATGCAGGAAAAGGAGGAAAAATGCATCGGAAAAGAGATACTCGGAACCCCAAAGACAATCCTACCGTTTCCGTGGAAACGAATCCCGATTTAGAAGGACAATGCAGATAATCCAGAGAATTTCATATGGACGCAAATTGTGTGTTAATTTGTCAATGTGAGGCAGCGAGGTATGCAGTAAAGGAGGAATAATGCATCGGAAAAGAGATACTCGGAACCCCAAAGAAAATCCTATCGTTTCCGTGGAAACGAATCCCGATTTAGAAGGACAATGCAGGGAATCCAGAGAATTTCATATGGACGCAAATTGTGTGTTAATTTGTCAATGTGAGGGAGCGAGGTATGCAGTAAAGGAGGAATAATGCATCGGAAAAGAGATACTCGGAAACCCAAAGAAAATCCTATCGTTTCCGTAGAAACGTATCTCGATTTACAAGGACAATGCAGGGAATCCAGAGTATTTCATATGGACGCAAATTGTGTGTTAATTCGTCAATGTGAGGGAGCGAGGGATGCAGTAAAGGAGGAATAATGCATCGGAAAAGAGATAATCGGAACCCCAAAGAAAATCCTATCGTTTCCGTAGAAACGTATCTCGATTTAGGAGGACAATGCAGGGAATCCAGAGTGTTTCATATGGACGCAAATTGTGTGTTAATTCTTCAATGTGAGGAAGCGAGGGATGCAGTAAAGGAGGAATAATGCATCGGAAAAGAGATACTCGGAACCCCAAAGAAAATCCTATCGTTTCCGTAGAAACGTATCTCGATTTAGAAGGACAATGCAGGGAATCCAGAGTATTTCATATGGACGCAAATTGTGTGTTAATTGGTCAATGTGAGGGAGCGAGTGATGCAGTAAAGGAGGAATAATGTATCGGAAAAGAGATACTTGGAACCCCAAAGAAAATTCTATCGTTTCCGTAGAAACGTATCTCGATTTACAAGGACAATGCAGGGAATACATAGTATTTCATATAGACGCAAATTCTGTGTTAATTCTTCAATGTGAGGGAGCGAGGGATGCAGTAAAGGAGGAATAATGCATCGGAAAAGAGATACTCGGAACCCCAAAGAAAATCCTATCGTTTCCGTAGAAACGTATTTCGATTTAGAAGAACAATGCAGGGAATCCAGAGTATTTCATATGGACACAAATTGTGTGTTAATTCGTCAATGTGAGGGAGCGAGGAATGCAGTAAAGGAGGAATAATGCATCGGACAAGACATACTCTTAACCCCAAAGAAAATCCTATCGTTTCCGTAGAAACGTATCTCGATTTAGAAGGAAAATGCAGGGAATCCAGAGTATTTCATATGGACGCAAATTGTGTGTTAATTCGTCAATGTGAGGGAGCGAGGGATGCAGTAAAGGAGGAATAATGTATCGGAAAAGAGATACTTGGAACCCCAAAGAAATCCTATCGTTTCCGTAGAAACGTATCTCGATTTAGAAGAACAATGCAGGGAATCCAGAGTATTTCATATGGACGCAAATTGTGTGTTAATTCGTCAATGTGAGGGAGCGAGGGATGCAGTAAAGGAGGAATAATGCATCGGAAAATAGATACTCGGAACCCCAAAGAAAATCCTGTCGTTTACGTAGAAACGTATCTCGATTTAGAAGGACAATGCAGGGAATCCAGAGTATATCATATGGACGCAAATTGTGTGTTAATTCGTCAATGTGAGGGAGCGAGGGATGCAGTAAAGGAGGAATAATGCATCGGAAAAGAGATACTCAGAACCCCAAGGAAAATCCTACCGTTTCCGTAGAAACGTATCTCGATTTAGGAGGACAATGCAGGGAATCCAGAGTATATCATATGGACGCAAATTGTGTGTTAATTCGTCAATGTGAGGGAGCGAGGGATGCAGTAAAGGAGGAATAATGCATTGGAAAAGAGATACTCGGAACCCCAAAGAAAATCCTATCGTTTCCGTAGAAACGAATCCCGATTTAGAAGGACAGTGCAGGTAATCCAGAGAATTTCATATGGACGCAAATTGTGTGTTAATTTGTCAATGTGAGGGAGCGTTGTATGCAGTAAAGGAGGAATAATGCATCGGAAAAGAGATACTCGGAACCCTAAAGAACATCCTATCGTTTCCGTAGAAACGTATCTCGATTTACAAGGACAATGAAAGGAATCCAGAGTATTTCATATGGTCGCAAATTGTGTGTTAATTCGTCAATGTGAGGGAGCGAGGGATGCAGTAAAGGAGGAATAATGCATCGGAAAATAGATACTCGGAACCCCAAAGAAAATCCTATCGTTTCCGTAGAAACGTATCTCGATTTAGAAGGATAATGCAGGGAATCCAGAGT
Organism: Schistocerca nitens; assembly: GCF_023898315.1. NCBI lineage: Eukaryota > Metazoa > Arthropoda > Insecta > Orthoptera > Acrididae > Schistocerca > Schistocerca nitens. The sequence goes on along the minus strand of NC_064615.1, from coordinate 1,133,822,459 downwards.
ATTTCATATGGACGCAAATGGTGTGTTAATTCGTCAATGTGAGGGAGCGAGGAATGCATTAAAGGAGGAATAATGCATCGGAAAAGAGATACTCTTAACCCCAAAGAAAATCCTATCTTATCCGTAGAAACGTATCTCGATTTAGAAGGACAATGCAGAGAATCCAGAGTATTTCATATGGACGCAAATAGTGTGTTAATTCGTCAATGTGGGGGAGCGAGGGATGCAGTAAAGGAGGAATAATGCATCGGAAAAGAGATACTCGGAACCCCAAAGAAAATCCTGTCGTTTCCGTAGAAACGTATCTCGATTTAGAAGGACAATGAAGGGAATCCAGAGTATTTCATATGGACGCAAATTGTGTATTAATTCATCAAAGTGAGGGAGCGAAGGATGCAGTAAAGGAGGAATAATGCATCGGAAAAGAGATACTGGGAACCCCAAAGAAAATCCTATCGTTTCCGTAGAAACGAATCCCGATTTATAAGGACAATGCAGGGAATCCAGAGAATTTCATATGGACGCAAATTGTGTGTTAATTTGTCAATGTGAGGGAGCGAGGTATGCAGTAAAGGAGGAATAATGCATCGGAAAAGAGATACTCGGAACCCCAAAGAAAATCCTATCGTTTCCGTAGAAACGTATCTCGATTTACAAGGACAATGCAGGGAATCCAGAGTATTTCATATGGACGCAAATTGTGTGTTAATTCGTCAATGTGAGGGAGCTAGGGATGCAGTAAAGGAGGAATAATGCATCGGAAAAGAGATACTCGGAACCCCAAAGAAAATCCTATCGTTTCCGTAGAAACGAATCCCGATTTAGAAGGACAATGCAGGGAATCCAGAGAATTTCATATGGACGCAAATTGTGTGTTAATTTGTCAATGTGAGGGAGCGAGGTATGCAGTAAAGGAGGAATAATGCATCGGAAAAGAGATACTCGGAACCCCAAAGAAAATCCTATCATTTCCGTAGAAACGTATCTCGATTTACAAGGACAATGCAAGGAATCCAGAGTATTTCATATGGACGCAAATTGTGTGTTAATTCGTCAATGTGAGGGAGCGAGGGATGCAGTAAAGGAGGAATAATGCATCGGAAAAGAGATACTCGGAACCCCAAGGAAAATCCTACCGTTTCCGTAGAAACGTATCTCGATTTAGAAGGACAATGCAGGGAATCCAGAGTATTTCATATAGACGCAAATTGTGTGTTAATTCGTCAATGTGAGGGAGCGAGTGATGCAGTAAAGGAGGAATAATGTATCGGAAAAGAGATACTTGGAACCCCAAAGAAAATCCTGTAGTTTCCGTAGAAACGTATCTCGATTTAGAAGGACAATGAAGGGAATCCAGAGTATTTCATATGGACGCAAATTGTGTATTAATTCATCAAAGTGAGGGAGCGAAGGATGCAGTAAAGGAGGAATAATGCATCGGAAAAGAGATACTCGGAACCCCAAAGAAAATCCTATCGTTTCCGTAGAAACGAATCCCGATTTAGAAGGACAATGCAGGGAATCCAGAGAATTTCATATGGACGCAAATTGTGTGTTAATTTGTCAATGTGAGGGAACGAGGTATGCAGTAAAGGAGGAATAATGCATCGGAAAAGAGATACTCGGAACCCCAAAGAAAATCCTATCGTTTCCGTAGAAACGTATCTCGATTTACAAGGACAATGCAGGGAATCCAGAGTATTTCATATGGACGCAAATTGTGTGTTAATTCGTCAATGTGAGGGAGCGAGGGATGCAGTAAAGGAGGAATAATGCATCGGAAAAGAGATACTCGGAACCCCAAAGAAAATCCTATCGTTTCCGTAGAAACGAATCCCGATTTAGAAGGACAATGCAGGGAATCCAGAGAATTTCATATGGACGCAAATTGTGTGTTAATTTGTCAATGTGAGGGAGCGAGGCATGCAGTAAAGGAGGAATAATGCATCGGAAAAGAGATACTCGGAACCCCAAAGAAAATCCTATCATTTCCGTAGAAACGTATCTCGATTTACAAGGACAATGCAAGGAATCCAGAGTATTTCATATGGACGCAAATTGTGTGTTAATTCGTCAATGTGAGGGAGTGAGGGATGCAGTAAAGGAGGAATAATGCATAGGAAAAGAGATACTCGGAACCCGAAGGAAAATCCTACCGTTTCCGTAGAAACGTATCTCGATTTAGGAGGACAATGCAGGGAATCCAGAGTATTTCATATAGACGCAAATTGTGTGTTAATTCGTCAATGTGAGGGAGCGAGTGATGCAGTAAAGGAGGAATAATGTATCGGAAAAGAGATACTTGGAACCCCAAAGAAAATCCTATCGTTTCCGTAGAAACGTATCTCGATTTAGTAGGACAATGCAGGGAATCCAGAGTATTTCATATGGACGCAAATTGGGTGTTAATTCGTCAATGTGAGAGAGCGAGGGATGCAGTAAAGGAGGAATAATGCATCGGAAAAGAGATACTCGGAACCCCAAAGAAAATCCTATCGTTTCCGTAGAAACGTATCTCGATTTAGAATGATAATGCAGGGAATCCAGAGTATTTCATATGGACGCAAATTGTGTGTTAATTCGTCAATGTGAGGGAGCGAGGAATGCAGTAAAGGAGGAATAATGCATCGGAAAAGAGATACTCTTAACCCCAAAGAAAATCCTATCTTATCCGTAGAAACGTATCTCGATTTAGAAGGACAATGCAGGGAATCCAGAGTATTTCATATGGACGCAAATTGTGTGTTAATTCGTCAATGTGGGGGAGCGAGGGATGCAGTAAAGGAGGAATAATGCATCGGAAAAGAGATACTCGGAACCCCAAAGAAAATCCTATCGTTTCCGTAGAAACGTATCTTGATTTAGAAGGACAATGCAGGGAGTCCAGAGTATTTCACATGGACGCAAATTGTGTGTTAATTCGTCAATGTGAGGGAGTGAGGGATGCAGTAAAGGAGGAATAATGCATCGGAAAAGAGATACTCGGAACCCCAAAGAAAATCCTACCATTTCCGTAGAAACGAATCCCGATTTAGAAGGACAATGCAGATAATCCAGATGATTTCATATGGACGCAAATTGTGTGTTAATTCTTCAATGTGAGGGAGCGAGGCATGCAGTAAAGGAGGAATAATGCATCGGAAAAGAGATACTCGGAACCCCAAAGAAAATCCTTTCGTTTCCGTAGAAACGAATCCCGATTTAGAAGGACAATGCAGGGAATCCAGAGAATTTCATATGGACGCAAATTGTGTGTTAATTTGTCAATGTGAGGGAGCGAGGTATGCAGTAAAGGAGGAATAATGCATCGGAAAAGAGATACTCGGAACCCCAAAGAAAATCCTATCATTTCCGTAGAAACGTATCTCGATTTACAAGGACAATGCAAGGAATCCAGAGTATTTCATATGGACGCAAATTGTGTGTTAATTCGTCAATGTGAGGGAGTGAGGGATGCAGTAAAGGAGGAATAATGCATAGGAAAAGAGATACTCGGAACCCGAAGGAAAATCCTACCGTTTCCGTAGAAACGTATCTCGATTTAGAAGGACAATGCAGGGAATCCAGAGTATTTCATATAGACGCAAATTGTGTGTTAATTCGTCAATGTGAGGGAGCGAGTGATGCAGTAAAGGAGGAATAATGTATCGGAAAAGAGATACTTGGAACCCCAAAGAAAATCCTATCGTTTCCGTAGAAACGTATCTCGATTTAGTAGGACAATGCAGGGAATCCAGAGTATTTCATATGGACGCAAATTGGGTGTTAATTCGTCAATGTGAGAGAGCGAGGGATGCAGTAAAGGAGGAATAATGCATCGGAAAAGAGATACTCGGAACCCCAAAGAAAATCCTATCGTTTCCGTAGAAACGTATCTCGATTTAGAATGATAATGCAGGGAATCCAGAGTATTTCATATGGACGCAAATTGTGTGTTAATTCGTCAATGTGAGGGAGCGAGGAATGCAGTAAAGGAGGAATAATGCATCGGAAAAGAGATACTCTTAACCCCAAAGAAAATCCTATCTTATCCGTAGAAACGTATCTCGATTTAGAAGGACAATGCAGGGAATCCAGAGTATTTCATATGGACGCAAATTGTGTGTTAATTCGTCAATGTGGGGGAGCGAGGGATGCAGTAAAGGAGGAATAATGCATCGGAAAAGAGATACTCGGAACCCCAAAGAAAATCCTATCGTTTCCGTAGAAACGTATCTTGATTTAGAAGGACAATGCAGGGAATCCAGAGTATTTCACATGGACGCAAATTGTGTGTTAATTCGTCAATGTGAGGGAGTGAGGGATGCAGTAAAGGAGGAATAATGCATCGGAAAAGAGATACTCGGAACCCCAAAGAAAATCCTACCATTTCCGTAGAAACGAATCCAGATTTAGAAGGACAATGCAGATAATCCAGATGATTTCATATGGACGCAAATTGTGTGTTAATTCTTCAATGTGAGGGAGCGAGGCATGCAGTAAAGGAGGAATAATGCATCGGAAAAGAGATACTCGGAACCCCAAAGAAAATCCTATCGTTTCCGTAGAAACGTATCTCGATTTACAAGGACAATGCAGGGAATCCAGAGTATTTCATATGGACGCAAATTGTGTGTTAATTCGTCAATGTGAGGGAGCGAGGGATGCAGTAAAGGAGGAATAATGCATCGGAAAAGAGATACTCGGAACCCCAAAGAAAATCCTATCGTTTCCGTAGAAACGAATCCCGATTTAGAAAGACAATGCAGGGAATCCAGAGAATTTCATATGGACGCAAATTGTGTTTTAATTTGTCAATGTGAGGGAGCGAGGTATGCAGTAAAGGAGGAATAATGCATCGGAAAAGAGATACTCGGAACCCCAAAGAAAATCCTATCATTTCCGTAGAAACGTATCTCGATTTACAAGGACAATGCAAGGAATCCAGAGTATTTCATATGGACGCAAATTGTGTGTTAATTCGTCAATGTGAGGGAGCGGGGGATGCAGTAAAGGAGGAATAATGCATCGGAAAAGAGATACTCGGAACCCCAAGGAAAATCCTACCGTTTCCGTAGAAACGTATCTCGATTTAGAAGGACAATGCAGGGAATCCAGAGTATTTCATATAGACGCAAATTGTGTGTTAATTCGTCAATGTGAGGGAGCGGGGGATGCAGTAAAGGAGGAATAATGTATCGGAAAAGAGATACTTGGAACCCCAATGAAAATCCTGTCGTTTCCGTAGAAACGTATCTCGATTTTGAAGGACAATGAAGGGAATCTAGAGTATTTCATATGGACGCAAATTGTGTATTAATTCATCAAAGTGAGGGAGCGAAGGATGCAGTAAAGGAGGAATAATGCATCGGAAAAGAGATACTCGGAACCCCAAAGAAAATCCTATCGATTCCGTAGAAACGAATCCCGATTTAGAAGGACAATGCAGGGAATCCAGAGAATTTCATATGGACGAAAATTGTGTGTTAATTTGTCAATGTAAGGGAGCGAGGTATGCAGTAAAGGAGGAATAATGCATCGGAAAAGAGATACTCGGAACCCCAAAGAAAATCCTATCGTTTCCGTAGAAACGTATCTCGATTTACAAGGACAATGCAGGGAATCCAGAGTATTTCATATGGACGCAAATTGTGTGTTAATTCGTCAATGTGAGGGAGCGAGGGATGCATTAAAGGAGGAATAATGCAACGGAAAAGAGATACTCGGAACCCCAAAGAAAATCCTATCGTTTCCGTAGAAACGAATCCCGATTTAGAAGGACAATGCAGGGAATCCAGAGAATTTCATATGGACGCAAATTGTGTGTTAATTTGTCAAAGTGAGGGAGCGAGGTATGCAGTAAAGGAGGAATAATGCATCGGAAAAGAGATACTCGGAACCCCAAAGAAAATCCTATCATTTCCGTAGAAACGTATCTCGATTTACAAGGACAATGCAAGGAATCCAGAGTATTTCATATGGACGCAAATTGTGTGTTAATTCGTCAATGTGAGGGAGCGAGGGATGCAGTAAAGGAGGAATAATGCATCGGAAAAGAGATACTCGGAACCCCAAGGAAAATCCTACCGTTTCCGTAGAAACGTATCTCGATTTAGAAGGACAATGCAGGGAATCCAGAGTATTTCATATAGACGCAAATTGTGTGTTAATTCGTCAATGTGAGGGAGCGAGTGATGCAGTAAAGGAGGAATAATGTATCGGAAAAGAGATACTTGGAACCCCAAAGAAAATCCTATCGTTTCCGAAGAAACGTATCTCGATTTAGTAGGACAATGCAGGGAATCCAGAGTATTTCATATGGACGCAAATTGTGTGTTAATTCGTCAATGTGAGGGAGCGAGGGATGCAGTAAAGGAGGAATAATGCATCGGAAAAGAGATACTCGGAACCCCAAAGAAAATCCTATCGTTTCCGTAGAAACGTATCTCGATTTAGAATGATAATGCAGGGAATCCAGAGTATTTCATATGGACGCAAATTGTGTGTTAATTCGTCAATGTGAGGGAGCGAGGAATGCAGTAAAGGAGGAATAATGCATCGGAAAAGAGATACTCTTAACCCCAAAGAAGATCCTATCTTATCCGTAGAAACGAATCCCGATTTAGAAGGACAATGCAGGGAATCCAGAGAATTTCATATGGACGCAAATTGTGTTTTAATTTGTCAATGTGAGGGAGCGAGGTATGCAGTAAAGGAGGAATAATGCATCGGAAAAGAGATACTCGGAACCCCAAAGAAAATCCTATCATTTCCGTAGAAACGTATCTCGATTTACAAGGACAATGCAAGGAATCCAGAGTATTTCATATGGACGCAAATTGTGTGTTAATTCGTCAATGTGAGGGAGCGGGGGATGCAGTAAAGGAGGAATAATGCATCGGAAAAGAGATACTCGGAACCCCAAGGAAAATCCTACCGTTTCCGTAGAAACGTATCTCGATTTAGAAGGACAATGCAGGGAATCCAGAGTATTTCATATAGACGCAAATTGTGTGTTAATTCGTCAATGTGAGGGAGCGGGGGATGCAGTAAAGGAGGAATAATGTATCGGAAAAGAGATACTTGGAACCCCAATGAAAATCCTGTCGTTTCCGTAGAAACGTATCTCGATTTAGAAGGACAATGAAGGGAATCCAGAGTATTTCATATGGACGCAAATTGTGTATTAATTCATCAAAGTGAGGGAGCGAAGGATGCAGTAAAGGAGGAATAATGCATCGGAAAAGAGATACTCGGAACCCCAAAGAAAATCCTATCGTTTCCGTAGAAACGAATCCCGATTTAGAAGGACAATGCAGGGAATCCAGAGAATTTCATATGGACGAAAATTGTGTGTTAATTTGTCAATGTAAGGGAGCGAGGTATGCAGTAAAGGAGGAATAATGCATCGGAAAAGAGATACTCGGAACCCCAAAGAAAATCCTATCGTTTCCGTAGAAACGTATCTCGATTTACAAGGACAATGCAGGGAATCCAGAGTATTTCATATGGACGCAAATTGTGTGTTAATTCGTCAATGTGAGGGAGCGAGGGATGCAGTAAAGGAGGAAAAATGCATCGGAAAAGAGATACTCGGAACCCCAAAGAAAATCCTATCGTTTCCGTAGAAACGAATCCCGATTTAGAAGGACAATGCAGGGAATCCAGAGAATTTCATATGGACGCAAATTGTGTGTTAATTTGTCAAAGTGAGGGAGCGAGGTATGCAGTAAAGGAGGAATAATGCATCGGAAAAGAGATACTCGGAACCCCAAAGAAAATCCTATCATTTCCGTAGAAACGTATCTCGATTTAGTAGGACAATGCAGGGAATCCAGAGTATTTCATATGGACGCAAATTGGGTGTTAATTCGTCAATGTGAGGGAGCGAGGGATGCAGTAAAGGAGGAATAATGCATCGGAAAAGAGATACTCGGAACCCCAAAGAAAATCCTATCGTTTCCGTAGAAACGTATCTCGATTTAGAATGATAATGCAGGGAATCCAGAGTATTTCATATGGACGCAAATTGTGTGTTAATTCGTCAATGTGAGGGAGCGAGGAATGCAGTAAAGGAGGAATAATGCATCGGAAAAGAGATACTCTTAACCCCAAAGAAAATCCTATCTTATCCGTAGAAACGTATCTCGATTTAGAAGGACAATGCAGGGAATCCAGAGTATTTCATATGGACGCAAATTGTGTGTTAATTCGTCAATGTGGGGGAGCGAGGGATGCAGTAAAGGAGGAATAATGCATCGGAAAAGAGATACTCGGAACCCCAAAGAAAATCCTATCGTTTCCGTAGAAACGTATCTTGATTTAGAAGGACAATGCAGGGAATCCAGAGTATTTCACATGGACGCAAATTGTGTGTTAATTCGTCAATGTGAGGGAGTGAGGGATGCAGTAAAGGAGGAATAATGCATCGGAAAAGAGATACTCGGAACCCCAAAGAAAATCCTACCATTTCCGTAGAAACGAATCCCGATTTAGAAGGACAATGCAGATAATCCAGATGATTTCATATGGACGCAAATTGTGTGTTAATTCTTCAATGTGAGGGAGCGAGGCATGCAGTAAAGGAGGAATAATGCATCGGAAAAGAGATACTCGGAACCCCAAAGAAAATCCTATCGTTTCCGTAGAAACGTATCTCGATTTACAAGGACAATGCAGGGAATCCAGAGTATTTCATATGGACGCAAATTGTGTGTTAATTCGTCAATGTGAGGGAGCGAGGGATGCAGTAAAGGAGGAATAATGCATCGGAAAAGAGATACTCGGAACCCCAAAGAAAATCCTATCGTTTCCGTAGAAACGAATCCCGATTTAGAAGGACAATGCAGGGAATCCAGAGAATTTCATATGGACGCAAATTGTGTTTTAATTTGTCAATGTGAGGGAGCGAGGTATGCAGTAAAGGAGGAATAATGCATCGGAAAAGAGATACTCGGAACCCCAAAGAAAATCCTATCATTTCCGTAGAAACGTGTCTCGATTTACAAGGACAATGCAAGGAATCCAGAGTATTTCATATGGACGCAAATTGTGTGTTAATTCGTCAATGTGAGGGAGCGAGGGATGCAGTAAAGGAGGAAAAATGCATCGGAAAAGAGATACTCGGAACCCCAAAGAAAATCCTATCGTTTCCGTAGAAACGAATCCCGATTTAGAAGGACAATGCAGGGAATCCAGAGAATTTCATATGGACGCAAATTGTGTGTTAATTTGTCAAAGTGAGGGAGCGAGGTATGCAGTAAAGGAGGAATAATGCATCGGAAAAGAGATACTCGGAACCCCAAAGAAAATCCTATCATTTCCGTAGAAACGTATCTCGATTTAGTAGGACAATGCAGGGAATCCAGAGTATTTCATATGGACGCAAATTGGGTGTTAATTCGTCAATGTGAGGGAGCGAGGGATGCAGTAAAGGAGGAATAATGCATCGGAAAAGAGATACTCGGAACCCCAAAGAAAATCCTATCGTTTCCGTAGAAACGTATCTCGATTTAGAATGATAATGCAGGGAATCCAGAGTATTTCATATGGACGCAAATTGTGTGTTAATTCGTCAATGTGAGGGAGCGAGGAATGCAGTAAAGGAGGAATAATGCATCGGAAAAGAGATACTCTTAACCCCAAAGAAAATCCTATCTTATCCGTAGAAACGTATCTCGATTTAGAAGGACAATGCAGGGAATCCAGAGTATTTCATATGGACGCAAATTGTGTGTTAATTCGTCAATGTGGGGGAGCGAGGGATGCAGTAAAGGAGGAATAATGCATCGGAAAAGAGATACTCGGAACCCCAAAGAAAATCCTATCGTTTCCGTAGAAACGTATCTTGATTTAGAAGGACAATGCAGGGAATCCAGAGTATTTCACATGGACGCAAATTGTGTGTTAATTCGTCAATGTGAGGGAGTGAGGGATGCAGTAAAGGAGGAATAATGCATCGGAAAAGAGATACTCGGAACCCCAAAGAAAATCCTACCATTTCCGTAGAAACGAATCCCGATTTAGAAGGACAATGCAGATAATCCAGATGATTTCATATGGACGCAAATTGTGTGTTAATTCTTCAATGTGAGGGAGCGAGGCATGCAGTAAAGGAGGAATAATGCATCGGAAAAGAGATACTCGGAACCCCAAAGAAAATCCTATCGTTTCCGTAGAAACGTATCTCGAATTACAAGGACAATGCAGGGAATCCAGAGTATTTCATATGGACGCAAATTGTGTGTTAATTCGTCAATGTGAGGGAGCGAGGGATGCAGTAAAGGAGGAATAATGCATCGGAAAAGAGATACTCGGAACCCCAAAGAAAATCCTATCGTTTCCGTAGAAACGAATCCCGATTTAGAAGGACAATGCAGGGAATCCAGAGAATTTCATATGGACGCAAATTGTGTTTTAATTTGTCAATGTGAGGGAGCGAGGTATGCAGTAAAGAAGGAATAATGCATCGGAAAAGAGATACTCGGAACCCCAAAGAAAATCCTATCATTTCCGTAGAAACGTGTCTCGATTTACAAGGACAATGCAAGGAATCCAGAGTATTTCATATGGTCGCAAATTGTGTGTTAATTCGTCAATGTGAGGGAGCGGGGGATGCAGTAAAGGAGGAATAATGCATCGGAAAAGAGATACTCGGAACCCCAAGGAAAATCCTACCGTTTCCGTAGAAACGTATCTCGATTTAGAAGGACAATGCAGGGAATCCAGAGTATTTCATATAGACGCAAATTGTGTGTTAATTCGTCAATGTGAGGGAGCGGGGGATGCAGTAAAGGAGGAATAATGTATCGGAAAAGAGATACTTGGAACCCCAATGAAAATCCTGTCGTTTCCGTAGAAACGTATCTCGATTTAGAAGGACAATGAAGGGAATCCAGAGTATTTCATATGGACGCAAATTGTGTATTAATTCATCAAAGTGAGGGAGCGAAGGATGCAGTAAAGGAGGAATAATGCATCGGAAAAGAGATACTCGGAACCCCAAAGAAAATCCTATCGTTTCCGTAGAAACGAATCCCGATTTAGAAGGACAATGCAGGAAATCCAGAGAATTTCATATGGACGAAAATTGTGTGTTAATTTGTCAATGTAAGGGAGCGAGGTATGCAGTAAAGGAGGAATAATGCATCGGAAAAGAGATACTCGGAACCCCAAAGAAAATCCTATCGTTTCCGTAGAAACGTATCTCGATTTACAAGGACAATGCAGGGAATCCAGAGTATTTCATATGGACGCAAATTGTGTGTTAATTCGTCAATGTGAGGGAGCGAGGGATGCAGTAAAGGAGGAATAATGCATCGGAAAAGAGATACTCGGAACCCCAAAGAAAATCCTATCGTTTCCGTAGAAACGAATCCCGATTTAGAAGGACAATGCAGGGAATCCAGAGAATTTCATATGGACGCAAATTGTGTGTTAATTTGTCAAAGTGAGGGAGCGAGGTATGCAGTAAAGGAGGAATAATGCATCGGAAAAGAGATACTCAGAACCCCAAAGAAAATCCTATCATTTCCGTAGAAACGTATCTCGATTTACAAGGACAATGCAAGGAATCCAGAGTATTTCATATGGACGCAAATTGTGTGTTAATTCGTCAATGTGAGGGAGCGAGGGATGCAGTAAAGGAGGAATAATGCATCGGAAAAGAGATACTCGGAACCCCAAGGAAAATCCTACCGTTTCCGTAGAAACGTATCTCGATTTAGAAGGACAATGCAGGGAATCCAGAGTATTTCATATAGACGCAAATTGTGTGTTAATTCGTCAATGTGAGGGAGCGAGTGATGCAGTAAAGGAGGAATAATGCATCGGAAAAGAGATACTCTTAACCCCAAAGAAAATCCTATCTTATCCGTAGAAACGTATCTCGATTTAGAAGGACAATGCAGGGAATCCAGAGTATTTCATATGGACGCAAATTGTGTGTTAATTCGTCAATGTGGGGGAGCGAGGGATGCAGTAAAGGAGGAATAATGCATCGGAAAAGAGATACTCGGAACCCCAAAGAAAATCCTATCGTTTCGGTAGAAACGTATCTCGATTTAGAAGGACAATGCAGGGAATCCAGAGTATTTCATATGGACGCAAATTGTGTGTTAATTCGTCAATGTGTGGGAGCGAGGGATGCAGTAAAGGAGGAATAATGCATCGGAAAAGAGATACTCGGAACCCCAAAGAAAATCCTATCGTTTCCGTAGAAACGTATCTCGATTTAGAATGATAATGCAGGGAATCCAGAGTATTTCATATGGACGCAAATTGTGTGTTAATTCGTCAATGTGAGGGAGCGAGGAAAGCAGTAAAGGAGGAATAATGCATCGGAAAAGAGATACTCTTAACCCCAAAGAAAATCCTATCTTATCCGTAGAAACGTATCTCGATTTAGAAGGACAATGCAGGGAATCCAGAGTATTTCATATGGACGCAAATTGTGTGTTAATTCGTCAATGTGGGGGAGCGAGGGATGCAGTAAAGGAGGAATAATGCATCGGAAAAGAGATACTCGGAACCCCAAAGAAAATCCTATCGTTTCGGTAGAAACGTATCTCGATTTAGAAGGACAATGCAGGGAATCCAGAGTATTTCATATGGACGCAAATTGTGTGTTAATTCGTCAATGTGTGGGAGCGAGGGATGCAGTAAAGGAGGAATAATGCATCGGAAAAGAGATACTCGGAACCCCAAAGAAAATCCTATCATTTCCGTAGAAACGTATCTCGATTTACAAGGACAATGCAAGGAATCCAGAGTATTTCATATGGACGCAAATTGTGTGTTAATTCGTCAATGTGAGGGAGCGAGGGATGCAGTAAAGGAGGAATAATGCATCGGAAAAGAGATACTCGGAACTCCAAGGAAAATCCTACCGTTTCCATAGAAACGTATCTCGATTTAGAAGGACATTGCAGGGAATCCAGAGTATTTCATATAGACGCAAATTGTGTGTTAATTCGTCAATGTGAGGGAGCGAGTGATGCAGTAAAGGAGGAATAATGTATCGGAATAGAGATACTTGGAACCCCAAAGAAAATCCTATCGTTTCCGTAGAAACGTATCTCGATTTAGTAGGACAATGCAGGGAATCCAGAGTATTTCATATGGACGCAAATTGGGTGTTAATTCGTCAATGTGAGGGAGCGAGGGATGCAGTAAAGGAGGAATAATGCATCGGAAAAGAGATACTCGGAACCCCAAAGAAAATCCTATCGTTTCCGTAGAAACGTATCTCGATTTAGAATGATAATGCAGGGAATCCAGAGTATTTCATATGGACGCAAATTGTGTGTTAATTCGTCAATGTGAGGGAGCGAGGAATGCAGTAAAGGAGGAATAATGCATCGGAAAAGAGATACTCTTAACCCCAAAGAAAATCCTATCTTATCCGTAGAAACGTATCTCGATTTAGAAGGACAATGCACGGAATCCAGAGTATTTCATATGGACGCAAATTGTGTGTTAATTCGTCAATGTGGGGGAGCGAGGGATGCAGTAAAGGAGGAATAATGCATCGGAAAAGAGATACTCGGAACCCCAAAGAAAATCCTATCGTTTCCGTAGAAACGTATCTCGATTTAGAAGGACAATGCAGGGAATCCAGAGTATTTCATATGGACGCAAATTGTGTGTTAATTCGTCAATGTGAGGGAGTGAGGGATGCAGTAAAGGAGGAATAATGCATCGGAAAAGAGATACTCGGAACCCCAAAGAAAATCCTACCGTTTCCGTGGAAACGAATCACGATTTAGAAGGACAATGCAGATAATCCAGATGATTTCATATGGACGCAAATTGTGTGTTAATTCTTCAATGTGAGGGAGCGAGGCATGCAGTAAAGGAGGAATAATGCATCGGAAAAGAGATACTCGGAACCCCAAAGAAAATCCTATCGTTTCCGTAGAAACGTATCTCGATTTAGAAGGACAATGCAGGGAATCCAGAGTATTTCATATGGACGCAAATTGTGTGTTAATTGGTCAATGTGAGGGAGCGAGTGATGCAGTAAAGGAGGAATAATGTATCGGAAAAGAGATACTTGGAACCCCAAAGAAAATCCTATCGTTTCCGTAGAAACGTATCTCGATTTAGAAGGACAATGCAGGGAATCCAGAGTATTTCATATGGACGCAAATTGTGTGTTAATTCGTCAATGTGAGGGAGCGAGGGATGCAGTAAAGGAGGAATAATGCATCGGAAAAGAGATACTCGGAACCCCAAAGAAAATCCTATCCTTTCCGTAGAAACGTATCTCGATTTAGAAGGATAATGCAGGGAATCCAGAGTATTTCATATGGACGCAAATTGTGTGTTAATTGGTCAATGTGAGGGAGCGAGGAATGCAGTAATGGAGGAATAATGCATCGGAAAAGAGATACTCTTAACCCCAAAGAAAATCCTATCTTATCCGTAGAAACGTGTCTCGATTTAGAAGGACAATGCCGGGAATCCAGAGTATTTCATATGGACGCAAATTGTGTGTTAATTCGTCAATGTGGGGGAGCGAGGGATGCAGTAAAGGAGGAATAATGCATCGGAAAAGAGATACTCGGAACCTCAAAGAAAATCCTATCGTTTCCGTAGAAACGTATCTCGATTTAGAAGGACAATGCAGGGAATCCAGAGTATTTCATATGGACGCAAATTGTGTGTTAATTCGTCAATGTGAGGGAGCGAGGGATGCAGTAAAGGAGGAATAATGCATCGGAAAAGAGATACTTGGAACCCCAAAGAAAATCCTATCGTTTCCGTAGAAACGAATCCCGATTTAGAAGGACAATGCAGGGAATCCAGAGAATTTCATATTGACGAAAATTGTGTGTTAATTTGTCAGTGTGAGGGAGCGACGTATGCAGTAAAGGAGGAATAATGCATCGGAAAAGCGATACTCGGAACCCCAAAGAAAATCCTATCGTTTCCGTAGAAACGTATCTCGATTTACAAGGACAATGCAGGGAATCCAGAGTATTTCATATGGACGCAAATTGTGTGTTAATTCGTCAATGTGAGGGAGCGAGGGATGCAGTAAAGGAGGAATAATGCATCGGAAAAGAGATACTCGGAACCCCAAAGAAAATCCTATCGTTTCCGTAGAAACGTATCTCGATTTAGAAGGACAATGCAGGGAATCCAGAGTATTTCATATGGACGCAAATTGTGTGTTAATTCGTCAATGTGTGGGAGCGAGGGATGCAGTAAAGGAGGAATAATGCATCGGAAAAGAGATACTCGGAACCCCAAAGAAAATCCTATCATTTCCGTAGAAACGTATCTCGATTTACAAGGACAATGCAAGGAATCCAGAGTATTTCATATGGACGCAAATTGTGTGTTAATTCTTCAATGTGAGGGAGCGAGGGATGCAGTAAAGGAGGAATAATGCATCAGAAAAGAGATACTCGGAACCCCAAAGAAGATCCTATCGTTTCCGTAGAAACGTATCTCGATTTAGAAGGACAATGCAGGGAATCCAGAGTATTTCATATGGACGCAAATTGTGTGTTAATTGGTCAATGTGAGGGAGCGAGTGATGCAGTAAAGGAGGAATAATATATCGGAAAAGAGATACTTGGAACCCCAAAGAAAATCCTATCGTTTCCGTAGAAACGTATCTCGATTTAGAAGGACAATGCAGGGAATCCAGAGTATTTCATATGGACGCAAATTGTGTGTTAATTCGTCAATGTGAGGGAGCGAGAGATGCAGTAAAGGAGGAATAATGTATCGGAAAAGAGATACTTGGAACCCCAAAGAAATCCTATCGTTTCCGTAGAAACGTATCTCGATTTACAAGGACAATGCAGGGAATCCAGAGTATTTCATATGGTCGCAAATTGTGTGTTAATTCGTCAACGTGAGGGAGCGAGGGATGCAGTAAAGGAGGAATAATGCATCGGAAAAGAGATACTCGGAACCCCAAAGAAAATCCTATCGTTTCCGTAGAAACGTATCTCGATTTAGGAGGACAATGCAGGGAATCAGGAGTATTTCATATGGACGCAAATTGTGTGTTAATTCTTCAATGTGAGGGAGCGAGGGATGCAGTAAAGGAGGAATAATGCATCGGAAAAGAGATACTCGGAACCCCAAAGAAAATCCTATCGTTTCCGTAGAAACGTATCTCGGTTTAGAATGACAATGCAGGGATCCAGAGTATTTCATATGGACGCAAATTGTGTGTTAATTGGTCAATGTGAGGGAGCGAGTGATGCAGTAAAAGAGGAATAATGTATCGGAAAAGAGATACTTGGAACCCCAAAGAAAATCCTATCGTTTCCGTAGAAACGTGTCTCGATTTAGAAGGACAATGCAGGGAATCCAGACTATTTCATATGGACGCAAATTGTGTGTTAATTGGTCAATGTGAGGGAGCGAGGGATGCAGTAAAGGAGGAATAATGCATCGGAAAAGAGATACTCGGAACCCCAAAGAAAATCCTATCGTTTCCGTAGAAACGTATCTCGATTTAGAAGGATAATGCAGGGAATCCAGAGTATTTCATATGGACGCAAATTGTGTGTTAATTCGTCAATGTGAGGGAGCGAGGAATGCAGTAAAGGAGGAATAATGCATCGGAAAAGAGATACTCTTAACCCCAAAGAAAATCCTATCTTATCCGTAGAAACGTATCTCGATTTAGAAGGACAATGCCGGGAATCCAGAGTATTTCATATGGACGCAAATTGTGTGTTAATTTGTCAATGTGAGGTAGCGAGGTATGCAGTGAAGGAGGAATAATGCATCGGAAAAGAGATACTCGGAACCCCAAAGAAAATTATATCGTTTCCGTAGAAACGTATCTCGATTTACAAGGACAATGCAGGGAATACATAGTATTTCATATACACGCAAATTGTGTGTTAATTCTTCAATGTGAGGGAGCGAGGGATGCAGTAAAGGAGGAATAATGCATCGGAAATGAGATACTCGGAACCCCAAAGAAAATCCTATCGTTTCCGTAGAAACGTATTTCGATTTAGAAGAAGAATGCAGGGAATCCAGAGTATTTCATATGGACACAAATTGTGTGTTAATTCGTCAATGTGAGGGAGCGAGGAATGCAGTAAAGGAGGAATAATGCATCGGACAAGACATACTCTTAACCCCAAAGAAAATCCTATCGTTTCCGTAGAAACGAATCTCGATTTAGAAGGAAAATGCAGGGAATCCAGAGTATTTCATATGGACGCAAATTGTGTGTTAATTCGTCAATGTGAGGGAGCGAGGGATGCAGTAAAGGAGGAATAATGTATCGGAAAAGAGATACTTGGAACCCCAAAGAAAATCCTATCGTTTCCGTAGAAACGTATCTCGATTTAGAAGGACAATGCAGGGAATCCATAGTATTTCATATGGACGCAAATTGTGTGTTAATTCGTCAATGTGAGGGAGCGAGGGATGCAGTAAAGGAGGAATAATGCATCGGAAAAGAGATACTCTTAACCCCAAAGAAAATGCTATCTTATCCGTAGAAACGTATCTCGATTTAGAAGGACAATGCAGGGAATCCAGAGTATTTCATATGGACGCAAATTGTGTGTTAATTCGTCAATGTGAGGGAGCGAGGGATGCAGTAAAGGAGGAATAATGCATCGGAAAAGAGATACTCTTAACCCCAAAGAAAATCCTATCGTTTCCGTAGAAACGTATCTCGATTTAGAAGGACAATGCAGGGAATCCAGAGTATTTCATATGGACGCAAATTGTGTGTTAAATCGTCAATGTGAGGGAGCGAGGGATGCAGTAAAGGAGGAATAATGCATCGGAAAAGAGATACTCGGAACCCCAAAGAAAATCCTATCGTTTCCGTAGAAACGAATACCGATTTATAAGGACAATGCAGGGAATCCAGAGAATTTCATATTGACGAAAATTGTGTGTTAATTTGTCAATGTGAGGGAGCGAGGTATGCAGTAAAGGAGGAATAATGCATCGGAAAAGAGATACTCGGAACCCCAAAGAAAATCCTATCGTTTCCGTAGAAACGTATCTCGATTTACAAGGACAATGCAGGGAATCCAGAGTATTTCATATGGACGCAAATTGTGTGTTAATTCGTCAATGTGAGGGGGCGAGGGATGCAGTAAAGGAGGAATAATGCATCGGAAAAGAGATAATCGGAGCCCCAAAGAAAATCCTATCGTTTCCGTAGAAACGTATCTCGATTTAGGAGGACAATGCAGGGAATCCAGAGTATTTCATATGGACGCAAATTGTGTGTTAATTCTTCAATGTGAGGGAGCGAGGGATGCAGTAAAGGAGGAATAATGCATCGGAAAAGAGATACTCGGAACCCCAAAGAAGATCCTATCGTTTCCGTAGAAACGTATCTCGATTTAGAAGGACAATGCAGGGAATCCAGAGTATTTCATATGGACGCAAATTGTGTGTTAATTGGTCAATGTGAGGGAGCGAGTGATGCAGTAAAGGAGGAATAATATATCGGAAAAGAGATACTTGGAACCCCAAAGAAAATCCTATCGTTTCCGTAGAAACGTATCTCGATTTAGAAGGACAATGCAGGGAATCCAGAGTATTTCATATGGACGCAAATTGTGTGTTAATTCGTCAATGTGAGGGAGCGAGGGATGCAGTAAAGGAGGAATAATGCATCGGAAAAGAGATACTCGGAACCCCAAAGAAAATCCTATCGTTTCCGTAGAAACGAATTTCGATTTAGAATAACAATGCAGGGAATCCAGAGTATTTCATATGGACACAAATTGTGTGTTAATTCGTCAATGTGAGGGAGCGAGGAATGCAGTAAAGAAGGGATAATGCATCGGACATGACATACTCTTAACCCCAAAGAAAAACCTATCGTTTCCGTAGAAACGTATCTCGATTTAGAAGGAAAATGCAGGGAATCCAGAGTATTTCATATGGACGCAAATTGTGTGTTAATTCGTCAATGTGAGGGAGCGAGAGATGCAGTAAAGGAGGAATAATGTATCGGAAAAGAGATACTTGGAACCCCAAAGAAATCCTATCGTTTCCGTAGAAACGTATCTCGATTTACAAGGATAATGCAGGGAATCCAGAGTATTTCATATGGACACAAATTGTGTGTTAATTCGTCAATGTGAGGGAGCGAGGAATGCAGTAATGAAGGGATAATGCATCGGACATGACATACTCTTAACCCCAAAGAAAAACCTATCGTTTCCGTAGAAACGTATCTCGATTTAGAAGGAAAATGCAGGGAATCCAGAGTATTTCATATGGTCGCAAATTGTGTGTTAATTCGTCAATGTGAGGGAGCGAGGGATGCAGTAAAGGAGGAATAATGCACCGGAAAAGAGATACTCGGAACCCCAAAGAAAATCCTATCGTTTCCGTAGAAACGTATCTCGATTTAGGAGGACTATGCAGGGAATCAGGAGTATTTCATATGGACGCAAATTGTGTGTTAATTCTTCAATGTGAGGGAGCGAGGGATGCAGTAAAGGAGGAATAATGCATCGGAAAAGAGATACTCGGAACCCCAAAGAAAATCCTATCGTTTCCGTAGAAACGTATCTCGATTTAGAATGACAATACAGGGAATCCAGAGTATTTCATATGGACGCAAATTGTGTGTTAATTGGTCAATGTGAGGGAGCGAGTGATGCAGTAAAAGAGGAATAATGTATCGGAAAAGAGATACTTGGAACCCCAAAGAAAATCCTATCGTTTCCGTAGAAACGTGTCTCGATTTAGAAGGACAATGCAGGGAATCCAGAGTATTTCATATGGACGCAAATTGTGTGTTAATTGGTCAATGTGAGGGAGCGAGGGATGCAGTAAAGGAGGAATAATGCATCGGGAAAGAGATACTCGGAACCCCAAAGAAAATCCTATCGTTTCCGTAGAAACGTATCTCGATTTAGAAGGACAATGCAGGGAATCCAGAGTATTTCATATGGACGCAAATTGTGTGTTAATTCGTCAATGTGAGGGAGCGAGGGATGCAGTAAAGGAGGAATAATGCATCGGAAAAGAGATACACGGAACCCCAAAGAAAATCCTATCCTTTCCGTAGAAACGTATCTCGATTTAGAAGGATAATGCAGGGAATCCAGAGTATTTCATATGGACGCAAATTGTGTGTTAATTGGTCAATGTGAGGGAGCGAGGAATGCAGTAATGGAGGAATAATGCATCGGAAAAGAGATACTCTTAACCCCAAAGAAAATCCTATCTTATCCGTAGAAACGTGTCTCGATTTAGAAGGACAATGCCGGGAATCCAGAGTATTTCATATGGACGCAAATTGTGTGTTAATTCGTCAATGTGGGGGAGCGAGGGATGCAGTAAAGGAGGAATAATGCATCGGAAAAGAGATACTCGGAACCTCAAAGAAAATCCTATCGTTTCCGTAGAAACGTATCTCGATTTAGAAGGACAATGCAGGGAATCCAGAGTATTTCATATGGACGCAAATTGTGTGTTAATTCGTCAATGTGAGGGAGCGAGGGATGCAGTAAAGGAGGAATAATGCATCGGAAAAGAGATACTTGGAACCCCAAAGAAAATCCTATCGTTTCCGTAGAAACGAATCCCGATTTAGAAGGACAATGCAGGGAATCCAGAGAATTTCATATTGACGAAAATTGTGTGTTAATTTGTCAGTGTGAGGGAGCGACGTATGCAGTAAAGGAGGAATAATGCATCGGAAAAGAGATACTCGGAACCCCAAAGAAAATCCTATCGTTTCCGTAGAAACGTATCTCGATTTACAAGGACAATGCAGGGAATCCAGAGTATTTCATATGGACGCAAATTGTGTGTTAATTCGTCAATGTGAGGGAGCGAGGGATGCAGTAAAGGAGGAATAATGCATCGGAAAAGAGATACTCGGAACCCCAAAGAAAATCCTACCGTTTCCGTGGAAACGAATCCCGATTTAGAAGGACAATGCAGATAATCCAGAGAATTTCATATGGACGCAAATTGTGTGTTAATTTGTCAATGTGAGGGAGCGAGGTATGCAGTAAAGGAGGAATAATGCATCGGAAAAGAGATACTCGGAACCCCAAAGAAAATCCTATCGTTTCCGTAGAAACGTATCTCGATTTAGAAGGACAATGCAGGGAATCCAGAGTATTTCATATGGACGCAAATTGTGTGTTAATTCGTCAATGTGAGGGGGCGAGGGATGCAGTAAAGGAGGAATAATGCATCGGAAAAGAGATAATCGGAGCCCCAAAGAAAATCCTATCGTTTCCGTAGAAACGTATCTCGATTTAGGAGGACAATGCAGGGAATCCAGAGTATTTCATATGGACGCAAATTGTGTGTTAATTCTTCAATGTGAGGGAGCGAGGGATGCAGTAAAGGAGGAATAATGCATCGGAAAAGAGATACTCGGAACCCCAAAGAAGATCCTATCGTTTCCGTAGAAACGTATCTCGATTTAGAAGGACAATGCAGGGAATCCAGAGTATTTCATATGGACGCAAATTGTGTGTTAATTGGTCAATGTGAGGGAGCGAGTGATGCAGTAAAGGAGGAATAATATATCGGAAAAGAGATACTTGGAACCCCAAAGAAAATCCTATCGTTTCCGTAGAAACGTATCTCGATTTAGAAGGACAATGCAGGGAATCCAGAGTATTTCATATGGACGCAAATTGTGTGTTAATTCGTCAATGTGAGGGAGCGAGAGATGCAGTAAAGGAGGAATAATGTATCGGAAAAGAGATACTTGGAACCCCAAAGAAATCCTATCTTTTCCGTAGAAACGTATCTCGATTTACAAGGACAATGCAGGGAATCCAGAGTATTTCATATGGTCGCAAATTGTGTGTTAATTCGTCAACGTGAGGGAGCGAGGGATGCAGTAAAGGAGGAATAATGCATCGGAAAAGAGATACTCGGAACCCCAAAGAAAATCCTATCGTTTCCGTAGAAACGTATCTCGATTTAGGAGGACAATGCAGGGAATCAGGAGTATTTCATATGGACGCAAATTGTGTGTTAATTCTTCAATGTGAGGGAGCGAGGGATGCAGTAAAGGAGGAATAATGCATCGGAAAAGAGATACTCGGAACCCCAAAGAAAATCCTATCGTTTCCGTAGAAACGTATCTCGATTTAGAATGACAATGCAGGGAATCCAGAGTATTTCATATGGACGCAAATTGTGTGTTAATTGGTCAATGTGAGGGAGCGAGTGATGCAGTAAAAGAGGAATAATGTATCGGAAAAGAGATACTTGGAACCCCAAAGAAAATCCTATCGTTTCCGTAGAAACGTGTCTCGATTTAGAAGGACAATGCAGGGAATCCAGAGTATTTCATATGGACGCAAATTGTGTGTTAATTGGTCAATGTGAGGGAGCGAGGGATGCAGTAAAGGAGGAATAATGCATCGGAAAAGAGATACTCGGAACCCCAAAGAAAATCCTATCGTTTCCGTAGAAACGTATCTCGATTTAGAAGGATAATGCAGGGAATCCAGAGTATTTCATATGGACGCAAATTGTGTGTTAATTCGTCAATGTGAGGGAGCGAGGAATGCAGTAAAGGAGGAATAATGCATCGGAAAAGAGATACTCTTAACCCCAAAGAAAATCCTATCTTATCCGTAGAAACGTATCTCGATTTAGAAGGACAATGCCGGGAATCCAGAGTATTTCATATGGACGCAAATTGTGTGTTAAGTTGTCAATGTGAGGGAGCGAGGTATGCAGTGAAGGAGGAATAATGCATCGGAAAAGAGATACTCGGAACCCCAAAGAAAATTATATCGTTTCCGTAGAAACGTATCTCGATTTACAAGGACAATGCAGGGAATACATAGTATTTCATATACACGCAAATTGTGTGTTAATTCTTCAATGTGAGGGAGCGAGGGATGCAGTAAAGGAGGAATAATGCATCGGAAATGAGATACTCGGAACCCCAAAGAAAATCCTATCGTTTCCGTAGAAACGTATTTCGATTTAGAAGAAGAATGCAGGGAATCCAGAGTATTTCATATGGACACAAATTGTGTGTTAATTCGTCAATGTGAGGGAGCGAGGAATGCAGTAAAGGAGGAATAATGCATCGGACAAGACATACTCTTAACCCCAAAGAAAATCCTATCGTTTCCGTAGAAACGTATCTCGATTTAGAAGGAAAATGCAGGGAATCCAGAGTATTACATATGGACGCAAATTGTGTGTTAATTCGTCAATGTGAGGGAGCGAGGGATGCAGTAAAGGAGGAATAATGTATCGGAAAAGAGATACTTGGAACCCCAAAGAAAATCCTATCGTTTCCGTAGAAACGTATCTCGATTTAGAAGGACAATGCAGGGAATCCATAGTATTTCATATGGACGCAAATTGTGTGTTAATTCGTCAATGTGAGGGAGCGAGGGATGCAGTAAAGGAGGAATAATGCATCGGAAAAGAGACACTCTTAACCCCAAAAAAATGCTATCTTATCCGTAGAAACGTATCTCGATTTAGAAGGACAATGCAGGGAATCCAGAGTATTTCATATGGACGCAAATTGTGTGTTAATTCGTCAATGTGAGGGAGCGAGGGATGCAGTAAAGGAGGAATAATGCATCGGAAAAGAGATACTCTTAACCCCAAAGAAAATCCTATCGTTTCCGTAGAAACGTATCTCGATTTAGAAGGACAATGCAGGGAATCCAGAGTATTTCATATGGACGCAAATTGTGTGTTAAATCGTCAATGTGAGGGAGCAAGGGATGCAGTAAAGGAGGAATAATGCATCGGAAAAGAGATACTCGGAACCCCAAAGAAAATCCTATCGTTTCCGTAGAAACGAATACCGATTTATAAGGACAATGCAGGGAATCCAGAGAATTTCATATTAACGAAAATTGTGTGTTAATTTGTCAATGTGAGGGAGCGAGGTATGCAGTAAAGGAGGAATAATGCATCGGAAAAGAGATACTCGGAACCCCAAAGAAAATCCTATCGTTTCCGAAGAAACGTATCTCGATTTACAAGGACAATGCAGGGAATCCAGAGTATTTCATATGGACGCAAATTGTGTGTTAATTCGTCAATGTGAGGGGGCGAGGGATGCAGTAAAGGAGGAATAATGCATCGGAAAAGAGATAATCGGAGCCCCAAAGAAAATCCTATCGTTTCCGTAGAAACGTATCTCGATTTAGGAGGACAATGCAGGGAATCCAGAGTATTTCATATGGACGCAAATTGTGTGTTAATTCTTCAATGTGAGGGGGCGAGGGATGCAGTAAAGGAGGAATAATGCATCGGAAAAGAGATACTCGGAACCCCAAAGAAGATCCTATCGTTTCCGTAGAAACGTATCTCGATTTAGAAGGACAATGCAGGGAATCCAGAGTATTTCATATGGACGCAAATTGTGTGTTAATTGGTCAATGTGAGGGAGCGAGTGATGCAGTAAAGGAGGAATAATATATCGGAAAACAGATACTTGGAACCCCAAAGAAAATCCTATCGTTTCCGTAGAAACGTATCTCGATTTAGAAGGACAATGCAGGGAATCCAGAGTATTTCATATGGACGCAAATTGTGTGTTAATTCGTCAATGTGAGGGAGCGAGGGATGCAGTAAAGGAGGAATAATGCATCGGAAAAGAGATACTCGGAACCCCAAAGAAAATCCTATCGTTTCCGTAGAAACGAATTTCGATTTAGAATAACAATGCAGGGAATCCAGAGTATTTCATATGGACACAAATTGTGTGTTAATTCGTCAATGTGAGGGAGCGAGGAATGCAGTAAAGAAGGGATAATGCATCGGACATGACATACTCTTAACCCCAAAGAAAAACCTATCGTTTCCGTAGAAACGAATCTCGATTTAGAAGGAAAATGCAGGGAATCCAGAGTATTTCATATGGACGCAAATTGTGTGTTAATTCGTCAATGTGAGGGAGCGAGAGATGCAGTAAAGGAGGAATAATGTATCGGAAAAGAGATACTTGGAACCCCAAAGAAATCCTATCGTTTCCGTAGAAACGTATCTCGATTTACAAGGACAATGCAGGGAATCCAGAGTATTTCATATGGTCGCAAATTGTGTGTTAATTCGTCAATGTGAGGGAGCGAGGGATGCAGTAAAGGAGGAATAATGCATCGGAAAAGAGATACTCGGAACCCCAAAGAAAATCCTATCGTTTCCGTAGAAACGTATCTCGATTTAGAATGACAATGCAGGGAATCCAGAGTATTTCATATGGACGCAAATTGTGTGTTAATTGGTCAATGTGAGGGAGCGAGTGATGCAGTAAAAGAGGAATAATGTATCGGAAAAGAGATACTTGGAACCCCAAAGAAAATCCTATCGTTTCCGTAGAAACGTGTCTCGATTTAGAAGGACAATGCAGGGAATCCAGAGTATTTCATATGGACGCAAATTGTGTGTTAATTGGTCAATGTGAGGGAGCGAGGGATGCAGTAAAGGAGGAATAATGCATCGGGAAAGAGATACTCGGAACCCCAAAGAAAATCCTATCGTTTCCGTAGAAACGTATCTCGATTTAGAAGGATAATGCAGGGAATCCAGAGTATTTCATATGGACGCAAATTGTGTGTTAATTCGTCAATGTGAGGGAGCGAGGAATGCAGTAAAGGAGGAATAATGCATCGGAAAAGAGATACTCTTAACCCCAAAGAAAATCCTCTCTTATCCGTAGAAACGTATCTCGATTTAGAAGGACAATGCCGGGAATCCAGAGTATTTCATATGGACGCAAATTGTGTGTTAATTTGTCAATGTGAGGGAGCGAGGTATGCAGTGAAGGAGGAATAATGCATCGGAAAAGAGATACTCGGAACCCCAAAGAAAATTATATCGTTTCCGTAGAAACGTATCTCGATTTACAAGGACAATGCAGGGAATACATAGTATTTCATATACACGCAAATTGTGTGTTAATTCTTCAATGTGAGGGAGCGAGGGATGCAGTAAAGGAGGAATAATGCATCGGAAATGAGATACTCGGAACCCCAAAGAAAATCCTATCGTTTCCGTAGAAACGTATTTCGATTTAGAAGAAGAATGCAGGGAATCCAGAGTATTTCATATGGACACAAATTGTGTGTTAATTCGTCAATGTGAGGGAGCGAGGAATGCAGTAAAGGAGGAATAATGCATCGGACAAGACATACTCTTAACCCCAAAGAAAATCTTATCGTTTCCGTAGAATCGTATCTCGATTTAGAAGGAAAATGCAGGGAATCCAGAGTATTTCATATGGACGCAAATTGTGTGTTAATTCGTCAATGTGAGGGAGCGAGGGATGCAGTAAAGGAGGAATAATGTATCGGAAAAGAGATACTTGGAACCCCAAAGAAAATCCTATCGTTTCCGTAGAAACGTATCTCGATTTAGAAGGACAATGCAGGGAATCCATAGTATTTCATATGGACGCAAATTGTGTGTTAATTCGTCAATGTGAGGGAGCGAGGGATGCAGTAAAGGAGGAATAATGCATCGGAAAAGAGATACTCGGAACCCCAAAGAAAATCCTGTCGTTTCCGTAGAAACGTATCTCGATTTAGGAGGACAATGCAGGGCATCCAGAGTATTTCATATGGACGCAAATTGTGTGTTAATTCGTCAATGTGGGGGAGCGAGGGATGCAGTAAAGGAGGAATAATGCATCGGAAAAGAGATACTCGGAACCCCAAAGAAAATCCTACCGTTTCCGTGGAAACGAATCCCGATTTAGAAGGACAATGCAGATAATCCAGAGAATTTCATATGGACGCAAATTGTGTGTTAATTTGTCAATGTGAGGGAGCGAGGTATGCAGTAAAGGAGGAATAATGCATCGGAAAAGAGATACTCGGAACCCCAAAGAAAATCCTTTCGTTTCCGTAGAAACGAATCCCGATTTAGAAGGACAATGCAGGGATCCAGAGAATTTCATATTGACGAAAATTGTGTGTTAATTTGTCAATGTGAGGGAGCGAGGTATGCAATAAAGGAGGAATAATGCATCGGAAAAGAGATACTCGGAACCCCAAAGAAAATCCTATCGTTTCCGTAGAATCGTATCTCGATTTACAAGGACAATGCAGGGAATCCAGAGTATTTCATATGGATGCAAATTGTGTGTTAATTCGTCAATGTGAGGGAGCGAGGGATGCAGTAAAGGAGGAATAATGCATCGGAAAAGAGATACTCGGAACCCCAAAGAAAATTATATCGTTTCCGTAGAAACGTATCTCGATTTACAAGGACAATGCAGGGAATACATAGTATTTCATATACACGCAAATTGTGTGTTAATTCTTCAATGTGAGGGAGCGAGGGATGCAGTAAAGGAGGAATAATGCATCGGAAATGAGATACTCGGAACCCCAAAGAAAATCCTATCGTTTCCGTAGAAACGTATTTCGATTTAGAAGAAGAATGCAGGGAATCCAGAGTATTTCATATGGACACAAATTGTGTGTTAATTCGTCAATGTGAGGGAGCGAGGAATGCAGTAAAGGAGGAATAATGCATCGGACAAGACATACTCTTAACCCCAAAGAAAATCCTATCGTTTCCGTAGAAACGTATCTAGATTTAGAAGGACAATGCAGGGAATCCAGAGTATTTCATATGGACGCAAATTGTGTGTTAATTCGTCAATGTGAGGGAGCGAGGGATGCAGTAAAGGAGGAATAATGCATCGGAAAAGAGATACTCGGAACCCCAAAGAAAATTATATCGTTTCCGTAGAAACGTATCTTGATTTAGAAGGACAATGCAGGGAATCCAGAGTATTTCATATGGACGCAAATTGTGTGTTAATTCGTCAATGTGGGGGAGCGAGGGATGCAGTAAAGGAGGAATAATGCATCGGAAAAGAGATACTCGGAACCCCAAAGAAAATCCTATCGTTTCCGTAGAAACGTATCTCGATTTAGAAGGATAATGCAGGGAATCCAGAGTATTTCGTATGGACGCAAATTGTGTGTTGATTCGTCAATGTGAGGGAGCGAGGAATGCAGTAAAGGAGGAATAATGCATCGGAAAAGAGATACTCTTAACCCCAAAGAAAATCCTATCTTTCCGTAGAAACGTATCTCGATTTAGAAGGACAAAGCAGGGAATCCAGAGAATTTCATATGGACGCAAATTGTGTGTTAATTTGTCAATGTGAGGGAGCGAGGTATGCAGTAAAGGAGGAATAATGCATCGGAAAAGAGATACTCGGAACACCAATGAAAATCTTATCGTTTCCGTAGAAACGTATCTCGATTTAGGAGGACAATGCAGGGAATCCAGAGTATTTCATATAGACGCAAATTGTGTGTTAATTCTTCAATGTGATGGAGCGAGGGATGCAGTAAAGGAGGAATAATGAATCGGAAAAGAGATACTCGGAAACCCCAAAGAAAATCCTATCGTTTCCGTAGAAACGTATTTCGATTTAGAAGAACAATGCAGGGAATCCAGAGTATTTCATATGGACACAAATTGTGTGTTAATTCGTCAATGTGAGGGAGCGAGGAATGCAGTAAAGGAGGAATAATGCATCGGAAAAGACATACTCTTAACCCCAAAGAAAATGCTATCTTATCCGTAGAAACGTATCTCGATTTAGAAGGACAATGCAGGGAATCCAGAGTATTTCATATGGACGCAAATTGTGTGTTAATTCGTCAATGTGAGGGAGCGAGGGATGCAGTAAAGGAGGAATAATGCATCGGAAAAGAGATACTCGGAACCCCAAAGAAAATCCTATCGTTTCCGTAGAAACGTATCTCGATTTAAAAGGACAATGCAGGGAATCCAGAGTATTTCATATGGACGCATATTGTGTGTTAATTCGTCAATGTGAGGGAGCGAGGGATGCAGTAAAGGAGGAATAATGCATTGGGAAAGAGATACTCGGAACCCCAAAGAAAATCCTATCGTTTCCGTAGAAACGTATCTCGATTTAGGAGGACAATGCAGGGAGTCCAGAGTATTTCATATGGACGCAAATTGTGTGTTAATTCTTCAATGTGAGGGAGCGAGGGATGCAGTAAAGGAGGAATAATGCATCGGAAAAGAGATACTCGGAACCCCAAAGAAAATCCTATCGTTTCCGTAGAAACGTATCTCGATTTAGAAGGACAATGCAGGGAATCCAGAGTATTTCATATGGACGCAAATTGTGTGTTAATTTGTCAATGTGAGGGAGCGAGGTATGCAGTGAAGGAGGAATAATGCATCGGAAAAGAGATACTCGGAACCCCAAAGAAAATTCTATCGTTTCCGTAGAAACGTGTCTCGATTTAGAAGGACAATGCCGGGAATCCAGAGTACTTCATATGGACGCAAATTGTGTGTTAATTCGTCAGTGTGGGGGAGCGAGGGATGCAGTAAAGGAGGAATAATGCATCGGAAAAGAGATACTCGGAACCTCAAAGAAAATCCTATCGTTTCCGTAGAAACGTATCTCGAATTAGAAGGACAATGCAGGGAATCCAGAGTATTTCATATGGACGCAAATTGTGTGTTAATTCGTCAATGTGAGGGAGCGAGGGATGCAGTAAAGGAGGAATAATGCATCGGAAAAGAGATACTCGGAACCCCAAAGAAAATCCTATCGTTTCCGTAGAAACGAATCCCGATTTAGAAGGACAATGCAGGGAATCCAGAGAATTTCATATTGACGACAATTGTGTGTTAATTTGTCAATGTGAGGGAGCGAGGTATGCAGTAAAGGAGGAATAATGCATCGGAAAAGAGACACTCGGAACCCCAAAGAAAATCCTATCGTTTCCGTAGAAACGTATCTTGATTTAGAAGGACAATGCAGGGAATCCAGAGTATTTCATATGGACGCAAATTGTGTGTTAATTCGTCAATGTGGGGGAGCGAGGGATGCAGTAAAGGAGGAATAATGCATCGGAAAAGAGATACTCGGAACCCCAAAGAAAATCCTACCGTTTCCGTGGAAACGAATCCCGATTTAGAAGGACAATGCAGATAATCCAGAGAATTTCATATGGACGCAAATTGTGTGTTAATTTGTCAATGTGAGGGAGCGAGGTATGCAGTAAAGGAGGAATAATGCATCGGAAAAGAGATACTCGGAACCCCAAAGAAAATCCTTTCGTTTCCGTAGAAACGAATCCCGATTTAGAAGGACAATGCAGGGATCCAGAGAATTTCATATTGACGAAAATTGTGTGTTAATTTGTCAATGTGAGGGAGCGAGGTATGCAATAAAGGAGGAATAATGCATCGGAAAAGAGATACTCGGAACCCCAAAGAAAATCCTATCGTTTCCGTAGAAACGTATCTCGATTTACAAGGACAATGCAGGGAATCCAGAGTATTTCATATGGATGCAAATTGTGTGTTAATTCGTCAATGTGAGGGAGCGAGGGATGCAGTAAAGGAGGAATAATGCATCGGAAAAGAGATACTCGGTACCCCAAAGAAAATTATATCGTTTCCGTAGAAACGTATCTCGATTTACAAGGACAATGCAGGGAATACATAGTATTTCATATACACGCAAATTGTGTGTTAATTCTTCAATGTGAGGGAGCGAGGGATGCAGTAAAGGAGGAATAATGCATCGGAAATGAGATACTCGGAACCCCAAAGAAAATCCTATCGTTTCCGTAGAAACGTATTTCGATTTAGAAGAAGAATGCAGGGAATCCAGAGTATTTCATATGGACACAAATTGTGTGTTAATTCGTCAATGTGAGGGAGCGAGGAATGCAGTAAAGGAGGAATAATGCATCGGACAAGACATACTCTTAACCCCAAAGAAAATCCTATCGTTTCCGTAGAAACGTATCTAGATTTAGAAGGAAAATGCAGGGAATCCAGAGTATTTCATATGGACGCAAATTGTGTGTTAATTCGTCAATGTGAGGGAGCGAGGGATGCAGTAAAGGAGGAATAATGTATCGGAAAAGAGATACTTGGAACCCCAAAGAAAATCCTATCGTTTCCGTAGAAACGTATCTCGATTTAGAAGGACAATGCAGGGAATCCATAGTATTTCATATGGACGCAAATTGTGTGTTAATTCGTCAATGTGAGGGAGCGAGGGATGCAGTAAAGGAGGAATAATGCATCGGAAAAGAGATACTCGGAACCCCAAAGAAAATCCTATCGTTTCCGTAGAAACGTATCTCGATTTAGAAGGATAATGCAGGGAATCCAGAGTATTTCGTATGGACGCAAATTGTGTGTTGATTCGTCAATGTGAGGGAGCGAGGAATGCAGTAAAGGAGGAATAATGCATCGGAAAAGAGATACTCTTAACCCCAAAGAAAATCCTATCTTATCCGTAGAAACGTATCTCGATTTAGAAGGACAATGCAGGGAATCCAGAGAATTTCATATGGACGCAAATTGTGTGTTAATTTGTCAATGTGAGGGAGCGAGGTATGCAGTAAAGGAGGAATAATGCATCGGAAAAGAGATACTCGGAACACCAATGAAAATCTTATCGTTTCCGTAGAAACGTATCTCGATTTACAAGGACAATGCAGGGAATCCAGAGTATTTCATATGGACGCAAATTGTGTGTTAATTCGTCAATGTGAGGGAGCGAGGGATACAATAAAGGAGGAATAATGCTTCGGAAAAGAGATACTCAGAACCCCAAGGAAAATCCTACCGTTTCCGTAGAAACGTATCTCGATTTAGGAGGACAATGCAGGGAATCCAGAGTATTTCATATAGACGCAAATTGTGTGTTAATTCTTCAATGTGATGGAGCGAGGGATGCAGTAAAGGAGGAATAATGAATCGGAAAAGAGATACTCGGAAACCCCAAAGAAAATCCTATCGTTTCCGTAGAAACGTATTTCGATTTAGAAGAACAATGCAGGGAATCCAGAGTATTTCATATGGACACAAATTGTGTGTTAATTCGTCAATGTGAGGGAGCGAGGAATGCAGTAAAGGAGGAATAATGCATCGGAAAAGACATACTCTTAACCCCAAAGAAAATGCTATCTTATCCGTAGAAACGTATCTCGATTTAGAAGGACAATGCAGGGAATCCAGAGTATTTCATATGGACGCAAATTGTGTGTTAATTCGTCAATGTGAGGGAGCGAGGGATGCAGTAAAGGAGGAATAATGCATCGAAAAAGAGATACTCGGAACCCCAAAGAAAATCCTATCGTTTCCGTAGAAACGTATCTCGATTTAGAAGGACAATGCAGGGAATCCAGAGTATTTCATATGGACGCAAATTGAGTGTTAATTCGTCAATGTGAGGGAGCGAGGGATGCAGTAAAGGAGGAATAATGCATTGGGAAAGAGATACTCGGAACCCCAAAGAAAATCCTATCGTTTCCGTAGAAACGTATCTCGATTTAGGAGGACAATGCAGGGCATCCAGAGTATTTCATATGGACGCAAATTTTGTGTTAATTCTTCAATGTGAGGGAGCGAGGGATGCAGTAAAGGAGGAATAATGCATCGGAAAAGAGATACTCGGAACCCCAAAGAAAATCCTATCGTTTCCGTAGAAACGTATCTCGATTTAGAAGGACAATGCAGGGAATCCAGAGTATTTCATATGGACGCAAATTGTGTGTTAATTGGTCAATGTGAGGGAGCGAGTGATGCAGTAAAGGAGGAATAATGTATCGGAAAAGAGATACTTGGAACCCCAAAGAAAATCCTATCGTTTCCGTAGAAACGTATCTCGATTTAGAAGGACAATGCAGGGAATCCAGAGTATTTCATATGGACGCAAATTGTGTGTTAATTCGTCAATGTGAGGGAGCGAGGGATGCAGTAAAGGAGGAATAATGCATCGGAAAAGAGATACTCGGAACCCCAAAGAAAATCCTATCGTTTCCGTAGAAACGTATCTCGATTATAAGGATAATGCAGGGAATCCAGAGTATTTCATATGGACGCAAATTGTGTGTTAATTCGTCAATGTGAGGGAGCGAGGAATGCAGTAAAGGAGGAATAATGCATCGGAAAAGAGATACTCTTAACCCCAAAGAAAATCCTATCTTATCCGTAGAAACGTATCTCGATTTAGAAGGACAATGCCGGGAATCCAGAGTATTTCATATGGACGCAAATTGTGTGTTAATTTGTCAATGTGAGGGAGCGAGGTATGCAGTAAAGGAGGAATAATGCATCGGAAAAGAGATACTCGGAACCCCAAAGAAAATTCTATCGTTTCCGTAGAAACGTGTCTCGATTTAGAAGGACAATGCCAGGAATCCAGAGTATTTCATATGGACGCAAATTGTGTGTTAATTCGTCAATGTGGGGGAGCGAGGGATGCAGTAAAGGAGGAATAATGCATCGGAAAAGAGATACTCGGAACCTCAAAGAAAATCCTATCGTTTCCGTAGAAACGTATCTCGAATTAGAAGGACAATGCAGGGAATCCAGAGTATTTCATATGGACGCAAATTGTGTGTTAATTCTTCAATGTGAGGGAGCGAGTGATGCAGTAAAGGAGTAATAATGCATCGGAAAAGAGATACTCGGAACCCCAAAGAAAATCCTATCGTTTCCGTAGAAACGAATCCCGATTTAGAAGGACAATGCAGGGAATCCAGAGAATTTCATATTGACGACAATTGTGTGTTAATTTGTCAATGTGAGGGAGCGAGGTATGCAGTAAAGGAGGAATAATGCATCGGAAAAGAGATACTCGGAACCCCAAAGAAAATCCTATCGTTTCCGTAGAAACGTATCTTGATTTAGAAGGACAATGCAGGGAATCCAGAGTATTTCATATGGACGCAAATTGTGTGTTAATTCGTCAATGTGGGGGAGCGAGGGATGCAGTAAAGGAGGAATAATGCATCGGAAAAGAGATACTCGGAACCCCAAAGAAAATCCTATCGTTTCCGTAGAAACGTATCTCGATTTAGAAGGACAATGCAGGGAATCCATAGTATTTCATATGGACGCAAATTGTGTGTTAATTCGTCAATGTGAGGGAGCGAGGGATGCAGTAAAGGAGGAATAATGCATCGGAAAAGAGATACTCGGAACCCCAAAGAAAATCCTATCGTTTCCGTAGAAACGAATCCCGATTTAGAAGGACAATGCAGGGAATCCAGAGAATTTCATATTGACGAAAATTGTGTGTTAATTTGTCAATGTGAGGGAGCGAGGTATGCAATAAAGGAGGAATAATGCATCGGAAAAGAGATACTCGGAACCCCAAAGAAAATCCTATCGTTTCCGTAGAATCGTATCTCGATTTACAAGGACAATGCAGGGAATCCAGAGTATTTCATATGGATGCAAATTGTGTGTAAATTCGTCAATGTGAGGGAGCGAGGGATGCAGTAAAGCAGGAATAATGCATCGGAAAAGAGATACTCGGAACCCCAAAGAAAATCCTACCATTTCCGTGGAAACGAATCCCGATTTAGAAGGACAATGCAGATAATCCAGAGAATTTCATATGGACGCAAATTGTGTGTTAATTTGTCAATGTGAGGGAGCGAGGTATGCAGTAAAGGAGGAATAATGCATTGGAAAAGAGATACTCGGAACCCCAAAGAAAATCCTATCGTTTCCGTAGAAACGTATCTCGATTTAGGAGGACAATGCAGGGCATCCAGAGTATTTCATATGGACGCAAATTTTGTGTTAATTCTTCAATGTGAGGGAGCGAGGGATGCAGTAAAGGAGGAATAATGCATCGGAAAAGAGATACTCGGAACCCCAAAGAAAATCCTATCGTTTCCGTAGAAACGTATCTCGATTTAGAAGGACAATGCAGGGAATACAGAGTATTTCATATGGACGCAAATTGTGTGTTAATTGGTCAATGTGAGGGAGCGAGTGATGCAGTAAAGGAGGAATAATGTATCGGAAAAGAGATACTTGGAACCCCAAAGAAAATCCTATCGTTTCCGTAGAAACGTATCTCGATTTAGAAGGACAATGCAGGGAATCCAGAGTATTTCATATGGACGCAAATTGTGTGTTAATTCGTCAATGTGAGGGAGCGAGGGATGCAGTAAAGGAGGAATAATGCATCGGAAAAGAGATACTCGGAACCCCAAAGAAAATCCTATCGTTTCCGTAGAAACGTATCTCGATTATAAGGATAATGCAGGGAATCCAGAGTATTTCATATGGACGCAAATTGTGTGTTAATTCGTCAATGTGAGGGAGCGAGGCATGCAGTAAAGGAGGAATAATGCATTGGAAAAGAGACACTCTTAACCCCAAAGAAAATCCTATCTTATCCGTAGAAACGTATCTCGATTTAGAAGGACAATGCCGGGAATCCAGAGTATTTCATATGGACGCAAATTGTGTGTTAATTTGTCAATGTGAGGGAGAGAGGTATGCAGTGAAGGAGGAATAATGCATCGGAAAAGAGATACTCGGAACCCCAAAGAAAATTCTATCGTTTCCGTAGAAACGTGTCTCGATTTAGAAGGACAATGCCAGGAATCCAGAGTATTTCATATGGACGCAAATTGTGTGTTAATTCGTCAATGTGGGGGAGCGAGGGATGCAGTAAAGGAGGAATAATGCATCAGAAAAGAGATACTCGGAACCTCAAAGAAAATCCTATCGTTTCCGTAGAAACGTATCTCGAATTAGAAGGACAATGCAGGGAATCCAGAGTATTTCATATGGACGCAAATTGTGTGTTAATTCTTCAATGTGAGGGAGCGAGTGATGCAGTAAAGGAGTAATAATGCATCGGAAAAGAGATACTCGGAACCCCAAAGAAAATCCTATCGTTTCCGTAGAAACGAATCCCGATTTAGAAGGACAATGCAGGGAATCCAGAGAATTTCATATTGACGACAATTGTGTGTTAATTTGTCAATGTGAGGGAGCGAGGTATGCAGTAAAGGAGGAATAATGCATCGGAAAAGAGATACTCGGAACCCCAAAGAAAATCCTATCGTTTCCGTAGAAACGTATCTTGATTTAGAAGGACAATGCAGGGAATCCAGAGTATTTCATATGGACGCAAATTGTGTGTTAATTCGTCAATGTGGGGGAGCGAGGGATGCAGTAAAGGAGGAATAATGCATCGGAAAAGAGATACTCGGAACCCCAAAGAAAATCCTATCGTTTCCGTAGAAACGTATCTCGATTTAGAAGGACAATGCAGGGAATCCATAGTATTTCATATGGACGCAAATTGTGTGTTAATTCGTCAATGTGAGGGAGCGAGGGATGCAGTAAAGGAGGAATAATGCATCGGAAAAGAGATACTCGGAACCCCAAAGAAAATCCTATCGTTTCCGTAGAAAAGTATCTCGATTTAGAAGGATAATGCAGGGAATCCAGAGTATTTCATATGGACGCAAATTGTGTGTTAATTCGTCAATGTGAGGGAGCGAGGAATGCAGTAAAGGAGGAATAATGCATCGGAAAAGAGATACTCGGAACCCCAAAGAAAATCCTATCGTTTCCGTAGAAACGTATCTCGATTTAGAAGGACAATGCAGGGAATCCAGAGTATTTCATATGGACGCAAATTGTGTGTTAATTCGTCAGTGTGAGGGAGCGAGGGATGCAGTAAAGGAGGAATAATGCATCGGAAAAGAGATACTCGGAACCCCAAAGAAAATCCTACCGTTTCCGTGGAAACGAATCCCGATTTAGAAGGACAATGCAGATAATCCAGATGACTTCATATGGACGCAAATTGTGTGTTAATTCTTCAATGTGAGGGATCGAGGCATGCAGTAAAGGAGGAATAATGCATCGGAAAAGAGATACTTGGAACCCCAAAGAAAATCCTATCGTTTCCGTAGAAATGTATCTCGATGTAGAAGGACAATGCAGGGAATCCAGAGTATTTCATATGGACGCAAATTGTGTGTTAATTGGTCAATGTGATGGAGCGAGTGATGCAGTAAAGGAGGAATAATGCATCGGAAAATAGATACTTGGAACCCCAAAGAAAATCCTATCGTTTCCGTAGAAACGTATCTCGATTTAGAAGGACAATGCAGGGAATCCAGAGTATTTCATATGGACGCAAATTGTGTGTTAATTCGTCAATGTGAGGGAGCGAGGGATGCAGTAAAGGAGGAATAATGCATCGGAAAAGAGATACTCGGAACCCCAAAGAAAATCCTATCCTTTCCGTAGAAACGTATCTCGATTTAGAAGGATAATGCAGGGAATCACGAGTATTTCATATGGACGCAAATTGTGTGTTAATTCGTCTATGTGAGGGAGCGAGGAATGCAGTAAAGGAGGAATAATGCGTCGGAAAAGAGATACTCTTAACCCCAAAGAAAATCCTATCGTTTCCGTAGAAACGTATCTCGATTTACAAGGACAATGCAGGGAATCCAGAGTATTTCATATGGACGCAAATTGTGTGTTAATTCGTCAATGTGAGGGGGCGAGGGATGCAGTAAAGGAGGAATAATGCATCGGAAAAGAGATAATCGGAACCCCAAAGAAAATCCTATCGTTTCCGTAGAAACGTATCTCGATTTAGGAGGACAATGCAGGGAATCCAGAGTATTTCATATGGACGCAAATTGTGTGTTAATTCTTCAATGTGAGGGAGCGAGGGATGCAGTAAAGGAGGAATAATGCATCGGAAAAGAGATACTCGGAACCCCAAAGAAGATCCTATCGTTTCCGTAGAAACGTATCTCGATTTAGAAGGACAATGCAGTTAATCCAGAGTATTTCATATGGACGCAAATTGTGTGTTAATTGGTCAATGTGAGGGAGCGAGTGATGCAGTAAAGGAGGAATAATATATCGGAAAAGAGATACTTGGAACCCCAAAGAAAATCCTATCGTTTCCGTAGAAACGTATCTCGATTTAGAAGGACAATGCAGGGAATCCAGAGTATTTCATATGGACGCAAATTGTGTGTTAATTCGTCAATGTGAGGGAGCGAGGGATGCAGTAAAGGAGGAATAATGCATCGGAAAAGAGATACTCGGAACCCCAAAGAAAATCCTATCGTTTCCGTAGAAACGTATTTCGATTTAGAATAACAATGCAGGGAATCCAGAGTATTTCATATGGACACAAATTGTGTGTTAATTCGTCAATGTGAGGGAGCGAGGAATGCAGTAAAGAAGGGATAATGCATCGGACATGACATACTCTTAACCCCAAAGAAAATCCTATCGTTTCCGTAGAAACGTATCTCGATTTAGAAGGAAAATGCAGGGAATCCAGAGTATTTCATATGGACGCAAATTGTGTGTTAATTCGTCAATGTGAGGGAGCGAGAGATGCAGTAAAGGAGGAATAATGTATCGGAAAAGAGATACTTGGAACCCCAAAGAAATCCTATCGTTTCCGTAGAAACGTATCTCGATTTACAAGGACAATGCAGGGAATCCAGAGTATTTCATATGGTCGCAAATTGTGTGTTAATTCGTCAATGTGAGGGAGCGAGGGATGCAGTAAAGGAGGAATAATGCATCGGAAAAGAGATACTCGGAACCCCAAAGAAAATCCTTTCGTTTCCGTAGAAACGTATCTCGATTTAGGAGGACAATGCAGGGAATCAGGAGTATTTCATATGGACGCAAATCGTGTGTTAATTCTTCAATGTGAGGGAGCGAGGGATGCAGTAAAGGAGGAATAATGCATCGGAAATGAGATACTCGGAACCCCAAAGAAAATCCTATCGTTTCCGTAGAAACGTATCTCGATTTAGAAGGACAATGCAGGGAATCCAGACTATTTCATATGGACGCAAATTGTGTGTTAATTGGTCAATGTGAGGGAGCGAGTGATGCAGTAAAAGAGGAATAATGTATCGGAAAAGAGATACTTGGAACCCCAAAGAAAATCCTATCGTTTCCGTAGAAACGTATCTCGATTTAGAAGGACAATGCAGGGAATCCAGAGTATTTCATATGGACGCAAATTGTGTGTTAGTTGGTCAATGTGAGGGAGCGAGGGATGCAGTAAAGGAGGAATAATGCATCGGAAAAGAGATACTCGGAACCCCAAAGAAAATCCTATCTTATCCGTAGAAACGTATCTCGATTTAGAAGGACAATGCCGGGAATCCAGAGTATTTCATATGGACGCAAATTGTGTGTTAATTTGTCAATGTGAGGGAGCGAGGTATGCAGTGAAGGAGGAATAATGCATCGGAAAAGAGATACTCGGAACCCCAAAGAAAATTATATCGTTTCCGTAGAAACGTATCTCGATTTACAAGGACAATGCAGGGAATACATAGTATTTCATATACACGCAAATTGTGTGTTAATTCTTCAATGTGAGGGAGCGAGGGATGCAGTAAAGGAGGAATAATGCATCGGAAATGAGATACTCGGAACCCCAAAGGAAATCCTATCGTTTCCGTGGAAACGTATTTCGATTTAGAAGAAGAATGCAGGGAATCCAGAGTATTTCATATGGACACAAATTGTGTGTTAATTCGTCAATGTGAGGGAGCGAGGAATGCAGTAAAGGAGGAATAATGCATCGGACAAGACATACTCTTAACCCCAAAGAAAATCCTATCGTTTCTGTAGAAACGTATCTCGATTTAGAAGGAAAATGCAGGGAATCCAGAGTATTTCATATGGACGGAAATTGTGTGTTAATTCGTCAATGTGAGGGAGCGAGGGATGCAGTAAAGGAGGAATAATGTATCGGAAATGAGATACTTGGAACCCCAAAGAAAATCCTATCGTTTCCGTAGAAACGTATCTCGATTTAGAAGGACAATGCAGGGAATCCATAGTATTTCATATGGACGCAAATTGTGTGTTAATTCGTCAATGTG
This sequence comes from Schistocerca nitens, assembly GCF_023898315.1. Taxonomy (NCBI): domain Eukaryota; kingdom Metazoa; phylum Arthropoda; class Insecta; order Orthoptera; family Acrididae; genus Schistocerca; species Schistocerca nitens. The sequence continues at coordinate 1,133,782,818 of NC_064615.1, read as the reverse complement.
AGGGAGCGAGGGATGCAGTAAAGGAGGAATAATGCATCGGAAAAGAGATACTCGGAACCCCAAAGAAAATCCTATCGTTTCCGTAGAAACGTATCTCGATTTAGAAGGATAATGCAGGGAATGCAGAGTATTTCGTATGGACGCAAATTGTGTGTTGAATCGTCAATGTGAGGGAGCGAGGAATGCAGTAAAGGAGGAATAATGCATCGGAAAAGAGATACTCTTAACCCCAAAGAAAATCCTATCTTATCCGTAGAAACGTATCTCGATTTAGAAGGACAATGCAGGGAATCCAGAGAATTTCATATGGACGCAAATTGTGTGTTAATTTGTCAATGTGAGGGAGCGAAGTATGCAGTAAAGGAGGAATAATGCATCGGAAAAGAGATACTCGGAACACCAATGAAAATCTTATCGTTTCCGTAGAAACGTATCTCGATTTACAAGGACAATGCAGGGAATCCAGAGTATTTCATATGGACGCAAATTGTGTGCTAATTCGTCAATGTGAGGGAGCGAGGAATGCAGTAAAGGAGGAATAATGCATCGGAAAAGACATACTCTTAACCCCAAAGAAAATGCTATCTTATCCGTAGAAACGTATCTCGATTTAGAAGGACAATGCAGGGAATCCAGAGTATTTCATATGGACGCAAATTGTGTGCTAATTCGTCAATGTGAGGGAGCGAGGGATGCAGTAAAGGAGGAATAATGCATCGGAAAAGAGATACTCGGAACCCCAAAGAAAATCCTATCGTTTCCGTAGAAACGTATCTCGATTTAGAAGGACAATGCAGGGAATCCAGAGTATTTCATATGGACGCAAATTGTGTGTTAATTCGTCAATGTGAGGGAGCGAGGGATGCAGTAAAGGAGGAATAATGCATTGGGAAAGAGATACTCGGAACCCCAAAGAAAATCCTATCGTTTCCGTAGAAACGTATCTCGATTTAGGAGGACAATGCAGGGAATCCAGAGAATTTCATATGGACGCAAATTGTGTGTTAATTCTTCAATGTGAGGGAGCGAGGGATGCAGTAAAGGAGGAATAATGCATCGGAAAAGAGATACTCGGAACCCCAAAGAAAATCCTATCGTTTCCGTAGAAACGTATCTCGATTTAGAAGGACAATGCAGGGAATCCAGAGTATTTCATATGGACGCAAATTGTGTGTTAATTGGTCAATGTGAGGGAGCGAGTGATGCAGTAAAGGAGGAATAATGCATCGGAAAAGACATACTCTTAACCCCAAAGAAAATGCTATCTTATCCGTAGAAACGTATCTCGATTTAGAAGGACAATGCAGGGAATCCAGAGTATTTCATATGGACGCAAATTGTGTGTTAATTCGTCAATGTGAGGGAGCGAGGGATGCAGTAAAGGAGGAATAATGCATCGGAAAAGAGATACACGGAACCCCAAAGAAAATCCTATCGTTTCCGTAGAAACGTATCTCGATTTAGAAGGACAATGCAGGGAATCCAGAGTATTTCATATGGACGCAAATTGTGTGTTAATTCGTCAATGTGAGGGAGCGAGGGATGCAGTAAAGGAGGAATAATGCATTGGAAAAGAGATACTCGGAACCCCAAAGAAAATCCTATCGTTTCCGTAGAAACGTATCTCGATTTAGGAGGACAATGCAGGGAATCCAGAGTATTTCATATGGAAGCAAATTGTGTGTTAATTCTTCAATGTGAGGGAGCGAGGGATGCAGTAAAGGAGGAATAATGCATCGGAAAAGAGATACTCGGAACCCCAAAGGAAATCCTATCGTTTCCGTGGAAACGAATCCCGATTTAGAAGGACAATGCAGATAATCCAGATGACTTCATATGGACGCAAATTGTGTGTTAATTCTTCAATGTGAGGGATCGAGGCATGCAGTAAAGGAGGAATAATGCATCGGAAAAGAGATACTTGGAACCCCAAAGAAAATCCTATCGTTTCCGTAGAAATGTATCTCGATGTAGAAGGACAATGCAGGGAATCCAGAGTATTTCATATGGACGCAAATTGTGTGTTAATTGGTCAATGTGATGGAGCGAGTGATGCAGTAAAGGAGGAATAATGCATCGGAAAATAGATACTTGGAACCCCAAAGAAAATCCTATCGTTTCCGTAGAAACGTATCTCGATTTAGAAGGACAATGCAGGGAATCCAGAGTATTTCATATGGACGCAAATTGTGTGTTAATTCGTCAATGTGAGGGAGCGAGGGATGCAGTAAAGGAGGAATAATGCATCGGAAAAGAGATACTCGGAACCCCAAAGAAAATCCTATCCTTTCCGTAGAAACGTATCTCGATTTAGAAGGATAATGCAGGGAATCACGAGTATTTCATATGGACGCAAATTGTGTGTTAATTCGTCTATGTGAGGGAGCGAGGAATGCAGTAAAGGAGGAATAATGCATCGGAAAAGAGATACTCTTAACCCCAAAGAAAATCCTATCGTTTCCGTAGAAACGTATCTCGATTTACAAGGACAATGCAGGGAATCCAGAGTATTTCATATGGACGCAAATTGTGTGTTAATTCGTCAATGTGAGGGGGCGAGGGATGCAGTAAAGGAGGAATAATGCATCGGAAAAGAGATAATCGGAACCCCAAAGAAAATCCTATCGTTTCCGTAGAAACGTATCTCGATTTAGGAGGACAATGCAGGGAATCCAGAGTATTTCATATGGACGCAAATTGTGTGTTAATTCTTCAATGTGAGGGAGCGAGGGATGCAGTAAAGGAGGAATAATGCATCGGAAAAGAGATACTCGGAACCCCAAAGAAGATCCTATCGTTTCCGTAGAAACGTATCTCGATTTAGAAGGACAATGCAGTTAATCCAGAGTATTTCATATGGACGCAAATTGTGTGTTAATTGGTCAATGTGAGGGAGCGAGTGATGCAGTAAAGGAGGAATAATATATCGGAAAAGAGATACTTGGAACCCCAAAGAAAATCCTATCGTTTCCGTAGAAACGTATCTCGATTTAGAAGGACAATGCAGGGAATCCAGAGTATTTCATATGGACGCAAATTGTGTGTTAATTCGTCAATGTGAGGGAGCGAGGGATGCAGTAAAGGAGGAATAATGCATCGGAAAAGAGATACTCGGAACCCCAAAGAAAATCCTATCGTTTCCGTAGAAACGTATTTCGATTTAGAATAACAATGCAGGGAATCCAGAGTATTTCATATGGACACAAATTGTGTGTTAATTCGTCAATGTGAGGGAGCGAGGAATGCAGTAAAGAAGGGATAATGCATCGGACATGACATACTCTTAACCCCAAAGAAAATCCTATCGTTTCCGTAGAAACGTATCTCGATTTAGAAGGAAAATGCAGGGAATCCAGAGTATTTCATATGGACGCAAATTGTGTGTTAATTCGTCAATGTGAGGGAGCGAGAGATGCAGTAAAGGAGGAATAATGTATCGGAAAAGAGATACTTGGAACCCCAAAGAAATCCTATCGTTTCCGTAGAAACGTATCTCGATTTACAAGGACAATGCAGGGAATCCAGAGTATTTCATATGGTCGCAAATTGTGTGTTAATTCGTCAATGTGAGGGAGCGAGGGATGCAGTAAAGGAGGAATAATGCATCGGAAAAGAGATACTCGGAACCCCAAAGAAAATCCTTTCGTTTCCGTAGAAACGTATCTCGATTTAGGAGGACAATGCAGGGAATCAGGAGTATTTCATATGGACGCAAATCGTGTGTTAATTCTTCAATGTGAGGGAGCGAGGGATGCAGTAAAGGAGGAATAATGCATCGGAAATGAGATACTCGGAACCCCAAAGAAAATCCTATCGTTTCCGTAGAAACGTATCTCGATTTAGAAGGACAATGCAGGGAATCCAGAGTATTTCATATGGACGCAAATTGTGTGTTAATTGGTCAATGTGAGGGAGCGAGTGATGCAGTAAAAGAGGAATAATGTATCGGAAAAGAGATACTTGGAACCCCAAAGAAAATCCTATCGTTTCCGTAGAAACGTATCTCGATTTAGAAGGACAATGCAGGGAATCCAGAGTATTTCATATGGACGCAAATTGTGTGTTAGTTGGTCAATGTGAGGGAGCGAGGGATGCAGTAAAGGAGGAATAATGCATCGGAAAAGAGATACTCGGAACCCCAAAGAAAATCCTATCTTATCCGTAGAAACGTATCTCGATTTAGAAGGACAATGCCGGGAATCCAGAGTATTTCATATGGACGCAAATTGTGTGTTAATTTGTCAATGTGAGGGAGCGAGGTATGCAGTGAAGGAGGAATAATGCATCGGAAAAGAGATACTCGGAACCCCAAAGAAAATTATATCGTTTCCGTAGAAACGTATCTCGATTTACAAGGACAATGCAGGGAATACATAGTATTTCATATACACGCAAATTGTGTGTTAATTCTTCAATGTGAGGGAGCGAGGGATGCAGTAAAGGAGGAATAATGCATCGGAAATGAGATACTCGGAACCCCAAAGGAAATCCTATCGTTTCCGTGGAAACGTATTTCGATTTAGAAGAAGAATGCAGGGAATCCAGAGTATTTCATATGGACACAAATTGTGTGTTAATTCGTCAATGTGAGGGAGCGAGGAATGCAGTAAAGGAGGAATAATGCATCGGACAAGACATACTCTTAACCCCAAAGAAAATCCTATCGTTTCTGTAGAAACGTATCTCGATTTAGAAGGAAAATGCAGGGAATCCAGAGTATTTCATATGGACGCAAATTGTGTGTTAATTCGTCAATGTGAGGGAGCGAGGGATGCAGTAAAGGAGGAATAATGTATCGGAAATGAGATACTTGGAACCCCAAAGAAAATCCTATCGTTTCCGTAGAAACGTATCTCGATTTAGAAGGACAATGCAGGGAATCCATAGTATTTCATATGGACGCAAATTGTGTGTTAATTCGTCAATGTGAGGGAGCGAGGGATGCAGTAAAGGAGGAATAATGCATCGGAAAAGAGATACTCGGAACCCCAAAGAAAATCCTATCGTTTCCGTAGAAACGTATCTCGATTTAGAAGGATAATGCAGGGAATGCAGAGTATTTCGTATGGACGCAAATTGTGTGTTGAATCGTCAATGTGAGGGAGCGAGGAATGCAGTAAAGGAGGAATAATGCATCGGAAAAGAGATACTCTTAACCCCAAAGAAAATCCTATCTTATCCGTAGAAACGTATCTCGATTTAGAAGGACAATGCAGGGAATCCAGAGAATTTCATATGGACGCAAATTGTGTGTTAATTTGTCAATGTGAGGGAGCGAAGTATGCAGTAAAGGAGGAATAATGCATCGGAAAAGAGATACTCGGAACACCAATGAAAATCTTATCGTTTCCGTAGAAACGTATCTCGATTTACAAGGACAATGCAGGGAATCCAGAGTATTTCATATGGACGCAAATTGTGTGCTAATTCGTCAATGTGAGGGAGCGAGGAATGCAGTAAAGGAGGAATAATGCATCGGAAAAGACATACTCTTAACCCCAAAGAAAATGCTATCTTATCCGTAGAAACGTATCTCGATTTAGAAGGACAATGCAGGGAATCCAGAGTATTTCATATGGACGCAAATTGTGTGCTAATTCGTCAATGTGAGGGAGCGAGGGATGCAGTAAAGGAGGAATAATGCATCGGAAAAGAGATACTCGGAACCCCAAAGAAAATCCTATCGTTTCCGTAGAAACGTATCTCGATTTAGAAGGACAATGCAGGGAATCCAGAGTATTTCATATGGACGCAAATTGTGTGTTAATTCGTCAATGTGAGGGAGCGAGGGATGCAGTAAAGGAGGAATAATGCATTGGGAAAGAGATACTCGGAACCCCAAAGAAAATCCTATCGTTTCCGTAGAAACGTATCTCGATTTAGGAGGACAATGCAGGGAATCCAGAGAATTTCATATGGACGCAAATTGTGTGTTAATTCTTCAATGTGAGGGAGCGAGGGATGCAGTAAAGGAGGAATAATGCATCGGAAAAGAGATACTCGGAACCCCAAAGAAAATCCTATCGTTTCCGTAGAAACGTATCTCGATTTAGAAGGACAATGCAGGGAATCCAGAGTATTTCATATGGACGCAAATTGTGTGTTAATTGGTCAATGTGAGGGAGCGAGTGATGCAGTAAAGGAGGAATAATGCATCGGAAAAGACATACTCTTAACCCCAAAGAAAATGCTATCTTATCCGTAGAAACGTATCTCGATTTAGAAGGACAATGCAGGGAATCCAGAGTATTTCATATGGACGCAAATTGTGTGTTAATTCGTCAATGTGAGGGAGCGAGGGATGCAGTAAAGGAGGAATAATGCATCGGAAAAGAGATACACGGAACCCCAAAGAAAATCCTATCGTTTCCGTAGAAACGTATCTCGATTTAGAAGGACAATGCAGGGAATCCAGAGTATTTCATATGGACGCAAATTGTGTGTTAATTCGTCAATGTGAGGGAGCGAGGGATGCAGTAAAGGAGGAATAATGCATTGGAAAAGAGATACTCGGAACCCCAAAGAAAATCCTATCGTTTCCGTAGAAACGTATCTCGATTTAGGAGGACAATGCAGGGAATCCAGAGTATTTCATATGGAAGCAAATTGTGTGTTAATTCTTCAATGTGAGGGAGCGAGGGATGCAGTAAAGGAGGAATAATGCATCGGAAAAGAGATACTCGGAACCCCAAAGGAAATCCTATCGTTTCCGTAGAAACGTATCTCGATTTAGAAGGACAATGCAGGGAATCCAGAGTATTTCATATGGACGCAAATTGTGTGTTAATTGGTCAATGTGAGGGAGCGAGTGATGCAGTAAAGGAGGAATAATGTATCGGAAAAGAGATACTTGGAACCCCAAAGAAAATCCTATCGTTTCCGTAGAAACGTATCTCGATTTAGAAGGACAATGCAGGGAATCCAGAGTATTTCATATGGACGCAAATTGTGTGTTAATTGGTCAATGTGAGGGAGCGAGGGATGCAGTAATGGAGGAATAATGCATCGGAAAAAAGATACTCGGAACCCCAAAGAAAATCCTATCGTTTCCGTAGAAACGTATCTCGATTTAGAAGGATAATGCAGGGAATCCAGAGTATTTCATATGGACGCAAATTGTGTGTTAATTCGTCAATGTGAGGGAGCGAGGAATGCAGTAAAGGAGGAATAATGCATCGGAAAAGAGATACTCTTAACCCCAAAGAAAATCCTATCTTATCCGTAGAAACGTATCTCGATTTAGAAGGACAATGCCGGGAATCCAGAGTATTTCATATGGACGCAAATTGTGTGTTAATTTGTCAATGTGAGGGAGCGAGGTATTCAGTGAAGGAGGAATAATGCATCGGAAAAGAGATACTCGGAACCCCAAAGAAAATTCTATCGTTTCCGTAGAAACGTATCTCGATTTACAAGGACAATGCAGGGAATACATAGTATTTCATATAGACGCAAATTGTGTGTTAATTCTTCAATGTGAGGGAGCGAGGTATGCAGTAAAGGAGGAATAATGCATCGGAAATGAGATACTCGGAACCCCAAAGAAAATCCTATCGTTTCCGTAGAAACGTATTTCGATTTAGAAGAAGAATGCAGGGAATCCAGAGTATTTCATATGGACACAAATTGTGTGTTAATTCGTCAATGTAAGGGAGCGAGGAATGCAGTAAAGGAGGAATAATGCATCGGACAAGACATACTCTTAACACCAAAGAAAATCCTATCGTTTCCGTAGAAACGTATCTCGATTTAGAAGGAAAATGCAGGGAATCCAGAGTATTTCGTATGGACGCAAATTGTGTGTTAATTCGTCAATGTGAGGGAGCGAGGGATGCAGTAAAGGGGGAATAATGTATCGGAAAAGAGATACTTGGAACCCCAAAGAAAATCCTATCGTTTCCGTAGAAACGTATCTCGATTTAGAAGGACAATGCAGGGAATCCAGAGTATTTCATATGGACGCAAATTGTGTGTTAATTCGTCAATGTGAGGGAGCGAGGGATGCAGTAAAGGAGGAATAATGCATCGGAAAAGAGATACTCGGAACCCCAAAGAAAATCCTATGGTTTCCGTAGAAACGTATCTCGATTTAGAAGGATAATGCAGGGAATCCAGAGTATTTCGTATGGTCGCAAATTGTGTGTTGATTCGTCAATGTGAGGGAGCGAGGAATGCAGTAAAGGAGGAATAATGCATCGGAAAAGAGATACTCTTAACCCCAAAGAAAATCCTATCTTATCCGTAGAAACGTATCTCGATTTAGAAGGACAATGCAGGGAATCCAGAGAATTTCACATGGACGCAAATTGTGTGTTAATTTGTCGATGTGAGGGAGCGAGGTATGCAGTAAAGGAGGAATAATGCATCGGAAAAGAGATACTCGGAACACCAATGAAAATCTTATCGTTTCCATAGAAACGTATCTCGATTTACAAGGACAATGCAGGGAATCCAGAGTATTTCATATGGACGCAAATTGTGTGTTAATTCGTCAATGTGAGAGAGCGAGGGATGCAGTAAAGGAGGAATAATGCATCGGAAAAGAGATACTCGGAAACCCAAAGAAAATCCTATCGTTTCTGTAGAAACGTATCTCGATTTAGGAGGACAATGCAGGGAATCCAGAGTATTTCATATGGACGCAAATTGTGTGTTAATTCGTCAATGTGAGGGAGCGAGGAATGCAGTAAAGGAGGAATGTTGCATCGGAAAAGAGATACTCGGAACCCCAAAGAAAATCCTATCGTTTCCGTAGAAACGTATCTCGATTTAGAAGGACAATGCAGGGAATCCAGAGTATTTCATATGGACGCAAATTGTGTGTTAATTCGTCAATGTGAGGGAGCGAGGGATGCAGTAAAGGAGGAATAAAGCATCGGAAAAGAGACACTCGGAACCCCAAAGATAATCCAATCATTTCCGTAGAAACGTATCTCGATTTACAAGGACAATGCAGGGAATCCAGAGTATTTCATATGGACGCAAATTGTGTGTTAATTCGTCAATGTGAGGGAGCGAGGGATGCAGTAAAGGAGGAATAAAGCATCGGAAAAGAGACACTCGGAACCCCAAAGATAATCCAATCATTTCCGTAGAAACGTATCTCGATTTACAAGGACAATGCAGGGAATCCAGAGTATTTCATATGGACGCAAATTGTGTGTTAATTCGTCAATGTGAGGGAGCGAGGAATGCAGTAAAGGAGGAATAATGCATCGGAAAAGACATTCTCTTAACCCCAAAGAAAATGCTATCTTATCCGTAGAAACGTATCTCGATTTAGAAGGACAATGCTGAGAATCCAGAGTATTTCATATGGACGCAAATTGTGTGTTAATTCGTCAATGTGAGGGAGCGAGGGATGCAGTAAAGGAGGAATAATGCATCGGAAATGAGATACTCGACACCAAAAAGAAAATCTTATCGTTTCAGTAGAAACGTCTCTCGTTTTAGAAAGATAATGCAAGGAACCCAGATTATTGCATATGGACGCAAATTGTGTGTTAATTCGTCAATGTGAGGGAGCGAGGGATGCAGTAAAGGAGGAATAATGCATCTAAAAAGAGATACTCGGAACCCCAAAGAAAATCCTATCGTTTCCGTAGAAACGTATCTCGAATTAGAAGGACAATGCAGGGAATCGAGAGTATTTCATATGGACGCAAATTGTGTGTTAATTCGTCAATGTGAGGGAGCGAGGGATGCAGTAAAGGAGGAATAATGCATCGGAAAAGAGATACTCGGAACCCCAAAGAAAATCCTATCGTTTCCGTGGAAACGTATCTCGATTTAGAAGGATAATGCAGGGAATCCAGAGTACTTCATATGGACGCAAATTGTGTGTTAATTCGTCAATGTGAGGGAGCGAGGAATGCAGTAAAGGAGGAATAATGCATCGGAAAAGAGATACTCTTAACCCCAAAGAAAATCCTATCTTATCCGTAGAAAAGTATCTCGATTTAGAAGGACAATGCAGGGAATCCAGAGTATTTCATATGGACGCAAATAGTGTGTTAATTCGTCAATGTGGGGGAGCGAGGGATGCAGTAAAGGAGGAATAATGCATCGGAAAAGAGATACTCGGAACCCCAAAAAAATCCTATCGTTTCCGTAGAAACGTATCTCGATTTAGAAGGACAATGAAGGGAATCCAGAGTATTTCATATGGACGCAAATTGTGTATTAATTCATCAATGTGAGGGAGCGAGGGATGCAGTAAAGGAGGAATAATGCATCGGAAAAGAGATACTCGGAACCCCAAAGAAAATACTATCGTTTCCGTAGAAACGAATCCCGATTTAGAAGGACAATGCAGGGAATCCAGAGAATTTCATATGGACGCAAATTGTGTGTTAATTCGTCAATGTGAGGGATTGAGGGATGCAGTAAAGGAGGAATAACGCATCGGAAAAGAGATACTCGGAACCCCAAGGAAAATCCTACCGTTTCCGTAGAAACATATCTCGATTTAAAAGGACAATGCAGGGAATCCAGAGTATTTCATATAGACGCAAATTGTGTGTTAATTCTTCAATGTGAGGGAGCGAGGGATGCAGTAAAGGAGGAATAATGCATCGGAAAAGAGATACTCGGAACCCCAAAGAAAATCCTATCGTTTCCGTAGAAACGTATCTCGATTTAGAAGGACAATGCAGGGAATCCAGACTATTTCATATGGACGCAAATTGTGTGTTAATTGGTCAATGTGAGGGAGCGAGGGATGCAGTAAAGGAGGAATAATGTATCGGAAAAGAGATACTCGGAACCCCAAAGAAAATCCTATCGTTTCCGTAGAAACGTATCTCGATTTAGAAGGACAATGCAGGGAATCCAGAGTATTTCATATGGACGCAAATTGTGTGTTAATTCGTCAATGTGAGGGAGCGAGGGATGCAGTAAAGGAGGAATAATGCATCGGAAAAGAGATACTCGGAACCCCAAAGAAAATTCTATCGTTTCCGTAGAAACGTATCTCGATTTAGAAGGATAATGCAGGGAATCCAGAGAATTTCATATGGACGCAAATTGTGTGTTATTTCGTCAATGTGAGGAAGCGAGGGATGCAGTAAAGGAGGAATAATGCATCGGAAAAGAGATACTCGGAACCCCAAAGTAAATCCTATCGTTTCCGTAGAAACGAATCCCGATTTAGAAGGATAAAGCAGGGAACCCAGAGTATTTCATATGGACGCAATTTGTGTGTTAATTCGTCAATGTGAGGGAGCGAGGGATGCAGTAAAGGAGGAATAATGCATCGGAAAAGAGATACTCGGAACCCCAAAGAAAATCCTATCGTTTCCATAGAAACGTATCTCGATTTAGAAGGACAATGCAGGGAATCCAGAGTATTTCATATGGACGCAAATTGTGTGTTAATTCGTCAATGTGAGGGAGCGAGGGATGCAGTAAAGGAGGAATAATGCATCGGAAAAGAGATACTCGGAACCCCAAAGAAAATCCTATCGTTTCCGTGGAAACGAATCCCGATTTAGAAGGACAATGCAGGGAATCCAGAGAATTTCATATGGACGCAAATTGTGTGTTAATTTGTCAATGTGAGGGAGCGAGGTATGCAGTAAAGGCGGAATAATGCATCGGAAAAGAGATACTCGGAACCCCAAAGAAAATCCTATCATTTCCGTAGAAACGTATCTCGATTTACAAGGACAATGCAGGGAATCCAGAGTATTTCATATGGACGCAAATTGTGTGTTAATTCGTCAATGTGAGGGAGCGAGGGATGCAGTAAAGGAGGAATAATGCATCGGAAAAGAGATACTCGGAACCCAAAGGAAAATCCTACCGTTTCCGTAGAAACGTATCTCGATTTAGAAGGACAATGCAGGGAATCCAGAGTATTTCATATAGACGCAAATTGTGTGTTAATTCTTCAATGTGAGGGAGCGAGTGATGCAGTAAAGGAGGAATAATGCATCGGAAAAGAGATACTCGGAACCTCAAAGAAAATCCTATCGTTTCCGTAGAAATGTATCTCGATTTAGAAGGACAATGAAGGGAATCCAGAGTATTTCATATGGACGCAAATTGTGTGTTAATTGGTCAATGTGAGGGAGCGAGGGATGCAGTAAAGGAGGAATAATGTATCGGAAAAGAGATACTCGGAACCCCAAAGAAAATCCTATCGTTTCCGTAGAAACGTATCTCGATTTAGAAGGACAATGCAGGGAATCCAGAGTATTTCATATGGACGCAAATTGTGTGTTAATTCGTCAATGTGAGGGAGCGAGGGATGCAGTAAAGGAGGAATAATGCATCGGAAAAGAGATACTCGGAACCCCAAAGAAAATCCTATCGTTCCGTAGAAACGTATCTCGATTTAGAAGGATAATGCAGGGAATCCAGAGTATTTCATATGGACGCAAATTGTGTGTTAATTCGTCAATGTGAGGGAGCGAGGAATGCAGTAAAGGAGGAATAATGCATCGGAAAAGAGATACTCTTAACCCCAAAGAAAATCCTATCTTATCCGTAGAAACGTATCTCGATTTAGAAGGACAATGCAGGAATCCAGAGTATTTCATATGGACGTAAATAGTGTGCTAATTCGTCAATGTGGGGGAGCGAGGGATGCAGTAAAGGAGGAATAATGCATCGGAAAAGAGATACTCGGAACCCCAAAGAAAATCCTATCGTTTCCGTAGAAACGTATCTCGATTTAGAAGGACAATGAAGGGAATCCGGAGTATTTCATATGGACGCAAATTGTGTATTAATTCATCAATGTGAGGGAGCGAATGATGCAGTAAAGGAGGAATAATGCATCGGAAAAGAGATACTCGGAACCCCAAAGAAAATCCTATCGTTTCCGTAGAAACGAATCCCGATTTAGAAGGACAATGCAGGGAATCCAGAGAATTTCATATGGACGCAAATTGTGTGTTAATTTGTCAATGTGAGGGAGCGAGGTATGCAGTAAAGGAGGAATAATAAATCGGAAAAGAGATACTCGGAATCCCAAAGAAAATCCTATCGTTTCCGTAGAAACGTATCTCGATTTACAAGGACAATGCAGGGAATCCAGAGTATTTCATATGGACGCAAATTGTGTGTTAATTCTTCAATGTGAGGGAGCGAGGGATGCGGTAAAGGAGGAATAATGCATCGGAAAAGAGATACACGGAACCCCAAAGAAAATCCTATCGTTTCCGTGGAAACGAATCCCGATTTAGAAGGACAATGCAGGGAATCCAGAGAATTTCATATGGACGCAAATTGTGTGTTAATTTGTCAATGTGAGGGAGCGAGGTATGCAGTATAGGAGGAATAATGCATCGGAAAAGAGATACTCGGAACCCCAAAGAAAATCCTATCATTTCCGTAGAAACGTATCTCGATTTAAAAGGACAATGCAGGGAATCCAGAGTATTTCATATGGACGCAAATTGTGTGTTAATTCGTCAATGTGAGGGAGCGAGGGATGCAGTAATGGAGGAATAATGCATCGGAAAAGAGATACTCGGAACCCCAAGGAAAATCCTACCGTTTCCGTAGAAACATATCTCGATTTAGAAGGACAATGCAGGGAATCCAGAGTATTTCATATAGACGCAAATTGTGTGTTAATTCTTCAATGTGAGGGAGCGAGGGATGCAGTAAAGGAGGAATAATGCATCTAAAAAGAGATACTCGGAACCCCAAAGAAAATCCTATCGTTTCCGTAGAAACGTATCTCGATTTAGAAGGACAATGCAGGGAATCCAGAGTATTTCATATGGACGCAAATTGTGTGTTAATTGGTCAATGTGAGGGAGCGAGGGATGCAGTAAAGGAGGAATAATGTATCGGAAAAGAGATACTCGGAACCCCAAAGAAAATCCTATCGTTTCCGTAGAAACGTATCCCGATTTAGAAGGACAATGCAGGGAATCCAGAGTATTTCATATGGACGCAAATTGTGTGTTAATTCGTCAATGTGAGGGAGCGAGGGATGCAGTAAAGGAGAAATAATGCATCGGAAAAGAGATACTCGGTACCCCAAAGAAAATCCTATCGTTTCCGTAGAAACGTATCTCGATTTAGAAGGATAATGCAGGGAATCCAGAGTATTTCATATGGACGCAAATTGTGTGTTATTTCGTCAATGTGAGGAAGCGAGGGATGCAGTAAAGAAGGAATAATGCATCGGAAAAGAGATACTCGGAACCCCAAAGAAAATCCTATCGTTTCCGTAGAAACGAATCCCGATTTAGAAGGATAATGCAGGGAACCCAGAGTATTCCATATGGACGCAATTTGTGTGTTAATTCGTCAATGTGAGGGAGCGAGGGATGCAGTAAAGGAGGAATAATGCATCGGAAAAGAGATACTCGGAACCCCAAAGAAAATCCTATCGTTTCCATAGAAACGTATCTCGATTTAGAAGGACAATGCAGGGAATCCAGAGTATGTCATATGGACGCAAATTGTGTGTTAATTCGTCAATGTGAGGGAGCGAGGGATGCAGTAAAGGAGGAATAATGCATCGGAAAAGAGATACTCGGAACCCCAAAGAAAATCCTATCGTTTCCGTAGAAACGTATCTCGATTTAGAAGGACAATGCAGGGAATCCAGAGTATTTCATATGGACGCAAATTGTGTGTTAATTCGTCAATGTGAGGGAGAGAGGGATGCAGTAAAGGAGGAATAATGCATCGGAAAAGAGATACTCGGAACCCCAAAGAAAATCCTATCGTTTCCGTAGAAACGTATCTCGATTTAGAAGGACAATGCAGGGAATCCAGAGTATTCCATATGGACGCAAATTGTGTGTTAATTCGTCAATGTGAGGGAGCGAGGGATGCAGTAAAGGAGGAATAATGCATCAGAAAAGCGATACACGGAACCCCAAAGAAAATCCTATCGTTTCCTTAGAAACGTATCTCGATTTAGAAGGACAATGCAGGGAATCCAGAGTATTTCATATGGACGCAAATTGTGTGTTAATTCGTCAATGTGAGGGAGCGAGAAATGCAGTAAAGGAGGAATAATGCATCGGAAAAGAGATCCTCGGATCCCCAAAGAAAATCCTATCGTTTCCGTAGAAACGTATCTCGATTTAGAAAGACAATGCAGGGAATCCAGAGTATATCATATGGACGCAAATTGTGTGTTAATTCGTCAATTTGAGGGAGCGAGGGATGAAGTAAAGGAGGAATAATGCATCGGAAAAGAGATACTCGACTCCCAAAAGGAAATCCTATCGTTTCCGTAGAAACGTATCTCGTTTTAGAAAGATAATGCAGGGAACGCAGAGTATTTCATATGGACGCAAATTGTGTGTTAATTCGGCAATGTGAGGGAGCGAGGGATGCAGTAAAGGAGGAATACTGCATCGGAAAAGAGATACTCGGAACCCCAAAGAAAATCGTATCGTTTCCATAGAAACGTATCTCGATTTAGAAGGACAATGCAAGGAATAGAGAGTATTTCATATGGACGCAAATTGTGTGTTAATTCGTCAATGTGAGGGAGCGAGGGATGCAGTAAAGGAGGAATAATGCATCGGAAAACAGATACTCGGAACCCCAAAGAAAATCCTATCGTTTCCGTAGAAACGTATCTCGATTTAGAAGGACAACGCAGGGAATACAGAGTATTTCATATGGACGCAAATTGTGTGTTAATTCGTTAAAGTGAGGGAGCGAGGGATGCAGTAAGGGAGGAATAATGCATCAGAAAAGAGATACTCGGAACCCCAAAGAAGATCCTATCGTTTCCGTAGAAACGTATCTCGATTTAGAAGGACAATGCAGGGAATCCAGAGTATTTCATATGGACGCAAATTGTGTGTTAATTCGTCAATGTGAGGGAGCGAGTGATGCAGTAAAGGAGGAATAATTCATCGGAAAAGAGATACGCGGATCCCCAATGAAAATCCTATCGTTTCCATAGAAACGTATCTCGATTAAGAAGGACAATGCTGGGAATCCAGAGTATTTTATATGGATGAAAATTGTGTGTTAATTCGTCAATGTGAGGGAGCGACGGATGCAGTAAAGGAGGAATAATGCATCGGAAAAGAGATACTCGGAACCCCAAAGCAAATCCTACCATTTCCGTAGAGACGTATCTCGATTTAGAAGGATAATGCAGGGAAACCAGAGTATTTCATATGGACGCAAATAGTGTGTTATTTCGTCAATGTGAGGGAGCGAGGGATGCAGTAAAGGAGGAATTATGCATCGGAAAAGAGATACTCGGAACCCCAAAGAAAATCCTATCGTTTCCATTGTAACGAATCCCGATTTAGAAGGACAATGCAGGGAACCCAGAGTATTTCATATGGACGCAATTTGTGTGTTAATTCGTCAATGTGAGGGAGCGAGGGATGCAGTAAAGGAGGAATAATGCATCGGAAAAGAGATACTCGGAGCCCCAAACAAAATCCTATCGTTTCCTTAGAAACGTATCTCGATTTAGAAGGACAATGCAGGGAATCCAGAGTATTTCGTTTGGACGCAAATTGTGTGTTAATTCGTCAATGTGAGGGAGCGAGGGATGCAGTAAAGGAGGAATAATGCATCGGAAATGAGATACTCGGAACCCCAAAGAAAATCCTATCGTTTCCGTAGAAACGTATCTCGATTTACAAGGACAATGCAGGGAATCCAGAGTATTTCATATGGACGCAAATTGTGTGTTAATTCGTCAATGTGAGGGAGAGAGGGATGCAGTGAAGAAGGAATAATCCATCGGAAAAGAGATACTCGGAAACCCAAAGAAAATCATATCGTTTCCGTAGAAACGTATCTCGATTTAGAAGGACAATGCAGGGAATCCAGAGTATTCCATATGGACGCAAATTGTGTGTTAATACGGCAATCTGAGGGAGCGAGGGATGCAGTAAAGGAGGAATAATGCATCGGAAAAGAGATACTCGGAACCCCAAAGAAAATCCTATCGTTTCCGTAGAAACGTATCTCGATTTAGAAGGACAATGCAAGGAATCCAGAGTATTTCATATGGACGCAAATTGTGCGTTAATTCGACAATGTGAGGGAGCGAGGGATGCAGTAAAGGAGGAATAATGCATCGGAAAAGAGATACTCGGAACCCCAAAGGAAATCCTATCGTTTCGGTAGAAACGTATCTCGATTTAGAAGGACAATGCAGGGAATCCAGAGAATTTCATATGGACGCAAATTGTGTGTTAATTCTTCAATGTGAGGGAGCGAGTGATGCAGTAAAGGAGGAATAATGCATCGGAAAAGAGATACTCGGAACCTCAAAGAAAATCCTATCGTTTCCGTAGAAACGTATCTCGATTTAGAAGGACAATGAAGGGAATCCAGAGTATTTCATATGGACGCAAATTGTGTGTTAATACGGCAATCTGAGGGAGCGAGGGATGCAGTAAAGGAGGAATAATGCATCGGAAAAGAGATACTCGGAACCCCAAAGAAAATCCTATCGTTTCCGTAGAAACGTATCTCGATTTAGAAGGACAATGCAAGGAATCCAGAGTATTTCATATGGACGCAAATTGTGCGTTAATTCGACAATGTGAGGGAGCGAGGGATGCAGTAAAGGAGGAATAATGCATCGGAAAAGAGATACTCGGAACCCCAAAGGAAATCCTATCGTTTCGGTAGAAACGTATCTCGATTTAGAAGGACAATGCAGGGAATCCAGAGAATTTCATATGGACGCAAATTGTGTGTTAATTCTTCAATGTGAGGGAGCGAGTGATGCAGTAAAGGAGGAATAATGCATCGGAAAAGAGATACTCGGAACCTCAAAGAAAATCCTATCGTTTCCGTAGAAACGTATCTCGATTTAGAAGGACAATGAAGGGAATCCAGAGTATTTCATATGGACGCAAATTGTGTGTTAATTGGTCAATGTGAGGGAGCGAGGGATGCAGTAAAGGAGGAATAATGTATCGGAAAAGAGATACTCGGAACCCCAAAGAAAATCCTATCGTTTCCGTAGAAACGTATCTCGATTTAGAAGGACAATGCAGGGAATCCAGAGTATTTCATATGGACGCAAATTGTGTAATAATTCGTCAATGTGAGGGAGCGAGGGATGCAGTAAAGGAGGAATAATGCATCGGAAAAGAGATACTCGGAACCCCAAAGAAAATCCTATCGTTTCCGTAGAAACGTATCTCGATTTAGAAGGATAATGCAGGGAATCCAGAGTATCTCATATGGACGCAAATTGTGTGTTAATTCGTCAATGTGAGGGAGCGAGGAATGCAGTAAAGGAGGAATAATGCATCGGAAAAGAGATACTCTTAACCCCAAAGAAAATCCTATCTTATCCGTAGAAACGTATCTCGATTTAGAAGGACAATGCAGGGAATCCAGAGTATTTCATATGGACGTAAATAGTGTGCTAATTCGTCAATGTGGGGGAGCGAGGGATGCAGTAAAGGAGGAATAATGCATCGGAAAAGAGATACTCGGAACCCCAAAGAAAATCCTATCGTTTCCGTAGAAACGTATCTCGATTTAGAAGGACAATGAAGGGAATCCAGAGTATTTCATATGGACGCAAATTGTGTATTAATTCATCAATGTGAGGGAGCGAGGGATGCAGTAAAGGAGGAATAATGCATCGGAAAAGAGATACTCGGAACCCCAAAGAAAATCCTATCGTTTCCGTAGAAACGAATCCCGATTTAGAAGGACAATGCAGGGAATCCAGAGAATTTCATATGGACGCAAATTGTGTGTTAATTTGTCAATGTGAGGGAGCGAGGTATGCAGTAAAGGACGAATAATAAATCGGAAAAGAGATACTCGGAACCCCAAAGAAAATCCTATCGTTTCCGTAGAAACGTATCTCGATTTACAAGGACAATGCAGGGAATCCAGAGTATTTCATATGGACGCAAATTGTGTGTTAATTCGTCAATGTGAGGGAGCGAGGGATGCGGTAAAGGAGGAATAATGCATCGGAAAAGAGATACACGGAACCCCAAAGAACATCCTATCGTTTCCGTGGAAACGAATCCCGATTTAGAAGGACAATGCAGGGAATCCAGAGAATTTCATATGGACGCAAATTGTGTGTTAATTTGTCAATGTGAGGGAGCGAGGGATGCAGTAAAGGAGGAATAATGCATCGGAAAAGAGATACTCGGAACCCCAAAGAAAATCCTATCATTTCCGTAGAAACGTATCTCGATTTAAAAGGACAATGCAGGGAATCCAGAGTATTTCATATGGACGCAAATTGTGTGTTAATTCGTCAATGTGAGGGAGCGAGGGATGCAGTAAAGGAGGAATAATGCATCGGAAAAGAGATACTCGGAACCCCAAGGAAAATCCTACCGTTTCCGTATAAAACATATCTCGATTTAGAAGGACAATGCAGGGAATCCAGAGTATTTCATATAGACGCAAATTGTGTGTTAATTCTTCAATGTGAGGGAGCGAGGGATGCAGTAAAGGAGGAATAATGCATCTAAAAAGAGATACTCGGAACCCCAAACAAAATCCTATCGTTTCCGTAGAAACGTATCTCGATTTAGAAGGACAATGCAGGGAATCCAGAGTATTTCATATGGACGCAAATTGTGTGTTAATTGGTCAATGTGAGGGAGCGAGGGATGCAGTAAAGGAGGAATAATGTATCGGAAAAGAGATACTCGGAACCCCAAAGAAAATCCTATCGTTTCCGTAGAAACGTATCTCGATTTAGAAGGACAATGCAGGGAATCCAGAGTATTTCATATGGACGCAAATTGTGTGTTAATTCGTCAATGTGAGGGAGCGAGGGATGCAGTAAAGGAGGAATAATGCATCGGAAAAGAGATACTCGGAACCCCAAAGAAAATCCTATCGTTTCCGTAGATACGTATCTCGATTTAGAAGGATAATGCAGGGAATCCAGAGTATTTCATATGGACGCAAATTGTGTGTTATTTCGTCAATGTGAGGAAGCGAGGGATGCAGTAAAGGAGGAATAATGCATCGGAAAAGAGATACTCGGAACCCCAAAGAAAATCCTATCGTTTCCGTAGAAACGAATCCCGATTTAGAAGGATAATGCAGGGAACCCAGAGTATTTCATATGGACGCAATTTGTGTGTTAATTCGTCAATGTGAGTAAGCGAGGGATGCAGTAAAGGAGGAATAATGCATCGGAAAAGAGATACTCGGAACCCCAAAGAAAATCCTATCGTTTCCATAGAAACGTATCTCGATTTAGAAGGACAATGCAGGGAATCCAGAGTATTTCATATGGACGCAAATTGTGTGTTAATTCGTCAAAGTGAGGGAGCGAGGGATGCAGTAAAGGAGGAATAATGCATCGGAAAAGAGATACTCGGAACCCCAAAGAAAATCCTATCGTTTCCGTAGAAACGTATCTCGATTTAGAAGGACAATGCAGGGAATCCAGAGTATTTCATATGGACGCAAATTGTGTGTTAATTCGTCAATGTGAGGGAGAGAGGGATGCAGTAAAGGAGGAATAATGCATCGGAAAAGAGATACTCGGAACCCCAAAGAAAATCCTATCGTTTCCGTAGAAACGTATCTCGATTTAGAAGGACAATGCAGGGAATCCAGAGTATTCCATATGGACGCAAATTGTGTGTTAATTCGTCAATGTGAGGGAGCGAGGGATGCAGTAAAGGAGGAATAATGCATCGGATAAGCGATACACGGAACACCAAAGAAAATCCTATCGTTTCCTTAGAAACGTATCTCGATTTAGAAGGACAATGCAGGGAATCTAGAGTATTTCATATGGACGCAAATTGTGTGTTAATTCGTCAATGTGAGGGAGCAAGAAATGCAGTAAAGGAGGAATAATGCATTGGAAAAGAGATCCTCGGATCCCCAAAGAAAATCCTATCGTTTCCGTAGAAACGTATCTCGATTTAGAAAGACAATGCAGGGAATCCAGAGTATATCATATGGATGCAAACTGTGTGTTAATTCGTCAATTTGAGGGAGCGAGGGATGAAGTAAAGGAGGAATAATGCATCGGAAAAGAGATACTCGACTCCCAAAAGGAAATCCTATCGTTTCCGTAGAAACGTATCTCGTTTTAGAAAGATAATGCAGGGAACGCAGAGTATTTCATATGGACGCAAATTGTGTGTTAATTCGGCAATGTGAGGGAGCGAGGGATGCAGTAAAGGAGGAATAATGCATCGGAAAAGAGATACTCGGAACCCCAAAGAAAATCGTATCGTTTCCATAGAAACGTATCTCGATTTAGAAGGACAATGCAAGGAATAGAGAGTATTTCATATCGACGCAAATTGTGTGTTAATTCGTCAATGTGAGGGAGCGAGGGATGCAGTAAAGGAGGAATAATGCATCGGAAAAGAGATACTCGGAACCCCAAAGAAAATCCTATCGTTTCCGTAGAAACGTATCTCGATTTAGAAGGACAATGCAGGGAATCCAGAGTATTTCATATGGACGCAAATTGTGTGTTAATTCGTTAATGTGAGGGAGCGAGGGATGCAGTAAGGGAGGAATAATGCATCAGAAAAGAGATACTCGGAACCCCAAAGAAGATCCTATCGTTTCCGTAGAAACGTATCTCGATTTAGATGGACAATGCAGGGAATCCGGAGTATTTCATATGGACGCAAATTGTGTGTTAATTCGTCAATGTGAGGGAGCGAGTGATGCAGTAAAGGAGGAATAATTCATCGGAAAAGAGATACGCGGATCCCCAATGAAAATCCTATCGTTTCCGTAGAAACGTATCTCGATTAAGAAGGACAATGCTGGGAATCCAGAGTATTTTATATGGATGAAAATTGTGTGTTAATTCGTCAATGTGAGGGAGCGAGGAATGCAGTAAAGGAGGAATAATGCATCGGAAAAGAGATACTCGGAACCCCAAAGCAAATCCTACCATTTCCGTAGAAACGTATCTCGATTTAGAAGGATAACGCAGGGAAACCAGAGTATTTCATATGGACGCAAATAGTGTGTTATTTCGTCAATGTGAGGGAGCGAGGGATGCAGTAAAGGAGGAATTATGCATCGGAAAAGAGATACTCGGAACCCCAAAGAAAATCCTATCGTTTCCGTTGTAACGAATCCCGATTTAGAAGGACAATGCAGGGAACCCAGAGTATTTCATATGGACGCAATTTGTGTGTTAATTCGTCAATGTGAGGGAGCGAGGGATGCAGTAATGGAGGAATAATGCATCGGAAAAGAGATACTCGGAGCCCCAAACAAAATCCTATCGTTTCCATAGAAACGTATCTCGATTTAGAAGGACAATGCAGGGAATCCAGAGTATTTCATATGGACGCAAATTGTGTGTTAATTCGTCAATGTGAGGGAGAGAGAGATGCAGTAAAGGAGGAATAATGCATCGGAAATGAGATACTCGGAACCCCAAAGAAAATCCTATCGTTTCCGTAGAAACGTATCTCGATTTACAAGGACAATGCAGGGAATCCAGAGTATTTCATATGGACGCAAATTGTGTGTTAATTCGTCAATGTGAGGGAGAGAGGGATGCAGTGAAGAAGGAATAATCCATCGGAAAAGAGATACTCGGAACCCCAAAGAAAATCATATCGTTTCCGTAGAAACGTATCTCGATTTAGAAGGACAATGCAGGGAATCCAGAGTATTCCATATGGACGCAAATTGTGTGTTAATACGGCAATCTGAGGGAGCGAGGGATGCAGTAAAGGAGGAATAATGCATCGGAAAAGAGATACTTGGGACCCCAAAGAAAATCCTATCGTTTCCGTAGAAACGTATCTCGATTTAGAAGGACAATGCAAGGAATCCAGAGTATTTCATATGGACGCAAATTGTGCGTTAATTCGTCAATGTGAGGGAGCGAGGGATGCAGTAAAGGAGGAATAATGCATCGGAAAAGAGATACTCGGAACCCCAAAGGAAATCCTATCGTTTCGGTAGAAACGTATCTCGATTTAGAAGGACAATGCAGGGAATCCAGAGAATTTCATATGGACGCAAATTGTGTGTTAATTCGTCAATGTGGGGTAGCGAGGGATGCAGTAAAGGAGGAATAATGCATCGGAAAAGAGATACTCGACTCCCAAAAAAAAATCCTATCGTTTCCGTAGAAACGTATCTCGTTTTTGAAAGATCATGCAGGGAACCCAGAGTATTTCATATGGACGCAAATTGTGTGTTAATTCGGCAATGTGAGGGAGCGAGGGATGCAGTAAAGGAGGAATAATGCATCGGAAAAGAGATACTCGGAACCCCAAAGAAAATCGTATCGTTTCCGTTAAAACGTATCTCGATTTAGAAGGACAGTGCAGGGAATCCAGAGTATTTCATATGGACGCAAATTGTGTGTTAATTCGTCAATGTGAGGGAGCGAGGGATGCAGTAAAGGAGGAATAATGCATCGGAAAAGAGATACTCGGAACCCCAAAGAAAATCCTATCGTTTCCGTAGAAACGTATCTTGATTTACAAGGACAATGCAGGGAATCCAGAGTATTTCATATGGACGCAAATTGTGTGTTAATTCGTCAATGTGAGGGAGAGAGGGATGCAGTGAAGAAGGAATAATCCATCGGAAAAGAGATACTCGGAACCCCAAAGAAAATCATATCGTTTCCGTAGAAACGTATCTCGATTTAGAAGGACAATGCAGGGAATCCAGAGTATTCCATATGGACGCAAATTGTGTGTTAATACGGCAATCTGAGGGAGCGAGGGATGCAGTAAAGGAGGAATAATGCATCGGAAAAGTGATACTCGGAACCCCAAAGAAAATCCTATCGTTTCCGTATAAACGTATCTCGATTTAGAAGGACAATGCAAGGAATCCAGAGTATTTCATATGGACGCAAATTGTGCGTTAATTCGTCAATGTGAGAGAGCGAGGGATGCAGTAAAGGAGGAATAATGCATCGGAAAAGAGATACTCGGAACCCCAAAGGAAATCCTATCGTTTCGGTAGAAACGTATCTCGATTTAGAAGGACAATGCAGGGAATCCAGAGAATTTCATATGGACGCAAATTGTGTGTTAATTCGTCAATGTGGGGTAGCGAGGGATGCAGTAAAGGAGGAATAATGCATCGGAAAAGAGATACTCGACTCCCAAAAAAAAATCCTATCGTTTCCGTAGAAACGTATCTCGTTTTAGAAAGATAATGCAGGGAACCCAGAGTATTTCATATGGACGCAAATTGTGTGTTAATTCGGCAATGTGAGGGAGCGAGGGATGCAGTAAAGGAGGAATAATGCATCGGAAAAGAGATACTCGGAACCCCAAAGAAAATCGTATCGTTTCCGTTAAAACGTATCTCGATTTAGAAGGACAGTGCAGGGAATCCAGAGAATTTCATATGGACGCAAATTGTGTGTTATTTCGTCAATGTGAGGGAGCGAGGGATGCAGTAAAGGAGGAATAATGCATCGGAAAAGAGATACTCGGAACCCCAAAGAAAATCCTATCGTTTCCGTAGAAACGTATCTTGATTTAGAAGGACAATGCAGGGAATCCAGAGTATTTCATATGGACGCAAATTGTGTGTTAATTCGTCAATGTGAGGGAGCGAGGGATGCAGTAAAGGAGGAATAATGCATCGTAAAAGAGATACTCGGAACCCCAAAGAAAATCCTATCGTTTCCGTAGAAACGTATCTCGATTTAGAAGGACAATGCAGGGAATCCAGAGTATTTCATATGGACGCAAATTGTGTGCTAATTCGTCAATGTGAGGGAGCGAGGGATGCAGTAAAGGAGGAATAATGCATCGGAATAGAGATACTCGGAACCTCAAAGAAAATCCTGTCGTTTCCGTAGAAAAGATTCCCGATTTAGAAGGACAAAGCAGGGAATCCAGAGTATTTCATATGGACGCAAATTGTGTGTTAATTCGTCAATGTGAGGGAGCGAGGGATGCAGTAAAGGAGGAATAATGCATCGGAAAAGAGATACTCGGAACCCCAAAGAAAATCCTATCGTTTCCGTAGAAACGTATCTCGATTTAGAAGGACAATGCAGGGAATCCTGAGTATTTCATATGGACGCAAATTGTGTGTTAAATCGTCATTTTGAGGGAGCGAGGGATGCAGTAAAGGAGGAATAATGCATCGGAAAAGAAATACTGGGAACCCCAAAGAAAATCCTATCGTTTCCGTAGAAACGTATCTCGATTTAGAAGGACAATGCAGAGAATCCAGAGTACATCATATGGACGCAAATTGTGTGTTAATTCGTCAATGTGAGGGTGAGTGTTAATTCGTCACTGTCAGGGAGCGAGGGATGCTGTAAAGGAGGAATAATGCATCGGAAAAGAGATACTCGGAACCCCAAAGAAAATCCTATCGTTTCCGTAGAAACGTATCTCGATTTAGAAGGACAATGCAGGGAATCCAGAGTATTTCATATGGACGCAAATTGTGTGTCAATTCGTCAATGTGAGGAAGCGAGGGATGCAGTAAAGGAGGAATAATGCATCGGAAAAGAGATACGCGGAACCCCAAAGAAAATCCTATCATTTCCGTAGAAACGTATCTCGATTTAGAAGGACAATGCAGGGAATCTAGAGTATTTCATATGGACGCAAGTTGTGTGTTAATTCGTCAATGTGAGGGAGCGAGGGATGCAGTAAAGGAGGAATAATGCATCGGAAAAGAGATACTCGGAACCCCAAAGAAAATCCTATCGTTTCCGTAGAAACGTATCTTGATTTAGAAGGACAATGCAGGGAATCCAGAGTATTTCATATGGACGCAAATTGTGTGTTAATTCGTCAATGTGAGGGAGCGTGGGATGCAGTAAAGGAGGAATAATGCATCGGAAAAGACATACTCGGAAACCCAAAGAAAATCCTATCGTTTCCGTAGAAACGTATCTCGATTTAGAAGGACAATGAAGGGAATCCAGAGTACATCATATGGACGCAAATTGTGTGTTAATTCGTCAATGTGAGGGAGCGAGGGATGCAGTAAAGGAGGAATAATGCATCGGAAAAGAGATACTCGGAACCCCAAAGAAAATCCTATCGTTTCCATAGAAACGTATCTTGATTTAGAAGGACAATGCAGGGAATCCAGAGTACTTCATATGGACGCAAATTGTGTGTTTATTCGTCAATGTGAGGGAGCGAGGGATGCAGTAAAGGAGGAATAATGCATCGGAAAAGAGATACACGGAACCCCAAAGAAAATCCTATCATTTCCGTAGAAACGTATCTCGATTTAGAAGGACAATGCAGGGAATCCAGAATATTTCATATGGACGCAAATTGTGTGTTAATTCGTCAATGTGAGGGAGCGAGGGATGCAGTAAAGGAGGAATAATGCATCGGAAAAGAGATACTCGACTCCCAAAAGAAAATCCTATCGTTTCCGTAGAAACGTATCTCGATTTAGAAGGACAATGCAGAGAATCCAGAGTACATCATATGGACGCTAATTGTGTGTTAATTCGTCAATGTGAGGGTGAGTGTTAATTCGTCACTGTCAGGGAGCGAGGGATGCTGTAAAGGAGGAATAATGCATCGGAAAAGAGATACTCGGAACCCCAAAGAAAATCCTATCGTTTCCGTAGAAACGTATCTCGATTTAGAAGGACAATGCAGGGAATCCAGAGTATTTCATATGGACGCAAATTGTGTGTCAATTCGTCAATGTGAGGAAGCGAGGGATGCAGTAAAGGAGGAATAATGCATCGGAAAAGAGATACGCGGAACCCCAAAGAAAATCCTATCATTTCCGTAGAAACGTATCTCGATTTAGAAGGACAATGCAGGGAATCCAGAGTATTTCATATGGACGCAAGTTGTGTGTTAATTCGTCAATGTGAGGGAGCGAGGGATGCAGTAAAGGAGGAATAATGCATCGGAAAAGAGATACTCGGAACCCCAAAGAAAATCCTATCGTTTCCGTAGAAACGTATCTTGATTTAGAAGGACAATGCAGGGAATCCAGAGTATTTCATATGGACGCAAATTGTGTGTTAATTCGTCAATGTGAGGGAGCGAGGGATGCAGTAAAGGAGGAATAATGCATCGGTAAAGACATACTCGGAAACCCAAAGAAAATCCTATCGTTTCCGTAGAAACGTATCTCGATTTAGAAGGACAATGAAGGGAATCCAGAGTACATCATATGGACGCAAATTGTGTGTTAATTCGTCAATGTGAGGGAGCGAGGAATGCAGTAAAGGAGGAATAATGCATCGGAAAAGAGATACTCGGAACCCCAAAGAAAATCCTATCGTTTCCATAGAAACGTATCTTGATTTAGAAGGACAATGCAGGGAATCCAGAGTACTTCATATGGACGCAAATTGTGTGTTTATTCGTCAATGTGAGGGAGCGAGGGATGCAGTAAAGGAGGAATAATGCATCGGAAAAGAGATACACGGAACCCCAAAGAAAATCCTATCGTTTCCGTAGAAACGTATCTCGATTTAGAAGGACAATGCAGGGAATCCAGAATATTTCATATGGACGCAAATTGTGTGTTAATTCGTCAATGTGAGGGAGCGAGGGATGCAGTAAAGGAGGAATAATGCATCGGAAAAGAGATACTCGACTCCCAAAAGAAAATCCTATCGTTTCCGTAGAAACGTATCTCGATTTAGAAAGATAATGCAGGGAACCCAGGGTATTTCATGTGGACGCAATTTGTGTGTTAATTCGGCAATGTGAGGGAGCGAGGGATGCAGTAAAGGAGGAATAATGCATGGGAAAAGAGATACTCGGAACCCCAAAGAAAATCCTGTCGTTTCCGTAGAAACGAATCCCGATTTAGAAGGACAATTCAGGGAATCCAGAGTATTTCATATGGACGCAAATTGTGTGTTAATTCGTCAATGTCAGGGAGCGAGGGATGAAGTAAAGGAGGAATAATGCATCGGAAAAGAGATACTCGGAACCCCAAAGAAAATCATATCGTTTCCGTAGAAACGAATCTCGATTTACAAGGACAATGCAGGGAATCCAGAGTATTTCATACGGACGCAAATTGTGTGTCAATTCGTCAATGTGAGGAAGCGAGGGATGCAGTAAAGGAGGAATAATGCATCGGAAAAGAGAAATGCGGAACCCCAAAGAAAATCCTATCGTTTCCGTAGAAACGTATCTCGATTTAGAAGGACAATGCATGGAATCCAGAGTATTTCATATGGACGCAAATTGTGTGTTAATTCGTCAATGTGAGGGAGCGAGGGATGCAGTAAAGGAGGAATAATGCATCGGAAAAGAGATACTCGGAACCCCAAAGAAAATCCTATCGTTTCCGTAGAAACGTATCTTGATTTAGAAGGACAATGCAGGGAATCCAGAGTATTTCATATGGACGCAAATTGTGTGTTTATTCGTCAATGTGAGGGAGCGAGGGATGCAGTAAAGGAGGAACAATGCATCGGAAAAGAGATACTCGGAACCCCAAAGAAAATCCTATCGTTGCCGTAGAAACGTATCTCGATTTAGAAGGACAATGCAGGGAATCCAGAGTATTTCGTATGGACGCAAATTGTGTGTTAATTCCTCAATGTGAGGGAGCGAGGGATGCAGTAAAGGAGGAATAATGCATCGGAAAAGAGATACTCGGCTCCCAAAAGAAAATCCTATCGTTTCCGTAGAAACGTATCTCGATTTAGAAAGATAATGCAGGGAACCCAGAGTATTTCATGTGGACGCAATTTGTGTGTTAATTCGGCAATGTGAGGGAGCGAGGGATGCAGTAAAGGAGGAATAATGCATCGGAAAAGGGATACTCTGAACCCCAAAGAAAATCCTGTCGTTTCCGTAGAAACGAATCCCGATTTAGAAGGACAATGCAGGGAATCCAGAGTATTTCATATGGACGCAAATTGTGTGTTAATTCGTCAATGTGAGGGAGCGAGGGATGCAGTAAAGGAGGAATAATGCATCGGAAAAGAGATACTCGGAACCCCTAGGAAAATACTATCGTTTCCGTAGAAACGTACCTCGATTTAGAAGGACAATGCTGGGAATCCAGAGTATTTCATATGGACGAAAATTGTGTGTCAATTCGTCAATGTGAGGAAGCGAGGGATGCAGTAAAGGAGGAATAATGCATCGGAAAAGAGATGCTCGGAACCCCAAAGAAAATCCTATCGTTGCCGTAGAAACGTATCTCGATTTAGAAGGACAATGCAGGGAATCCAGAGTATTTCGTATGGACGCAAATTGTGTGTTAATTCGTCAATGTGAGGGAGCGAGGGATGCAGTAAAGGAGGAATAATGCATCGGAAAAGAGATACTCGACTCCCAAAAGAAAATCCTATCGTTTCCGTAGAAACGTATCTCGAATTAGAAGGACAATGCAGGGAATCCAGAGTATTTCATATGGACGCAAATTGTGTGTTAATTCGTCAATGTGAGGGAGCGAGAAATGCAGTAAAGGAGGAATAATGCATTGGAAAAGAGATCCTCGGATCCCCAAAGAAAATCCTATCGTTTCCGTTGAAACGTATCTCGACTTAGAAAGACAATGCAGGGAATCCAGAGTATATCATATGGACGCAAATTGTGTGTTAATTCGTCAATTTGAGGGAGCGAGGGATGAAGTAAAGGAGGAATAATGCATCGGAAAAGAGATACTCGACTCCCAAAAGGAAATCCTATCGTTTCCGTAGAAACGTATCTCGTTTTAGAAAGATAATGCAGGGAACGCAGAGTATTTCATATGGACGCAAATTGTGTGTTAATTCGGCAATGTGAGGGAGCGAGGGATGCAGTAAAGGAGGAATAATGCATCGGAAAAGAGATACTCGGAACCCCAAAGAAAATCGTATCGTTTCCATACAAACGTATCTCGATTTAGAAGGACAATGAAAGGAATAGAGAGTATTTCATATGGACGCAAATTGTGTGTTAATTCGTCAATGTGAGGGAGCGAGGGATGCAGTAAAGGAGGAATAATGCATCGGAAAAGAGATACTCGGAACCCCAAAGAAAATCCTATCGTTTCCGTAGAAACGTATCTCGATTTAGAAGGACAATGCAGGGAATCCAGAGTATTTCATATGGACGCAAATTGTGTGTTAATTCGTTAATGTGAGGGAGCGAGGGATGCAGTAAAGGAAGAATAATGCATCGGAAAAGAGATACTCGGAACCCCAAAGAAGATCCTATCTTTCCGTAGAAACGTATCTCGATTTAGAAGGGCAATGCAGGGAATCCATAGTATTTCATATGGACGCAAATTGTGTGTTAATTCGTCAATGTGAGGGAGCGAGTGATGCAGTAAAGAAGGAATAATTCATCGGAAAAGAGATACGCGGATCCCCAATGAAAATCCTATCGTTTCCGTAGAAACGTATCTCGATTAAGAAGGACAATGCAGGGAATCCAGAGTATTTTATATGAATGAAAATTGTGTGTTAATTCGTCAATGTGAGGGAGCGAGGGATGCAGTAAAGGAGGAATAATGCATCGGAAAAGAGATACTCGGAACCCCAAAGAAAATCCTACCATTTCCGTAGAAACGTATCTCGATTTAGAAGGATAATGCAGGGAAACCAGAGTACATCATATGGACGCAAATTGTGTGCTAATTCGTCAATGTGAGGGAGCGAGGGATGCAGTAAAGGAGGAATAATGCATCGGAATAGAGATACTCGGAACCTCAAAGAAAATCCTGTCGTTTCCGTAGAAAAGATTCCCGATTTAGAAGGACAAAGCAGGGAATCCAGAGTATTTCATATGGACGCAAATTGTGTGTTAATTCGTCAATGTGAGGGAGCGAGGGATGCAGTAAAGGAGGAATAATGCATCGGAAAAGAGATACTCGGAACCCAAAGAAAATACTATCGTTTCCGTAGAAACGTATCTCGATTTACAAGGACAATGCAGGGAATCCTGAGTATTTCATATGGACGCAAATTGTGTGTTAAATCGTCATTTTGAGGGAGCGAGGGATGCAGTAAAGGAGGAATAATGCATCGGAAAAGAAATACTGGGAACCCCAAAGAAAATCCTATCGTTTCCGTAGAAACGTATCTCGATTTAGAAGGACAATGCAGAGAATCCAGAGTACATCATATGGACGCAAATTGTGTGTTAATTCGTCAATGTGAGGGTGAGTGTTAATTCGTCACTGTCAGGGAGCGAGGGATGCTGTAAAGGAGGAATAATGCATCGGAAAAGAGATACTCGGAACCCCAAAGAAAATCCTATCGTTTCCGTAGAAACGTATCTCGATTTAGAAGGACAATGCAGGGAATCCAGAGTATTTCATATGGACGCAAATTGTGTGTCAATTCGTCAATGTGAGGAAGCGAGGGATGCAGTAAAGGAGGAATAATGCATCGGAAAAGAGATACGCGGAACCCCAAAGAAAATCCTATCATTTCCGTAGAAACGTATCTCGATTTAGAAGGACAATGCAGGGAATCCAGAGTATTTCATATGGACGCAAGTTGTGTGTTAATTCGTCAATGTGAGGGAGCGAGGGATGCAGTAAAGGAGGAATAATGCATCGGAAAAGAGATACTCGGAACCCCAAAGAAAATCCTATCGTTTCCGTAGAAACGTATCTTGATTTAGAAGGACAATGCAGGGAATCCAGAGTATTTCATATGGACGCAAATTGTGTGTTAATTCGTCAATGTGAGGGAGCGAGGGATGCAGTAAAGGAGGAATAATGCATCGGAAAAGACATACTCGGAAACCCAAAGAAAATCCTATCGTTTCCGTAGAAACGTATCTCGATTTAGAAGGACAATGAAGGGAATCCAGAGTACATCATATGGACGCAAATTGTGTGTTAATTCGTCAATGTGAGGGAGCGAGGGATGCAGTAAAGGAGGAATAATGCATCGGAAAAGAGATACTCGGAACCCCAAAGAAAATCCTATCGTTTCCATAGAAACGTATCTTGATTTAGAAGGACAATGCAGGGAATCCAGAGTACTTCATATGGACGCAAATTGTGTGTTTATTCGTCAATGTGAGGGAGCGAGGGATGCAGTAAAGGAGGAATAATGCATCGGAAAAGAGATACACGGAACCCCAAAGAAAATCCTATCATTTCCGTAGAAACGTATCTCGATTTAGAAGGACAATGCAGGGAATCCAGAATATTTCATATGGACGCAAATTGTGTGTTAATTCGTCAATGTGAGGGAGCGAGGGATGCAGTAAAGGAGGAATAATGCATCGGAAAAGAGATACTCGACTCCCAAAAGAAAATCCTATCGTTTCCGTAGAAACGTATCTCGATTTAGAAGGACAATGCATAGAATCCAGAGTACATCATATGGACGCAAATTGTGTGTTAATTCGTCAATGTGAGGGTGAGTGTTAATTCGTCACTGTCAGGGAGCGAGGGATGCTGTAAAGGAGGAATAATGCATCGGAAAAGAGATACTCGGAACCCCAAAGAAAATCCTATCGTTTCCGTAGAAACGTATCTCGATTTAGAAGGACAATGCAGGGAATCCAGAGTATTTCATATGGACGCAAATTGTGTGTCAATTCGTCAATGTGAGGAAGCGAGGGATGCAGTAAAGGAGGAATAATGCATCGGAAAAGAGATACGCGGAACCCCAAAGAAAATCCTATCATTTCCGTAGAAACGTATCTCGATTTAGAAGGACAATGCAGGGAATCCAGAGTATTTCATATGGACGCAAGTTGTGTGTTAATTCGTCAATGTGAGGGAGCGAGGGATGCAGTAAAGGAGGAATAATGCATCGGAAAAGAGATACTCGACTCCCAAAAGAAAATCCTATCGTTTCCGTAGAAACGTATCTCGATTTAGAAAGATAATGCAGGGAACCCAGGGTATTTCATGTGGACGCAATTTGTGTGTTAATTCGGCAATGTGAGGGAGCGAGGGATGCAGTAAAGGAGGAATAATGCATGGGAAAAGAGATACTCAGAACCCCAAAGAAAATCCTGTCGTTTCCGTAGAAACGAATCCCGATTTAGAAGGACAATTCAGGGAATCCAGAGTATTTCATATGGACGCAAATTGTGTGTTAATTCGTCAATGTCAGGGAGCGAGGGATGAAGTAAAGGAGGAATAATGCATCGGAAAAGAGATACTCGGAACCCCAAAGAAAATCCTATCGTTTCCGTAGAAACGAATCTCGATTTACAAGGACAATGCAGGGAATCCAGAGTATTTCATACGGACGCAAATTGTGTGTCAATTCGTCAATGTGAGGAAGCGAGGGATGCAGTAAAGGAGGAATAATGCATCGGAAAAGAGAAATGCGGAACCCCAAAGAAAATCCTATCGTTTCCGTAGAAACGTATCTCGATTTAGAAGGACAATGCAGGGAATCCAGAGTATTTCATATGGACGCAAATTGTGTGTTAATTCGTCAATGTGAGGGAGCGAGGGATGCAGTAAAGGAGGAATAATGCATCGGAAAAGAGATACTCGGAACCCCAAAGAAAATCCTATCGTTTCCGTAGAAACGTATCTTGATTTAGAAGGACAATGCAGGGAATCCAGAGTATTTCATATGGACGCAAATTGTGTGTTTATTCGTCAATGTGAGGGAGCGAGGGATGCAGTAAAGGAGGAACAATGCATCGGAAAAGAGATACTCGGAACCCCAAAGAAAATCCTATCGTTGCCGTAGAAAAGTATCTCGATTTAGAAGGACAATGCAGGGAATCCAGAGTATTTCGTATGGACGCAAATTGTGTGTTAATTCCTCAATGTGAGGGAGCGAGGGATGCAGTAAAGGAGGAATAATGCATCGGAAAAGAGATACTCGACTCCCAAAAGAAAATCCTATCGTTTCCGTAGAAACGTATCTCGATTTAGAAAGATAATGCAGGGAACCCAGAGTATTTCATGTGGACGCAATTTGTGTGTTAATTCGGCAATGTGAGGGAGCGAGGGATGCAGTAAAGGAGGAATAATGCATCGGAAAAGGGATACTCTGAACCCCAAAGAAAATCCTGTCGTTTCCGTAGAAACGAATCCCGATTTAGAAGGACAATGCAGGGAATCCAGAGTATTTCATATGGACGCAAATTGTGTGTTAATTCGTCAATGTGAGGGAGCGAGGGATGCAGTAAAGGAGGAATAATGCATCGGAAAAGAGATACTCGGAACCCCTAGGAAAATACTATCGTTTCCGTAGAAACGTACCTCGATTTAGAAGGACAATGCTGGGAATCCAGAGTATTTCATATGGACGAAAATTGTGTGTCAATTCGTCAATGTGAGGAAGCGAGGGATGCAGTAAAGGAGGAATAATGCATCGGAAAAGAGATGCTCGGAACCCCAAAGAAAATCCTATCGTTTCCGTAGAAACGTATCTCGATTTAGAAGGACAATGCAGGGAATTCAGAGTATTTCATATGGACACAAATTGTGTGTCAATTCGTCAATGTGAGGAAGCGATGGATGCAGTAAAGGAGGAATAATGCATCGGAAAAGAGATACGCGGATCCCCAAAGAAAATCCTATCGTTTCCGTAGAAGCGTATCTCGATTTAGAAGGACAATGCAGGGAATCCAGAGTATTTCATATGGACGCAAGTTGTGTGTTAATTCGTCAATGTGAGGGAGCGAGGGATGCAGTAAAAGAGGAATAATGCATCGGAAAAGAGATACTCGGAACCCCAAAGAAAATCCTATCGTTTCCGTAGAAACGTATCTTGATTTAGAAGGACATTGCAGGGAATCCAGAGTATTTCATATGGACGCAAATTGTGTGTTAATTGGTCAATGTGAGGGAGCGAGGGATGCAGTAAAGGAGGAATAATGCATCGGAAAAGACATACTCGGAAACCCAAAGAAAATCCTATCGTTTCCGTAGAAACGTATCTCGATTTAGAAGGACAATGCAGGGAATCCAGAGTACATCATATGGACGCAAATTGTGTGTTAATTCGTCAATGTGAGGGAGCGAGGGATGTAGTAAAGGAGGAATAATGCATCGGAAAAGAGATACTCGGAACCCCAAAGAAAATCCTATCGTTTCCGTAGAAACGTATCTTGATTTAGAAGGACAATGCAAGGAATCCAGAGTATTTCATATGGACGCAAATTGTGTGTTTATTCGTCAATGTGAGGGAGCGAGGGATGCAGTAAAGGAGGAATAATGCATCGGAAAAGAGATACTCGGAACCCCAAAGAAAATCCTATCGTTTCCGTAGAAACGTATCTCGATTTAGAAGGACAATGCAGGGAATCCAGAGTACATCATATGGACGCAAATTGTGTGTTAATTCGTCAATGTGAGGTAGCGAGGGATGCAGTAAAGGAGGAATAATGCATCGGAAAAGAGATACTCGACTCCCAAAAGAAAATGCTATCGTTTCCGTAGAAACGTATCTCTATTTAGAAAGATAATGCAGGGAACCCAGGGTATTTGATGTGGACGCAATTTGTGTGTTAATTCGGCAATGTGAGGGAGCGAGGGATGCAGTAAAGGAGGAATAATGCATCGGAAAAGAGATACTCAGAACCCCAAAGAAAATCCTGTCGTTTCCGTAGAAACGAATCCCGATTTAGAAGGACAATGCAGGGAATCCAGAGTATTTCATATGGACGCAAATTGTGTGTTAATTCGTCAATGTCAGGGAGCGAGGGATGAAGTAAAGGAGGAATAATGCATCGGAAAAGAGATACTCGGAACCCCAAAGAAAATCCTATCGTTTCCGTAGAAACGAATCTCGATTTACAAGGACAATGCAGGGAATCCAGAGTAATTCATATGGACGCAAATTGTGTGTCAAATCGTCGATGTGAGGAAGCGAGGGATGCAGTAAAGGAGGAATAATGCATCGGAAAAGAGATACGCGAAACCCCAAAGAAAATCCTATCGTTTCCGTAGAAACGTATCTCGATTTAGAAGGACAATGCAGGGAATCCAGAGTATTTCATATGGACGCAAATTGTGTGTTAATTCGTCAATGTGAGGGAGCGAGGGATGCAGTAAAGGAGGAATAATGCATCGGAAAAGAGATACTCGAACCCCAAAAAAAAAATCCTATCGTTTCCGTAGAAACGTATCTTGATTTAGAAGGACAATGCAGGGAATCCAGAGTATTTCATATGGACGCAAATTGTGTGTTTATTCGTCAATGTGAGGGAGCGAGGGATGCAGTAAAGGAGGAATAATGCATCGGAAAAGAGATACTCGGAACCCCAAAGAAAATCCTATCGTTGCCGTAGAAACGTATCTCGATTTAGAAGGACAATGCAGGGAATCCAGAGTATTTCGTATGGACGCAAATTCTGTGTTAATTCGTCAATGTGAGGGAGCGAGGGATGCAGTAAAGGAGGAATAATGCATCGGAAAAGAGATACTCGACTCCCAAAAGAAAATCCTATCGTTTCCGTAGAAACGTATCTCGATTTAGAAAGATAATGCATCGAACCCAGAGTATTTCATGTGGACGCAATTTGTGTGTTAATTCGGCAATGTGAGGGAGCGAGGGATGCAGTAAAGGAGGAATAATGCATCGGAAAAGAGATACTCGACTCCCAAAAGAAAATGCTATCGTTTCCGTAGAAACGTATCTCTATTTAGAAAGATAATGCAGGGAACCCAGGGTATTTCATGTGGACGCAATTTGTGTGTTAATTCGGCTATGTGAGGGAGCGAGGGATGCAGTAAAGGAGGAATAATGCATCGGAAAAGAGATACTCAGAACCCCAAAGAAAATCCTGTCGTTTCCGTAGAAACGAATCCTGATTTAGAAGGATAATGCAGGGAATCCAGAGTATTTCATATGGACGCAAATTGTGTGTTAATTCGTCAATGTGAGGGAGCGAGGGATGAAGTAAAGGAGGAATAATGCATCGGAAAAGAGATACTCGGAACCCCAAAGAAAATCCTATCGTTTCCGTAGAAACGAATCTCGATTTACAAGGACAATGCAGGGAATCCAGAGTAATTCATATGGACGCAAATTGTGTGTCAAATCGTCGATGTGAGGAAGCGAGGGATGCAGTAAAGGAGGAATAATGCATCGGAAAAGAGATACGCGAAACCCCAAAGAAAATCCTATCGTTTCCGTAGAAACGTATCTCGATTTAGAAGGACAATGCAGGGAATCCAGAGTATTTCATATGGACGCAAATTGTGTGTTAATTCGTCAATGTGAGGGAGCGAGGGATGCAGTAAAGGAGGAATAATGCATCGGAAAAGAGATACTCGGAACCCCAAAAAAAAATCCTATCGTTTCCGTAGAAACGTATCTTGATTTAGAAGGACAATGCAGGGAATCCAGAGTATTTCATATGGACGCAAATTGTGTGTTAATTCGTCAATGTGAGGGAGCGAGGGATGCAGTAAAGGAGGAATAATGCATCGGAAAAGAGATACTCGGAACCCCAAAGAAAATCCTATCGTTGCCGTAGAAACGTATCTCGATTTAGAAGGACAATGCAGGGAATCCAGAGTATTTCGTATGGACGCAAATTCTGTGTTAATTCGTCAATGTGAGGGAGCGAGGGATGCAGTAAAGGAGGAATAATGCATCGGAAAAGAGATACTCGACTCCCAAAAGAAAATCCTATCGTTTCCGTAGAAACGTATCTCGATTTAGAAAGATAATGCAGGGAACCCAGAGTATTTCATGTGGACGCAATTTGTGTGTTAATTCGGCAATGTGAGGGAGCGAGGGATGCAGTAAAGGAGGAATAATGCATCGGAAAAGGGATACTCTGAACCCCAAAGAAAATCCTGTCGTTTCCGTAGAAACGAATCCCGATTTAGAATTACAATGCAGGGAATCCAGAGTATTTCATATGGACGCAAATTGTGTGTTAATTCGTCAATGTGAGGGAGCGAGGGATGCAGTAAAGGAGGAATAATGCATCGGAAAAGAGATACTCGGAACCCCAAAGAAAATCCTATCGTTTCCGTAGAAACGTACCTCGATTTAGAAGGACAATGCTGGGAATCCAGAGTATTTCGTATGGACGAAAATTGTGTGTCAATTCGTCAATGTGAGGAAGCGAGGGATGCAGTAAAGGAGGAATAATGCATCGGAAAAGAGATACTCGGAACCCCAAAGAAAATCCTATCGTTGCCGTAGAAACGTATCTCGATTTAGAAGGACAATGCAGGGAATCCAGAGTATTTCATATGGACGCAAATTGTGTGTTAATTCGTCAATGTGAGGGAGCGAGGGATGCAGTAAAGGAGGAATAATGCATCGGAAAAGAGATACTCGACTCCCAAAAGAAAATTCTATCGTTTCCGTAGAAACGTATCTCGATTTAGAAAGATAATGCAGGGAACCCAGGGTATTTCATGTGGACGCAAATTGTGTGTTAATTCGGCAATGTGAGGGAGCGAGGGATGCAGTAGAGGAGGAATAATGCATCGGAAAAGAGATACTCGGAACCCCAAAGAAAATCCTGTCGTTTCCGTAGAAACGAATCCCGATTTAGAAGGACAATGCAGGGAATCCAGAGTATTTCATATGGACGCAAATTGTGTGTTAATTCGTCAATGTCAGGGAGCGAGGGATGAAGTAAAGGAGGATAATGCATCGGAAAAGAGATACTCGGAACCCCAAAGAAAATCCTATCGTTTCCGTAGAAACGAATCTCGATTTACAAGGACAATGCAGGGAATCCAGAGTATTTCATATGGACGCAAATTGTGTGTCAATTCGTCAATGTGAGGAAGCGAGGGATGCAGTATAGGAGGAATAATGCATCGGAAAAGAGATACGCGGAACCCCAAAGAAAATCCTATCGTTTCCGTAGAAACGTATCTCGATTTAGAAGGACAATGCAGGGAATCCAGAGTATTTCATATGGACGCAAATTGTGTGTTAATTCGTCAATGTGAGGGTGCGAGGGATGCAGTAAAGGAGGAATAATGCATCGGAAAAGAGATACTCGGAACCCCAAAGAAAATCCTATCGTTTCCGTAGAAACGTATCTTGATTTAGAAGGACAATGCAGGGAATCCAGAGTATATCATATGGACGCAAATTGTGTGTTTATTCGTCAATGTGAGGGAGCGAGGGATGCAGTAAAGGAGGAATAATGCATCGGAAAAGAGATACTCGGAACCCCAAAGAAAATCCTATCGTTGCCGTAGAAACGTATCTCGATTTAGAAGGACAATGCAGGGAATCCAGAGTATTTCGTATGGACGCAAATTGTGTGTTAATTCGTCAATGTGAGGGAGCGAGGGATGCAGTAAAGGAGGAATAATGCATCGGAAATGAGATACTCGACTCCCAAAAGAAAATCCTATCGTTTCCGTAGAAACGTATCTCGATTTAGAAAGATAATGCAGGGAACCCAGAGTATTTCATATGGACGCAATTTGTGTGTTAATTCGGCAATGTGAGGGAGCGAGGGATGCAGTAAAGGAGGAATAATGCATCGGAAAAGAGATACTCGGAACCCCAAAGAAAATCCTATCGTTTCCGTAGAAACGAATCCCGATTTAGAAGGACAATGCCGGGAATCCAGAGTATTTCATATGGACGCAAATTGTGTGTTAATTCGTCAATGTGAGGGAACGAGGGATGCAGTAAAGGAGGAACAATGCATCGGAAAAGAGATACTCGGAACCCCAAAGAAAATCCTATCGTTTCCGTAGAATTGTATCTCGATTTAGAAGGATAATGCAGGGAATCCAGAGAATTTCATATGGACGCAAATTGTGTGTTAATTCGTCAATGTGAGTTAGCGAGGGATGCAGTAAAGGAGGAATAATGAATCGGAAAAGAGATACTCGACTCCCAAAAAAAATCCTATCGTTTCCGTAGAAACGTATCTCGTTTTAGAAAGATAATGCAGGGAACCCAGAGTATTTCATATGGACGCAAATTGTGTGTTAATTCGTCAATGTGAGTTAGCGAGGGATGCAGTAAAGGAGGAATAATGCATCGGAAAAGAGAAACTCGGAACCCCAAACAAAATCCTATCGTTTCCGTAGAAACGTATCTCGATTTAGAAGGACAATGCAGGGAATCCAGAGTATTTCATATGGACGCAAATTGTGTGTTAATTCGTCAATGTGAGGAAGCGAGGGATGCAGTATAGGAGGAATAATGCATCGGAAAAGAGATACGCGGAACCCCAAAGAAAATCCTATCGTTTCCGTAGAAACGTATCTCGATTTAGAAGGACAATGCAGGGAATCCAGAGTATTTCATATGGACGCAAATTGTGTGTTAATTCGTCAATGTGAGGGAGCGAGGGATGCAGTAAAGGAGGAATAATGCATCGGAAAAGAGATACTCGGAACCCCAAAGAAAATCCTATCGTTTCCGTAGAAACGTATCTTGATTTAGAAGGACAATGCAGGGAATCCAGAGTATTTCATATGGACGCAAATTGTGTGTTTATTCGTCAATGTGAGGGAGCGAGGGATGCAGTAAAGGAGGAATAATGCATCGGAAAAGAGATACTCGGAACCCCAAAGAAAATCCTATCGTTGCTGTAGAAACGTATCTCGATTTAGAAGGACAATGCAGGGAATCCAGAGTATTTCGTATGGACGCAAATTGTGTGTTAATTCGTCAATGTGAGGGAGCGAGGGATGCAGTAAAGGAGGAATAATGCATCGGAAAAGAGATACTCGACTCCCAAAAGAAAATCCTATCGTTTCCGTAGAAACGTATCTCGATTTAGAAAGATAATGCAGGGAACCCAGAGTATTTCATATGGACGCAATTTGTGTGTTAATTCGTCAATGTGAGGAAGCGAGGGATGCAGTAAAGGAGGAATAATGCATCGGAAAAGAGATACTCTGAACCTCAAAGAAAATCCTGTCGTTTCCGTAGAAAAGAATCCCGATTTAGAAGGACAAAGCAGGGAATCCAGAGTATTTTATATGGACGCAAATTGTGTGTTAATTCGTCAATGTGAGGGAGCGAGGGATGCAGTGAAGGAGGAATAATGCAACGGAAAAGAGATACTCGGAACCAAAAAGAAAATCCTATCGTTTCCGTAGAAACGAATCTCGATTTACAAGGACAATGCAGGGAATCCAGAGTATTTCATACGGACGCAAATTGTGTGTCAATTCGTCAATGTGAGGAAGCGAGGGATGCAGTAAAGGAGGAATAATGCATCGGAAAAGAGAAATGCGGAACCCCAAAGAAAATCCTATCGTTTCCGTAGAAACGTATCTCGATTTAGAAGGACAATGCAGGGAATCCAGAGTATTTCATATGGACGCAAATTGTGTGTTAATTCGTCAATGTGAGGGAGCGAGGGATGCAGTAAAGGAGGAATAATGCATCGGAAAAGAGATACTCGGAACCCCAAAGAAAATCCTATCGTTTCCGTAGAAACGTATCTTGATTTAGAAGGACAATGCAGGGAATCCAGAGTATTTCATATGGACGCAAATTGTGTGTTTATTCGTCAATGTGAGGGAGCGAGGGATGCAGTAAAGGAGGAATAATGCATCGGAAAAGAGATACTCGGAACCCCAAAGAAAATCCTATCGTTTCCGTAGAAACGAATCCCGATTTAGAAGGACAATGCCGGGAATCCAGAGTATTTCATATGGACGCAAATTGTGTGTTAATTCGTCAATGTGAGGGAACGAGGGATGCAGTAAAGGAGGACCAATGCATCGGAAAAGAGATACTCGGAACCCCAAAGAAAATCCTATCGTTTCCGTAGAATTGTATCTCGATTTAGAAGGATAATGCAGGGAATCCAGAGAATTTCATATGGACGCAAATTGTGTGTTAATTCGTCAATGTGAGTTAGCGAGGGATGCAGTAAAGGAGGAATAATGCATCGGAAAAGAGATACTCGACTCCCAAAAAAAATCCTATCGTTTCCGTAGAAACGTATCTCGTTTTAGAAAGATAATGCAGGGAACCCAGAGTATTTCATATGGACGCAAATTGTGTGTTAATTCGTCAATGTGAGTTAGCGAGGGATGCAGTAAAGGAGGAATAATGCATCGGAAAAGAGAAACTCGGAACCCCAAACAAAATCCTATCGTTTCCGTAGAAACGTATCTCGATTTAGAAGGACAATGCAGGCAATCCAGAGTATTTCATATGGACGCAAATTGTGTGTTAATTCGTCAATGTGAGGAAGCGAGGGATGCAGTATAGGAGGAATAATGCATCGGAAAAGAGATACGCGGAACCCCAAAGAAAATCCTATCGTATCCGTAGAAACGTATCTCGATTTAGAAGGACAATGCAGGGAATCCAGAGTATTTCATATGGACGCAAATTGTGTGTTAATTCGTCAATGTGAGGGAGCGAGGGATGCAGTAAAGGAGGAATAATGAATCGGAAAAGAGATACTCGGAACCCCAAAGAAAATCCTATCGTTTCCGTAGAAACGTATCTTGATTTAGAAGGACAATGCAGGGAATCCAGAGTATTTCATATGGACGCAAATTGTGTGTTTATTCGTCAATGTGAGGGAGCGAGGGATGCAGTAAAGGAGGAATAATGCATCGGAAAAGAGATACTCGGAACCCCAAAGAAAATCCTATCGTTGCCGTAGAAACGCATCTCGATTTAGAAGGACAATGCAGGGAATCCAGAGTATTTCGTATGGACGCAAATTGTGTGTTAATTCGTCAATGTGAGGGAGCGAGGGATGCAGTAAAGGAGGAATAATGCATCGGAAAAGAGATACTCGACTCCCAAAAGAAAATCCTATCGTTTCCGTAGAAACGTATTTCGATTTAGAAAGATAATGCAGGGAACCCAGAGTATTTCATATGGACGCAATTTGTGTGTTAATTCGGCAATGTGAGGAAGCGAGGGATGCAGTAAAGGAGGAATAATGCATCGGAAAAGAGATACTCTGAACCTCAAAGAAAATCCTGTCGTTTCCGTAGAAAAGAATCCCGATTTAGAAGGACAAAGCAGGGAATCCAGAGTATTTTATATGGACGCAAATTGTGTGTTAATTCGTCAATGTGAGGGAGCGAGGGATGCAGTGAAGGAGGAATAATGCAACGGAAAAGAAATACTCGGAACCAAAAAGAAAATCCTATCGTTTCCGTAGAAACGAATCTCGATTTACAAGGACAATGCAGGGAATCCAGAGTATTTCATACGGACGCAAATTGTGTGTCAATTCGTCAATGTGAGGAAGCGAGGGATGCAGTAAAGGAGGAATAATGCATCGGAAAAGAGAAATGCGGAACCCCAAAGAAAATCCTATCGTTTCCGTAGAAACGTATCTCGATTTAGAAGGACAATGCAGGGAATCCAGAGTATTTCATATGGACGCAAATTGTGTGTTAATTCGTCAATGTGAGGGAGCGAGGGATGCAGTAAAGGAGGAATAATGCATCGGAAAAGAGATACTCGGAACCCCAAAGAAAATCCTATCGTTTCCGTAGAAACGTATCTTGATTTAGAAGGACAATGCAGGGAATCCAGAGTATTTCATATGGACGCAAATTGTGTGTTTATTCGTCAATGTGAGGGAGCGAGGGATGCAGTAAAGGAGGAATAATGCATCGGAAAAGAGATACTCGGAACCCCAAAGAATATCCTATCGTTGCCGTAGAAACGTATCTCGATTTAGAAGGACAATGCAGGGAATCCAGAGTATTTCGTATGGACGCAAATTGTGTGTTAATTCCTCAATGTGAGGGAGCGAGGGATGCAGTAAAGGAGGAATAATGCATCGGAAAAGAGATACTCGACTCCCAAAAGAAAATCCTATCGTTTCCGTAGAAACGTATCTCGATTT
The DNA here is from genome assembly GCF_023898315.1 of Schistocerca nitens. Classification (NCBI taxonomy): domain Eukaryota; kingdom Metazoa; phylum Arthropoda; class Insecta; order Orthoptera; family Acrididae; genus Schistocerca; species Schistocerca nitens. The sequence continues at coordinate 1,133,739,268 of NC_064615.1, read as the reverse complement.
AGAAAGATAATGCAGGGAACCCAGAGTATTTCATGTGGACGCAATTTGTGTGTTAATTCGGCAATGTGAGGGAGCGAGGGATGCAGTAAAGGAGGAATAATGCATCGGAAAAGGGATACTCTGACCCCAAAGAAAATCCTGTCGTTTCCGTAGAAACGAATCCCGATTTAGAAGGACAATGCAGGGAATCCAGAGTATTTCATATGGACGCAAATTGTGTGTTAATTCGTCAATGTGAGGGAGCGAGGGATGCAGTAAAGGAGGAATAATGCATCGGAAAACAGATACTCGGAACCCCTAGGAAAATACTATCGTTTCCGTAGAAACGTACCTCGATTTAGAAGGACAATGCTGGGAATCCAGAGTATTTCATATGGACGAAAATTGTGTGTCAATTCGTCAATGTGAGGAAGCGAGGGATGCAGTAAAGGAGGAATAATGCATCGGAAAAGAGATGCTCGGAACCCCAAAGAAAATCCTATCGTTGCCGTAGAAACGTATCTCGATTTAGAAGGACAATGCAGGGAATCCAGAGTATTTCGTATGGACGCAAATTGTGTGTTAATTCGTCAATGTGAGGGAGCGAGGGATGCAGTAAAGGAGGAATAATGCATCGGAAAAGAGATACTCGACTCCCAAAAGAAAATCCTATCGTTTCCGTAGAAACGTATCTCGATTTAGAAGGACAATGCAGGGAATCCACAGTATTTCATATGGACGCAAATTGTGTGTTAATTCGTCAATGTGAGGGAGCGAGAAATGCAGTAAAGGAGGAATAATGCATCGGAAAAGAGATACTCGGAACCCCAAAGAAAATCGTATCGTTTCCATACAAACGTATCTCGATTTAGAAGGACAATGAAAGGAATAGAGAGTATTTCATATGGACGCAAACTGTGTGTTAATTCGTTAATGTGAGGGAGCGAGGGATGCAGTAAAGGAAGAATAATGCATCGGAAAAGAGATACTCGGAACCCCAAAGAAGATCCTATCGTTTCCGTTGAAACGTATCTCGATTTAGAAGGGCAATGCAGGGAATCCATAGTATTTCATATGGACGCAAATTGTGTGTTAATTCGTCAATGTGAGGGAGCGAGTGATGCAGTAAAGAAGGAATAATTCATCGGAAAAGAGATACGCGGATCCCCAATGAAAATCCTATCGTTTCCGTAGAAACGTATCTCGATTAAGAAGGACAATGAGGGTATCCAGAGTATTTTATATGGATGAAAATTGTGTGTTAATTCGTCAATGTGAGGGAGCGAGGGATGCAGTAAAGGAGGAATAATGCATCGGAAAAGAGATACTCGGAATCCCAAAGAAAATCCTACCATTTCCGTAGAAACGTATCTCGATTTAGAAGGATAATGCAGGGAAACCAGAGTATTTAATATGGACGCAAATAGTGTGTTATTTCGTCAATGTGAGGGAGCGAGGGATGCAGTAACGGAGGAATTATGCATCGGAAAAGAGATACTCGGAACCCCAAAGAAAATCCTATCGTTTCCGTTGAAACGAACCCCGATTTAGAAGGACAATGCAGGGAACCCAGAGTATTTCATATGGACGCAATTTGTGTGTTAATTCGTCAATGTGAGGGAGCGAGGGATGCAGTAAAGGAGGAATAACGCATCGGAAAAGAGATACTCGGAGCCCCAAAGAAAATCCTATCGTTTCCATAGAAACGTATCTCGATTTAGAAGGACAATGCAGGGAATCCAGAGTGTTTCATATGGACGCAAATTGTGTGTTAATTCGTCAATGTGAGGGAGCGAGGGATGCAGTAAAGGAGGTATAATGCATCGGAAAAGAGATACTCGGAACCCCAAAGAAAATCCTATCGTTTCCGTAGAAACGTATCTCGATTTAGAAGGACAATGCAGGGAATCCAGAGTATTTCATATGGACGCAAATTGTGTGTTAATTCGTCAATGTGAGGAAGCGAGGGATGCAGTATAGGAGGAATAATGCATCGGAAAAGAGATACGCGGAACCCCAAAGAAAATCCTATCGTTTCCGTAGAAACGTATCTCGATTTAGAAGGACAATGCAGGGAATCCAGAGTATTTCATATGGACGCAAATTGTGTGTTAATTCGTCAATGTGAGGGAGCGAGGGATGCAGTAAAGGAGGAATAATGCATCGGAAAAGAGATACTCGGAACCCCAAAGAAAATCCTATCGTTTCCGTAGAAACGTATCTTGATTTAGAAGGACAATGCAGGGAATCCAGAGTATTTCATATGGACGCAAATTGTGTGTTTATTCGTCAATGTGAGGGAGCGAGGGATGCAGTAAAGGAGGAATAATGCATCGGAAAAGAGATACTCGGAACCCCAAAGAAAATCCTATCGTTGCTGTAGAAACGTATCTCGATTTAGAAGGACAATGCAGGGAATCCAGAGTATTTCGTATGGACGCAAATTGTGTGTTAATTCGTCAATGTGAGGGAGCGAGGGATGCAGTAAAGGAGGAATAATGCATCGGAAAAGAGATACTCGACTCCCAAAAGAAAATCCTATCGTTTCCGTAGAAACGTATCTCGATTTAGAAAGATAATGCAGGGAACCCAGAGTATTTCATATGGACGCAATTTGTGTGTTAATTCGTCAATGTGAGGAAGCGAGGGATGCAGTAAAGGAGGAATAATGCATCGGAAAAGAGATACTCTGAACCTCAAAGAAAATCCTGTCGTTTCCGTAGAAAAGAATCCCGATTTAGAAGGACAAAGCAGGGAATCCAGAGTATTTTATATGGACGCAAATTGTGTGTTAATTCGTCAATGTGAGGGAGCGAGGGATGCAGTGAAGGAGGAATAATGCAACGGAAAAGAGATACTCGGAACCAAAAAGAAAATCCTATCGTTTCCGTAGAAACGAATCTCGATTTACAAGGACAATGCAGGGAATCCAGAGTATTTCATACGGACGCAAATTGTGTGTCAATTCGTCAATGTGAGGAAGCGAGGGATGCAGTAAAGGAGGAATAATGCATCGGAAAAGAGAAATGCGGAACCCCAAAGAAAATCCTATCGTTTCCGTAGAAACGTATCTCGATTTAGAAGGACAATGCAGGGAATCCAGAGTATTTCATATGGACGCAAATTGTGTGTTAATTCGTCAATGTGAGGGAGCGAGGGATGCAGTAAAGGAGGAATAATGCATCGGAAAAGAGATACTCGGAACCCCAAAGAAAATCCTATCGTTTCCGTAGAAACGTATCTTGATTTAGAAGGACAATGCAGGGAATCCAGAGTATTTCATATGGACGCAAATTGTGTGTTTATTCGTCAATGTGAGGGAGCGAGGGATGCAGTAAAGGAGGAATAATGCATCGGAAAAGAGATACTCGGAACCCCAAAGAAAATCCTATCGTTTCCGTAGAAACGAATCCCGATTTAGAAGGACAATGCCGGGAATCCAGAGTATTTCATATGGACGCAAATTGTGTGTTAATTCGTCAATGTGAGGGAACGAGGGATGCAGTAAAGGAGGACCAATGCATCGGAAAAGAGATACTCGGAACCCCAAAGAAAATCCTATCGTTTCCGTAGAATTGTATCTCGATTTAGAAGGATAATGCAGGGAATCCAGAGAATTTCATATGGACGCAAATTGTGTGTTAATTCGTCAATGTGAGTTAGCGAGGGATGCAGTAAAGGAGGAATAATGCATCGGAAAAGAGATACTCGACTCCCAAAAAAAATCCTATCGTTTCCGTAGAAACGTATCTCGTTTTAGAAAGATAATGCAGGGAACCCAGAGTATTTCATATGGACGCAAATTGTGTGTTAATTCGTCAATGTGAGTTAGCGAGGGATGCAGTAAAGGAGGAATAATGCATCGGAAAAGAGAAACTCGGAACCCCAAACAAAATCCTATCGTTTCCGTAGAAACGTATCTCGATTTAGAAGGACAATGCAGGCAATCCAGAGTATTTCATATGGACGCAAATTGTGTGTTAATTCGTCAATGTGAGGAAGCGAGGGATGCAGTATAGGAGGAATAATGCATCGGAAAAGAGATACGCGGAACCCCAAAGAAAATCCTATCGTATCCGTAGAAACGTATCTCGATTTAGAAGGACAATGCAGGGAATCCAGAGTATTTCATATGGACGCAAATTGTGTGTTAATTCGTCAATGTGAGGGAGCGAGGGATGCAGTAAAGGAGGAATAATGCATCGGAAAAGAGATACTCGGAACCCCAAAGAAAATCCTATCGTTTCCGTAGAAACGTATCTTGATTTAGAAGGACAATGCAGGGAATCCAGAGTATTTCATATGGACGCAAATTGTGTGTTTATTCGTCAATGTGAGGGAGCGAGGGATGCAGTAAAGGAGGAATAATGCATCGGAAAAGAGATACTCGGAACCCCAAAGAAAATCCTATCGTTGCCGTAGAAACGCATCTCGATTTAGAAGGACAATGCAGGGAATCCAGAGTATTTCGTATGGACGCAAATTGTGTGTTAATTCGTCAATGTGAGGGAGCGAGGGATGCAGTAAAGGAGGAATAATGCATCGGAAAAGAGATACTCGACTCCCAAAAGAAAATCCTATCGTTTCCGTAGAAACGTATTTCGATTTAGAAAGATAATGCAGGGAACCCAGAGTATTTCATATGGACGCAATTTGTGTGTTAATTCGGCAATGTGAGGAAGCGAGGGATGCAGTAAAGGAGGAATAATGCATCGGAAAAGAGATACTCTGAACCTCAAAGAAAATCCTGTCGTTTCCGTAGAAAAGAATCCCGATTTAGAAGGACAAAGCAGGGAATCCAGAGTATTTTATATGGACGCAAATTGTGTGTTAATTCGTCAATGTGAGGGAGCGAGGGATGCAGTGAAGGAGGAATAATGCAACGGAAAAGAAATACTCGGAACCAAAAAGAAAATCCTATCGTTTCCGTAGAAACGAATCTCGATTTACAAGGACAATGCAGGGAATCCAGAGTATTTCATACGGACGCAAATTGTGTGTCAATTCGTCAATGTGAGGAAGCGAGGGATGCAGTAAAGGAGGAATAATGCATCGGAAAAGAGAAATGCGGAACCCCAAAGAAAATCCTATCGTTTCCGTAGAAACGTATCTCGATTTAGAAGGACAATGCAGGGAATCCAGAGTATTTCATATGGACGCAAATTGTGTGTTAATTCGTCAATGTGAGGGAGCGAGGGATGCAGTAAAGGAGGAATAATGCATCGGAAAAGAGATACTCGGAACCCCAAAGAAAATCCTATCGTTTCCGTAGAAACGTATCTTGATTTAGAAGGACAATGCAGGGAATCCAGAGTATTTCATATGGACGCAAATTGTGTGTTTATTCGTCAATGTGAGGGAGCGAGGGATGCAGTAAAGGAGGAATAATGCATCGGAAAAGAGATACTCGGAACCCCAAAGAATATCCTATCGTTGCCGTAGAAACGTATCTCGATTTAGAAGGACAATGCAGGGAATCCAGAGTATTTCGTATGGACGCAAATTGTGTGTTAATTCCTCAATGTGAGGGAGCGAGGGATGCAGTAAAGGAGGAATAATGCATCGGAAAAGAGATACTCGACTCCCAAAAGAAAATCCTATCGTTTCCGTAGAAACGTATCTCGATTTAGAAAGATAATGCAGGGAACCCAGAGTATTTCATGTGGACGCAATTTGTGTGTTAATTCGGCAATGTGAGGGAGCGAGGGATGCAGTAAAGGAGGAATAATGCATCGGAAAAGGGATACTCTGACCCCAAAGAAAATCCTGTCGTTTCCGTAGAAACGAATCCCGATTTAGAAGGACAATGCAGGGAATCCAGAGTATTTCATATGGACGCAAATTGTGTGTTAATTCGTCAATGTGAGGGAGCGAGGGATGCAGTAAAGGAGGAATAATGCATCGGAAAACAGATACTCGGAACCCCTAGGAAAATACTATCGTTTCCGTAGAAACGTACCTCGATTTAGAAGGACAATGCTGGGAATCCAGAGTATTTCATATGGACGAAAATTGTGTGTCAATTCGTCAATGTGAGGAAGCGAGGGATGCAGTAAAGGAGGAATAATGCATCGGAAAAGAGATGCTCGGAACCCCAAAGAAAATCCTATCGTTGCCGTAGAAACGTATCTCGATTTAGAAGGACAATGCAGGGAATCCAGAGTATTTCGTATGGACGCAAATTGTGTGTTAATTCGTCAATGTGAGGGAGCGAGGGATGCAGTAAAGGAGGAATAATGCATCGGAAAAGAGATACTCGACTCCCAAAAGAAAATCCTATCGTTTCCGTAGAAACGTATCTCGATTTAGAAGGACAATGCAGGGAATCCACAGTATTTCATATGGACGCAAATTGTGTGTTAATTCGTCAATGTGAGGGAGCGAGAAATGCAGTAAAGGAGGAATAATGCATCGGAAAAGAGATACTCGGAACCCCAAAGAAAATCGTATCGTTTCCATACAAACGTATCTCGATTTAGAAGGACAATGAAAGGAATAGAGAGTATTTCATATGGACGCAAACTGTGTGTTAATTCGTTAATGTGAGGGAGCGAGGGATGCAGTAAAGGAAGAATAATGCATCGGAAAAGAGATACTCGGAACCCCAAAGAAGATCCTATCGTTTCCGTTGAAACGTATCTCGATTTAGAAGGGCAATGCAGGGAATCCATAGTATTTCATATGGACGCAAATTGTGTGTTAATTCGTCAATGTGAGGGAGCGAGTGATGCAGTAAAGAAGGAATAATTCATCGGAAAAGAGATACGCGGATCCCCAATGAAAATCCTATCGTTTCCGTAGAAACGTATCTCGATTAAGAAGGACAATGAGGGAATCCAGAGTATTTTATATGGATGAAAATTGTGTGTTAATTCGTCAATGTGAGGGAGCGAGGGATGCAGTAAAGGAGGAATAATGCATCGGAAAAGAGATACTCGGAATCCCAAAGAAAATCCTACCATTTCCGTAGAAACGTATCTCGATTTAGAAGGATAATGCAGGGAAACCAGAGTATTTAATATGGACGCAAATAGTGTGTTATTTCGTCAATGTGAGGGAGCGAGGGATGCAGTAACGGAGGAATTATGCATCGGAAAAGAGATACTCGGAACCCCAAAGAAAATCCTATCGTTTCCGTTGAAACGAACCCCGATTTAGAAGGACAATGCAGGGAACCCAGAGTATTTCATATGGACGCAATTTGTGTGTTAATTCGTCAATGTGAGGGAGCGAGGGATGCAGTAAAGGAGGAATAACGCATCGGAAAAGAGATACTCGGAGCCCCAAAGAAAATCCTATCGTTTCCATAGAAACGTATCTCGATTTAGAAGGACAATGCAGGGAATCCAGAGTGTTTCATATGGACGCAAATTGTGTGTTAATTCGTCAATGTGAGGGAGCGAGGGATGCAGTAAAGGAGGTATAATGCATCGGAAAAGAGATACTCGGAACCCCAAAGAAAATCCTATCGTTTCCGTAGAAACGTATCTCGATTTACAAGGACAATGCAGGGAATCCAGAGTATTTCATATGGACGCAAATTGTGTGTTAATTCGTCAATGTGAGGAAGAGAGGGATGCAGTGAAGAAGGAATAATCCATCGGAAAAGAGATACTCGGAACCCCAAAGAAAATCATATCGTTTCCGTAGAAACGTATCTCGATTTAGAAGGACAATGCAGGGAATCCAGAGTATTCCATATGGACGCAAATTGTGTGTTAATTCGGCAATCTGAGGGAGCGAGGAATGCAGTAAAGGAGGAATAATGCATCGGAAAAGAGATACTCGGAACCCCAAAGAAAATCCTATCGTTTCCGTAGAAACGTATCTCGATTTAGAAGGACAATGCAAGGAATCCAGAGTATTTCATATGGACGCAAATTGTGTGTTAATTCGTCAATGTGAGGGAGCGAGGGATGCAGTAAAGGAGGAATAATGCATCGGAAAAGAGATACTCGGAACCCCAAAGAAAATCCTATCGTTTCGGTAGAAACGTATCTCGATTTAGAAGGACAATGCAGGGAATCCATAGAATTTCATATGGACGCAAATTGTGTGTTAATTCGTCAATGTGGGTTAGCGAGGGATGCAGTAAAGGAGGAGTAATGAATCGGAAAAGAGATACTCGACTCCCAAAAAAAAAATCCTGTCGTTTCCGTAGAAACGTATCTCGTTTTAGAAAGATAATGCAGGGAACCCAGAGTATTTCATATGGACGCAAATTGTGTGTTAATTCGTCAATGTGAGGGAGCGAGGGATGCAGTAAAGGAGGAATAATGCATCGGAAAAGAGATACTCGACTCCCAAACGAAAATACTATCGTTTCCGTAGAAACGTATCTCGTTTTAGAAAGATAATGCAGGGAACCCAGAGTATTTCATATGGACGCAAATCGTGTGTTAACTCGGCAATGTGAGGGAGCGAGGGATGCAGTAAAGGAGGAATAATGCATCGGAAAAGAGATACTCGGAACCCCAAAGAAAATCCTATCGTTTCCGTAGAAACGTATCTTGATTTAGAAGGACAATGCAGGGAATCCAGAGTATTTCATATGGACGCAAATTGTGTGTTAATTCGTCAATGTGAGGGAGCGAGAGATGCAGTAAAGGAGGAATAATGCATCGTAAAAGAGATACTCGGAACCCCAAAGAAAATCCTATCGTTTCCGTAGAAACGTATCTCGATTTGGAAGGACAATGCAGGGAATCCAGAGTATTTCATATGGACGCAAATTGTGTGTTAATTCGTCAATGTGAGGGAGCGAGGGATGCAGTAAAGGAGGAAAATTGCATCGGAAAAGACATACTCGACTCCCAAAAGAAAATCCTATCGTTTCCGTAGAAACGTATCTCGATTTAGAAAGATAATGCAGGGAACCCAGAGTATTTCATATGGACGCAATTTGTGTGTTAATTCGGCAATGTGAGGAAGCGAGGGATGCAGTAAAGGAGGAATAATGCATCGGAAAAGAGATACTCTGTACCTCAAAGAAAATCCTGTCGTTTCCGTAGAAAAGAATCCCGATTTAGAAGGACAAAGCAGGGAATCCAGAGTATTTCATATGGACGCAAATTGTGTGTTAATTCGTCAATGTGAGGGAGCGAGGGATGCAGTGAAGGAGGAATAATGCAACGGAAAAGAGATACTCGGAACCAAAAAGAAAATCCTATCGTTTCCGTAGAAACGTATCTCGATTTAGTAGGACAATGCAGGGAATCCAGAGTATTTCATATGTACGCAAATTGTGTGTTAATTCGTCAATGTGAGTTAGCGAGGGATGCAGTAAATGAGGAATAATGCATCGGAAAAGAGATACTCGGAACCCCAAAGTAAATCCTATCGTTTCCGTAGAAACGTATCTCGATTTAGAAGGACAATGCAGGGAATCCTGAGTATTTCATATGGACGCAAATTGTGTGTTAATTCGTCAATTTGAGGGAGCGAGGGATGCAGTAAAGGAGGAATAATGCATCGGAAAAGAAATACGGGGAACCCCAAAGAAAATCCTATCGTTTCCGTAGAAACGTATCTCGATTTAGAAGGACAATGCAGAGAATCCAGAGTACATCATATGGACGCAAATTGTGTGTTAAATCTTCAATGTGAGGGAGCGAGGGATGCAGTAAAGGAGGAATAATGCATCGGAAAAGACATACTCGGAAACCCAAAGAAAATCCTATCGTTTCCGTAGAAACGTATCTCGATTTAGAAGGACAATGCAGGGAATCCAGAGTACATCATATGGACGCAAATTGTGTGTTAATTCGTCAATGTCAGGGAGCGAGGGATGCTGTAAAGGAGGAATAATGCATCGGAAAAGAGATACTCGGAACCCCAAAGAAAATCCTATCGTTTCCGTAGAAACGTATCTCGATTTAGAAGGACAATGCAGGGAATCCAGAGTATTTCATATGGACACAAATTGTGTGTCAATTCGTCAATGTGAGGAAGCGAGGGATGCAGTAAAGGAGGAATAATGCATCGGAAAAGAGATACGCGGATCCCCAAAGAAAATCCTATCGTTTCCGTAGAAGCGTATCTCGATTTAGAAGGACAATGCAGGGAATCCAGAGTATTTCATATGGACGCAAGTTGTGTGTTAATTCGTCAATGTGAGGGAGCGAGGGATGCAGTAAAGGAGGAATAATGCATCGGAAAAGAGATACTCGGAACCCCAAAGAAAATCCTATCGTTTCCGTAGAAACGTATCTCGATTTAGAAGGACAATGCAAGGAATCCAGAGTATTTCATATGGACGCAAATTGTGTGTTAATTCGTCAATGTGAGGGAGCGAGGGATGCAGTAAAGGAGGAATAATGCATCGGAAAAGACATACTCGGAAACCCAAAGAAAATCCTATCGTTTCCGTAGAAACGTATCTCGATTTAGAAGGACAATGCAGGGAATCCAGAGTACATCATATGGACGCAAATTGTGTGTTAATTCGTCAATGTGAGGGAGCGAGGGATCAGTAAAGGAGGAATAATGCATCGGAAAAGAGATACTCGGAACCCCAAAGAAAATCCTATCGTTTCCGTAGAAACGTATCTTGATTTAGAAGGACAATGCAAGGAATCCAGAGTATTTCATATGGAGGCAAATTGTGTGTTTATTCGTCAATGTGAGGGAGCGAGGGATGCAGTAAAGGAGGAATAATGCATCGGAAAAGAGTTACTCGGAACCCCAAAGAAAATCCTATCGTTTCCGTAGAAACGTATCTCGATTTAGAAGGACAATGCAGGAAATCCAGAGTATTTCATATGGACGCAAATTGTGTGTTAATTCGTCAATGTGAGGGAGCGAGGGATGCAGTAAAGGAGGAATAATGCATCGGAAAAGACATACTCGGAAACCCAAAGAAAATCCTATCGTTTCCGTAGAAACGTATCTCGATTTAGAAGGACAATGCAGGGAATCCAGAGTACATCATATGGACGCAAATTGTGTGTTAATTCGTCAATGTGAGGGAGCGAGGGATCAGTAAAGGAGGAATAATGCATCGGAAAAGAGATACTCGGAACCCCAAAGAAAATCCTATCGTTTCCGTAGAAACGTATCTTGATTTAGAAGGACAATGCAAGGAATCCAGAGTATTTCATATGGACGCAAATTGTGTGTTTATTCGTCAATGTGAGGGAGCGAGGGATGCAGTAAAGGAGGAATAATGCATCGGAAAAGAGTTACTCGGAACCCCAAAGAAAATCCTATCGTTTCCGTAGAAACGTATCTCGATTTAGAAGGACAATGCAGGAAATCCAGAGTATTTCATATGGACGCAAATTGTGTGTTAATTCGTCAATGTGAGGGAGCGAGGGATGCAGTAAAGGAGGAATAATGCATCGGAAAAGAGATACTCGACTCCCAAAAGAAAATGCTATCGTTTCCGTAGAAACGTATCTCTATTTAGAAAGATAATGCAGGGAACCCAGGGTATTTCATGTGGACGCAATTTGTGTGTTAATTCGGCAATGTGAGGGAGCGAGGGATGCAGTAAAGGAGGAATAATGCATCGGAAAAGAGATACTCAGAACCCCAAAGAAAATCCTGTCGTTTCCGTAGAAACGAATCCCGATTTAGAAGGACAATGCAGGGAATCCAGAGTATTTCATATGGACGCAAATTGTGTGTTAATTCGTCAATGTCAGGGAGCGAGGGATCAAGTAAAGGAGGAATAATGCATCGGAAAAGAGATACTCGGAACCCCAAAGAAAATCCTATCGTTTCCGTAGAAACGTATCTCGATTTAGAAGGACAATGCAGGGAATCCAGAGTATTTCATATGGACGCAAATTGTGTGTTAATTCGTCAATGTGAGGGAGCGAGGGATGCAGTAAAGGAGGAATAATGCATCGGAAAAGAGATACTCGACTCCCAAAAGAAAATCCTATCGTTTCCGTAGAAACGTATCTCGATTTAGAAAGATAATGCAGGGAACCCAGAGTATTTCATATGGACGCAATTTGTGTGTTAATTCGGCAATGTGAGGAAGCGAGGGATGCAGTAAAGGAGGAATAATGCATCGGAAAAGAGATACTCTGAACCTCAAAGAAAATCCTGACGTTTCCGTAGAAAAGAATCCCGATTTAGAAGGACAAAGCAGGGAATCCAGAGTATTTCATATGGACGCAAATTGTGTGTTAATTCGTCAATGTGAGGGAGCGAGGGATGCAGTGAAGGAGGAATAATGCAACGGAAAAGAGATACTCGGAACCAAAAAGAAAATCCTATCGTTTCCGTAGAAACGTATCTCGATTTAGTAGGACAATGCAGGGAATCCAGAGTATTTCATATGTACGCAAATTGTGTGTTAATTCGTCAATGTGAGTTAGCGAGGGATGCAGTAAATGAGGAATAATGCATCGGAAAAGAGATACTCGGAACCCCAAAGTAAATCCTATCGTTTCCATAGAAACGTATCTCGATTTAGAAGGACAATGCAGGGAATCCTGAGTATTTCATATGGACGCAAATTGTGTGTTAGTTCGTCAATTTGAGGGAGCGAGGGATGCAGTAAAGGAGGAATAATGCATCGGAAAAGAAATACGGGGAACCCCAAAGAAAATCCTATCGTTTCCGTAGAAACGTATCTCGATTTAGAAGGACAATGCAGAGAATCCAGAGTACATCATATGGACGCAAATTGTGTGTTAAATCGTCAATGTGAGGGAGCGAGGGATGCAGTAAAGGAGGAATAATGCATCGGAAAAGACATACTCGGAAACCCAAAGAAAATCCTATCGTTTCCGTAGAAACGTATCTCGATTTAGAAGGACAATGCAGGGAATCCAGAGTACATCATATGGACGCAAATTGTGTGTTAATTCGTCAATGTCAGGGAGCGAGGGATGCTGTAAAGGAGGAATAATGCATCGGAAAAGAGATACTCGGAACCCCAAAGAAAATCCTATCGTTTCCGTAGAAACGTATCTCGATTTAGAAGGACAATGCAGGGAATCCAGAGTATTTCATATGGACACAAATTGTGTGTCAATTCGTCAATGTGAGGAAGCGAGGGATGCAGTAAAGGAGGAATAATGCATCGGAAAAGAGATACGCGGATCCCCAAAGAAAATCCTATCGTTTCCGTAGAAGCGTATCTCGATTTAGAAGGACAATGCAGGGAATCCAGAGTATTTCATATGGACGCAAGTTGTGTGTTAATTCGTCAATGTGAGGGAGCGAGGGATGCAGTAAAGGAGGAATAATGCATCGGAAAAGAGATACTCGGAACCCCAAAGAAAATCCTATCGTTTCCGTAGAAACGTATCTTAAATTAGAAGGACAATGCAGGGAATCCAGAGTATTTCATATGGACGCAAATTGTGTGTTAATTCGTCAATGTGAGGGAGCGAGGGATGCAGTAAAGGAGGAATAATGCATCGGAAAAGACATACTCGGAAACCCAAAGAAAATCCTATCGTTTCCGTAGAAACGTATCTCGATTTAGAAGGACAATGCAGGGAATCCAGAGTACATCATATGGACGCAAATTGTGTGTTAATTCGTCAATGTGAGGGAGCGAGGGATGCAGTAAAGGAGGAATAATGCATCGGAAAAGAGATACTCGGAACCCCAAAGAAAATCCTATCGTTTCCGTAGAAACGTATCTTGATTTAGAAGGACAATGCAAGGAATCCAGAGTATTTCATATGGACGCAAATTGTGTGTTTATTCGTCAATGTGAGGGAGCGAGGGATGCAGTAAAGGAGGAATAATGCATCGGAAAAGAGATACTCGGAACCCCAAAGAAAATCCTATCGTTTCCGTAGAAACGTATCTTGATTTAGAAGGACAATGCAGGGAACCCAGGGTATTTCATGTGGACGCAATTTGTGTGTTAATTCGGCAATGTGAGGGAGCGAGGGTTGCAGTAAAGGAGGAATAATGCATCGGAAAAGAGATACTCAGATCCCCAAAGAAAATCCTGTCGTTTCCGTAGAAACGAATCCCGATTTAGAAGGACAATGCAGGGAATCCAGAGTATTTCATATGGACGCAAATTGTGTGTTAATTCGTCAATGTCAGGGAGCGAGGGATGAAGTAAAGGAGGAATAATGCATCGGAAAAGAGATACTCGGAACCCCAAAGAAAATCCTATCGTTTCCGTAGAAACGTACCTCGATTTACAAGGACAATGCAGGGAATCCAGAGTAATTCATATGGACGCAAATTGTGTGTCAAATCGTCGATGTGAGGAAGCGAGGGATGCAGTAAAGGAGGAATAATGCATCGGAAAAGAGATACGCGAAACCCCAAAGAAAATCCTATCGTTTCCGTAGAAACTTATCTCGATTTAGAAGGACAATGCAGGGAATCCAGAGTATTTCATATGGACGCAAATTGTGTGTTAATTCGTCAATGTGAGGGAGCGAGGGATGCAGTAAAGGAGGAATAATGCATCGGTAAAGAGATACTCGGAACCCCAAAAAAAAATCCTATCGTTTCCGTAGAAACGTATCTTGATTTAGAAGGACAATGCAGGGAATCCAGAGTATTTCATATGGACGCAAATTGTGTGTTTATTCGTCAATGTGAGGAAGCGAGGGATGCAGTAAAGGAGGAATAATGCATCGGAAAAGAGATACTCGGAACCCCAAAGAAAATCCTATCGTTGCCGTAGAAACGTATCTCGATTTAGAAGGACAATGCAGGGAATCCAGAGTATTTCGTATGGACGCAAATTCTGTGTTAATTCGTCAATGTGAGGGAGCGAGGGATGCAGTAAAGGAGGAATGATGCATCGGAAAAGAGATACTCGACTCCCAAAAGAAAATCCTATCGTTTCCGTAGAAACGTATCTCGATTTAGAAAGATAATGCAGGGAACCCAGAGTATTTCATGTGGACGCAATTTGTGTGTTAATTCGGCAATGTGAGGGAGCGAGGGATGCAGTAAAGGAGGAATAATGCATCGGAAAAGGGATACTCTGAACCCCAAAGGAAATCCTGTCGTTTCCGTAGAAACGAATCCCGATTTAGAATTACAATGCAGGGAATCCAGAGTATTTCATATGGACGCAAATTGTGTGTTAATTCGTCAATGTGAGGGAGCGAGGGATGCAGTAAAGGAGGAATAATGCATCGGAAAAGAGATACTCGGAACCCCAAAGAAAATCCTATCGTTTCCGTAGAAACGTACCTCGATTTAGAAGGACAATGCTGGGAATCCAGAGTATTTCGTATGGACGAAAACTGTGTGTCAATTCGTCAATGTGAGGAAGCGAGGGATGCAGTAAAGGAGGAATAATGCATCGGAAAAGAGATACTCGGAACCCCAAAGAAAATCCTATCGTTGCCGTAGAAACGTATCTCGATTTAGAAGGACAATGCAGGGAATCCAGAGTATTTCATATGGACGCAAATTGTGTGTTAATTCGTCAATGTGAGGGAGCGAGGGATGCAGTAAAGGAGGAATAATGCATCGGAAAAGAGATACTCGACTCCCAAAAGAAAATTCTATCGTTTCCGTAGAAACTTATCTCGATTTAGAAAGATAATGCAGGGAACCCAGGGTATTTCATGTGGACGCAAATTGTGTGTTAATTCGGCAATGTGAGCTAGCGAGGGATGCAGTAAAGGAGGAATAATGCATCGGAAAAGAGTTACTCAGAACCCCAAAGAAAATCCTGTCGTTTCCGTAGAAACGAATCCCGATTTAGAAGGACAATGCAGGGAATCCAGAGTATTTCATATGGACGCAAATTGTGTGTTAATTCGTCAATGTCAGGGAGCGAGGGATGAAGTAAAGGAGGAATAATGCATCGGAAAAGAGATACTCGGAACCCCAAAGAAAATCCTATCGTTTCCGTAGAAACGAATCTCGATTTACAAGGACAATGCAGGGAATCCAGAGTATTTCATATGGACGCAAATTGTGTGTCAATTCGTCAATGTGAGGAAGCGAGGGATGCAGTATAGGAGGAATAATGCATCGGAAAAGAGATACGCGGAACCCCAAAGAAAATCCTAACGTTTCCGTAGAAACGTATCTCGATTTAGAAGGACAATGCAGGGAATCCAGAGTATTTCATATGGACGCAAATTGTGTGTTAATTTGTCAATGTGAGGGTGCGAGGGATGCAGTAAAGGAGGAATAATGCATCGGAAAAGAGATACTCGGAACCCCAAAGAAAATCCTATCGTTTCCGTAGAAACGTATCTTGATTTAGAAGGGCAATGCATTGAATCCAGAGTATTTCATATGGACGCAAATTGTGTGTTTATTCGTCAATGTGAGGGAGCGAGGGATGCAGTAAAGGAGGAATAATGCATCGGAAAAGAGATACTCGGAACCCCAAAGAAAATCCTATCGTTGCCGTAGAAACGTATCTCGATTTAGAAGGACAATGCAGGGAATCCAGAGTATTTCGTATGGACGCAAATTGTGTGTTAATTCGTCAATGTGAGGGAGCGAGAGATGCAGTAAAGGAGGAATAATGCATCGGAAAAGAGATACTCGACTCCCAAAAGAAAATCCTATCGTTTCCGTAGAAACGTATCTCGATTTAGAAAGATAATGCAGGGAACCCAGAGTATTTCATATGGACGCAATTTGTGTGTTAATTCGGCAATGTGAGGGAGCGAGGGATGCAGTAAAGGAGGAATAATGCATCGGAAAAGAGATACTCGGAACCCCAAAGAAAATCCTATCGTTTCCGTAGAAACGAATCCCGATTTAGAAGGACAATGCCGGGAATCCAGAGTATTTCATATGGACGCAAATTGTGTGTTAATTCGTCAATGTGAGGGAGCGAGGGATGCAGTAAAGGAGGAATAATGCATCGGAAAAGAGATACTCGACTCCCAAAAGAAAATTCTATCGTTTCCGTAGAAACGTATCTCGATTTAGAAAGATAATGCAGGGAACCCAGGGTATTTCATGTGGACGCAAATTGTGTGTTAATTCGGCAATGTGAGCTAGCGAGGGATGCAGTAAAGGAGGAATAATGCATCGGAAAAGAGTTACTCAGAACCCCAAAGAAAATCCTGTCGTTTCCGTAGAAACGAATCCCGATTTAGAAGGACAATGCAGGGAATCCAGAGTATTTCATATGGACGCAAATTGTGTGTTAATTCGTCAATGTCAGGGAGCGAGGGATGAAGTAAAGGAGGAATAATGCATCGGAAAAGAGATACTCGGAACCCCAAAGAAAATCCTATCGTTTCCGTAGAAACGAATCTCGATTTACAAGGACAATGCAGGGAATCCAGAGTATTTCATATGGACGCAAATTGTGTGTCAATTCGTCAATGTGAGGAAGCGAGGGATGCAGTATAGGAGGAATAATGCATCGGAAAAGAGATACGCGGAACCCCAAAGAAAATCCTATCGTTTCCGTAGAAACGTATCTCGATTTAGAAGGACAATGCAGGGAATCCAGAGTATTTCATATGGACGCAAATTGTGTGTTAATTTGTCAATGTGAGGGTGCGAGGGATGCAGTAAAGGAGGAATAATGCATCGGAAAAGAGATACTCGGAACCCCAAAGAAAATCCTATCGTTTCCGTAGAAACGTATCTTGATTTAGAAGGGCAATGCATTGAATCCAGAGTATTTCATATGGACGCAAATTGTGTGTTTATTCGTCAATGTGAGGGAGCGAGGGATGCAGTAAAGGAGGAATAATGCATCGGAAAAGAGATACTCGGAACCCCAAAGAAAATCCTATCGTTGCCGTAGAAACGTATCTCGATTTAGAAGGACAATGCAGGGAATCCAGAGTATTTCGTATGGACGCAAATTGTGTGTTAATTCGTCAATGTGAGGGAGCGAGAGATGCAGTAAAGGAGGAATAATGCATCGGAAAAGAGATACTCGACTCCCAAAAGAAAATCCTATCGTTTCCGTAGAAACGTATCTCGATTTAGAAAGATAATGCAGGGAACCCAGAGTATTTCATATGGACGCAATTTGTGTGTTAATTCGGCAATGTGAGGGAGCGAGGGATGCAGTAAAGGAGGAATAATGCATCGGAAAAGAGATACTCGGAACCCCAAAGAAAATCCTATCGTTTCCGTAGAAACGAATCCCGATTTAGAAGGACAATGCCGGGAATCCAGAGTATTTCATATGGACGCAAATTGTGTGTTAATTCGTCAATGTGAGGGAACGAGGGATGCAGTAAAGGAGGAACAATGCATCGGAAAAGAGATACTCGGAACCCCAAAGAAAATCCTATCGTTTCCGTAGAGTTGTATCTCGATTTAGAAGGATAATGCAGGGAATCCAGAGAATTTCATATGGACGCAAATTGTGTGTTAATTCGTCAATGTGAGTTAGCGAGGGATGCAGTAAAGGAGGAATAATGCATCGGAAAAGAGATACTCGACTCCCAAAAAAAATCCTATCGTTTCCGTAGAAACGTATCTCGTTTTAGAAAGATAATGCAGGGAACCCAGAGTATTTCATATGGACGCAAATTGTGTGTTAATTCGTCAATGTGAGTTAGCGAGGGATGCAGTAAAGAAGGAATAATGCATCGGAAAAGAGAAACTCGGAACCCCAAACAAAATCCTATCGTTTCCGTAGAAACGTATCACGATTTAGAAGGACAATGCAGGGAATCCAGAGTATTTCATATGGACGCAAATTGTGTGTTAATTCGTCAATGTGAGGAAGCGAGGGATGCAGTATAGGAGGAATAATGCATCGGAAAAGAGATACGCGGAACCCCAAAGAAAATCCTATCGTTTCCGTAGAAACGTACCTCGATTTAGAAGGACAATGCAGGGAATCCAGAGTATTTCATATGGACGCAAATTGTGTGTTAATTCGTCAATGTGAGGGAGCGAGGGATGCAGTAAAGGAGGAATAATGCATCGGAAAAGAGATACTCGGAACCCCAAAGAAAATCCTATCGTTTCCGTAGAAACGTATCTTGATTTAGAAGGACAATGCAGGGAATCCAGAGTATTTCATATGGACGCAAATTGTGTGTTTATTCGACAATGTGAGGGAGCGAGGGATGCAGTAAAGGAGGAATAATGCATCGGAAAAGAGATACTCGGAACCCCAAAGAAAATCCTATCGTTGCCGTAGAAACGTATCTCGATTTAGAAGGACAATGCAGGGAATCCAGAGTATTTCGTATGGACGCAAATTGTGTGTTAATTCGTCAATGTGAGGGGGCGAGGGATGCAGTAAAGGAGGAATAATGCATCGGAAAAGAGATACTCGACTCCCAAAAGAAAATCCTATCGTTTCCGTAGAAACGTATCTCGATTTAGAAGGACAATGCAGGGAATCCAGAGTATTCCATATGGACGCAAAATGTGTGTTAATTCGGCAATCTGAGGGAGCGAGGGATGCAGTAAAGGAGGAATAATGCATCGGAAAAGAGATACTCGGAACCCCAAAGAAAATCCTATCGTTTCCGTAGAAACGTATCTCGATTTAGAAGGACAATGCAAGGAATCCAGTGTATTTCATATGGACGCAAATTGTGTGTTAATTCGTCAATGTGAGGGAGCGAGGGATGCAGTAAAGGAGGAATAATGCATCGGAAAAGAGATACTCGGAACCCCAAAGAAAATCCTATCATTTCGGTAGATACGTATCTCGATTTAGAAGGACAATGCAGGGAATCCAGAGAATTTCATATGGACGCAAATTGTGTGTTAATTCGTCAATGTGGGTTAGCGAGGGATGCAGTAAAATAGGGTTAATGCATCGGAAAAGAGATACTCGACTCCCAAAAAAAAATCCTATCGTTTCCGTAGAAACGTATCTCGTTTTAGAAAGATAATGCAGGGAACCCAGAGTATTTCATATTTACGCAAATTGTGTGTTAATTCGGCAATGTGAGGGAGCGAGGGATGCAGTAAAGGAGGAATAATGCATCGGAAAAGAGATACTCGGAACCCCAAAGAAAATCCTATCGTTTCCGTAGAAACGTATCTCGATTTAGAAGGACAATGCAGGGAATGCAGAGTATTTCATATGGACGCAAATTGTGTGTTAATTCGTCAATGTGAGGGAGCGAGGGATGCAGTAAAGGAGGAATAATGCATCGGAAAAGAGATACTCGGAACCCCAAAGAAAATCCTATCGTTTATGTAGAAACGTATCTTGATTTATAAGGACAATGCAGGGAATCCAGAGTATTTCATATGGACGCAAATTGTGTGTTAATTCGTCAATGTGAGGGAGCGAGGGATGCAGTAAAGGAGGAATAATGCCTCGTAAAAGAGATACTCGGAACCCCAAAGAAAATCCTATCGTTTCCGTAGAAACGTATCTCGATTTAGAAGGACAATGCAGGGAATCCAGAGTATTTCATATGGACGCAAATTGTGTGTTAATTCGTCAATGTGAGGGAGCGAGGGATGCAGTAAAGGAGGAATAATGCATCGGAAAAGAGATACTCGACTCCCAAAAGAAAATCCTATCGTTTCCGTAGAAACGTATCTCGATTTAGAAGGACAATGCAGGGAATCCAGAGTATTTCATATGGACGCAAGTTGTGTGTTAATTCGTCAATGTGAGGGAGCGAGGGATGCAGTAAAGGAGGAATAATGCATCGGAAAAGAGATACTCGGAACCCCAAAGAAAATCCTATCGTTTCCGTAGAAACGTATCTTGATTTAGAAGGACAATGCAGGGAATCCAGAGTATTTCATATGGACGCAAATTGTGTGTTAATTCGTCAATGTGAGGGAGCGAGGGATGCAGTAAAGGAGGAATAATGCATCGGAAAAGACATATCGGAAACCCAAAGAAAATCCTATCGTTTCCGTAGAAACGTATCTCGATTAAGAAGGACAATGCAGGGAATCCAGAGTACATCATATGGACGCAAATTGTGTGTTAATTCGTCAATGTGAGGGAGCGAGGGATGCAGTAAAGGAGGAATAATGCATCGGAAAAGAGATACTCGGAACCCCAAAGAAAATCCTGTCGTTTCCGTAGAAACGTATCTCGATTTAGAAGAACAATGCAGGGAATCCAGAGTACATCATATGGACGCAAATTGTGTGTTAATTCGTCAATGTGAAGGAGCGAGGGATGCAGTAAAGGAGGAATAATGCATTGGAAAAGAGATACTCGGAACCCCAAAGAAAATCCTATCGTTTCCGTAGAAACGTATCTCGATTTACAAGGACAATGCAGGGAATCCAGAGTATTTTATATGGACGCAAATTGAGTGTTAATTCGTCAATGTCAGGGAGCGAGGGATGCTGTAAAGGAGGAATAATGCATCGGAAAAGAGATACTCGGAATCCCAAAGAAAATCCTATCGTTTCCGTAGAAACGTATCTCGATTTAGAAGGACAATGCAGGGAATCCAGAGTATTTCATATGGACGCAAATTGTGTGTCAATTCGTCTATGTGAGGAAGCGAGGGATGCAGTAAAGGAGGAATAATGCATCGGAAAAGAGATACGCGGAACCCCAAAGAAAATCCTATCGTTTCCGTAGAAACGTATCTCGATTTAGAAGGACAATGCAGGGAATCCAGAGTATTTCATATGGACGCAAGTTGTGTGTTAATTCGTCAATGTGAGGGAGCGAGGGATGCAGTAAAGGAGGAATAATGCATCGGAAAAGAGTTACTCGGAACCCCAAAGAAAATCCTATCGTTTCCGTAGAAACGTATCTTGATTTAGAAGGACAATGCAGGGAATCCAGAGTATTTCATATGGACGCAAATTGTGTGTTAATTCGTCAATGTGAGGGAGCGAAGGATGCAGTAAAGGAGGAATAAAGCATCGGAAAAGACATACTCGGAAACCCAAAGAAAATCCTATCGTTTCCGTAGAAACGTATCTCGATTTACGAGGACAATGAGGGGAATCCAGAGTACATCATATGGACGCAAATTGTGTGTTAATTCGTCAATGTGAGGGAGCGAGGGATGCAGTAAAGGAGGAATAATGCATCGGAAAAGAGATACTCGACTCCCAAAAAAAATCCTATCGTTTCCGTAGAAACGTATCTCGTTTTAGAAAGATAATGCAGGGAACCCAGAGTATTTCATATGGACGCAAATTGTGTGTTAATTCGTCAATGTGAGTTAGCGAGGGATGCAGTAAAGAAGGAATAATGCATCGGAAAAGAGAAACTCGGAACCCCAAACAAAATCCTATCGTTTCCGTAGAAACGTATCACGATTTAGAAGGACAATGCAGGGAATCCAGAGTATTTCATATGGACGCAAATTGTGTGTTAATTCGTCAATGTGAGGAAGCGAGGGATGCAGTATAGGAGGAATAATGCATCGGAAAAGAGATACGCGGAACCCCAAAGAAAATCCTATCGTTTCCGTAGAAACGTATCTCGATTTAGAAGGACAATGCAGGGAATCCAGAGTATTTCATATGGACGCAAATTGTGTGTTAATTCGTCAATGTGAGGGAGCGAGGGATGCAGTAAAGGAGGAATAATGAGTCGGAAAAGAGATACTCGGAACCCCAAAGAAAATCCTATCGTTTCCGTAGAAACGTATCTTGATTTAGAAGGACAATGCAGGGAATCCAGAGTATTTCATATGGACGCAAATTGTGTGTTTATTCGACAATGTGAGGGAGCGAGGGATGCAGTAAAGGAGGAATAATGCATCGGAAAAGAGATACTCGGAACCCCAAAGAAAATCCTATCGTTGCCGTAGAAACGTATCTCGATTTAGAAGGACAATGCAGGGAATCCAGAGTATTTCGTATGGACGCAAATTGTGTGTTAATTCGTCAATGTGAGGGGGCGAGGGATGCAGTAAAGGAGGAATAATGCATCGGAAAAGAGATACTCGACTCCCAAAAGAAAATCCTATCGTTTCCGTAGAAACGTATCTCGATTTAGAAGGACAATGCAGGGAATCCAGAGTATTCCATATGGACGCAAAATGTGTGTTAATTCGGCAATCTGAGGGAGCGAGGGATGCAGTAAAGGAGGAATAATGCATCGGAAAAGAGATACTCGGAACCCCAAAGAAAATCCTATCGTTTCCGTAGAAACGTATCTCGATTTAGAAGGACAATGCAAGGAATCCAGTGTATTTCATATGGACGCAAATTGTGTGTTAATTCGTCAATGTGAGGGAGCGAGGGATGCAGTAAAGGAGGAATAATGCATCGGAAAAGAGATACTTGGAACCCCAAAGAAAATCCTATCATTTCGGTAGATACGTATCTCGATTTAGAAGGACAATGCAGGGAATCCAGAGAATTTCATATGGACGCAAATTGTGTGTTAATTCGTCAATGTGGGTTAGCGAGGGATGCAGTAAGATAGGGTTAATGCATCGGAAAAGAGATACTCGACTCCCAAAAAAAAATCCTATCGTTTCCGTAGAAACGTATCTCGTTTTAGAAAGATAATGCAGGGAACCCAGAGTATTTCATATTTACGCAAATTGTGTGTTAATTCGGCAATGTGAGGGAGCGAGGGATGCAGTAAAGGAGGAATAATGCATCGGAAAAGAGATACTCGGAACCCCAAAGAAAATCCTATCGTTTCCGTAGAAACGTATCTCGATTTAGAAGGACAATGCAGGGAATGCAGAGTATTTCATATGGACGCAAATTGTGTGTTAATTCGTCAATGTGAGGGAGCGAGGGATGCAGTAAAGGAGGAATAATGCATCGGAAAAGAGATACTCGGAACCCCAAAGAAAATCCTATCGTTTCCGTAGAAACGTATCTTGATTTATAAGGACAATGCAGGGAATCCAGAGTATTTCATATGGACGCAAATTGTGTGTTAATTCGTCAATGTGAGGGAGCGAGGGATGCAGTAAAGGAGGAATAATGCCTCGTAAAAGAGATACTCGGAACCCCAAAGAAAATCCTATCGTTTCCGTAGAAACGTATCTCGATTTAGAAGGACAATGCAGGGAATCCAGAGTATTTCATATGGACGCAAATTGTGTGTTAATTCGTCAATGTGAGGGAGCGAGGGATGCAGTAAAGGAGGAATAATGCATCGGAAAAGAGATACTGGACTCCCAAAAGAAAATCCTATCGTTTCCGTAGAAACGTATCTCGATTTAGAAAGATAATGCAGGGAACCAAGAGTATTTCATATGGACGCAATTTGTGTGTTAATTCGGCAATGTGAGGAAGCGAGGGATGCAGTAAAGGAGGAATAATGCATCGGAAAAGAGATACTCGGAACCTCAAAGAAAATCCTGTCGTTTCCGTAGAAAAGAATCCCGATTTAGAAGGACAATGCAGGGAATCCAGAGTATTTCATATGGACGCCAATTGTGTGTTAATTCGTCAATGTGAGGGAGCGAGGGATGCAGTAAAGGAGGAATAATGCATCGGAAAAGAGATACGCGGAACCCCAAAGAAAATCCTATCGTTTCCGTGGAAACGTATCTCGATTTAGAAGGACAATGCAGGGAATCCAGAGTATTTCATATGGACGCAAGTTGTGTGTTAATTCGTCAATGTGAGGGAGCGAGGGATGCAGTAAAGGAGGAATAATGCATCGGAAAAGAGATACTCGGAACCCCAAAGAAAATCCTATCGTTTCCGTAGAAACGTATCTTGATTTAGAAGGACAATGCAGGGAATCCAGAGTATTTCATATGGACGCAAATTGTGTGTTAATTCGTCAATGTGAGGGAGCGAGGGATGCAGTAAAGGAGGAATAATGCATCGGAAAAGACATATCGGAAACCCAAAGAAAATCCTATCGTTTCCGTAGAAACGTATCTCGATTAAGAAGGACAATGCAGGGAATCCAGAGTACATCATATGGACGCAAATTGTGTGTTAATTCGTCAATGTGAGGGAGCGAGGGATGCAGTAAAGGAGGAATAATGCATCGGAAAAGAGATACTCGGAACCCCAAAGAAAATCCTGTCGTTTCCGTAGAAACGTATCTCGATTTAGAAGAACAATGCAGGGAATCCAGAGTACATCATATGGACGCAAATTGTGTGTTAATTCGTCAATGTGAAGGAGCGAGGGATGCAGTAAAGGAGGAATAATGCATTGGAAAAGAGATACTCGGAACCCCAAAGAAAATCCTATCGTTTCCGTAGAAACGTATCTCGATTTACAAGGACAATGCAGGGAATCCAGAGTATTTTATATGGACGCAAATTGAGTGTTAATTCGTCAATGTCAGGGAGCGAGGGATGCTGTAAAGGAGGAATAATGCATCGGAAAAGAGATACTCGGAATCCCAAAGAAAATCCTATCGTTTCCGTAGAAACGTATCTCGATTTAGAAGGACAATGCAGGGAATCCAGAGTATTTCATATGGACGCAAATTGTGTGTCAATTCGTCTATGTGAGGAAGCGAGGGATGCAGTAAAGGAGGAATAATGCATCGGAAAAGAGATACGCGGAACCCCAAAGAAAATCCTATCGTTTCCGTAGAAACGTATCTCGATTTAGAAGGACAATGCAGGGAATCCAGAGTATTTCATATGGACGCAAGTTGTGTGTTAATTCGTCAATGTGAGGGAGCGAGGGATGCAGTAAAGGAGGAATAATGCATCGGAAAAGAGTTACTCGGAACCCCAAAGAAAATCCTATCGTTTCCGTAGAAACGTATCTTGATTTAGAAGGACAATGCAGGGAATCCAGAGTATTTCATATGGACGCAAATTGTGTGTTAATTCGTCAATGTGAGGGAGCGAAGGATGCAGTAAAGGAGGAATAATGCATCGGAAAAGACATACTCGGAAACCCAAAGAAAATCCTATCGTTTCCGTAGAAACGTATCTCGATTTACGAGGACAATGAGGGGAATCCAGAGTACATCATATGGACGCAAATTGTGTGTTAATTCGTCAATGTGAGGGAGCGAGGGATGCAGTAAAGGAGGAATAATGCATCGGAAAAGAGATACTCGGAACCCCAAAGAAAATCCTGTCGTTTCCGTAGAAACGTATCTCGATTTACAAGGACAATGCAGGGAATCCAGAGTATTTCATATGGACGCAAATTGAGTGTTAATTCGTCAATGTGAGGGAGCGAGGGATGCAGTAAAGGAGGAATAATGCATCGGAAAAGAGATACTCGGAACCCCAAAGAAAATCCTATTGTTTCCGTAGAAACGTATCTCGATTTAGAAGGACAATGCAGGGAATCCAGAGTATTTCATATGGACGCAAATTGTGTGTCAATTCGTCAATGTGAGGAAGCGAGGGATGCAGTAAAGGAGGAATAATGCATCGGAAAAGATTACGCGGAACCCCAAAGAAAATCCTATCGTTTCCGTAGAAACGTATCTCGATTTAGAAGGACAATGCAGGGAATCCAGAGTATTTCATATGGACGCAAATTGTGTGTTAATTCGTCAATGTGAGGGAGCGAGGGATGCAGTAAAGGAGGAATAATGCATCGGAAAAGAGATACTCGGAACCCCAAAGAAAATCCTTTCGTTTCCGTAGAAACGTATCTTGATTTATAAGGACAATGCAGGGAATCCAGAGTATTTCATATGGACGCAAATTGTGTGTTTATTCGTCAGTGTGAGGGAGCGAGGGATGCAGTAAAGGAGGAATAATGCATCGGAAAAGAGATACTCGGAACCCCAAAGAAAATCCTATCGTTTCCTTAGAAACGTATCTCGATTTAGAAGGACAATGCAAGGAATCCAGAGTATTTCATATGGACGCAAATTGTGTGTTAATTCGTCAATGTGAGGGAGCGAGGGATGCAGTAAAGGAGGAATAATGCATCGGAAAAGAGATACTCGACTCCCAAAAGAAAATCCTATCGTTTCCGTAGAAACGTATCTCGATTTAGAAAGATAAAGCAGGGAACCCAGAGTATTTCATGTGGACGCAATTTGTGTGTTAATTCGGCAATGTGAGGGAGCGAGGGATGCAGTAAAGGAGGAATAATACATCGGAAAAGGGATACTCTGAACCCCAAAGAAAATCCTGTCGTTTCCGTAGAAACGAATCCCGATTGAGAAGGACAATGCAGGGAATCCAGAGTATTTCATATGGACGCAAATTGTGAGTCAATTCGTCAATGTGAGGAAGCGAGGGATGCAGTAATGGAGGAATAATTCATCGGAAAAGAGATACGCGGAACCCCAAAGAAAATCCTATCGTTTCCGTAGAAACGTATCTCGATTTAGAAATACAATGCAGGGAATCCAGAGTATTTCATATGGACGCAAATTGTGTGTTAATTCGTCAATGTGAGGGAGCGAGGGATGCAGTAAAGGAGGAATAATGCATCGGAAAAGAGATACTCGGAACCCCAAAAAAATCCTATCGTTTCCGTAGAAACGTATCTTGATTTAGAAGGACAATGCAGGGAATCCAGAGTATTTCATATGGACGCAAATTGTGTGTTTATTCGTCAATGTGAGGGAGCGAGGGATGCAGTAAAGGAGGAATAATGCATCGGAAAAGAGATACTCGGAACCCCAAAGAAAATCCTATCGTTTCCGTAGAAACGTATCTCGATTTAGAAGGACAATGCAGGGAATCCAGAGTATTTCATATGGACGCAAATAGTGTGCTAATTCGT
Organism: Schistocerca nitens; assembly: GCF_023898315.1. NCBI lineage: Eukaryota > Metazoa > Arthropoda > Insecta > Orthoptera > Acrididae > Schistocerca > Schistocerca nitens. The sequence goes on along the minus strand of NC_064615.1, from coordinate 1,133,711,848 downwards.
CAATGTGAGGGAGCGAGGGATGCAGTAAAGGAGGAATAATGCATCGGAAAAGAGATACTCGACTCCCAAAAGAAAATCCTATCGTTTCCGTAGAAACGTATCTCGATTTAGAAAGATAATGCAGGGAACCCAGAGTATTTCATGTGGACGCAATTTGTGTGTTAATTCGGCAATGTGAGGGAGCGAGGGATGCAGTAAAGGAAGAATAATGCATCGGAAAAGGGATACTCTGAACCCCAAAGAAAATCCTGTCGTTTCCGTAGAAACGAATCCCGATTTAGAAGGACAATGCAGGGAATCCAGAGTATTTCATATGGACGCAAATTGTGTGTTAATTCGTCAATGTGAGGGAGCGAGGGATGCAGTAAAGGAGGAATAATGCATCGGAAAAGAGATACTCGGAACCCCAAAGAAAATCCTATCGTTTCCGTAGAAACGTACCTCGATTTAGAAGGACAATGCAGGGAATCCAGAGTATTTCATATGGACGCAAATTGTGTGTTTATTCGTCAATGTGAGGGAGTGAGGGATGCAGTAAAAGAGGAATAATGCATCGGAAAAGAGATACTCGGAACCCCAAAGAAAATCCTATCGTTTCCGTAGAATCGTATCTCGATTTAGAAGGACAATGCAGGGAATCCAGAGTATTTCATATGGACGCAAATTGTGTGTTAATTCGTCAATGTGAGGGAGCGAGGGATGCAGTAAAGGAGAAATAATGCATCGGAAAAGAGATACTCGACTCCCAAAAGAAAATCGTATCGTTTCCGTAGAAACGTATCTCGATTTAGAAAGATAATGCAGGGAACCCAGAGTATTTCATGTGGACGCAATTTGTGTGTTAATTCGGCAATGTGAGGGAGCGAGGGATGCAGTAAAGGAGGAATAATGCATCGGAAAAGAGATACTCGGATCCCCAAAGAAAATCCTGTCGTTTCCGTAGAAACGAATCCCGCTTTAGAAGGACAATGCAGGGAATCCAGAGTATTTCATATGGACGCAAATTGTGTGTTAATTCTTCAATGTGAGGGAGCGAGGGATGCAGTAAAGGAGGAATAATGCATCGGAAAAGAGATACTCGACTCCCAAAAGAAAATCCTATCGTTTCCGTAGAAACGTATCTCGATTTAGAAAGATAATGCAGGGAACCCAGAGTATTTCATGTGGACGCAATTTGTGTGTTAATTCGGCAATGTGAGGGAGCGGATGATGCAGTAAAGGAGGAATAATGCATCGGAAAAGAGATACTCGGAACCCCAAAGAAAATCCTATCGTTTCCGTAGAAACGAATCCCGATTTAGAAGGACAATGCAGGGAATCCAGAGTATTTCATATGGACGCAAATTGTGTGTTAATTCGTCAATGTGAGGGAACGAGGGATGCAGTAAAGGAGGAACAATGCATCGGAAAAGAGATACTCGGAACCCCAAAGAAAATCCTATCGTTTCCGTAGAAACGTATCTCGATTTAGAAGGATAATGCAGGGAATCCAGAGAATTTCATATGGACGCAAATTGTGTGTTAATTCGTCAATGTGAGTTAGCGAGGGATGCAGTATAGGAGGAATAATGCATCGCAAAAGAGATACTCGACTCCCAAAAAAATCCTATCGTTTCCGTAGAAACGTATCTCGATTTAGAAGGACAATGCAGGGAATCCAGAGTATTCCATATGGACGCAAAATGTGTGTTAATTCGGCAATCTGAGGGAGCGAGGGATGCAGTAAAGGAGGAATAATGCATCGGAAAAGAGATACTCGGAACCCCAAAGAAAATCCTATCGTTTCCGTAGAAACGTATCTTGATTTATAAGGACAATGCAGGGAATCCAGAGTATTTCATATGGACGCAAATTGTGTGTTAATTCGTCAATGTGAGGGAGCGAGGGATGCAGTAAAGGAGGAATAATGCCTCGTAAAAGAGATACTCGGAACCCCAAAGAAAATCCTATCGTTTCCGTAGAAACGTATCTCGATTTAGAAGGACAATGCAGGGAATCCAGAGTATTTCATATGGACGCAATTTGTGTGTTAATTCGTCAATGTGAGGGAGCGAGGGATGCAGTAAAGGAGGAATAATGCATCGGAAAAGAGATACTGGACTCCCAAAAGAAAATCCTATCGTTTCCGTAGAAACGTATCTCGATTTAGAAGGACAATGCAGGGAATCCAGAGTATTTCATATGGACGCAAGTTGTGTGTTAATTCGTCAATGTGAGGGAGCGAGGGATGCAGTAAAGGAGGAATAATGCATCGGAAAAGAGATACTCGGAACCCCAAAGAAAATCCTATCGTTTCCGTAGAAACGTATCTTGATTTAGAAGGACAATGCAGGGAATCCAGAGTATTTCATATGGACGCAAATTGTGTGTTAATTCGTCAATGTGAGGGAGCGAGGGATGCAGTAAAGGAGGAATAATGCATCGGAAAAGACATATCGGAAACCCAAAGAAAATCCTATCGTTTCCGTAGAAACGTATCTCGATTAAGAAGGACAATGCACGGAATCCAGAGTACATCATATGGACGCAAATTGTGTGTTAATTCGTCAATGTGAGGGAGCGAGGGATGCAGTAAAGGAGGAATAATGCATCGGAAAAGAGATACTCGGAACCCCAAAGAAAATCCTGTCGTTTCCGTAGAAACGTATCTCGATTTAGAAGAACAATGCAGGGAATCCAGAGTACATCATATGGACGCAAATTGTGTGTTAATTCGTCAATGTGAAGGAGCGAGGGATGCAGTAAAGGAGGAATAATGCATTGGAAAAGAGATACTCGGAACCCCAAAGAAAATCCTATCGTTTCCGTAGAAACGTATCTCGATTTACAAGGACAATGCAGGGAATCCAGAGTATTTTATATGGACGCAAATTGAGTGTTAATTCGTCAATGTCAGGGAGCGAGGGATGCTGTAAAGGAGGAATAATGCATCGGAAAAGAGATACTCGGAATCCCAAAGAAAATCCTATCGTTTCCGTAGAAACGTATCTCGATTTAGAAGGACAATGCAGGGAATCCAGAGTATTTCATATGGACGCAAATTGTGTGTCAATTCGTCTATGTGAGGAAGCGAGGGATGCAGTAAAGGAGGAATAATGCATCGGAAAAGAGATACGCGGAACCCCAAAGAAAATCCTATCGTTTCCGTAGAAACGTATCTCGATTTAGAAGGACAATGCAGGGAATCCAGAGTATTTCATATGGACGCAAGTTGTGTGTTAATTCGTCAATGTGAGGGAGCGAGGGATGCAGTAAAGGAGGAATAATGCATCGGAAAAGAGTTACTCGGAACCCCAAAGAAAATCCTATCGTTTCCGTAGAAACGTATATTGATTTAGAAGGACAATGCAGGGAATCCAGAGTATTTCATATGGACGCAAATTGTGTGTTAATTCGTCAATGTGAGGGAGCGAAGGATGCAGTAAAGGAGGAATAATGCATCGGAAAAGACATACTCGGAAACCCAAAGAAAATCCTATCGTTTCCGTAGAAACGTATCTCGATTTACGAGGACAATGAGGGGAATCCAGAGTACATCATATGGACGCAAATTGTGTGTTAATTCGTCAATGTGAGGGAGCGAGGGATGCAGTAAAGGAGGAATAATGCATCGGAAAAGAGATACTCGACTCCCAAAAAAAATCCTATCGTTTCCGTAGAAACGTATCTCGTTTTATAAAGATAATGCAGGGAACCCAGAGTATTTCATATGGACGCAAATTGTGTGTTAATTCGTCAATGTGAGTTAGCGAGGGATGCAGTAAAGAAGGAATAATGCATCGGAAAAGAGAAACTCGGAACCCCAAACAAAATCCTATCGTTTCCGTAGAAACGTATCACGATTTAGAAGGACAATGCAGGGAATCCAGAGTATTTCATATGGACGCAAATTGTGTGTTAATTCGTCAATGTGAGGAAGCGAGGGATGCAGTATAGGAGGAATAATGCATCGGAAAAGAGATACGCGGAACCCCAAAGAAAATCCTATCGTTTCCGTAGAAACGTATCTCGATTTAGAAGGACAATGCAGGGAATCCAGAGTATTTCATATGGACGCAAATTGTGTGTTAATTCGTCAATGTGAGGGAGCGAGGGATGCAGTAAAGGAGGAATAATGCATCGGAAAAGAGATACTCGGAACCCCAAAGAAAATCCTATCGTTTCCGTAGAAACGTATCTTGATTTAGAAGGACAATGCAGGGAATCCAGAGTATTTCATATGGACGCAAATTGTGTGTTTATTCGACAATGTGAGGGAGCGAGGGATGCAGTAAAGGAGGAATAATGCATCGGAAAAGAGATACTCGGAACCCCAAAGAAAATCCTATCGTTGCCGTAGAAACGTATCTCGATTTAGAAGGACAATGCAGGGAATCCAGAGTATTTCGTATGGACGCAAATTGTGTGTTAATTCGTCAATGTGAGGGGGCGAGGGATGCAGTAAAGGAGGAATAATGCATCGGAAAAGAGATACTCGACTCCCAAAAGAAAATCCTATCGTTTCCGTAGAAACGTATCTCGATTTAGAAGGACAATGCAGGGAATCCAGAGTATTCCATATGGACGCAAAATGTGTGTTAATTCGGCAATCTGAGGGAGCGAGGGATGCAGTAAAGGAGGAATAATGCATCGGAAAAGAGAGACTCGGAACCCCAAAGAAAATCCTATCGTTTCCGTAGAAACGTATCTCGATTTAGAAGGACAATGCAAGGAATCCAGTGTATTTCATATGGACGCAAATTGTGTGTTAATTCGTCAATGTGAGGGAGCGAGGGATGCAGTAAAGGAGGAATAATGCATCGGAAAAGAGATACTCGGAACCCCAAAGAAAATCCTATCATTTCGGTAGATACGTATCTCGATTTAGAAGGACAATGCAGGGAATCCAGAGAATTTCATATGGACGCAAATTGTGTGTTAATTCGTCAATGTGGGTTAGCGAGGGATGCAGTAAGATAGGGTTAATGCATCGGAAAAGAGATACTCGACTCCCAAAAAAAAATCCTATCGTTTCCGTAGAAACGTATCTCGTTTTAGAAAGATAATGCAGGGAACCCAGAGTATTTCATATTTACGCAAATTGTGTGTTAATTCGGCAATGTGAGGGAGCGAGGGATGCAGTAAAGGAGGAATAATGCATCGGAAAAGAGATACTCGGAACCCCAAAGAAAATCCTATCGTTTCCGTAGAAACGTATCTCGATTTAGAAGGACAATGCAGGGAATGCAGAGTATTTCATATGGACGCAAATTGTGTGTTAATTCGTCAATGTGAGGGAGCGAGGGATGCAGTAAAGGAGGAATAATGCATCGGAAAAGAGATACTCGGAACCCCAAAGAAAATCCTATCGTTTCCGTAGAAACGTATCTTGATTTATAAGGACAATGCAGGGAATCCAGAGTATTTCATATGGACGCAAATTGTGTGTTAATTCGTCAATGTGAGGGAGCGAGGGATGCAGTAAAGGAGGAATAATGCCTCGTAAAAGAGATACTCGGAACCCCAAAGAAAATCCTATCGTTTCCGTAGAAACGTATCTCGATTTAGAAGGACAATGCAGGGAATCCAGAGTATTTCATATGGACGCAAATTGTGTGTTAATTCGTCAATGTGAGGGAGCGAGGGATGCAGTAAAGGAGGAATAATGCATCGGAAAAGAGATACTGGACTCCCAAAAGAAAATCCTATCGTTTCCGTAGAAACGTATCTCGATTTAGAAAGATAATGCAGGGAACCCAGAGTATTTCATATGGACGCAATTTGTGTGTTAATTCGGCAATGTGAGGAAGCGAGGGATGCAGTAAAGGAGGAATAATGCATCGGAAAAGAGATACTCGGAACCTCAAAGAAAATCCTGTCGTTTCCGTAGAAAAGAATCCCGATTTAGAAGGACAATGCAGGGAATCCAGAGTATTTCATATGGACGCCAATTGTGTGTTAATTCGTCAATGTGAGGGAGCGAGGGATGCAGTAAAGGAGGAATAATGCATCGGAAAAGAGATACGCGGAACCCCAAAGAAAATCCTATCGTTTCCGTGGAAACGTATCTCGATTTAGAAGGACAATGCAGGGAATCCAGAGTATTTCATATGGACGCAAGTTGTGTGTTAATTCGTCAATGTGAGGGAGCGAGGGATGCAGTAAAGGAGGAATAATGCATCGGAAAAGAGATACTCGGAACCCCAAAGAAAATCCTATCGTTTCCGTAGAAACGTATCTTGATTTAGAAGGACAATGCAGGGAATCCAGAGTATTTCATATGGACGCAAATTGTGTGTTAATTCGTCAATGTGAGGGAGCGAGGGATGCAGTAAAGGAGGAATAATGCATCGGAAAAGACATATCGGAAACCCAAAGAAAATCCTATCGTTTCCGTAGAAACGTATCTCGATTAAGAAGGACAATGCAGGGAATCCAGAGTACATCATATGGACGCAAATTGTGTGTTAATTCGTCAATGTGAGGGAGCGAGGGATGCAGTAAAGGAGGAATAATGCATCGGAAAAGAGATACTCGGAACCCCAAAGAAAATCCTGTCGTTTCCGTAGAAACGTATCTCGATTTAGAAGGACAATGCAGGGAATCCAGAGTACATCATATGGACGCAAATTGTGTGTTAATTCGTCAATGTGAAGGAGCGAGGGATGCAGTAAAGGAGGAATAATGCATTGGAAAAGAGATACTCGGAACCCCAAAGAAAATCCTATCGTTTCCGTAGAAACGTATCTCGATTTACAAGGACAATGCAGGGAATCCAGAGTATTTTATATGGACGCAAATTGAGTGTTAATTCGTCAATGTCAGGGAGCGAGGGATGCTGTAAAGGAGGAATAATGCATCGGAAAAGAGATACTCGGAATCCCAAAGAAAATCCTATCGTTTCCGTAGAAACGTATCTCGATTTAGAAGGACAATGCAGGGAATCCAGAGTATTTCATATGGACGCAAATTGTGTGTCAATTCGTCTATGTGAGGAAGCGAGGGATGCAGTAAAGGAGGAATAATGCATCGGAAAAGAGATACGCGGAACCCCAAAGAAAATCCTATCGTTTCCGTAGAAACGTATCTCGATTTAGAAGGACAATGCAGGGAATCCAGAGTATTTCATATGGACGCAAGTTGTGTGTTAATTCGTCAATGTGAGGGAGCGAGGGATGCAGTAAAGGAGGAATAATGCATCGGAAAAGAGTTACTCGGAACCCCAAAGAAAATCCTATCGTTTCCGTAGAAACGTATCTTGATTTAGAAGGACAATGCAGGGAATCCAGAGTATTTCATATGGACGCAAATTGTGTGTTAATTCGTCAATGTGAGGGAGCGAAGGATGCAGTAAAGGAGGAATAATGCATCGGAAAAGACATACTCGGAAACCCAAAGAAAATCCTATCGTTTCCGTAGAAACGTATCTCGATTTACGAGGACAATGAGGGGAATCCAGAGTACATCATATGGACGCAAATTGTGTGTTAATTCGTCAATGTGAGGGAGCGAGGGATGCAGTAAAGGAGGAATAATGCATCGGAAAAGAGATACTCGGAACCCCAAAGAAAATCCTGTCGTTTCCGTAGAAACGTATCTCGATTTACAAGGACAATGCAGGGAATCCAGTGTATTTCATATGGACGCAAATTGAGTGTTAATTCGTCAATGTGAGGGAGCGAGGGATGCAGTAAAGGAGGAATAATGCATCGGAAAAGAGATACTCGGAACCCCAAAGAAAATCCTATTGTTTCCGTAGAAACGTATCTCGATTTAGAAGGACAATGCAGGGAATCCAGAGTATTTCATATGGACGCAAATTGTGTGTCAATTCGTCAATGTGAGGAAGCGAGGGATGCAGTAAAGGAGGAATAATGCATCGGAAAAGATTACGCGGAACCCCAAAGAAAATCCTATCGTTTCCGTAGAAACGTATCTCGATTTAGAAGGACAATGCAGGGAATCCAGAGTATTTCATGTGGACGCAATTTGTGTGTTAATTCGGCAATGTGAGGGAGCGAGGGATGCAGTAAAGGAGGAATAATGCATCGGAAAAGAGATACTCGGAACCCCAAAGAAAATCCTATCGTTTCCGTAGAAACGTATCTTGATTTAGAAGGACAATGCAGGGAATCCAGAGTATTTCATATGGACGCAAATTGTGTGTTTATTCGACAATGTGAGGGAGCGAGGGATGCAGTAAAGGAGGAATAATGCATCGGAAAAGAGATACTCGGAACCCCAAAGAAAATCCTATCGTTGCCGTAGAAACGTATCTCGATTTAGAAGGACAATGCAGGGAATCCAGAGTATTTCGTATGGACGCAAATTGTGTGTTAATTCGTCAATGTGAGGGGGCGAGGGATGCAGTAAAGGAGGAATAATGCATCGGAAAAGAGATACTCGACTCCCAAAAGAAAATCCTATCGTTTCCGTAGAAACGTATCTCGATTTAGAAGGACAATGCAGGGAATCCAGAGTATTCCATATGGACGCAAAATGTGTGTTAATTCGGCAATCTGAGGGAGCGAGGGATGCAGTAAAGGAGGAATAATGCATCGGAAAAGAGATACTCGGAACCCCAAAGAAAATCCTATCGTTTCCGTAGAAACGTATCTCGATTTAGAAGGACAATGCAAGGAATCCAGTGTATTTCATATGGACGCAAATTGTGTGTTAATTCGTCAATGTGAGGGAGCGAGGGATGCAGTAAAGGAGGAATAATGCATCGGAAAAGAGATACTCGGAACCCCAAAGAAAATCCTATCATTTCGGTAGATACGTATCTCGATTTAGAAGGACAATGCAGGGAATCCAGAGAATTTCATATGGACGCAAATTGTGTGTTAATTCGTCAATGTGGGTTAGCGAGGGATGCAGTAAGATAGGGTTAATGCATCGGAAAAGAGATACTCGACTCCCAAAAAAAAATCCTATCGTTTCCGTAGAAACGTATCTCGTTTTAGAAAGATAATGCAGGGAACCCAGAGTATTTCATATTTACGCAAATTGTGTGTTAATTCGGCAATGTGAGGGAGCGAGGGATGCAGTAAAGGAGGAATAATGCATCGGAAAAGAGATACTCGGAACCCCAAAGAAAATCCTATCGTTTCCGTAGAAACGTATCTCGATTTAGAAGGACAATGCAGGGAATGCAGAGTATTTCATATGGACGCAAATTGTGTGTTAATTCGTCAATGTGAGGGAGCGAGGGATGCAGTAAAGGAGGAATAATGCATCGGAAAAGAGATACTCGGAACCCCAAAGAAAATCCTATCGTTTCCGTAGAAACGTATCTTGATTTATAAGGACAATGCAGGGAATCCAGAGTATTTCATATGGACGCAAATTGTGTGTTAATTCGTCAATGTGAGGGAGCGAGGGATGCAGTAAAGGAGGAATAATGCCTCGTAAAAGAGATACTCGGAACCCCAAAGAAAATCCTATCGTTTCCGTAGAAACGTATCTCGATTTAGAAGGACAATGCAGGGAATCCAGAGTATTTCATATGGACGCAAATTGTGTGTTAATTCGTCAATGTGAGGGAGCGAGGGATGCAGTAAAGGAGGAATAATGCATCGGAAAAGAGATACTGGACTCCCAAAAGAAAATCCTATCGTTTCCGTAGAAACGTATCTCGATTTAGAAAGATAATGCAGGGAACCCAGAGTATTTCATATGGACGCAATTTGTGTGTTAATTCGGCAATGTGAGGAAGCGAGGGATGCAGTAAAGGAGGAATAATGCATCGGAAAAGAGATACTCGGAACCTCAAAGAAAATCCTGTCGTTTCCGTAGAAAAGAATCCCGATTTAGAAGGACAATGCAGGGAATCCAGAGTATTTCATATGGACGCCAATTGTGTGTTAATTCGTCAATGTGAGGGAGCGAGGGATGCAGTAAAGGAGGAATAATGCATCGGAAAAGAGATACGCGGAACCCCAAAGAAAATCCTATCGTTTCCGTGGAAACGTATCTCGATTTAGAAGGACAATGCAGGGAATCCAGAGTATTTCATATGGACGCAAGTTGTGTGTTAATTCGTCAATGTGAGGGAGCGAGGGATGCAGTAAAGGAGGAATAATGCATCGGAAAAGAGATACTCGGAACCCCAAAGAAAATCCTATCGTTTCCGTAGAAACGTATCTTGATTTAGAAGGACAATGCAGGGAATCCAGAGTATTTCATATGGACGCAAATTGTGTGTTAATTCGTCAATGTGAGGGAGCGAGGGATGCAGTAAAGGAGGAATAATGCATCGGAAAAGACATATCGGAAACCCAAAGAAAATCCTATCGTTTCCGTAGAAACGTATCTCGATTAAGAAGGACAATGCAGGGAATCCAGAGTACATCATATGGACGCAAATTGTGTGTTAATTCGTCAATGTGAGGGAGCGAGGGATGCAGTAAAGGAGGAATAATGCATCGGAAAAGAGATACTCGGAACCCCAAAGAAAATCCTGTCGTTTCCGTAGAAACGTATCTCGATTTAGAAGAACAATGCAGGGAATCCAGAGTACATCATATGGACGCAAATTGTGTGTTAATTCGTCAATGTGAAGGAGCGAGGGATGCAGTAAAGGAGGAATAATGCATTGGAAAAGAGATACTCGGAACCCCAAAGAAAATCCTATCGTTTCCGTAGAAACGTATCTCGATTTACAAGGACAATGCAGGGAATCCAGAGTATTTTATATGGACGCAAATTGAGTGTTAATTCGTCAATGTCAGGGAGCGAGGAATGCTGTAAAGGAGGAATAATGCATCGGAAAAGAGATACTCGGAATCCCAAAGAAAATCCTATCGTTTCCGTAGAAACGTATCTCGATTTAGAAGGACAATGCAGGGAATCCAGAGTATTTCATATGGACGCAAATTGTGTGTCAATTCGTCTATGTGAGGAAGCGAGGGATGCAGTAAAGGAGGAATAATGCATCGGAAAAGAGATACGCGGAACCCCAAAGAAAATCCTATCGTTTCCGTAGAAACGTATCTCGATTTAGAAGGACAATGCAGGGAATCCAGAGTATTTCATATGGACGCAAGTTGTGTGTTAATTCGTCAATGTGAGGGAGCGAGGGATGCAGTAAAGGAGGAATAATGCATCGGAAAAGAGTTACTCGGAACCCCAAAGAAAATACTATCGTTTCCGTAGAAACGTATCTTGATTTAGAAGGACAATGCAGGGAATCCAGAGTATTTCATATGGACGCAAATTGTGTGTTAATTCGTCAATGTGAGGGAGCGAAGGATGCAGTAAAGGAGGAATAATGCATCGGAAAAGACATACTCGGAAACCCAAAGAAAATCCTATCGTTTCCGTAGAAACGTATCTCGATTTAGAAGGACAATGCAGGGAATCCAGAGTATTTCATATGGACGCAAATTGTGTGTTAATTCGTCAATGTGAGGGAGCGAGGGATGCAGTAAAGGAGGAATAATGCATCGGAAAAGAGATACTCGGAACCCCAAAGAAAATCCTATCGTTTCCGTAGAAACGTATCTTGATTTATAAGGACAATGCAGGGAATCCAGAGTATTTCATATGGACGCAAATTGTGTGTTTATTCGTCAATGTGAGGGAGCGAGGGATGCAGTAAAGGAGGAATAATGCATCGGAAAAGAGATACTCGGAACCCCAAAGAAAATCCTATCGTTTCCTTAGAAACGTATCTCGATTTAGAAGGACAATGCAAGGAATCCAGAGTATTTCATATGGACGCAAATTGTGTGTTAATTCGTCAATGTGAGGGAGCGAGGGATGCAGTAAAGGAGGAATAATGCATCGGAAAAGAGATACTCGACTCCCAAAAGAAAATCCTATCGTTTCCGTAGAAACGTATCTCGATTTAGAAAGATAAAGCAGGGAACCCAGAGTATTTCATGTGGACGCAATTTGTGTGTTAATTCGGCAATGTGAGGGAGCGAGGGATGCAGTAAAGGAGGAATAATACATCGGAAAAGGGATACTCTGAACCCCAAAGAAAATCCTGTCGTTTCCGTAGAAACGAATCCCGATTGAGAAGGACAATGCAGGGAATCCAGAGTATTTCATATGGACGCAAATTGTGAGTCAATTCGTCAATGTGAGGAAGCGAGGGATGCAGTAATGGAGGAATAATTCATCGGAAAAGAGATACGCGGAACCCCAAAGAAAATCCTATCGTTTCCGTAGAAACGTATCTCGATTTAGAAATACAATGCAGGGAATCCAGAGTATTTCATATGGACGCAAATTGTGTGTTAATTCGTCAATGTGAGGGAGCGAGGGATGCAGTAAAGGAGGAATAATGCATCGGAAAAGAGATACTCGACTCCCAAAAGAAAATCCTATCGTTTCCGTAGAAACGTATCTCGATTTAGAAAGATAATGCAGGGAACCCAGAGTATTTCATGTGGACGCAATTTGTGTGTTAATTCGGCAATGTGAGGGAGCGAGGGATGCAGTAAAGGAAGAATAATGCATCGGAAAAGGGATACTCTGAACCCCAAAGAAAATCCTGTCGTTTCCGTAGAAACGAATCCCGATTTAGAAGGACAATGCAGGGAATCCAGAGTATTTCATATGGACGCAAATTGTGTGTTAATTCGTCAATGTGAGGGAGCGAGGGATGCAGTAAAGGAGGAATAATGCATCGGAAAAGAGATACTCGGAACCCCAAAGAAAATCCTATCGTTTCCGTAGAAACGTACCTCGATTTAGAAGGACAATGCAGGGAATCCAGAGTATTTCATATGGACGCAAATTGTGTGTTTATTCGTCAATGTGAGGGAGTGAGGGATGCAGTAAAAGAGGAATAATGCATCGGAAAAGAGATACTCGGAACCCCAAAGAAAATCCTATCGTTTCCGTAGAATCGTATCTCGATTTAGAAGGACAATGCAGGGAATCCAGAGTATTTCATATGGACGCAAATTGTGTGTTAATTCGTCAATGTGAGGGAGCGAGGGATGCAGTAAAGGAGAAATAATGCATCGGAAAAGAGATACTCGACTCCCAAAAGAAAATCGTATCGTTTCCGTAGAAACGTATCTCGATTTAGAAAGATAATGCAGGGGACCCAGAGTATTTCATGTGGACGCAATTTGTGTGTTAATTCGGCAATGTGAGGGAGCGAGGGATGCAGTAAAGGAGGAATAATGCATCGGAAAAGAGATACTCGGATCCCCAAAGAAAATCCTGTCGTTTCCGTAGAAACGAATCCCGCTTTAGAAGGACAATGCAGGGAATCCAGAGTATTTCATATGGACGCAAATTGTGTGTTAATTCTTCAATGTGAGGGAGCGAGGGATGCAGTAAAGGAGGAATAATGCATCGGAAAAGAGATACTCGACTCCCAAAAGAAAATCCTATCGTTTCCGTAGAAACGTATCTCGATTTACAAGGACAATGCAGGGAATCCAGAGTATTTCATATGGACGCAAATTGAGTGTTAATTCGTCAATGTGAGAGAGCGAGGGATGCAGTAAAGGAGGAATAATGCATCGGAAAAGAGATACTCGGAACCCCAAAGAAAATCCTATTGTTTCCGTAGAAACGTATCTCGATTTAGAAGGACAATGCAGGGAATCCAGAGTATTTCATATGGACGCAAATTGTGTGTCAATTCGTCAATGTGAGGAAGCGAGGGATGCAGTAAAGGAGGAATAATGCATCGGAAAAGATTACGCGGAACCCCAAAGAAAATCCTATCGTTTCCGTAGAAACGTATCTCGATTTAGAAGGACAATGCAGGGAATCCAGAGTATTTCATATGGACGCAAATTGTGTGTTAATTCGTCAATGTGAGGGAGCGAGGGATGCAGTAAAGGAGGAATAATGCATCGGAAAAGAGATACTCGGAACCCCAAAGAAAATCCTATCGTTTCCGTAGAAACGTATCTTGATTTATAAGGACAATGCAGGGAATCCAGAGTATTTCATATGGACGCAAATTGTGTGTTTATTCGTCAATGTGAGGGAGCGAGGGATGCAGTAAAGGAGGAATAATGCATCGGAAAAGAGATACTCGGAACCCCAAAGAAAATCCTATCGTTTCCTTAGAAACGTATCTCGATTTAGAAGGACAATGCAAGGAATCCAGAGTATTTCATATGGACGCAAATTGTGTGTTAATTCGTCAATGTGAGGGAGCGAGGGATGCAGTAAAGGAGGAATAATGCATCGGAAAAGAGATACTCGACTCCCAAAAGAAAATCCTATCGTTTCCGTAGAAACGTATCTCGATTTAGAAAGATAAAGCAGGGAACCCAGAGTATTTCATGTGGACGCAATTTGTGTGTTAATTCGGCAATGTGAGGGAGCGAGGTATGCAGTAAAGGAGGAATAATACATCGGAAAAGGGATACTCTGAACCCCAAAGAAAATCCTGTCGTTTCCGTAGAAACGAATCCCGATTGAGAAGGACAATGCAGGGAATCCAGAGTATTTCATATGGACGCAAATTGTGAGTCAATTCGTCAATGTGAGGAAGCGAGGGATGCAGTAATGGAGGAATAATTCATCGGAAAAGAGATACGCGGAACCCCAAAGAAAATCCTATCGTTTCCGTAGAAACGTATCTCGATTTAGAAATACAATGCAGGGAATCCAGAGTATTTCATATGGACGCAAATTGTGTGTTAATTCGTCAATGTGAGGGAGCGAGGGATGCAGTAAAGGAGGAATAATGCATCGGAAAAGAGATACTCGGAACCCCAAAAAAATCCTATCGTTTCCGTAGAAACGTATCTTGATTTAGAAGGACAATGCAGGGAATCCAGAGTATTTCATATGGACGCAAATTGTGTGTTTATTCGTCAATGTGAGGGAGCGAGGGATGCAGTAAAGGAGGAATAATGCATCGGAAAAGAGATACTCGGAACCCCAAAGAAAATCCTATCGTTTCCGTAGAAACGTATCTCGATTTAGAAGGACAATGCAGGGAATCCAGAGTATTTCATATGGACGCAAATAGTGTGCTAATTCGTCAATGTGAGGGAGCGAGGGATGCAGTAAAGGAGGAATAATGCATCGGAAAAGAGATACTCGACTCCCAAAAGAAAATCCTATCGTTTCCGTAGAAACGTATCTCGATTTAGAAAGATAATGCAGGGAACCCAGAGTATTTCATGTGGACGCAATTTGTGTGTTAATTCGGCAATGTGAGGGAGCGAGGGATGCAGTAAAGGAAGAATAATGCATCGGAAAAGGGATACTCTGAACCCCAAAGAAAATCCTGTCGTTTCCGTAGAAACGAATCCCGATTTAGAAGGACAATGCAGGGAATCCAGAGTATTTCATATGGACGCAAATTGTGTGTTAATTCGTCAATGTGAGGGAGCGAGGGATGCAGTAAAGGAGGAATAATGCATCGGAAAAGAGATACTCGGAACCCCAAAGAAAATCCTATCGTTTCCGTAGAAACGTACCTCGATTTAGAAGGACAATGCAGGGAATCCAGAGTATTTCATATGGACGCAAATTGTGTGTTTATTCGTCAATGTGAGGGAGTGAGGGATGCAGTAAAAGAGGAATAATGCATCGGAAAAGAGATACTCGGAACCCCAAAGAAAATCCTATCGTTTCCGTAGAATCGTATCTCGATTTAGAAGGACAATGCAGGGAATCCAGAGTATTTCATATGGACGCAAATTGTGTGTTAATTCGTCAATGTGAGGGAGCGAGGGATGCAGTAAAGGAGAAATAATGCATCGGAAAAGAGATACTCGACTCCCAAAAGAAAATCGTATCGTTTCCGTAGAAACGTATCTCGATTTAGAAAGATAATGCAGGGAACCCAGAGTATTTCATGTGGACGCAATTTGTGTGTTAATTCGGCAATGTGAGGGAGCGAGGGATGCAGTAAAGGAGGAATAATGCATCGGAAAAGAGATACTCGGATCCCCAAAGAAAATCCTGTCGTTTCCGTAGAAACGAATCCCGCTTTAGAAGGACAATGCAGGGAATCCAGAGTATTTCATATGGACGCAAATTGTGTGTTAATTCTTCAATGTGAGGGAGCGAGGGATGCAGTAAAGGAGGAATAATGCATCGGAAAAGAGATACTCGACTCCCAAAAGAAAATCCTATCGTTTCCGTAGAAACGTATCTCGATTTAGAAAGATAATGCAGGGAACCCAGAGTATTTCATGTGGACGCAATTTGTGTGTTAATTCGGCAATGTGAGGGAGCGAGGGATGCAGTAAAGGAGGAATAATGCATCGGAAAAGAGATACTTGGAACCCCAAAGAAAATCCTATCGTTTCCGTAGAAACGAATCCCGATTTAGAAGGACAATGCAGGGAATCCAGAGTATTTCATATGGACGCAAATTGTGTGTTAATTCGTCAATGTGAGGGAACGAGGGATGCAGTAAAGGAGGAACAATGCATCGGAAAAGAGATACTCGGAACCCCAAAGAAAATCCTATCGTTTCCGTAGAAACGTATCTCGATTTAGAAGGATAATGCAGGGAATCCAGAGAATTTCATATGGACGCAAATTGTGTGTTAATTCGTCAATGTGAGTTAGCGAGGGATGCAGTATAGGAGGAATAATGCATCGCAAAAGAGATACTCGACTCCCAAAAAAATCCTATCGTTTCCGTAGAAACGTATCTCGTTTTAGAAAGATAATGCAGGGAACCCAGAGTATTTCATATAGACGCAAATTGTGTGTTAATTCGGCAATGTGAGGGAGCGAGGGATGCAGTAAAGGAGGAATAATGCATCGGAAAAGAGATACTCGGAACCCCAAAGAAAATCCTATCGTTTCCGTAGAAACGTATCTCGATTTAGAAGGACAATGCAGGGAATCCAGAGTATTTCATATGGACGCAAATTGTGTGTTAATTCGTCAATGTGAGGGAGCGAGGGGTGCAGTAAAGGAGGAATAATGCATCGGAAAAGAGATACTCGGAACCCCTAAGAAAATCCTATCGTTTCCGTTGAAACGTATCTCGATTTAGAAGGACAATGCAGGGAATCCAGAGTATTTCATATGTACGCAAATTGTGTGTTAATTCGTCAATGTGAGGGAGCGAGGGATGCAGTAAAGGAGGAATAATGCATCGGAAAAGAGATACTCGGATCCCCAAAGAAAATCCTATCGTTTCCGTAGAAACGTATCTCGATTTAGAAGGACAATGCAGGGAATCCTGAGTATTTCATATGCACGCAAATTGTGTGTTAATTCGTCAATGTGAGGGAGCGAGGGATGCAGTAAAGGAGGAATAATGAATCGGAAAAGAGATACTGGGAACCTCAAAGAAAATCCTATCGTTTCCGTAGAAACGTATCTCGCTTTAGGAGGACAATGCAGGGAATCCAGAGTATTTCATATGGACGCAAATTGTGTGTTAATTCGTCAATGTGAGGGAGCGAGGGATGCAGTAAAGGAGGAATAATGCATCGGAAAAGAGATACTCGGAACCCCAAAGAGAATCCTGTCGTTTCCGTAGAAACGTATCTCGATTTAGAAGGACAATGCAGGGAATCCAGAGTACATCATATGGACGCAAATTGTGTGTTAATACGTCAATGTGAGGGAGCGAGGGATGCAGTAAAGGAGGAATAATGCATCGGAAAAGAGATACTCGGAACCCAAAGAAAATCCTATCGTTTCCGTAGAAACGTATCTCGATTTACAAGGACAATGCTGGGAATCCAGAGTATTTCATATGGACGCAAATTGAGTGTTAACTCGTCAATGTCAGGGAGCGAGGGATGCAGTAAAAGAGGAATAATGCATCGGAAAAGAGATATTAGGAACCCCAAAGAAAATCCTATCGTTTCCGTAGAAACGTATCTCGATTTAGAAGGACAATGCAGTGAATCCAGAGTATTTCATGTGGACGCAAATTGTGTGTCAATTCGTCAATGTGAGGAAGCGAGGGATGCAGTAAAGGAGGAATAATGCATCGGAAAAGAGATACGCGGAACACCAAAGAAAATCCTATCGTTTCCGTAGAAACGTATCTTGATTTAGAAGGACAATGCAGGGAATCCAGAGTATTTCATATGGACGCAAATTGTGTGTTTATTCGTCAATGTGAGGGAGCGAGGGATGCAGTAAAGGAGGAATAATGCATCGGAAAAGAGATACTCGGAACCCCAAAGAAAATCCTATCGTTTCCGTAGAAACGTATCTCGATTTAGAAGGACAATGCAGGGAATCCAGAGTATTTCATATGGACGCAAATAGTGTGCTAATTCGTCAATGTGAGGGAGCGAGGGATGCAGTAAAGGAGGAATAATGCATCGGAAAAGAGATACTCGACTCCCAAAAGAAAATCCTA
This sequence comes from Schistocerca nitens, assembly GCF_023898315.1. Classification (NCBI taxonomy): domain Eukaryota; kingdom Metazoa; phylum Arthropoda; class Insecta; order Orthoptera; family Acrididae; genus Schistocerca; species Schistocerca nitens. Next base: position 1,133,693,589 of record NC_064615.1, on the reverse strand, counting down.
TCGTTTCCGTAGAAACGTATCTCGATTTAGAAAGATAATGCAGGGAACCCAGAGTATTTCATGTGGACGCAATTTGTGTGTTAATTCGGCAATGTGAGGGAGCGAGGGATGCAGTAAAGGAAGAATAATGCATCGGAAAAGGGATACTCTGAACCCCAAAGAAAATCCTGTCGTTTCCGTAGAAACGAATCCCGATTTAGAAGGACAATGCAGGGAATCCAGAGTATTTCATATGGACGCAAATTGTGTGTTAATTCGTCAATGTGAGGGAGCGAGGGATGCAGTAAAGGAGGAATAATGCATCGGAAAAGAGATACTCGGAACCCCAAAGAAAATCCTATCGTTTCCGTAGAAACGTACCTCGATTTAGAAGGACAATGCAGGGAATCCAGAGTATTTCATATGGACGCAAATTGTGTGTTTATTCGTCAATGTGAGGGAGTGAGGGATGCAGTAAAAGAGGAATAATGCATCGGAAAAGAGATACTCGGAACCCCAAAGAAAATCCTATCGTTTCCGTAGAATCGTATCTCGATTTAGAAGGACAATGCAGGGAATCCAGAGTATTTCATATGGACGCAAATTGTGTGTTAATTCGTCAATGTGAGGGAGCGAGGGATGCAGTAAAGGAGAAATAATGCATCGGAAAAGAGATACTCGACTCCCAAAAGAAAATCGTATCGTTTCCGTAGAAACGTATCTCGATTTAGAAAGATAATGCAGGGAACCCAGAGTATTTCATGTGGACGCAATTTGTGTGTTAATTCGGCAATGTGAGGGAGCGAGGGATGCAGTAAAGGAGGAATAATGCATCGGAAAAGAGATACTCGGATCCCCAAAGAAAATCCTGTCGTTTCCGTAGAAACGAATCCCGCTTTAGAAGGACAATGCAGGGAATCCAGAGTATTTCATATGGACGCAAATTGTGTGTTAATTCTTCAATGTGAGGGAGCGAGGGATGCAGTAAAGGAGGAATAATGCATCGGAAAATAGATACTCGACTCCCAAAAGAAAATCCTATCGTTTCCGTAGAAACGTATCTCGATTTAGAAAGATAATGCAGGGAACCCAGAGTATTTCATGTGGACGCAATTTGTGTGTTAATTCGGCAATGTGAGGGAGCGAGGGATGCAGTAAAGGAGGAATAATGCATCGGAAAAGAGATACTCGGAACCCCAAAGAAAATCCTATCGTTTCCGTAGAAACGAATCCCGATTTAGAAGGACAATGCAGGGAATCCAGAGTATTTCATATGGACGCAAATTGTGTGTTAATTCGTCAATGTGAGGGAACGAGGGATGCAGTAAAGGAGGAACAATGCATCGGAAAAGAGATACTCGGAACCCCAAAGAAAATCCTATCGTTTCCGTAGAAACGTATCTCGATTTAGAAGGATAATGCAGGGAATCCAGAGAATTTCATATGGACGCAAATTGTGTGTTAATTCGTCAATGTGAGTTAGCGAGGGATGCAGTATAGGAGGAATAATGCATCGCAAAAGAGATACTCGACTCCCAAAAAAATCCTATCGTTTCCGTAGAAACGTATCTCGTTTTAGAAAGATAATGCAGGGAACCCAGAGTATTTCATATAGACGCAAATTGTGTGTTAATTCGGCAATGTGAGGGAGCGAGGGATGCAGTAAAGGAGGAATAATGCATCGGAAAAGAGATACTCGGATCCCCAAAGAAAATCCTATCGTTTCCGTAGAAACGTATCTCGATTTAGAAGGACAATGCAGGGAATCCAGAGTATTTCATACGGACGCAAATTGTGTGTTAATTCGTCAATGTGAGGGAGCGAGGGATGAAGTAAAGGAGGAATAATGCATCGGAAAAGAGATACTCGGAGCCCCAAAGAAAATCCTATTGTTTCCGTAGAAACGTATCTTGATTTAGAAGGACAATGCAGGGAATCCAGAGTATTTCATATGGACGCAAATTGTGTGTTAATTCGTCAATGTGACGGAGCGAGGGATGCAGTAAAGGAGGAATAATGCATCGGAAAAGAGAAACTCGGAACCCCAAAGAAAATCCTATCGTTTCCGTAGAAACGTATCTCGATTTAGAAGGACAATGCAGGGAATCCAGAGTATTTCATATGGACGCAAATTGTGTGTTAATTCGTCAATGTGAGGGAGCGAGGGGTGCAGTAAAGGAGGAATAATGCATCGGAAAAGAGATACTCGGAACCCCTAAGAAAATCCTATCGTTTCCGTTGAAACGTATCTCGATTTAGAAGGACAATGCAGGGAATCCAGAGTATTTCATATGTACGCAAATTGTGTGTTAATTCGTCAATGTGAGGGAGCGAGGGATGCAGTAAAGGAGGAATAATGCATCGGAAAAGAGATACTCGGAACCCCAAAGAAAATCCTATCGTTTCCGTAGAAACGTATCTCGATTTAGAAGGACAATGCAGGGAATCCTGAGTATTTCATATGCACGCAAATTGTGTGTTAATTCGTCAATGTGAGGGAGCGAGGGATGCAGTAAAGGAGGAATAATGAATCGGAAAAGAGATACTGGGAACCTCAAAGAAAATCCTATCGTTTCCGTAGAAACGTATCTCGCTTTAGGAGGACAATGCAGGGAATCCAGAGTATTTCATATGGACGCTAATTGTGTGTTAATTCGTCAATGTGAGGGAGCGAGGGATGCAGTAAAGGAGGAATAATGCATCGGAAAAGAGATACTCGGAACCCCAAAGAGAATCCTGTCGTTTCCGTAGAAACGTATCTCGATTTAGAAGGACAATGCAGGGAATCCAGAGTACATCATATGGACGCAAATTGTGTGTTAATACGTCAATGTGAGGGAGCGAGGGATGCAGTAAAGGAGGAATAATGCATCGGAAAAGAGATACTCGGAACCCAAAGAAAATCCTATCGTTTCCGTAGAAACGTATCTCGATTTACAAGGACAATGCTGGGAATCCAGAGTATTTCATATGGACGCAAATTGAGTGTTAACTCGTCAATGTCAGGGAGCGAGGGATGCAATAAAAGAGGAATAATGCATCGGAAAAGAGATATTAGGAACCCCAAAGAAAATCCTATCGTTTCCGTAGAAACGTATCTCGATTTAGAAGGACAATGCAGTGAATCCAGAGTATTTCATGTGGACGCAAATTGTGTGTCAATTCGTCAATGTGAGGAAGCGAGGGATGCAGTAAAGGAGGAATAATGCATCGGAAAAGAGATACGCGGAACACCAAAGAAAATCCTATCGTTTCCGTAGAAACGTATCTCGATTTTGAAGGACAATGCAGGGAATCCAGAGTATTTCATATGGACGCAAATTGTGTGTTAATTCGTCAATGTGAGGGAGCGAGGGATGCAGTAAAGGAGGAATAATGCTTCGGAAAAGAGATACACGGAACCCCAAAGAAAATCCTATCGTTTCCGTGGAAACGTTTCTTGATTTAGAAGGACAATGCAGGGAACCCAGAGTATTTCATGTGGACGCAATTTGTGTGTTAATTCGGCAATGTGAGGGAGCGAAGGATGCAGTAAAGGAAGAATAATGCATCGGAAAAGGGATACTCTGAACCCCAAAGAAAATCCTGTCGTTTCCGTAGAAACGAATCCCGATTTAGAAGGACAATGCAGGGAATCCAGAGTATTTCATATGGACGCAAATTGTGTGTTAATTCGTCAATGTGAGGGAGCGAGGGATGCAGTAAAGGAGGAATAATGCATCGGAAAAGAGATACTCGGAACCCCAAAGAAAATCCTATCGTTTCCGTAGAAACGTACCTCGATTTAGAAGGACAATGCAGGGAATCCAGAGTATTTCATATGGACGCAAATTGTGTGTTTATTCGTCAATGTGAGGGAGTGAGGGATGCAGTAAAAGAGGAATAATGCATCGGAAAAGAGATACTCGGAACCCCAAAGAAAATCCTATCGTTTCCGTAGAATCGTATCTCGATTTAGAAGGACAATGCAGGGAATCCAGAGTATTTCATATGGACGCAAATTGTGTGTTAATTCGTCAATGTGAGGGAGCGAGGGATGCAGTAAAGGAGAAATAATGCATCGGAAAAGAGATACTCGACTCCCAAAAGAAAATCGTATCGTTTCCGTAGAAACGTATCTCGATTTAGAAAGATAATGCAGGGAACCCAGAGTATTTCATGTGGACGCAATTTGTGTGTTAATTCGGCAATGTGAGGGAGCGAGGGATGCAGTAAAGGAGGAATAATGCATCGGAAAAGAGATACTCGGATCCCCAAAGAAAATCCTGTCGTTTCCGTAGAAACGAATCCCGCTTTAGAAGGACAATGCAGGGAATCCAGAGTATTTCATATGGACGCAAATTGTGTGTTAATTCTTCAATGTGAGGGAGCGAGGGATGCAGTAAAGGAGGAATAATGCATCGGAAAAGAGATACTCGACTCCCAAAAGAAAATCCTATCGTTTCCGTAGAAACGTATCTCGATTTAGAAAGATAATGCAGGGAACCCAGAGTATTTCATGTGGACGCAATTTGTGTGTTAATTCGGCAATGTGAGGGAGCGAGGGATGCAGTAAAGGAGGAATAATGCATCGGAAAAGAGATACTCGGAACCCCAAAGAAAATCCTATCGTTTCCGTAGAAACGAATCCCGATTTAGAAGGACAATGCAGGGAATCCAGAGTATTTCATATGGACGCAAATTGTGTGTTAATTCGTCAATGTGAGGGAACGAGGGATGCAGTAAAGGAGGAACAATGCATCGGAAAAGAGATACTCGGAACCCCAAAGAAAATCCTATCGTTTCCGTAGAAACGTATCTCGATTTAGAAGGATAATGCAGGGAATCCAGAGAATTTCATATGGACGCAAATTGTGTGTTAATTCGTCAATGTGAGTTAGCGAGGGATGCAGTATAGGAGGAATAATGCATCGCAAAAGAGATACTCGACTCCCAAAAAAATCCTATCGTTTCCGTAGAAACGTATCTCGTTTTAGAAAGATAATGCAGGGAACCCAGAGTATTTCATATAGACGCAAATTGTGTGTTAATTCGGCAATGTGAGGGAGCGAGGGATGCAGTAAAGGAGGAATAATGCATCGGAAAAGAGATACTCGGATCCCCAAAGAAAATCCTATCGTTTCCGTAGAAACGTATCTCGATTTAGAAGGACAATGCAGGGAATCCAGAGTATTTCATACGGACGCAAATTGTGTGTTAATTCGTCAATGTGAGGGAGCGAGGGATGAAGTAAAGGAGGAATAATGCATCGGAAAAGAGATACTCGGAGCCCCAAAGAAAATCCTATTGTTTCCGTAGAAACGTATCTTGATTTAGAAGGACAATGCAGGGAATCCAGAGTATTTCATATGGACGCAAATTGTGTGTTAATTCGTCAACGTGACGGAGCGAGGGATGCAGTAAAGGAGGAATAATGCATCGGAAAAGAGAAACTCGGAACCCCAAAGAAAATCCTATCGTTTCCGTAGAAACGTATCTCGATTTAGAAGGACAATGCAGGGAATCCAGAGTATTTCATATGGACGCAAATTGTGTGTTAATTCGTCAATGTGAGGGAGCGAGGGGTGCAGTAAAGGAGGAATAATGCATCGGAAAAGAGATACTCGGAACCCCTAAGAAAATCCTATCGTTTCCGTTGAAACGTATCTCGATTTAGAAGGACAATGCAGGGAATCCAGAGTATTTCATATGTACGCAAATTGTGTGTTAATTCGTCAATGTGAGGGAGCGAGGGATGCAGTAAAGGAGGAATAATGCATCGGAAAAGAGATACTCGGAACCCCAAAGAAAATCCTATCGTTTCCGTAGAAACGTATCTCGATTTAGAAGGACAATGCAGGGAATCCTGAGTATTTCATATGCACGCAAATTGTGTGTTAATTCGTCAATGTGAGGGAGCGAGGGATGCAGTAAAGGAGGAATAATGAATCGGAAAAGAGATACTGGGAACCTCAAAGAAAATCCTATCGTTTCCGTAGAAACGTATCTCGCTTTAGGAGGACAATGCAGGGAATCCAGAGTATTTCATATGGACGCAAATTGAGTGTTAATTCGTCAATGTGAGGGAGCGAGGGATGCAGTAAAGGAGGAATAATGCATCGGAAAAGAGATACTCGGAACCCCAAAGAGAATCCTGTCGTTTCCGTAGAAACGTATCTCGATTTAGAAGGACAATGCAGGGAATCCAGAGTACATCATATGGACGCAAATTGTGTGTTAATACGTCAATGTGAGGGAGCGAGGGATGCAGTAAAGGAGGAATAATGCATCGGAAAAGAGATACTCGGAACCCAAAGAAAATCCTATCGTTTCCGTAGAAACGTATCTCGATTTACAAGGACAATGCTGGGAATCCAGAGTATTTCATATGGACGCAAATTGAGTGTTAACTCGTCAATGTCAGGGAGCGAGGGATGCAGTAAAAGAGGAATAATGCATCGGAAAAGAGATATTAGGAACCCCAAAGAAAATCCTATCGTTTCCGTAGAAACGTATCTCGATTTAGAAGGACAATGCAGTGAATCCAGAGTATTTCATGTGGACGCAAATTGTGTGTCAATTCGTCAATGTGAGGAAGCGAGGGATGCAGTAAAGGAGGAATAATGCATCGGAAAAGAGATACGCGGAACACCAAAGAAAATCCTATCGTTTCCGTAGAAACGTATCTCGATTTTGAAGGACAATGCAGGGAATCCAGAGTATTTCATATGGACGCAAATTGTGTGTTAATTCGTCAATGTGAGGGAGCGAGGGATGCAGTAAAGGAGGAATAATGCTTCGGAAAAGAGATACACGGAACCCCAAAGAAAATCCTATCGTTTCCGTGGAAACGTTTCTTGATTTAGAAGGACAATGCAGGGAACCCAGAGTATTTCATGTGGACGCAATTTGTGTGTTAATTCGGCAATGTGAGGGAGCGAGGGATGCAGTAAAGGAAGAATAATGCATCGGAAAAGGGATACTCTGAACCCCAAAGAAAATCCTGTCGTTTCCGTAGAAACGAATCCCGATTTAGAAGGACAATGCAGGGAATCCAGAGTATTTCATATGGACGCAAATTGTGTGTTAATTCGTCAATGTGAGGGAGCGAGGGATGCAGTAAAGGAGGAATAATGCATCGGAAAAGAGATACTCGGAACCCCAAAGAAAATCCTATCGTTTCCGTAGAAACGTACCTCGATTTAGAAGGACAATGCAGGGAATCCAGAGTATTTCATATGGACGCAAATTGTGTGTTTATTCGTCAATGTGAGGGAGTGAGGGATGCAGTAAAAGAGGAATAATGCATCGGAAAAGAGATACTCGGAACCCCAAAGAAAATCCTATCGTTTCCGTAGAATCGTATCTCGATTTAGAAGGACAATGCAGGGAATCCAGAGTATTTCATATGGACGCAAATTGTGTGTTAATTCGTCAATGTGAGGGAGCGAGGGATGCAGTAAAGGAGAAATAATGCATCGGAAAAGAGATACTCGACTCCCAAAAGAAAATCGTATCGTTTCCGTAGAAACGTATCTCGATTTAGAAAGATAATGCAGGGAACCCAGAGTATTTCATGTGGACGCAATTTGTGTGTTAATTCGGCAATGTGAGGGAGCGAGGGATGCAGTAAAGGAGGAATAATGCATCGGAAAAGAGATACTCGGATCCCCAAAGAAAATCCTGTCGTTTCCGTAGAAACGAATCCCGCTTTAGAAGGACAATGCAGGGAATCCAGAGTATTTCATATGGACGCAAATTGTGTGTTAATTCTTCAATGTGAGGGAGCGAGGGATGCAGTAAAGGAGGAATAATGCATCGGAAAAGAGATACTCGACTCCCAAAAGAAAATCCTATCGTTTCCGTAGAAACGTATCTCGATTTAGAAAGATAATGCAGGGAACCCAGAGTATTTCATGTGGACGCAATTTGTGTGTTAATTCGGCAATGTGAGGGAGCGAGGGATGCAGTAAAGGAGGAATAATGCATCGGAAAAGAGATACTCGGAACCCCAAAGAAAATCCTATCGTTTCCGTAGAAACGAATCCCGATTTAGAAGGACAATGCAGGGAATCCAGAGTATTTCATATGGACGCAAATTGTGTGTTAATTCGTCAATGTGAGGGAACGAGGGATGCAGTAAAGGAGGAACAATGCATCGGAAAAGAGATACTCGGAACCCCAAAGAAAATCCTATCGTTTCCGTAGAAACGTATCTCGATTTAGAAGGATAATGCAGGGAATCCAGAGAATTTCATATGGACGCAAATTGTGTGTTAATTCGTCAATGTGAGTTAGCGAGGGATGCAGTATAGGAGGAATAATGCATCGCAAAAGAGATACTCGACTCCCAAAAAAATCCTATCGTTTCCGTAGAAACGTATCTCGTTTTAGAAAGATAATGCAGGGAACCCAGAGTATTTCATATAGACGCAAATTGTGTGTTAATTCGGCAATGTGAGGGAGCGAGGGATGCAGTAAAGGAGGAATAATGCATCGGAAAAGAGATACTCGGATCCCCAAAGAAAATCCTATCGTTTCCGTAGAAACGTATCTCGATTTAGAAGGACAATGCAGGGAATCCAGAGTATTTCATACGGACGCAAATTGTGTGTTAATTCGTCAATGTGAGGGAGCGAGGGATGAAGTAAAGGAGGAATAATGCATCGGAAAAGAGATACTCGGAGCCCCAAAGAAAATCCTATTGTTTCCGTAGAAACGTATCTTGATTTAGAAGGACAATGCAGGGAATCCAGAGTATTTCATATGGACGCAAATTGTGTGTTAATTCGTCAATGTGACGGAGCGAGGGATGCAGTAAAGGAGGAATAATGCATCGGAAAAGAGAAACTCGGAACCCCAAAGAAAATCCTATCGTTTCCGTAGAAACGTATCTCGATTTAGAAGGACAATGCAGGGAATCCAGAGTATTTCATATGGACGCAAATTGTGTGTTAATTCGTCAATGTGAGGGAGCGAGGGGTGCAGTAAAGGAGGAATAATGCATCGGAAAAGAGATACTCGGAACCCCTAAGAAAATCCTATCGTTTCCGTTGAAACGTATCTCGATTTAGAAGGACAATGCAGGGAATCCAGAGTATTTCATATGTACGCAAATTGTGTGTTAATTCGTCAATGTGAGGGAGCGAGGGATGCAGTAAAGGAGGAATAATGCATCGGAAAAGAGATACTCGGAACCCCAAAGAAAATCCTATCGTTTCCGTAGAAACGTATCTCGATTTAGAAGGACAATGCAGGGAATCCTGAGTATTTCATATGCACGCAAATTGTGTGTTAATTCGTCAATGTGAGGGAGCGAGGGATGCAGTAAAGGAGGAATAATGAATCGGAAAAGAGATACTGGGAACCTCAAAGAAAATCCTATCGTTTCCGTAGAAACGTATCTCGCTTTAGGAGGACAATGCAGGGAATCCAGAGTATTTCATATGGACGCTAATTGTGTGTTAATTCGTCAATGTGAGGGAGCGAGGGATGCAGTAAAGGAGGAATAATGCATCGGAAAAGAGATACTCGGAACCCCAAAGAGAATCCTGTCGTTTCCGTAGAAACGTATCTCGATTTAGAAGGACAATGCAGGGAATCCAGAGTACATCATATGGACGCAAATTGTGTGTTAATACGTCAATGTGAGGGAGCGAGGGATGCAGTAAAGGAGGAATAATGCATCGGAAAAGAGATACTCGGAACCCAAAGAAAATCCTATCGTTTCCGTAGAAACGTATCTCGATTTACAAGGACAATGCTGGGAATCCAGAGTATTTCATATGGACGCAAATTGAGTGTTAACTCGTCAATGTCAGGGAGCGAGGGATGCAGTAAAAGAGGAATAATGCATCGGAAAAGAGATATTAGGAACCCCAAAGAAAATCCTATCGTTTCCGTAGAAACGTATCTCGATTTAGAAGGACAATGCAGTGAATCCAGAGTATTTCATGTGGACGCAAATTGTGTGTCAATTCGTCAATGTGAGGAAGCGAGGGATGCAGTAAAGGAGGAATAATGCATCGGAAAAGAGATACGCGGAACACCAAAGAAAATCCTATCGTTTCCGTAGAAACGTATCTCGATTTTGAAGGACAATGCAGGGAATCCAGAGTATTTCATATGGACGCAAATTGTGTGTTAATTCGTCAATGTGAGGGAGCGAGGGATGCAGTAAAGGAGGAATAATGCTTCGGAAAAGAGATACACGGAACCCCAAAGAAAATCCTATCGTTTCCGTGGAAACGTTTCTTGATTTAGAAGGACAATGCAGTGAATCCAGAGTATTTCATATGGACGCAAATTGTGTGTTTATTCGTCATTGTGAGGGAGCGAGGCATGCAGTAAAGGTGGAATAATGCATCGGAAAAGAGATACTCGGAACCCCAAAGAAAATCCTATCGTTTCCGTAGAAACGTATCTCGATTTAGAAGGACAATGCAGGGAATCCAGAGTATTTCGTATGGACGCAAATTGTGTGTTAATTCGTCAATGTGAGGGAGCGAGGGATGCAGTAAAGGAGGAATAATGCATCGGAAAAGAGATACTTGACTCCCAAAAGAAAATCCTATCGTTTCCGTAGAAACGTATCTCGATTTAGAAAGATAATGCAGGGAACCCAGTGTATTTCATGTGGACGCAATTTGTGTGTTAATTCGGCAATGTGAGGGAGCGAGGGATGCAGTAAAGGAGGAATAATGCATCGGAAAAGAGATACTCGGAACCCCAAAGAAAATCCTGTCGTTTCCGTAGAAACGAATCCCGATTTAGAAGGACAATGCAGGGAATCCAGAGTATTTCATATGGACGCAAATTGTGTGTTAATTCGTCAATGTGAGGGAGCGAGGGATGCAGTAAAGGAGGAATAATGCATCGGAAAAGAGATACTCGGAACCCCAAAGAAAATCCTATCGTTTCCGTAGAAACGTACCTCGATTTAGAAGGACAATGCAGGGATTCCAGAGTATTTCATATGGACGAAAATTGTGTGTCAATTCGTCAATGTGAGGAAGCGAGGGATGCAGTGAAGGAGGAATAATGCATCGGAAAAGAGATACGTGGAACCCCAAACAAAATCCTATCGTTTCCGTAGAAACGTATCTCGATTTAGATGGACAATGCAGGGAATCCAGAGTATTTCATATGGACGCACATTGTGTGTTAATTCGTCAATGTGAGGGAGCGAGGGATGCAGTAAAGGAGCAATAATGCATCGGAAAAGAGATACTCGGAACCCCAAAGAAAATCCTATCGTTTCCGTAGAAACGTATCTTGATTTAGAAGGACAATGCAGGGAATCCAGAGTATTTCATATGGACGCAAATTGTGTGTTTATTCGTCAATGTGAGGGAGCGAGGAATGCAGTAAAGAAGGAATAATGCATCGGAAAAGAGATACTCGGAACCCCAAAGAAAATCCTTTCGTTTCCGTAGAAACGTATCTCGATTTAGAAGGACAATGCAGGGAATCCAGAGTATTTCATATGGACGCAAATTGTGTGTTAATTCGTCAATGTGAGGGAGCGAGGGATGCAGTAAAGGAGAAATAATGCATCGGAAAAGAGATACTCGACTCCCAAAAGAAAATCGTATCGTTTCCGTAGAAACGTATCTCGATTTAGAAAGATAATGCAGGGAAACCAGAGTATTTCATGTGGACGCAATTTGTGTGTTAATTCGGCATTGTGAGGGAGCGAGGGATGCAGTAAAGGAGGAATAATGCAACGGAAAAGAGATACTCGGAACCCCAAAGAAAATCCTATCGTTTCCGTAGAAACGTATTTTGATTTAGAAGGACAATGCAGGGAATCCAGAGTATTTCATATGGACGCAAATTGTGTGTTTATTCGTCATTGTGAGGGAGCGATGGATGCAGTAAAGGTGGAATAATGCATCGGAAAAGAGATACTCGGAACCCCAAAGAAAATCCTATCGTTTCCGTAGAAACGTATCACGATTTAGAAGGACAATGCAGGGAATCCAGAGTATTTCGTATGGACGCAAATTGTGTGTTAATTCGTCAATGTGAGGGAGCGAGGGATGAAGTAAAGGAGGAATAATGCATCGGAAAAGAGATACTCGACTCCCAAAAGAAAATCCTATCGGTTCCATAGAAACGTATCTCGGTTTAGAAAGATAATGCAGGGAACCCAGTGTATTTCATGTGGACGCAATTTGTGTGTTAATTCGGCAATGTGAGGGAGCGAGGGATGCAGTAAAGGAGGAATAATGCATCGGAAAAGAGATACACGGAACCCCAAAGAAAATCCTGACGTTCCCGTAGAAACGAATCCCGATTTAGAAGGACAATGCAGGGAATCCAGGGTATTTCATATGGACGCAAATTGTGTGTTAATTCGTCAATGTGAGGGAGCGAGGGATGCAGTAAAGGAGAAATAATGCATCGGAAAAGAGATACTCGGAACCCCAAAGAAAATCCTATCGTTTCCGTAGAAACGTACCTCGATTTACAAGGACAATGCAGGGAATCCAGAGTATTTCATATGGACGAAAATTGTGTGTCAATTCGTCAATGTGAGGAAGCGAGGGATGCAGTAAAGGAGGAGTAATGCATCGGAAAAGAGATACTCGCAACCCCAAAGAAAATCCTATCGTTTCCGTAGAAACGTATCTCGATTTAGAAGGACAATGCAGGGAATCCAGAGTATTCCATATGGACGCAAATTGTGTGTTAATTCGTCAATGTGAGGGAGCGAGGGATGCAGTAAAGGAGGAATAATGCATCGGAAAAGAGATACTCGACTCCCAAAAGAAAATCCTATCGTTTCCGGAGAAACGTATCTCGATTTAGAAAGATAATGCAGGGAACCCAGAGTATTTCATGTGGACGCAATTTGTGTGTTAATTCGGCAATGTGAGGGAGCGAGGGATGCAGTAAAGGAAGAATAATGCATCGGAAAAGGGATACTCTGAACCCCAAAGAAAATCCTGTCGTTTCCGTAGAAACGAATCCCGATTTAGAAGGACAATGCAGGGAATCCAGAGTATTTCATATGGACGCAAATTGTGTGTTAATTCGTCAATGTGAGGGAGCGAGGGATGCAGTAAAGGAGGAATAATGCATTGGAAAAGAGATACTCGGAACCCCAAAGAAAATCCTATCGTTTCCGTAGAAACGTACCTCGATTTAGAAGGACAATGCAGGGAATCCAGAGTATTTCATATTTACGCAAATTGTGTGTTTATTCGTCAATGTGAGGGAGTGAGGGATGCAGTAAAAGAGGAATAATGCATCGGAAAAGAGATACTCGGAACCCCAAAGAAAATCCTATCGTTTCCGTAGAAACGTATCCCGCTTTAGAAGGACAATGCAGGGAATCCAGAGTATTTCATATGGACGCAAATTGTGTGTTAATTCTTCAATGTGAGGGAGCGAGGGATGCAGTAAAGGAGGAATAATGCATCGGAAAAGAGATACTCGACTCCCAAAAGAAAATCGTATCGTTTCCGTAGAAACGTATCTCGATTTAGAAAGATAATGCAGGGAACCCAGAGTATTTCATGTGGACGCAATTTGTGTGTTAATTCGGCAATGTGAGGGAGCGAGGGATGCAGTAAAGGAGGAATATGCATCGGAAAAGAGATACTCGGAACCCCAAAGAAAATCCTATCGTTTCCGTAGAAACGAATCCCGATTTAGAAGGACAATGCAGGGAATCCAGAGTATTTCATATGGACGCAAATTGTGTGTTAATTCGTCAATGTGAGGGAACGAGGGATGCAGTAAAGGAGGAACAATGCATCGGAAAAGAGATACTCGGAACCCCAAAGAAAATCCTATCGTTTCCGTAGAAACATATCTCGATTTAGAAGGATAATGCAGGGAATCCAGAGAATTTCATATGGACGCAAATTGTGTGTTAAATCGTCAATGTGAGTTAGCGAGGGATGCAGTATAGGAGGAATAATGCATCGGAAAAGAGATACTCAACTCCCAAAAAAAATCCTATCGTTTCCGTAGAAACGTATCTCGTTTTAGAAAGATAATGCAGGGAACCCAGAGTATTTCATATGGACGCAAATTGTGTGTTAATTCGGCAATGTGAGGGAGCGAGGGATGCAGTAAAGGAGGAATAATGCATCGGAAAAGAGATACTCGGATCCCCAAAGAAAATCCTATCGTTTCCGTAGAAACGTATCTCGATTTAGAAGGACAATGCAGGGAATCCAGAGTATTTCATACGGACGCAAATTGTGTGTTAATTCGTCAATGTGAGGGAGCGAGGGATGAAGTAAAGGAGGAATAATGCATCGGAAAAGAGATACTCGGAGCCCCAAAGAAAATCCTATTGTTTCCGTAGAAACGTATCTTGATTTAGAAGGACAATGCAGGGAATCCAGAGTCTTTCATATGGACGCAAATTGTGTGTTAATTCGTCAATGTGACGGAGCGAGGGATGCAGTAAAGGAGGAATAATGCATCGGAAAAGAGAAACTCGGAACCCCAAAGAAAATCCTATCGTTTCCGTAGAAACGTATCTCGATTTAGAAGGACAATGCAGGGAATCCAGAGTATTTCATATGGACGCAAATTGTGTGTTAATTCGTCAATGTGAGGGAGCGAGGGATGCAGTAAAGGAGGAATAATGCATCGGAAAAGAGATACTCGGAACCCCTAAGAAAATCCTATTGTTTCCGTAGAAACGTATCTCGATTTAGAAGGACAATGCAGGGAATCCAGAGTATTTCATATGTACGCAAATTGTGTGTTAATTCGTCAATGTGAGGGATCGAGGGATGCAGTAAAGGAGGAATAATGCATCGGAAAAGAGATACTCGGAACCCCAAAGAAAATACTATCGTTTCCGTAGAAACGTATCTCGATTTAGAAGGACAATGCAGGGAATCCTGAGTATTTCATATGCACGCAAATTGTGTGCTAATTCGTCAATGTGAGGGAGCGAGGGATGCAGTAAAGGAGGAATAATGCATCGGAAAAGAGATACTGGGAACCTCAAAGAAAATCCTATCGATTCCGTAGAAACGTATCTCGCTTTAGGAGGACAATGCAGGGAATCCAGAGTATTTCATATGGACGCAAATTGTGTGTTAATTCGTCAATGTGAGGGAGCGAGGGATGCAGTAAAGGAGGAATAATGCATCGGAAAAGAGATACTCGGAACCCCAAAGAAAATCCTGTCGTTTCCGTAGAATCGTATCTCGATTTAGAAGGACAATGCAGGGAATCCAGAGTACATCATATGGACGCAAATTGTGTGTTAATACGTCAATGTGAGGGAGCGAGGGATGCAATAAAGGAGGAATAATGCATCGGAAAAGAGATACTCGGAACCCAAAGAAAATCCTATCGATTCCGTAGAAACGTATCTCGATTTACAAGGACAATGCTGGGAATCCAGAGTATTTCATATGGACGCAAATTGAGTGTTAACTCGTCAATGTCAGGGAGCGAGGGATGCAGTAAAAGAGGAATAATGCATCGGAAAAGAGATATTAGGAACTCCAAAGAAAATCCTATCGTTTCCGTAGAAACGTATCTCGATTTAGAAGGACAATGCAGTGAATCCAGAGTATTTCATGTGGACGCAAATTGTGTGTCAATTCGTCAATGTGAGGAAGCGAGGGATGCAGTAAAGGAGGAATAATGCATCGGAAAAGAGATACGCGGAACACCAAAGAAAATCCTATCGTTTCCGTAGAAACGTATCTCGATTTAGAAGGACAATGCAGGAAATCCAGAGTATTTCATATGGACGCAAATTGTGTGTTAATTCGTCAATGTGAGGGAGCGAGGGATGCAGTAAAGGAGGAATAATGCATCGGAAAAGAGATACTCGGAACCCCAAAGAAAATCCTATCGTTTCCGTAGAAACGTATCTCGATTTAGAAGGACAATGCAGGGAATCCAGAGTATTTCGTATGGACGCAAATTGTGTGTTAATTCGTCAATGTGAGGGAGCGAGGGATGCAGTAAAGGAGGAATAATGCATCGGAAAAGAGATACTCGACTCCCAAAAGAAAATCCTATCGTTTCCGTAGAAACGTATCTCGATTTAGAAAGATAATGCAGGGAACCCAGTGTATTTCATGTGGACGCAATTTGTGTGTTAATTCGGCAATGTGAGGGAGCGAGGAATGCAGTAAAGGAGGAATAATGCATCGGAAAAGAGATACTCAGAACCCCAAAGAAAATCCTGTAGTTTCCGTAGAAACGAATCCCGATTTAGAAGGACAATGCAGGGAATCCAGAGTATTTCATATGGACGCAAATTGTGTGTTAATTCGTCAATGTGAGGGAGCGAGGGATGCAGTAAAGGAGGAATAATGCATCGGAAAAGAGATACTCGGAACCCCAAAGAAAATCCTATCGTTTCCGTAGAAACGTACCTCGATTTAGAAGGACAATGCAGGGATTCCAGAGTATTTCATATGGACGAAAATTGTGTGTCAATTCGTCAATGTGAGGAAGCGAGGGATGCAGTGAAGGAGGAATAATGCATCGGAAAAGAGATACGTGGAACCCCAAAGAAAATCCTATCGTTTCCGTAGAAACGTATCTCGATTTAGATGGACAATGCAGGGAATCCAGAGTATTTCATATGGACGCACATTGTGTATTAATTCGTCAATGTGAGGGAGCGAGGGATGCAGTAAAGGAGGAATAATGCATCGGAAAGAGATACTCGGAACCCCAAAGGAAATCCTATCGTTTCCGTAGAAACGTATCTTGATTTAGAAGGACAATGCAGGGAATCCAGAGTATTTCATATGGACGCAAATTGTGTGTTTATTCGTCAATGTGAGGGAGCGAGGAATGCAGTAAAGAAGGAATAATGCATCGGAAAAGAGATACACGGAACCCCAAAGAAAATCCTATCGTTTCCGTAGAAACGTATCTCGATTTAGAAGGACAATGCAGGGAATCCAGAGTATTTCATATGGACGCAAATTGTGTGTTAATTCGTCAGTGTGAGGGAGCGAGGGATGCAGTAAAGGAGAAAAAATGCATCGGAAAAGAGATACTCGACTCCCAAAAGAAAATCGTATCGTTTCCGTAGAAACGTATCTCGATTTAGAAAGATAATGCAGGGAACCCAGAGTATTTCATGTGGACGCAATTTGTGTGTTAATTCGGCAATGTGAGGGAGCGAGGGATGCAGTAAAGGAGGAATATGCATCGGAAAAGAGATACTCGGAACCCCAAAGAAAATCCTATCGTTTCCGTAGAAACGAATCCCGATTTAGAAGGACAATGCAGGGAATCCAGAGTATTTCATATGGACGCAAATTGTGTGTTAATTCGTCAATGTGAGGGAACGAGGGATGCAGTAAAGGAGGAACAATGCATCGGAAAAGAGATACTCGGAACCCCAAAGAAAATCCTATCGTTTCCGTAGAAACGTATCTCGATTTAGAAGGATAATGCAGGGAATCCAGAGAATTTCATATGGACGCAAATTGTGTGTTAAATCGTCAATGTGAGTTAGCGAGGGATACAGTATAGGAGGAATAATGCATCGGAAAAGAGATACTCAACTCCCAAAAAAAATCCTATCGTTTCCGTAGAAACGTATCTCGTTTTAGAAAGATAATGCAGGGAACCCAGAGTATTTCATATGGACGCAAATTGTGTGTTAATTCGGCAATGTGAGGGAGCGAGGGATGCAGTAAAGGAGGAATAATGCATCGGAAAAGAGATACTCGGATCCCCAAAGAAAATCCTATCGTTTCCGTAGAAACGTATCTCGATTTAGAAGGACAATGCAGGGAATCCAGAGTATTTCATACGGACGCAAATTGTGTGTTAATTCGTCAATGTGAGGGAGCGAGGGATGAAGTAAAGGAGGAATAATGCATCGGAAAAGAGATACTCGGAGCCCCAAAGAAAATCCTATTGTTTCCGTAGAAACGTATCTTGATTTAGAAGGACAATGCAGGGAATCCAGAGTCTTTCATATGGACGCAAATTGTGTGTTAATTCGTCAATGTGACGGAGCGAGGGATGCAGTAAAGGAGGAATAATGCATCGGAAAAGAGAAACTCGGAACCCCAAAGAAAATCCTTTCGTTTCCGTAGAAACGTATCTCGATTTAGAAGGACAATGCAGGGAATCCAGAGTATTTCATATGGACGCAAATTGTGTGTTAATTCGTCAATGTGAGGGAGCGAGGGATGCAGTAAAGGAGGAATAATGCATCGGAAAAGAGATACTCGGAACCCCTAAGAAAATCCTATTGTTTCCGGAGAAACGTATCTCGATTTAGAAGGACAATGCAGGGAATCCAGAGTATTTCATATGGACGCAAATTGTGTGTTAATTCGTCAATGTGAGGGAGCGAGGGATGCAGTAAAGGAGGAATAATGCATCGGAAAAGAGTTACTCGGAACCCCAAAGAAAATCCTGTCGTTTCCGTAGAATCGTATCTCGATTTAGAAGGACAATGCAGGGAATCCAGAGTACATCATATGGACGCAAATTGTGTGTTAATACGTCAATGTGAGGGAGCGAGGGATGCAATAAAGGAGGAATAATGCATCGGAAAAGAGATACTCGGAACCCAAAGAAAATCCTATCGTTTCCGTAGAAACGTATCTCGATTTACAAGGACAATGCTGGGAATCCAGAGTATTTCATATGGACGCAAATTGAGTGTTAACTCGTCAATGTCAGGGAGCGAGGGATGCAGTAAAAGAGGAATAATGCATCGGAAAAGAGATATTAGGAACTCCAAAGAAAATCCTATCGTTTCCGTAGAAACGTATCTCGATTTAGAAGGACAATGCAGTGAATCCAGAGTATTTCATGTGGACGCAAATTGTGTGTCAATTCGTCAATGTGAGGAAGCGAGGGATGCAGTAAAGGAGGAATAATGCATCGGAAAAGAGATACGCGGAACACCAAAGAAAATCCTATCATTTCCGTAGAAACGTATCTCGATTTAGAAGGACAATGCAGGAAATCCAGAGTATTTCATATGGACGCAAATTGTGTGTTAATTCGTCAATGTGAGGGAGCGAGGGTTGCAGTAAAGGAGGAATAATGCATCGGAAAAGAGATACACGGAACCCCAAAGAAAATCCTATCGTTTCCGTAGAAACGTATCTTGATTTAGAAGGACAATGCAGGGAATCCAGAGTATTTCATATGGACGCAAATTGTGTGTTTATTCGTCATTGTGAGGGAGCGAGGGATACAGTAAAGGTGGAATAATGCATCGGAAAAGAGATACTCGGAACCCCAAAGAAAATCCTATCGTTTCCGTAGAAACGTATCTCGATTTAGAAGGACAATGCAGGGAATCCAGAGTATTTCGTATGGACGCAAATTGTGTGTTAATTCGTCAATGTGAGGGAGCGAGGGATGCAGTAAAGGAAGAATAATGCATCGGAAAAGAGATACTCGACTCCCAAAAGAAAATCCTATCGTTTCCGTAGAAACGTATCTCGATTTAGAAAGATAATGCAGGGAACCCAGTGTATTTCATGTGGACGCAATTTGTGTGTTAATTCGGCAATGTGAGGGAGCGAGGGATGCAGTAAAGGAGGAATAATGCATCGGAAAAGAGATACTCAGAACCCCAAAGAAAATCCTGTAGTTTCCGTAGAAACGAATCCCGATTTAGAAGGACAATGCAGGGAATCCAGAGTATTTCATATGGACGCAAATTGTGTGTTAATTCGTCAATGTGAGGGAGCGAGGGATGCAGTAAAGGAGGAATAATGCATCGGAAAAGAGATACTCGGAACCCCAAAGAAAATCCTATCGTTTCCGTAGAAACGTACCTCGATTTAGAAGGACAATGCAGGGATTCCAGAGTATTTCATATGGACGAAAATTGTGTGTCAATTCGTCAATGTGAGGAAGCGAGGGATGCAGTGAAGGAGGAATAATGCATCGGAAAAGAGATACTCGGAACCCCAAAGAAAATCCTATCGTTTCCGTAGAAACGTATCTCGATTTAGATGGACAATGCAGGGAATCCAGAGTATTTCATATGGACGCACATTGTGTGTTAATTCGTCAATGTGAGGGAGCGAGGGATGCAGTAAAGGAGGAATAATGCATCGGAAAAGAGATACTCGGAACCCCAAAGAAAATCCTATCGTTTCCGTAGAAACGTATCTTGATTTAGAAGGACAATGCAGGGAATCCAGAGTATTTCATATGGACGCAAATTGTGTGTTTATTCGTCAATGTGAAGGAGCGAGGAATGCAGTAAAGAAGGAATAATGCATCGGAAAAGAGATACTCGGAACCCCAAAGAAAATCCTATCGTTTCCGTAGAAACGTATCTCGATTTAGAAGGACAATGCAGGGAATCCAGAGTATTTCATATGGACGCAAATTGTGTGTTAATTCGTCAATGTGAGGGAGCGAGGGATGCAGTAAAGGAGAAATAATGCATCGGAAAAGAGATACTCGACTCCCAAAAGAAAATCGTATCGTTTCCGTAGAAACGTATCTCGATTTAGAAAGATAATGCAGGGAACCCAGAGTATTTCATGTGGAAGCAATTTGTGTGTTAATTCGGCAATGTGAGGGAGCGAGGGATGCAGTAAAGGAGGAATAATGCAACGGAAAAGAGATACTCGGAACCCCAAAGAAAATCCTATCGTTTCCGTAGAAACCTATCTTGATTTAGAAGGACAATGCAGGGAATCCAGAGTATTTCATATGGACGCAAATTGTGTGATTATTCGTCATTGTGAGGGAGCGATGGATGCAGTAAAGGTGGAATAATGCATCGGAAAAGAGATACTCGGAACCCCAAAGGAAATCCTATCGTTTCCGTAGAAACGTATCTCGATATAGAAGGACAATGCAGGGAATCCAGAGTATTTCGTATGGACGCAAATTGTGTGTTAATTCGTCAATGTGAGAGAGCGAGGGATGCAGTAAAGGAGGAATAATGCATCGGAAAAGAGATACTCGACTCCCAAAAGAAAATCCTATCGTTTCCATAGAAACGTATCTCGATTTAGAAAGATAATGCAGGGAACCCAGTGTATTTCATGTGGACGCAATTTGTGTGTTAATTCGGCAATGTGAGGGAGCTAGGGATGCAGTAAAGGAAGAATAATGCATCGGAAAAGAGATACACGGAACCCCAAAGAAAATCCTGTCGTTCCCGTAGAAACGAATCCCGATTTAGAAGGACAATGCAGGGAATCCAGGGTATTTCATATGGACGCAAATTGTGTGTTAATTCGTCAATGTGAGGGAGCGAGGGATGCAGTAAAGGAGAAATAATGCATCGGAAAAGAGATACTCGGAACCCCAAAGAAAATCCTATCGTTTCCGTAGAAACGTACCTCGATTTAGAAGGACAATGCAGGGAATCCAGAGTATTTCATATGGACGAAAATTGTGTGTCAATTCGTCAATGTGAGGAAGCGAGTGATGCAGTAAAGGAGGAGTAATGCATTGGAAAAGAGATACGTGGGACCCCAAAGAAAATCCTATCGTTCCCGTAGAAACGTATCTCGATTTAGATGGACAATGCAGGAAATCCGGAGTATTTCATATGGACGCAAATTGTGTGTTAATTCGTCAATGTAAGGGAGCGAGGGATGCAGTAAAGGAGGAATAATGCATCGGAAAAGAGATACTCGGAACCCCAAAGAAAATCCTATCGTTTCCGTAGAAACGTATCTTGATTTACAAGGACAATGCAGGGAATCCAGAGTATTTCATCTGGACGCAAATTGTGTGTTTATTCGTCAATGTGAGGGAGCGAGGAATGCAGTAAAGGAGGAATAATGCATCGGAAAAGAGATACTCGGAACCCCAAAGAAAATCCTATCGTTTCCGTAGAAACGTATCTCGATTTAGAAGGACAATGCAGGGAATCCAGAGTATTTCATATGGACGCAAATTGTGTGTTAATTCGTCAATGTGATGGAGCGAGGGATGCAGTAAAGGAGAAATAATGCATCGGAAAAGAGATACTCGACTTCCAAAAGAAAATCGTATCGTTTCCGTAGAAACGTATCTCGATTTAGAAAGATAATGCAGGGAACCCAGAGTATTTCATGTGGACGCAATTTGTGTGTTAATTCGGCAATGTGAGGGAGCGAGGGATGCAGTAAAGGAGGAATAATGCATCGGAAAATAGATACTCGGAACCCCAAAGAAAATCCTGTCGTTTCCGTAGAAACGAATCCTGCTTTAGAAGGACAATGCAGGGAATCCAGAGTATTTCATATGGACGCAAATTGTGTGTTAATTCGTCAATGTGAGGGAGCGAGGGATGCAGTAAAGGAGGAATAATGCATCGGAAAAGAGATACTCGACTCCCAAAAGAAACTCCTTTCGTTTCCGTAGAAACGTATCTCGATTTAGAAAGATAATGCAGGGAGCCCAGAGTATTTCATGTGGACGCAATTTGTGTGTTAATTCGGCAATGTGAGGGAGCGAGGGATGCAGTAAAGGAGGAATAATGCATTGGAAAAGAGATACTCGGAACCCCAAAGAAAATCCTATCGTTTCCGTAGAAACGAATCCCGATTTAGAAGGACAATGCAGGGAATCCAGAGTATTTCATATGGACGCAAATTGTGTGTTAATTCGTCAATGTGAGGGAACGAGGGATGCAGTAAAGGAGGAACAATGCATCGGAAAAGAGATACTCGGAACCCCAAAGAAAATCCTGCCGTTTCCGTAGAAACGTATCTCGATTTAGAAGGATAATGCAGGGAATCCAGAGAAATTTCATATGGACGCAAATTGTGTGTTAATTCGTCAATGTGAGTTAGCGAGTGATGCAGTATAGGAGGAATAATGCATCGGAAAAGAGATACTCGACTCCCAAAAAAAATCCTATCGTTTCCGTAGAAACGTATCTCGTTTTAGAAAGATAATGCAGGGAACCCAGAGTATTTCATATGGACGCAAATTGTGTGTTAATTCGGCAATGTGAGGGAGCGACGGATGCAGTAAAGGAGGAATAATGCATCGGAAAAGAGATACTCGGAACCCCAAAGAAAATTCTATTGTTTCCGTAGAAACGTATCTCGATTTAGAAGGACAGTGCAGGGAATCCAGAGTATTTCGTATGGCCGCAAATTGTGTGTTAATTCGTCAATGTGAGGGAGCGAGGGATGCAGTAAAGGAGGAATAATGCATCGGAAAAGAGATACTCGGCACCCCAAAGAAAATGCTATTGTTTCCGTAGAAACGTATCTTGATTTAGAAGGACAATGCAGGGAATCCAGAGTATTTCATATGGACGCAAATTGTGTGTTAATTCGTCAATGTGACGGTGCGAGGGATGCAGTAAAGGAGGAATAATGCATCGGAAAAGAGAAACTCGGAACCCCAAAGCAAATCCTATCGTTTCCGTAGAAACGTATCTCGATTTAGAAGGACAATGCAGGGAATCCTGAGTATTTCATATGCACGCAAATTGTGTGTTAATTCTTCAATGTGAGGGAGCGAGGGATGCAGTAAAGGAGGAATAATGCATCGGAAAAGAGATACTGGGAACCCCAAAGGAAATCCTATCGTTTCCGTAGAAAAGTATCTCGCTTTAGGAGGACAATGCAGGGAATCCAGAGTATTTCATATGGACGCAAATTGTGTGTTTATTCGTCAATGTTAGGGAGTGAGGGATGCAGTAAAGGAGGAATAATGCATCGGAAAAGAGATACTCGGAACCCCAAAGAAAATCCTATCGTTTCCGTAGAAACGTATCTCGATTTAGAAGGACAATGCTGGGAATCCAGAGTACATCATATGGACGCAAATTGTGTGTTAATACGTCAATGTGAGGGAGCGAGGGATGCAGTAAAGGAGGAATAATGCATCGGAAAAGAGATACTCGGAACCCCAAAGAAAATCCTATCGTTTCCGTAGAAACGTATCTCGATTTACAAGGACAATGCAGGGAATCCAGAGTATTTCATATGGACGCAAATTGAGTGTTAACTCGGCAATGTCAGGGAGCGCGGGATGCAGTAAAGGAGGAATAATGCATCGGAAAAGAGATACTCGGAACCCCAAAGAAAATCCTATCGTTTCCGTAGAAACGTATCTCGATTTAGAAGGACAATGCAGTGAATCCAGAGTATTTCATATGGACGCAAATTGTGTCTCAATTCGTCAATGTGAGGGAGCGAGGGATGCAGTAAAGGAGGAATAATGCATCGGAAAACAGATACTCGGAACCCCAAAGAAAATCCTATCGTTTCCGTAGAAACGTATCTTGATTTAGAAGGACAATGCAGGGAATCCAGAGTATTTCATATGGACGCGAATTGTGTGTTTATTCGTCAATGTGAGGGAGCGAGGGATGCAGTAAAGGAGGAATAATGAATCGGAAAAGAGATACTCGGAACCCCAAAGAAAATCCTATCGTTTCCGTAGAAACGTATCTCGATTTGGAAGGACAATGCAGGGAATCCAGAATATTTCATATGGACGCAATTCGTGTGTTAATTCGGCAATGTGAGGGAGCGAGGGATGCAGTAAAGGAGGAATAATGCATCGGAAAAGAGATACTCGACTCCCAAATGAAAATACTATCGTTTCCGTAGAAACGTATCTCGATTAAGAAAGATAATGCAGGGAACCCAGAGTATTTCATGTGGACGCAATTCGTGTGTTAATTCGGCAATGTGAGGGAGCGAGGGATGCAGTAAAGGAGGAATAATGCATCGGAAAAGTGATACTCGGAACCCCAAAGAAAATCCTATCGTTTCCGTAGAAACGTATCTTGATTTAGAAGGACAATGCAGGGAATCCAGAGTATTTCATATGGACGCAAATTGTGTGTTAATTCGTCAATGTCAGGGAGCGAGGGATGCAGAAAAGGAGGAATAATGCATCGGAAAAGAGATACTCGGAACCCCAAAGAAAATCCTATCGTTTCCGTAGAAACGTATCTCGATTTAGAAGGACAATGCAGGGGATCCAGAGTATTTCATATGGACGCAAATTGTGTGTCAATTCGTCAATGTGAGGAAGCGAGGGATGCAGTAAAGGAGGAATAATGCATAGGAAAAGAGATACGTGGAACCCCAAAGAAAATCCTATCGTTGCCGTAGAAACGTATCTCGATTTAGAAGGACAATGCAGGGAATCCAGAGTATTTCGTATGGACGCAAATTGTGCGTTAATTCGTCAATGTGAGGGAGCGAGGGATGCAGTAAAGGAGGAATAATGCATCGGAAAAGAGATACTCGGAACCCCAAAGAAAATACTATCGTTTCCGTAGAAACGTATCTTGATTTAGAAGGACAATGCAGGGAATCCAGAGTATTTCATATGGACGCAAATTGTGTGTTTGTTCGTCAATGTGAGGGAGCGAGGGATGCAGTAAAGGAGGAATAATGCATCGGAAAAGAGATACTCGGAACCTCAAAGAAAATCCTATCGTTTCCGTAGAAACGTATCTCGATTTAGAAGGACAATGCAGGGAATCCAGAGTATTTCATATGGACGCAAATTGTGTGTTAATTCGTCAATGTGAGGGAGCGAGGGATGCAGTAAAGGAGGAATAATGCATCGGAAAAGAGATACTCGACTCCCAAAAGAAAATCCTATCGTTTCCGTAGAAACATATCTCGATTTAGAAAGATAATGCAGGGAACCCAGAGTATTTCATATGGACGCAATTTGTGTGTTAATTCGGCAATGTGAGGGAGCGAGGGATGCAGTAAAGGTGGAATAATGCATCGGAAAAGAGTTACTCGGAACCCCAAAGAAAATCCTGTCGTTTCCGTAGAAACGAATCCCGATTTAGAAGGACAATGCAGGGAATCCAGAGTATTTCATATGGACGCAAATTGTGTGTTAATTCGTCAATGTCAGGGAGCGAGGGATGCAGTAAAGGAGGAATAATGCATCGGAAAAGAGATACTCGGAACCCCAAAGAAAATCCTATCGTTTCCGTAGAAACGTATCTCGATTTAGAAGGACAATGCAGGGAATCCAGAGTATTTCATATGGACGCAAATTGTGATCAATTCGTCAATGTGAGGAAGCGAGGGATGCAGTAAAGGAGGAATAATGCATCGGAAAAGAGATACTCGGAACCCCAAAGAAAATCCTGTCGTTTCCGTAGAAACGAATCCCGATTTAGAAGGACAATGCAGGGAATCCTGAGTATTTCATATGCACGCAAATTGTGTGTTAATTCTTCAATGTGAGGGAGCGAGGGATGCAGTAAAGGAGGAATAATGCATCGGAAAAGAGATACTGGGAACCCCAAAGGAAATCCTATCGTTTCCGTAGAAAAGTATCTCGCTTTA
Organism: Schistocerca nitens; assembly: GCF_023898315.1. Lineage (NCBI taxonomy): Eukaryota > Metazoa > Arthropoda > Insecta > Orthoptera > Acrididae > Schistocerca > Schistocerca nitens. The sequence goes on along the minus strand of NC_064615.1, from coordinate 1,133,667,397 downwards.
GGAGGACAATGCAGGGAATCCAGAGTATTTCATATGGACGCAAATTGTGTGTTTATTCGTCAATGTTAGGGAGCGAGGGATGCAGTAAAGGAGGAATAATGCATCGGAAAAGAGATACTCGGAACCCCAAAGAAAATCCTATCGTTTCCGTAGAAACGTATCTCGATTTAGAAGGACAATGCAGGGAACCCAGAGTACATCATATGGACGCAAATTGTGTGTTAATACGTCAATGTGAGGGAGCGAAGGATGCAGTAAAGGAGGAATAATGCATCGGAAAAGAGATCCTCGGAACCACAAAGAAAATCCTATCGTTTCCGTAGAAACGTATCTCGATTTACAAGGACAATGCAGGGAATCCAGAGTATTTCATATGGACGCAAATTGAGTGTTAACTCGTCAATGTCAGGGAGCGAGGGATGCAGTAAAGGAGGAATAATGCATCGGAAAAGAGATACTCGGAACCCCAAAGAAAATCCTATCGTTTCCGTAGAAACGTATCTCGATTTAGAAGGACAATGCAGTGAATCCAGAGTATTTCATATGGACGCAAATTGTGTGTCAATTCGTCAATGTGAGGGAGCGAGGGATGCAGTAAAGGAGGAATAATGCATCGGAAAAGAGATACTCGGAACCCCAAAGAAAATCCTATCGTTTCCGTAGAAACGTATCTTGATTTAGAAGGACAATGCAGGGAATCCAGAGTATTTCATATGGACGCAAATTGTGTGTTTATTCGTCAATGTGAGGGAGCGAGGGATGCAGTAAAGGAGGAATAATGAATCGGAAAAGAGATACTCGGAACCCCAAAGAAAATCCTATCGTTTCCGTAGAAACGTATCTCGATTTGGAAGGACAATGCAGGGAATCCAGAGTATTTCATATGGACGCAATTCGTGTGTTAATTCGGCAATGTGAGGGAGCGAGGGATGCAGTAAAGGAGGAATAATGCATCGGAAAAGAGATACTCGACTCCCAAATGAAAATACTATCGTTTCCGTAGAAACGTATCTCGATTAAGAAAGATAATGCAGGGAACCCAGAGTATTTCATGTGGACGCAATTCGTGTGTTAATTCGGCAATGTGAGGGAGCGAGGGATGCAGTAAAGGAGGAATAATGCATCGGAAAAGTGATACTCGGAACCCCAAAGAAAATCCTATCGTTTCCGTAGAAACGTATCTTGATTTAGAAGGACAATGCAGGGAATCCAGAGTATTTCATATGGACGCAAATTGTGTGTTAATTCGTCAATGTCAGGGAGCGAGGGATGCAGAAAAGGAGGAATAATGCATCGGAAAAGAGATACTCGGAAACCCAAAGAAAATCCTATCGTTTCCGTAGAAACGTATCTCGATTTAGAAGGACTATGCAGGGAATCCAGAGTATTTCATATGGACGCAAATTGTGTGTCAATTCGTCAATGTGAGGAAGCGAGGGATGCAGTAAAGGAGGAATAATGCATAGGAAAAGAGATACGTGGAACCCCAAAGAAAATCCTATCGTTGCCGTAGAAACGTATCTCGATTTAGAAGGACAATGCAGGGAATCCAGAGTATTTCATATGGACGCAAATTGTGTGTTAATTCGTCAATGTGAGGGAGCGAGGGATGCAGTAAAGGAGGAATAATGCATCGGAAAAGAGATACTCGGAACCCCAAAGAAAATCCTATCGTTTCCGTAGAAACGTATCTTGATTTAGAAGGACAATGCAGGGAATCCAGAGTATTTCATATGGACGCAAATTGTGTGTTTGTTCGTCAATGTGAGGGAGCGAGGGATGCAGTAAAGGAGGAATAATGCATCGGAAAAGAGATACTCGGAACCTCAAAGAAAATCCTATCGTTTCCGTAGAAACGTATCTCGATTTAGAAGGACAATGCAGGGAATCCAGAGTATTTCATATGGACGCAAATTGTGTGTTAATTCGTCAATGTGAGGGAGCGAGGGATGCAGTAAAGGAGGAATAATGCATCGGAAAAGAGATACTCGACTCCCAAAAGAAAATCCTATCGTTTCCGTAGAAACATATCTCGATTTAGAAAGATAATGCAGGGAACCCAGAGTATTTCATGTGGACGCAATTTGTGTGTTAATTCGGCAATGTGAGGGAGCGAGGGATGCAGTAAAGGAGGAATAATGCATCGGAAAAGAGTTACTCGGAACCCCAAAGAAAATCAAGTCGTTTCCGTAGAAACGAATCCCGATTTAGAAGGACAATGCAGGGAATCCAGAGTATTTCATATGGACGCAAATTGTGTGTTAATTCGTCAATGTCAGGGAGCGAGGGATGCAGTAAAGGAGGAATAATGCATCGGAAAAGAGATACTCGGAACCCCAAAGAAAATCCTATCGTTTCCGTAGAAACGTATCTCGATTTCGAAGGACAATGCAGGGAATCCAGAGTATTTCATATGGACGCAAATTGTGATCAATTCGTCAATGTGAGGAAGCGAGGGATGCAGTAAAGGAGGAATAATGCATCGGAAAAGAGATACGCGGAACCTCAAAGAAAATCCTATCGTTTCCGTAGAAACGTATCTCGATTTAGAAGGACAATGCAGGGAATCCAGAGTATTTCATATGGACACAAATTGTGTGTTAATTCGTCAATGTGAGGGAGCGAGGGATGCAGTAAAGGAGGAATAATGCATCGGAAAAGAGATACTCGGAACCCCAAAGAAAATCCTATCGTTTCCGTAGAAACGTATCTTGATTTAGAAGGACAATGCAGGGAATCCAGAGTATTTCATATGGACGCAAATTGTGTGTTTATTCGTCAATGTGAGGGAGCGAGGGATGCAGTAAAGGAGAAATAATGCATCGGAAAAGAGATACTCGGAACCCCAAAGAAAATCCTATCGTTTCCGTAGAAACGTATCTCGATTTAGAAGGACAATGCAGGGAATCCAGAGTATTTCATATGGACGCAAATTGTGTGTTAATTCGTCAATGTGAGGGAGCGAGGGATGCAGTAAAGGAGGAATAATGCATCGGAAAAGAGATACTCGACTCCCAAAAGAAAATCCTATCGTTTCCGTAGAAACGTATCTCGATTTAGAAAGATAATGCAGGGAACCCAGAGTATTTCATGTGGACGCAATTTGTGTGTTAATTCGGCAATGTGAGGGAGCGAGCGATGCAGTAAAGGAGGAATAATGCATCGGAAAAGAGATACTCGGAACCCCAAAGAAAATCCTGTCGTTTCCGTAGAAACGAATCCCGATTTAGAAGGACAATGCAGGGAATCCAGAGTATTTCATATGGACGCAAATTGTGTGTTAATTCGTCAATGTGAGGGAGCGAGGGATGCAGTAAAGGAGGAATAATGCATCGGAAAAGAGATACTCGACTCCCAAAAGAAAATCCTATCGTTTCCGTAGAAACGTATCTCGATTTAGAAAGATAATGCAGGGAACCCAGAGTATTTCATGTGGACGCAATTTGTGTGTTAATTCGGCAATGTGAGGGAGCGAGGGATGCAGTAAAAGAGGAATAATGCATCGCAAAAGAGATACTCGAAACCCCGTAGAAAATCCTATCGTTACCGTAGAAACGTAACTCGATTTAGAAGGACAATGCAGGGAATCCTGAGTATTTCATATGGACGCAAATTGTGTGTTAATTCGTCAATGTGAGGGAACGAGGGATGCAGTAAAGGAGGAACAATGCATCGGAAAAGAGATACTCGGTACCCCAAAGAAAATCCTATCGTTTCCGTAGAAACGTATCTCGATTTAGAAGGATAATGCAGGGAATCCAGAGAATTTCATATGGATGCAAATTGTGTGTTAATTCGTCAGTGTGAGTTAGCGAGGGATGCAGTAAAGGAGGAATAATGCATCGGAAAAGAGATACTCGACTCCCAAAAGAAAATTATATCGTTTCCGTAGAAACGTATCTCGTTTTAGAAAGATAATGCAGGGAACCCAGAGTATTTCATATGGACGCAAATTGTGTGTTAATTCGGCAATGTGAGGGAGCGAGGGATGCAGTAAAGGAGGAATAATGCATCGGAAAAGAGATACTCGGAACCCCAAAGAAAATCCTATCGTTTCCGTAGAAACGTATCTCGATTTAGAAGGACAATGCAGGGAATCCAGAGTATTTCATATGGACGCAAATTGTGTGTTAATTCGTCAATGTGAGGGAGCGAGGGATGCAGTAAAGGAGGAATATTGCATCGGAAAAGAGATACTCGGAACCCCAAAGAAAATCCTATCGTTTCCGTAGAAACGTATCTTGATTTACAAGGACAATGCAGGGAAACCAGAGTATTTCATATGGACGCAAATTGTGTGTTAATTCGTCAATGTGAGGGAGCGAGGGATGCAGTAAAGGAGGAATAATGCATCGGAAAAGAGATACTCGGAACCCCAAAGAAAATGCTATTGTTTCCGTAGAAACGTATCTTGATTTAGAAGGACTATGCAGGGAATCCAGAGTATTTCGTATGGACGCAAATTGTGTGTTAATTCGTCAATGTGAGGGAGCGAGGGATGCAGTAAAGGAGGAATAATGCATCGGAAAAGAGAAACTCGGAACCCCAAAGAAAATCCTCTCGTTTCCGTAGAAACGTATCTCGATTTACAAGGACAATGCAGGGAATCCAGAGTATTTCATATGGACGCAAATTGAGTGTTAACTCGTAAATGTCAGGGAGCGAGGGATGCAGTAAAGGAGGAATAATGCATCGGAAAAGAGATACTCGGAACCCCAAAGAAAATCCTATCGTTTCCGTAGAAACGTATCTCGCTTTAGGAGGACAATACACGGAATCCAGAGTATTTCATATGGACGCAAATTGTGTGTTAATTCGTCAATGTGAGGGAGCGAGGGATGCAGTAAAGGAGGAATAATGCATCGGAAAAGAGATACTCGGAACCCCAAAGAAAATCCTATCGTTTCCGTAGAAACGTATCTCGATTTAGAAGGACAATGCAGGGAATCCAGAGTACATCATATGGACGCAAATTGTGTGTTAATACGTCAATGTGAGGGAGCGAGGGATGCAGTAAAGGAGGAATAATGCATCGGAAAAGAGATACTCGGAACCCCAAAGAAAATCCTATCGTTTCCGTAGAAACGTATCTCGATTTACAAGGACAATGCAGGGAATCCAGAGTATTTCATATGGACGCAAATTGAGTGTTAACTCGTAAATGTCAGGGAGCGAGGGATGCAGTAAAGGAGGAATAATGCATCGGAAAAGAGATACTCGGATCCCCAAAGAAATTCCTATCGTTTCCGTAGAAACGTATCTCGATTTAGAAGGACAATGCAGTGAATCCAGAGTATTTCATATGGACGCAAATTGTGTGTCAATTCGTCAATGTGAGGAAGCGAGGGATGCAGTAAAGGAGGAATAATGCATCGGAAAAGAGATACGCGGAACCAAAGAAAATCCTATCGTTTCCGTAGAAACGTATCTCCATGTAGAAGGACAATGCAGGGAATCCAGAGTATTTCATATGGACGCAAATTGTGTGTTAATTCGTCAATGTGAGGGAGCGAGGGATGCAGTAAAGGAGGAATAATGCATCGGAAAAGAGATACTCGGAACCCCAAAGAAAATCCTATCGTTTCCGTAGAAATGTATCTTGATTTAGAAGGACAGTGCAGGGAATCCAGAGTATTTCATATGGACACAAATTGTGTGTTTATTCGTCAATGTGAGGGAGCGAGGGATGCAGTAAAGGAGGAATAATGCATCGGAAAAGAGATACTCGGAACCCCAAAGAGAATCCTGTCGTTTCCGTAGAAACGTATCTCGATTTAGAAGGACAATGCAGGGAATCCAGATTATTTCATATGGACGCAAATTGTGTGTTAATTCGTCAATGTGAGGGAGCGAGGGATGCAGTAAAGGAGGAATAATGCATCGGAAAAGAGATACTCGACTCCCAAAAGAAAATCCTATCGTTTCCGTAGAAACGTATCTCGATTTAGAAAGATAATGCAGGGAACCCAGAGTATTTCATGTGGACGCAATTTGTGTGTTAATTCGGCAATGTGAGGGAGCGAGGGAAGCAGTAAAGGAGGAATAATGCATCGGAAAAGAGATACTCGGAACCCCAAAGAAAATCCTGTCGTTTCCGTAGAAACGAATCCCGATTCAGAAGGACAATGCAGGGAACCCAGAGTATTTCATATGGACGCAATTTGTGTGTTAATTCGTCAATGTGAGGGAGCGAGGGATGCATTAAAGGAGGAATAATGCATCGGAAAAGAGATACTCGACTCCCAAAATAAATTCTTTCGTTTCCGTAGAAACGTATCTCGATTTAGAAAGATAACGCAGGGAACCCAGAGTATTTCATGTGGACGCAATTTGTGTGTTAATTCGGCAATGTGAGGGAGCGGGGGATGCAGTAAAGGAGGAATAATGCATCGCAAAAGAGATACTCGGAACCCCATAGAAAATCCTATCGTTTCCGTAGAAACGTAACTCGATTTAGAAGGACAATGCAGGGAATCCTGAGTATTTCATATGGACGCAAATTGTGTGTTAATTCGTCAATGTGAGGGAACGAGGGATGCAGTAAAGGAGGAACAATGCATCGGAAAAGAGATACTCGGAACCCCAAAGAAAATCCTATCGTTTCCGTAGAAACGTATCTCGATTTAGAAGGATAATGCAGGGAATCCAGAGAATTTCATATGGAAGCAAATTGTGTGTTAATTCGTCAGTGTGAGTTAGCGAGGGATGCAGTAAAGGAGGAATAATGCATCGGAAAAGAGATACTCGACTCCCAAAAGAAAATCCTATCGTTTCCGTAGAAACGTATCTCGTTTTAGAAAGATAATGCAGGGAACCCAGAGTATTTCATATGGACGCAAATTGTGTGTTAATTCGGCAATGTGAGGGAGCGAGGGATGCAGTAAAGGAGGAATAATGCATCGGAAAAGAGATACTCGGAACCCCAAAGAAAATCCTATCGTTTCCGTAGAAACGTATCTCGATTTAGAAGGACAACGCAGGGAATCCAGAGTATTTCATATGGACGCAAATTGTGTGTTAATTCGTCAATGTGAGGGAGCGAGGGATGCAGTAAAGGAGGAATAATGCATCGGAAAAGAGATACTCGGAACCCCAAAGAAAATCCTATCGTTTCCGTAGAAACGTATCTTGATTTAGAAGGACAATGCAGGGAATCCAGAGTATTTCATATGGACACAAATTGTGTGTTTATTCGTCAATGTGAGGGAGCGAGGGATGCAGTAAAGGAGGAATAATGCATCGGAAAAGAGATACTCGGAACCCCAAAGAGAATCCTATCGTTTCCGTAGAAACGTATCTCGATTTAGAAGGACAATGCAGGGAATCCAGAGTATTTCATATGGACGCAAATTGTGTGTTAATTCGTCAATGTGAGGGAGCGAGGGATGCAGTGAAGGAGGAATAATGCATCGGAAAAGAGATACTCGACTCCCAAAAGAAAATCCTATCGTTTCCGTAGAAACGTATCTCGATTTAGAAAGATAATGCAGGGAACCCAGAGTATTTCATGTGGACGCAATTTGTGTGTTAATTCGGCAATGTGAGGGAGCGAGGGAAGCAGTAAAGGAGGAATAATGCATCGGAAAAGAGATACTCGGAACCCCAAAGAAAATCCTGTCGTTTCCGTAGAAACGAATCCCGATTCAGAAGGACAATGCAGGGAACCCAGAGTATTTCATATGGACGCAAATTGTGTGTTAATTCGTCAATGTGAGGGAGCGAGGGATGCAGTAAAGGAGGAATAATGCATCGGAAAAGAGATACTCGACTCCCAAAATAAATTCTTTCGTTTCCGTAGAAACGTATCTCGATTTAGAAAGATAATGCAGGGAACCCAGAGTATTTCATGTGGACGCAATTTGTGTGTTAATTCGGCAATGTGAGGGAGCGGGGGATGCAGTAAAGGAGGAATAATGCATCGCAAAAGAGATACTCGGAACCCCATAGAAAATCCTATCGTTTCCGTAGAAACGTAACTCGATTTAGAAGGACAATGCAGGGAATCCTGAGTATTTCATATGGACGCAAATTGTGTGTTAATTCGTCAATGTGAGGGTACGAGGGATGCAGTAAAGGAGGAACAATGCATCGGAAAAGAGATACTCGGAACCCCAAAGAAAATCCTATCGTTTCCGTAGAAACGTATCTCGATTTAGAAGGATAATGCAGGGAATCCAGAGAATTTCATATGGACGAAAATTGTGTGTTAATTCGTCAGTGTGAGTTAGCGAGGGATGCAGTAAAGGAGGAATAATGCATCGGAAAAGAGATACTCGACTCCCAAAAGAAAATCCTATCGTTTTCGTAGAAACGTATCTCGTTTTAGAAAGATAATGCAGGGAACCCAGAGTATTTCATATGGACGCAAATTGTGTGTTAATTCGGCAATGTGAGGGAGCGAGGGATGCAGTAAAGGAGGAATAATGCATCGGAAAAGAGATACTCGGAACCCCAAAGAAAATCCTATCGTTTCCGTAGAAACGTATCTCGATTTAGAAGGACAACGCAGGGAATCCAGAGTATTTCATATGGACGCAAATTGTGTGTTAATTCGTCAATGTGAGGGAGCGAGGGATGCAGTAAAGGAGGAATAATGCATCGGAAAAGAGATACTCGGAACCCCAAAGAATATCCTATCGATTCCGTAGAAACGTATCTTGATTTAGAAGGACAATGCAGGGAATCCAGAGTATTTTATATGGACGCAAATTGTGTGTTAATTCGTCAATGTGAGGGAGCGAGGGATGCAGTAAAGGAGGAATAATGCATCGGAAAAGAGATACTCGGAACCCCAAAGAAAATCCTATCGTTTCCGTAGAAACGTATCTTGATTTAGAAGGACAATGCAGGGAATCCAGAGTATTTCATATGGACACAAATTGTGTGTTTATTCGTCAATGTGAGGGAGCGAGGGATGCAGTAAAGGAGGAATAATGCATCGGAAAAGAGATACTCGGAACCCCAAAGAGAATCCTATCGTTTCCGTAGAAACGTATCTCGATTTAGAAGGACAATGCAGGGAATCCAGAGTATTTCATATGGACGCAAATTGTGTGTTAATTCGTCAATGTGAGGGAGCGAAGGATGCAGTAAAGGAGGAATAATGCATCGGAAAAGAGATACTCGACTCCCAAAAGAAAATCCTATCGTTTCCGTAGAAACGTATCTCGATTTAGAAAGATAATGCAGGGAACCCAGAGTATTTCATGTGGACGCAATTTGTGTGTTAATTCGGCAATGTGAGGGAGCGAGGGAAGCAGTAAAGGAGGAATAATGCATCGGAAAAGAGATACTCGGAACCCCAAAGAAAATCCTGTCGTTTCCGTAGAAATGAATCCCGATTCAGAAGGACAATGCAGGGAACACAGAGTATTTCATATGGACGCAAATTGTGTGTTAATTCGTCAATGTGAGGGAGCGAGGGATGCAGTAAAGGAGGAATAATGCATCGGAAAAGAGATACTCGACTCCCAAAATAAATTCTTTCGTTTCCGTAGAAACGTATCTCGATTTAGAAAGATAATGCAGGGAACCCAGAGTATTTCATGTGGACGCAATATGTGTGTTAATTCGGCAATGTGAGAGAGCGGGGGATGCAGTAAAGGAGGAATAATGCATCGCAAAAGAGATACTCGGAACCCCATAGAAAATCCTATCGTTTCCGTAGAAACGTAACTCGATTTAGAAGGACAATGCAGGGAATCCTGAGTATTTCATATGGACGCAAATTGTGTGTTAATTCGTCAATGTGAGGGAACGAGGGATGCAGTAAAGGAGGAACAATGCATCGGAAAAGAGATACTCGGAACCCCAAAGAAAATCCTATCGTTTCCGTAGAAACGTATCTCGATTTAGAAGGATAATGCAGGGAATCCAGAGAATTTCATATGGACGCAAATTGTGTGTTAATTCGTCAGTGTGAGTTAGCGAGGGATGCAGTAAAGGAGGAATAATGCATCGGAAAAGAGATACTCGACTCCCAAAAGAAAATCCTATCGTTTCCGTAGAAACGTATCTCGTTTTAGAAAGATAATGCAGGGAACCCAGAGTATTTCATATGGACGCAAATTGTGTGTTAATTCGGCAATGTGAGGGAGCGAGGGATGCAGTAAAGGAGGAATAATGCATCGGAAAAGAGATACTCGGAACCCCAAAGAAAATCCTATCGTTTCCGTAGAAACGTATCTCGATTTAGAAGGACAACGCAGGGAATCCAGAGTATTTCATATGGACGCAAATTGTGTGTTAATTCGTCAATGTGAGGGAGCGAGGGATGCAGTAAAGGAGGAATAATGCATCGGAAAAGAGATACTCGGAACCCCAAAGAAAATCCTATCGTTTCCGTAGAAACGTATCTTGATTTAGAAGGACAATGCAGGGAATCCAGAGTATTTTATATGGACGCAAATTGTGTGTTAATTCGTCAGTGTGAGGGAGCGAGGGATGCAGTAAAGGAGGAATAATGCATCGGAAAAGAGATACTCGGAACCCCAAAGAAAATGCTATTGTTTCCGTAGAAACGTATCTTGATTTAGAAGGACAATGCAGGGAATCCAGAGTATTTCATACGGACGCAAATTGTGTGTTAATTCGTCAATGTGACGGAGCGAGGGATGCAGTAAAGGAGGAATAATGCATCGGAAAAGAGAAACTCGGAACCCCAAAGAAAATCCTATCGTTTCCATAGAAACGTATCTCGATTTAGAAGGACAATGCAGGGAATCCAGAGTATTTCATATGGACGCAAATTGTGTGTTAATTCGTCAATGTGAGGAAGCGAGGGATGCAGTAAAGGAGGAATAATGCATCGGAAAAGAGATTCTCGGAGCCCCAAAGAAAATCCTGTCGTTTCCGTAGAAAAGAATCCCGATTTAGAAGGACAATGCAGGGAATCCAGAGTATTTCATATGTACGCAAATTGTGTGTTAATTCGTCAATGTGAGTTAGCGAGGGATGCAGTAAAGGAGGAATAATGCATCGGAAAAGAGATACTCGGAACCCCAAAGAAAATCCTATCGTTTCCGTAGAAACGTATCTCGATTTAGAAGGACAATGCAGGGAATCCAGAGTATTTCATATGGACGCAAATTGTGTGTTAATTCGTCAATGTGAGGGAGCGAGGGATGCAGTAAAGGAGGAATATTGCATCGGAAAAGAGATACTCGGAACCCCAAAGAAAATGCTATTGTTTCCGTAGAAACGTATCTTGATTTAGAAGGACAATGCAGGGAATCCAGAGTATTTCATATGGACGCAAATTGTGTGTTAATTCGTCAATGTGACGGAGCGAGGGATGCAGTAAAGGAGGAATAATGCATCGGAAAAGAGAAACTCGGAACCCCAAAGAAAATCCTCTCGTTTCCGTAGAAACGTATCTCGATTTAGAAGGACAATGCAGGGAATCCAGAGTATTTCATATGGACGCAAATTGTGTGTTAATTCGTCAATGTGAGGAAGCGAGGGATGCAGTAAAGGAGGAATAATGCATCGGAAAAGAGATACTCGGAACCCCAAAGAAAATCCTATCGTTTCCGTAGAAAAGAATCCCGATTTAGAAGGACAATGCAGGGAATCCAGAGTATTTCATATGGACGCAAATTGTGTGTTAATTCGTCAATGTGAGGGGGCGAGGGATGCAGTAAAGTATGAATAATGCAACGGAAAAGAGATACTCGGAACCCCAAAGGAAATCCTATGGTTTCCGTAGAAACGTATCTCGATTTAGAAGGACAATGCAGGGAATCCAGAGTATTTCATATCTACGCAAATTGTGTGTTAATTCGTCAATGTGAGTTAGCGAGGGATGCAGTAAAGGAGGAATAATGCATCGGAAAAGAGATACTCGGAACCCCAAAGAAAACCCTATCGTTTCCGTAGAAACGTATCTCGATTTAGAAGGACAATGCAGGGATTCCTGAGTATTTCATATGCACGCAAATTGTGTGTTAATTCGTCAATGTGAGGGAGCGAGGGATGCAGTAAAGGAGGAATAATGCATCGGAAAAGAGATACTGGGAACCCCAAAGAAAATCCTATCGTTTCCGTAGAAACGTATCTCGCTTTAGGAGGACAATGCACGGAATCCAGAGTATTTCATATGGACGCAAATTGTGTGTTAATTCGTCAATGTGAGGGAGCGAGGGATGCAGTAAAGGAGGAATAATGCATCGGAAAAGAGATACTCGGAACCCCAAAGAAAATCCTATCGTTTCCGTAGAAACGTATCTCGATTTAGAAGGACAATGCAGGGAATCCAGAGTACATCATATGGACGCAAATTGTGTGTTAATACGTCAATGTGAGGGAGCGAGGGATGCAGTAAAGGAGGAATAATGCATCGGAAAAGAGATACTCGGAACCCCAAAGAAAATCCTATCGTTTCCGTAGAAACGTATCTCGATTTACAAGGACAATGCAGGGAATCCAGAGTATTTCATATGGACGCAAATTGAGTGTTAACTCGTCAATGTCAGGGAGCGAGGGATGCAGTAAAGGAGGAATAATGCATCGGAAAAGAGATACTCGGAACCCCAAAGAAAATCCTATCGTTTCCGTAGAAACGTATCTCGATTTAGAAGGACAATGCAGTGAATCCAGAGTATTTCATATGGACGCAAATTGTGTGTCAATTCGTCAATGTGAGGAAGCGAGGGATGCAGTAAAGGAGGAATAATGCATCGGAAAAGAGATACGCGGAACCAAAGAAAATCCTATCGTTTCCGTAGAAACGTATCTCGATTTAGAAGGACAATGCAGGGAATCCAGAGTATTTCATATGGATGCAAATTGTGTGTTAATTCGTCAATGTGAGGGAGCGAGGGATGCAGTAAAGGAGGAATAATGCATCGGAAAAGAGATACTCGGAACCCCAAAGAAAATCCTATCGTTTCCGTAGAAACGTATCTTGATTTAGAAGGACAATGCAGGGAATCCAGAGTATTTCATATGGACACAAATTGTGTGTTTATTCGTCAATGTGAGGGAGCGAGGGATGCAGTAAAGGAGGAATAATGCATCGGAAAAGAGATACTCGGAACCCCAAAGAGAATCCTATCGTTTCCGTAGAAACGTATCTCGATTTAGAAGGACAATGCAGGGAATCCTGAGTATTTCATATGGACGCAAATTGTGTGTTAATTCGTCAATGTGAGGGAGCGAGGGATGCAGTAAAGGAGGAATAATGCATCGGAAAAGAGATACTCGACTCCCAAAAGAAAATCCTATCGTTTCCGTAGAAACGTATCTCGATTTAGAAAGATAATGCAGGGAACCCAGAGTATTTCATGTGGACGCAAATTGTGTGTTAATTCGTCAATGTGAGGGAGCGAGGGAAGCAGTAAAAGAGGAATAATGCATCGGAAAAGAGATACTCGGAACCCCAAAGAAAATCCTGTCGTTTCCGTAGAAACGAATCCCGATTCAGAAGGACAATGCAGGGAACCCAGAGTATTTCATATGGACGCAAATTGTGTGTTAATTCGTCAATGTGAGGGAGCGAGGGATGCAGTAAAGGAGGAATAATGCATCGGAAAAGAGATACTCGACTCCCAAAATAAATTCTTTCGTTTCCGTAGAAACGTATCTCGATTTAGAAAGATAATGCAGGGAACCCAGAGTATTTCATGTGGACGCAATTTGTGTGTTAATTCGGCAATGTGAGGGAGCGGGGGATGCAGTAAAGGAGGAATAATGCATCGCAAAAGAGATACTCGGAACCCCATAGAAAATCCTATCGTTTCCGTAGAAACGTAACTCGATTTAGAAGGACAATGCAGGGAATCCTGAGTATTTCATATGGACGCAAATTGTGTGTTAATTCGTCAATGTGAGGGAACGAGGGATGCAGTAAAGGAGGAACAATGCATCGGAAAAGAGATACTCGGAACCCCAAAGAAAATCCTATCGTTTCCGTAGAAACGTATCTCGATTTAGAAGGATAATGCAGGGAATCCAGAGAATTTCATATGGACGCAAATTGTGTGTTAATTCGTCAGTGTGAGTTAGCGAGGGATGCAGTAAAGGAGGAATAATGCATCGGAAAAGAGATACTCGACTCCCAAAAGAAAATCCTATCGTTTCCATTGAAACGTATCTCGTTTTAGAAAGATAATGCAGGGAACCCAGAGTATTTCATATGGACGCAAATTGTGTGTTAATTCGGCAATGTGAGGGAGCGAGGGATGCAGTAAAGGAGGAATAATGCATCGGAAAAGAGATACTCGGAACCCCAAAGTAAATCCTATCGTTTCCGTAGAAACGTATCTTGATTTAGAAGGACAATGCAGGGAATCCAGAGTATTTCATATGGACACAAATTGTGTGTTTATTCGTCAATGTGAGGGAGCGAGGGATGCAGTAAAGGAGGAATAATGCATCGGAAAAGAGATACTCGGAACCCCAAAGAGAATCCTATCGTTTCCGTAGAAACGTATCTCGATTTAGAAGGACAATGCAGGGAATCCAGAGTATTTCATATGGACGCAAATTGTGTGTTAATTCGTCAATGTGAGGGAGCGAGGGATGCAGTAAAGGAGGAATAATGCATCGGAAAAGAGATACTCGACTCCCAAAAGAAAATCCTATCGTTTCCGTAGAAACGTATCTCGATTTAGAAAGATAATGCAGGGAACCCAGAGTATTTCATGTGGACGCAATTTGTGTGTTAATTCGGCAATGTGAGGGAGCGAGGGAAGCAGTAAAGGAGGAATAATGCATCGGAAAAGAGATACTCGGAACCCCAAAGAAAATCCTGTCGTTTCCGTAGAAACGAATCCCGATTCAGAAGGACAATGCAGGGAACCTAGAGTATTTCATATGGACGCAAATTGTGTGTTAATTCGTCAATGTGAGGGAGCGAGGGATGCAGTAAAGGAGGAATAATGCATCGGATAAGAGATACTCGACTCCCAAAATAAATTCTTTCGTTTCCGTAGAAACGTATCTCGATTTAGAAAGATAATGCAGGGAACCCAGAGTATTTCATGTGGACGCAATTTGTGTGTTAATTCGGCAATGTGAGGGAGCGGGGGATGCAGTAAAGGAGGAATAATGCATCGCAAAAGAGATACTCGGAACCCCATAGAAAATCCTATCGTTTCCGTAGAAACGTAACTCGATTTAGAAGGACAATGCAGGGAATACTGAGTATATCATATGGACGCAAATTGTGTGTTAATTCGTCAATGTGAGGGAACGAGGGATGCAGTAAAGGAGGAACAATGCATCGGAAAAGAGATACTCGGAACCCCAAAGAAAATCCTATCGTTTCCGTAGAAACGTATCTCGTTTTAGAAAGATAATGCAGGGAACCCAGAGTATTTCATATGGACGCAAATCGTGTGTTAACTCGGCAATGTGAGGGAGCGAGGGATGCAGTAAAGGAGGAATAATGCATCGGAAAAGAGATACTCGGAACCCCAAAGAAAATCCTATCGTTTCCGTAGAAACGTATCTCGTTTTAGAAAGATAATGCAGGGAACCCAGAGTATTTCATATGGACGCAAATCGTGTGTTAACTCGGCAATGTGAGGGAGCGAGGGATGCAGTAAAGGAGGAATAATGCATCGGAAAAGAGATACTCGGAACCCCAAAGAAAATCCTATCGTTTCCGTAGAAACGTATCTTGATTTAGAAGGACAATGCAGGGAATACTGAGTATATCATATGGACGCAAATTGTGTGTTAATTCGTCAATGTGAGGGAACGAGGGATGCAGTAAAGGAGGAACAATGCATCGGAAAAGAGATACTCGGAACCCCAAAGAAAATCCTATCGTTTCCGTAGAAACGTATCTCGTTTTAGAAAGATAATGCAGGGAACCCAGAGTATTTCATATGGACGCAAATCGTGTGTTAACTCGGCAATGTGAGGGAGCGGGGGATGCAGTAAAGGAGGAATAATGCATCGCAAAAGAGATACTCGGAACCCCATAGAAAATCCTATCGTTTCCGTAGAAACGTAACTCGATTTAGAAGGACAATGCAGGGAATCCTGAGTATTTCATATGGACGCAAATTGTGTGTTAATTCGTCAATGTGAGGGAACGAGGGATGCAGTAAAGGAGGAACAATGCATCGGAAAAGAGATACTCGGAACCCCAAAGAAAATCCTATCGTTTCCGTAGAAACGTATCTCGATTTAGAAAGATAATGCAGGGAACCCAGAGTATTTCATGTGGACGCAATTTGTGTGTTAATTCGGCAATGTGAGGGAGCGGGGGATGCAGTAAAGGAGGAATAATGCATCGCAAAAGAGATACTCGGAACCCCATAGAAAATCCTATCGTTTCCGTAGAAACGTAACTCGATTTAGAAGGACAATGCAGGGAATACTGAGTATATCATATGGACGCAAATTGTGTGTTAATTCGTCAATGTGAGGGAACGAGGGATGCAGTAAAGGAGGAACAATGCATCGGAAAAGAGATACTCGGAACCCCAAAGAAAATCCTATCGTTTCCGTAGAAACGTATCTCGTTTTAGAAAGATAATGCAGGGAACCCAGAGTATTTCATATGGACGCAAATCGTGTGTTAACTCGGCAATGTGAGGGAGCGAGGGATGCAGTAAAGGAGGAATAATGCATCGGAAAAGAGATACTCGGAACCCCAAAGAAAATCCTATCGTTTCCGTAGAAACGTATCTCGTTTTAGAAAGATAATGCAGGGAACCCAGAGTATTTCATATGGACGCAAATCGTGTGTTAACTCGGCAATGTGAGGGAGCGAGGGATGCAGTAAAGGAGGAATAATGCATCGGAAAAGAGATACTCGGAACCCCAAAGAAAATCCTATCGTTTCCGTAGAAACGTATCTTGATTTAGAAGGACAATGCAGGGAATACTGAGTATATCATATGGACGCAAATTGTGTGTTAATTCGTCAATGTGAGGGAACGAGGGATGCAGTAAAGGAGGAACAATGCATCGGAAAAGAGATACTCGGAACCCCAAAGAAAATCCTATCGTTTCCGTAGAAACGTATCTCGTTTTAGAAAGATAATGCAGGGAACCCAGAGTATTTCATATGGACGCAAATCGTGTGTTAACTCGGCAATGTGAGGGAGCGGGGGATGCAGTAAAGGAGGAATAATGCATCGCAAAAGAGATACTCGGAACCCCATAGAAAATCCTATCGTTTCCGTAGAAACGTAACTCGATTTAGAAGGACAATGCAGGGAATCCTGAGTATTTCATATGGACGCAAATTGTGTGTTAATTCGTCAATGTGAGGGAACGAGGGATGCAGTAAAGGAGGAACAATGCATCGGAAAAGAGATACTCGGAACCCCAAAGAAAATCCTATCGTTTCTGTAGAAACGTATCTCGATTTAGAAGGATAATGCAGGGAATCCAGAGAATTTCATATGGACGCAAATTGTGTGTTAATTCGTCAGTGTGAGTTAGCGAGGGATGCAGTAAAGGAGGAATAATGCATCGGAAAAGAGATACTCGACTCCCAAAAGAAAATCCTATCGTTTCCATTGAAACGTATCTCGTTTTAGAAAGATAATGCAGGGAACCCAGAGTATTTCATATGGACGCAAATTGTGTGTTAATTCGGCAATGTGAGGGAGCGAGGGATGCAGTAAAGGAGGAATAATGCATCGGAAAAGAGATACTCGGAACCCCAAAGAAAATCCTATCGTTTCCGTAGAAACGTATCTCGATTTAGAAGGACAACGCAGGGAATCCAGAGTATTTCATATGGACGCAAATTGTGTGTTAATTCGTCAATGTGAGGGAGCGAGGGATGCAGTAAAGAAGGAAAAATGCATCGGAAAAGAGATACTCGGAACCCCAAAGTAAATCCTATCGTTTCCGTAGAAACGTATCTTGATTTAGAAGGACAATGCAGGGAATCCAGAGTATTTCATATGGACACAAATTGTGTGTTTATTCGTCAATGTGAGGGAGCGAGGGATGCAGTAAAGGAGGAATAATGCATCGGAAAAGAGATACTCGGAACCCCAAAGAGAATCCTATCGTTTCCGTAGAAACGTATCTCGATTTAGAAGGACAATGCAGGGAATCCAGAGTATTTCATATGGACGCAAATTGTGTGTTAATTCGTCAATGTGAGGGAGCGAGGGATGCAGTAAAGGAGGAATAATGCATCGGAAAAGAGATACTCGACTCCCAAAAGAAAATCCTATCGTTTCCGTAGAAACGTATCTCGATTTAGAAAGATAATGCAGGGAACCCAGAGTATTTCATGTGGACGCAATTTGTGTGTTAATTCGGCAATGTGAGGGAGCGAGGGAAGCAGTAAAGGAGGAATAATGCATCGGAAAAGAGATACTCGGAACCCCAAAGAAAATCCTGTCGTTTCCGTAGAAACGAATCCCGATTCAGAAGGACAATGCAGGGAACCCAGAGTATTTCATATGGACGCAAATTGTGTGTTAATTCGTCAATGTGAGGGAGCGAGGGATGCAGTAAAGGAGGAATAATGCATCGGATAAGAGATACTCGACTCCCAAAATAAATTCTTTCGTTTCCGTAGAAACGTATCTCGATTTAGAAAGATAATGCAGGGAACCCAGAGTATTTCATGTGGACGCAATTTGTGTGTTAATTCGGCAATGTGAGGGAGCGGGGGATGCAGTAAAGGAGGAATAATGCATCGCAAAAGAGATACTCGGAACCCCATAGAAAATCCTATCGTTTCCGTAGAAACGTAACTCGATTTAGAAGGACAATGCAGGGAATACTGAGTAAATCATATGGACGCAAATTGTGTGTTAATTCGTCAATGTGAGGGAACGAGGGATGCAGTAAAGGAGGAACAATGCATCGGAAAAGAGATACTCGGAACCCCAAAGAAAATCCTATCGTTTCCGTAGAAACGTATCTCGATTTAGAAGGATAATGCAGGGAATCCAGAGAATTTCATATGGACGCAAATTGTGTGTTAATTCGTCAGTGTGAGTTAGCGAGGGATGCAGTAAAGGAGGAATAATGCATCGGAAAAGAGATACTCGACTCCCAAAAGAAAATCCTATCGTTTCCGTAGAAACGTATCTCGTTTTAGAAAGATAATGCAGGGAACCCAGAGTATTTCATATGGACGCAAATTGTGTGTTAATTCGGCAATGTGAGGGAGCGAGGGATGCAGTAAAGGAGGAATAATGCATCGGAAAAGAGATACTCGGAACCCCAAAGAAAATCCTATCGTTTCCGTAGAAACGTATCTCGATTTAGAAGGACAACGCAGGGAATCCAGAGTATTTCATATGGACGCAAATTGTGTGTTAATTCGTCAATGTGAGGGAGCGAGGGATGCAGTAAAGGAGGAATAATGCATCGGAAAAGAGATACTCGGAACCCCAAAGAAAATCCTATCGTTTCCGTAGAAACGTATCTTGATTTAGAAGGACAATGCAGGGAATCCAGAGTATTTTATATGGACGCAAATTGTGTGTTAATTCGTCAATGTGAGGGAGCGAGGGATGCAGTAAAGGAGGAATAATGCATCGGAAAAGAGATACTCGGAACCCCAAAGAAAATCCTATCGTTTCCGTAGAAACGTATCTCGATTTAGAAGGACAATGCAGGGATTCCTGAGTATTTCATATGCACGCAAATTGTGTGTTAATTCGGCAATGTGAGGGAGCGAGGGATGCAGTAAAGGAGGAACAATGCATCGGAAAAGAGATACTCGGAACCCCAAAGAAAATCCTATCGTTTCCGTAGAAACGTATCTCGATTTAGAAGGATAATGCAGGGAATCCAGAGAATTTCATATGGACGCAAATTGTGTGTTAATTCGTCAGTGTGAGTTAGCGAGGGATGCAGTAAAGGAGGAATAATGCATCGGAAAAGAGATACTCGACTCCCAAAAGAAAATCCTATCGTTTCCATTGAAACGTATCTCGTTTTAGAAAGATAATGCAGGGAACCCAGAGTATTTCATATGGACGCAAATTGTGTGTTAATTCGGCAATGTGAGGGAGCGAGGGATGCAGTAAAGGAGGAATAATGCATCGGAAAAGAGATACTCGGAACCCCAAAGAAAATCCTATCGTTTCCGTAGAAACGTATCTCGATTTAGAAGGACAACGCAGGGAATCCAGAGTATTTCATATGGACGCAAATTGTGTGTTAATTCGTCAATGTGAGGGAGCGAGGGATGCAGTTAAGAAGGAATAATGCATCGGAAAAGAGATACTCGGAACCCCAAAGTAAATCCTATCGTTTCCGTAGAAACGTATCTTGATTTAGAAGGACAATGCAGGGAATCCAGAGTATTTCATATGGACACAAATTGTGTGTTTATTCGTCAATGTGAGGGAGCGAGGGATGCAGTAAAGGAGGAATAATGCATCGGAAAAGAGATACTCGGAACCCCAAAGAGAATCCTATCGTTTCCGTAGAAACGTATCTCGATTTAGAAGGACAATGCAGGGAATCCAGAGTATTTCATATGGACGCAAATTGTGTGTTAATTCGTCAATGTGAGGGAGCGAGGGATGCAGTAAAGGAGGAATAATGCATCGGAAAAGAGATACTCGACTCCCAAAAGAAAATCCTATCGTTTCCGTAGAAACGTATCTCGATTTAGAAAGATAATGCAGGGAACCCAGAGTATTTCATGTGGACGCAATTTGTGTGTTAATTCGGCAATGTGAGGGAGCGAGGGAAGCAGTAAAGGAGGAATAATGCATCGGAAAAGAGATACTCGGAACCCCAAAGAAAATCCTGTCGTTTCCGTAGAAACGAATCCCGATTCAGAAGGACAATGCAGGGAACCCAGAGTATTTCATATGGACGCAAATTGTGTGTTAATTCGTCAATGTGAGGGAGCGAGGGATGCAGTAAAGGAGGAATAATGCATCGGATAAGAGATACTCGACTCCCAAAATAAATTCTTTCGTTTCCGTAGAAACGTATCTCGATTTAGAAAGATAATGCAGGGAACCCAGAGTATTTCATGTGGACGCAATTTGTGTGTTAATTCGGCAATGTGAGGGAGCGGGGGATGCAGTAAAGGAGGAATAATGCATCGCAAAAGAGATACTCGGAACCCCATAGAAAATCCTATCGTTTCCGTAGAAACGTAACTCGATTTAGAAGGACAATGCAGGGAATACTGAGTATATCATATGGACGCAAATTGTGTGTTAATTCGTCAATGTGAGGGAACGAGGGATGCAGTAAAGGAGGAACAATGCATCGGAAAAGAGATACTCGGAACCCCAAAGAAAATCCTATCGTTTCCGTAGAAACGTATCTCGATTTAGAAGGATAATGCAGGGAATCCAGAGAATTTCATATGGACGCAAATTGTGTGTTAATTCGACAGTGTGAGTTAGCGAGGGATGCAGTAAAGGAGGAATAATGCATCGGAAAAGAGATACTCGACTCCCAAAAGAAAATCCTATCGTTTCCGTAGAAACGTATCTCGTTTTAGAAAGATAATGCAGGGAACCCAGAGTATTTCATATGGACGCAAATTGTGTGTTAATTCGGCAATGTGAGGGAGCGAGGGATGCAGTAAAGGAGGAATAATGCATCGGAAAAGAGATACTCGGAACCCCAAAGAAAATCCTATCGTTTCCGTAGAAACGTATCTCGATTTAGAAGGACAACGCAGGGAATCCAGAGTATTTCATATGGACGCAAATTGTGTGTTAATTCGTCAATGTGAGGGAGCGAGGGATGCAGTAAAGGAGGAATAATGCATCGGAAAAGAGATACTCGGAACCCCAAAGAAAATCCTATCGTTTCCGTAGAAACGTATCTTGATTTAGAAGGACAATGCAGGGAATCCAGAGTATTTTATATGGACGCAAATTGTGTGCTAATTCGTCAATGTGAGGGAGCGAGGGATGCAGTAAAGGAGGAATAATGCATCGGAAAAGAGATACTCGGAACCCCAAAGAAAATCCTATCGTTTCCGTAGAAACGTATCTCGATTTAGAAGGACAATGCAGGGATTCCTGAGTATTTCATATGCACGCAAATTGTGTGTTAATTCGTCAATGTGAGGGAGCGAGGGATGCAGTAAAGGAGGAATAATGCATCGGAAAAGAGATACTGGGAACCCCAAAGAAAATCCTATCGTTTCCGTAGAAACGTATCTCGCTTTAGGAGGACAATGCACGGAATCCAGAGTATTTCATATGGACGCAAATTGTGTGTTAATTCGTCAATGTGAGGGAGCGAGGGATGCAGTAAAGGAGGAATAATGCATCGGAAAAGAGATACTCGGAACCCCAAAGAAAATCCTATCGTTTCCGTAGAAACGTATCTCGATTTAGAAGGACAATGCAGGGAATCCAGAGTACATCATATGGACGCAAATTGTGTGTTAATACGTCAATGTGAGGGAGCGAGGGATGCAGTAAAGGAGGAATAATGCATCGGAAAAGAGATACTCGGAACCCCAAAGAAAATCCTATCGTTTCCGTAGAAACGTATCTCGATTTACAAGGACAATGCAGGGAATCCAGAGTATTTCATATGGACGCAAATTGAGTGTTAACTCGTCAATGTCAGGGAGCGAGGGATGCAGTAAAGGAGGAATAATGCATCGGAAAAGAGATACTCGGAACCCCAAAGAAAATCCTATCGTTTCCGTAGAAAAGTATCTCGATTTAGAAGGACAATGCAGTGAATCCTGAGTATTTCATATGGACGCAAATTGTGTGTCAATTCGTCAATGTGAGGAAGCGAGGGATGCAGTAAAGGAGGAATAATGCATCGGAAAAGAGATACGCGGAACCAAAGAAAATCCTATCGTTTCCGTAGAAACGTATCTCGATTTAGAAGGACAATGCAGGGAATCCAGAGTATTTCATATGGACGCAAATTGTGTGTTAATTCGTCAATGTGAGGGAGCGAGGGATGCAGTAAAGGAGGAATAATGCATCGGAAAAGAGATACTCGGAACCCCAAAGAAAATCCTATCGTTTCCGTAGAAACGTATCTTGATTTAGAAGGACAATGCAGGGAATCCAGAGTATTTCATATGGACACAAATTGTGTGTTTATTCGTCAATGTGAGGGAGCGAGGGATGCAGTAAAGGAGGAATAATGCATCGGAAAAGAGATACTCGGAACCCCAAAGAGAATCCTATCGTTTCCGTAGAAACGTATCTCGATTTAGAAGGACAATGCAGGGAATCCTGAGTATTTCATATGGACGCAAATTGTGTGTATAATTCGTCAATGTGAGGGAGCGAGGGATGCAGTAAAGGAGGAATAATGCATCGGAAAAGAGATACTCGACTCCCAAAAGAAAATCCTATCGTTTCCGTAGAAACGTATCTCGATTTAGAAAGATAATGCAGGGAACCCAGAGTATTTCATGTGGACGCAATTTGTGTGTTAATTCGGCAATGTGAGGGAGCGAGGGAAGCAGTAAAGGAGGAATAATGCATCGGAAAAGAGATACTCGGAACCCCAAAGAAAATCCTGTCGTTTCCGTAGGAACGAATCCCGATTCAGAAGGACAATGCAGGGAACCCAGAGTATTTCATATGGACGCAAATTGTGTGTTAATTCGTCAATGTGAGGGAGCGAGGGATGCAGTAAAGGAGGAATAATGCATCGGAAAAGAGATACTCGACTCCCAAAATAAATTCTTTCGTTTCCGTAGAAACGTATCTCGATTTAGAAAGATAATGCAGGGAACCCAGAGTATTTCATGTGGACGCAATTTGTGTGTTAATTCGGCAATGTGAGGGAGCGGGGGATGCAGTAAAGGAGGAATAATGCATCGCAAAAGAGATACTCGGAACCCCATAGAAAATCCTATCGTTTCCGTAGAAACGTAACTCGATTTAGAAGGACAATGCAGGGAATCCTGAGTATTTCATATGGACGCAAATTGTGTGTTAATTCGTCAATGTGAGGGAACGAGGGATGCAGTAAAGGAGGAACAATGCATCGGAAAAGAGATACTCGGAACCCCAAAGAAAATCCTATCGTTTCCGTAGAAACGTATCTCGATTTAGAAGGATAATGCAGGGAATCCAGAGAATTTCATATGGACGCAAATTGTGTGTTAATTCGTCAGTGTGAGTTAGCGAGGGATGCAGTAAAGGAGGAATAATGCATCGGAAAAGAGATACTCGACTCCCAAAAGAAAATCCTATCGTTTCCATTGAAACGTATCTCGTTTTAGAAAGATAATGCAGGGAACCCAGAGTATTTCATATGGACGCAAATTGTGTGTTAATTCGGCAATGTGAGGGAGCGAGGGATGCAGTAAAGGAGGAATAATGCATCGGAAAAGAGATACTCGGAACCCCAAAGAAAATCCTATCGTTTCCGTAGAAACGTATCTCGATTTAGAAGGACAACGCAGGGAATCCAGAGTATTTCATATGGACGCAAATTGTGTGTTAATTCGTCAATGTGAGGGAGCGAGGGATGCAGTAAAGAAGGAATAATGCATCGGAAAAGAGATACTCGGAACCCCAAAGAAAATCCTATCGTTTCCGTAGAAACGTATCTTGATTTAGAAGGACAATGCAGGGAATCCAGAGTATTTCATATGGACACAAATTGTGTGTTTATTCGTCAATGTGAGGGAGCGAGGGATGCAGTAAAGGAGGAATAATGCATCGGAAAAGAGATACTCGGAACCCCAAAGAGAATCCTATCGTTTCCGTAGAAACGTATCTCGATTTAGAAGGACAATGCAGGGAATCCAGAGTATTTCATATGGACGCAAATTGTGTGTTAATTCGTCAATGTGAGGGAGCGAGGGATGCAGTAAAGGAGGAATAATGCATCGGAAAAGAGATACTCGACTCCCAAAAGAAAATCCTATCGTTTCCGTAGAAACGTATCTCGATTTAGAAAGATAATGCAGGGAACCCAGAGTATTTCATGTGGACGCAATTTGTGTGTTAATTCGGCAATGTGAGGGAGCGAGGGAAGCAGTAAAGGAGGAATAATGCATCGGAAAAGAGATACTCGGAACCCCAAAGAAAATCCTGTCGTTTCCGTAGAAACGAATCCCGATTCAGAAGGACAATGCAGGGAACCCAGAGTATTTCATATGGACGCAAATTGTGTGTTAATTCGTCAATGTGAGGGAGCGAGGGATGCAGTAAAGGAGGAATAATGCATCGGAAAAGAGATACTCGACTCCCAAAATAAATTCTTTCGTTTCCGTAGAAACGTATCTCGATTTAGAAAGATAATGCAGGGAACCCAGAGTATTTCATGTGGACGCAATTTGTGTGTTAATTCGGCAATGTGAGGGAGCGGGGGATGCAGTAAAGGAGGAATAATGCATCGCAAAAGAGATACTCGGAACCCCATAGAAAATCCTATCGTTTCCGTAGAAACGTAACTCGATTTAGAAGGACAATGCAGGGAATCCTGAGTATATCATATGGACGCAAATTGTGTGTTAATTCGTCAATGTGAGGGAACGAGGGATGCAGTAAAGGAGGAACAATGCATCGGAAAAGAGATACTCGGAACCCCAAAGAAAATCCTATCGTTTCCGTAGAAACGTATCTCGATTTAGAAGGATAATGCAGGGAATCCAGAGAATTTCATATGGAGGCAAATTGTGTGTTAATTCGTCAGTGTGAGTTAGCGAGGGATGCAGTAAAGGAGGAATAATGCATCGGAAAAGAGATACTCGACTCCCAAAAGAAAATCCTATCGTTTCCGTAGAAACGTATCTCGTTTTAGAAAGATAATGCAGGGAACCCAGAGTATTTCATATGGACGCAAATTGTGTGTTAATTCGGCAATGTGAGGGAGCGAGGGATGCAGTAAAGGAGGAATAATGCATCGGAAAAGAGATACTCGGAACCCCAAAGAAAATCCTATCGTTTCCGTAGAAACGTATCTCGATTTAGAAGGACAACGCAGGGAATCCAGAGTATTTCATATGGACACAAATTGTGTGTTAATTCGTCAATGTGAGGGAGCGAGGGATGCAGTAAAGGAGGAATAATGCATCGGAAAAGAGATACTCGGAACCCCAAAGAAAATCCTATCGTTTCCGTAGAAACGTATCTTGATTTAGAAGGACAATGCAGGGAATCCAGAGTATTTTATATGGACGCAAATTGTGTGTTAATTCGTCAATGTGAGGGAGCGAGGGATGCAGTAAAGGAGGAATAATGCATCGGAAAAGAGATACTCGGAACCCCAAAGAAAATCCTATCGTTTCCGTAGAAACGTATCTCGATTTACAAGGACACTGCAGGGAATCCAGAGTATTTCATATGGACGCAAATTGAGTGTTAACTCGTCAATGTCAGGGAGCGAGTGATGCAGTAAAGGAGGAATAATGCATCGGAAAAGAGATACTCGGAACCCCAAAGAAAATCCTATCGTTTCCGTAGAAACGTATCTCGATTTAGAAGGACAATGCAGTGAATCCAGAGTATTTCATACGGACGCAAATTGTGTGTCAATTCGTCAATGTGAGGAAGCGAAGGATGCAGTAAAGGAGGAATAATGCATCGGAAAAGAGATACGCGGAACCAAAGAAAATCCTATCGTTTCCGTAGAAACGTATCTCGATTTAGAAGGACAATGCAGGGAATCCAGAGTATTTCATATGGACGCAAATTGTGTGTTAATTCGTCAATGTGAGGGAGCGAGGGATGCAGTAAAGGAGGAATAATGCATCGGAAAAGAGATACTCGGAACCCCAAAGAAAATCCTGTCGTTTCCGTAGAAACGAATCCCGATTCAGAAGGACAATGCAGGGAACCCAGAGTATTTCATATGGACGCAAATTGTGTGTTAATTCGTCAATGTGAGGGAGCGAGGGATGCAGTAAAGGAGGAATAATGCATCGGAAAAGAGATACTCGACTCCCAAAATAAATTCTTTCGTTTCCGTAGAAACGTATCTCGATTTAGAAAGATAATGCAGGGAACCCAGAGTATTTCATGTGGACGCAATTTGTGTGTTAATTCGGCAATGTGAGGGAGCGGGGGATGCAGTAAAGGAGGAATAATGCATCGCAAAAGAGATACTCGGAACCCCATAGAAAATCCTATCGTTTCCGTAGAAACGTAACTCGATTTAGAAGGACAATGCAGGGAATCCTGAGTATTTCATATGGACGCAAATTGTGTGTTAATTCGTCAATGTGAGGGAACGAGGGATGCAGTAAAGGAGGAACAATGCATCGGAAAAGAGATACTCGGAACCCCAAAGAAAATCCTATCGTTTCCGTAGAAACGTATCTCGATTTAGAAGGATAATGCAGGGAATCCAGAGAATTTCATATGGACGCAAATTGTGTGTTAATTCGTCAGTGTGAGTTAGCGAGGGATGCAGTAAAGGAGGAATAATGCATCGGAAAAGAGATACTCGACTCCCAAAAGAAAATCCTATCGTTTCCATTGAAACGTATCTCGTTTTAGAAAGATAATGCAGGGAACCCAGAGTATTTCATATGGACGCAAATTGTGTGTTAATTCGGCAATGTGAGGGAGCGAGGGATGCAGTAAAGGAGGAATAATGCATCGGAAAAGAGATACTCGGAACCCCAAAGAAAATCCTATCGTTTCCGTAGAAACGTATCTCGATTTAGAAGGACAACGCAGGGAATCCAGAGTATTTCATATGGACGCAAATTGTGTGTTAATTCGTCAATGTGAGGAAGCGAGGGATGCAGTAAAGAAGGAATAATGCATCGGAAAAGAGATACTCGGAACCCCAAAGAAAATCCTATCGTTTCCGTAGAAACGTATCTTGATTTAGAAGGACAATGCAGGGAATCCAGAGTATTTCATATGGGCACAAATTGTGTGTTTATTCGTCAATGTGAGGGAGCGAGGGATGCAGTAAAGGAGGAATAATGCATCGGAAAAGAGATACTCGGAACCCCAAAGAGAATCCTATCGTTTCCGTAGAAACGTATCTCGATTTAGAAGGACAATGCAGGGAATCCAGAGTATTTCATATGGACGCAAATTGTGTGTTAATTCGTCAATGTGAGGGAGCGAGGGATGCAGTAAAGGAGGAATAATGCATCGGAAAAGAGATACTCGACTCCCAAATGAAAATCCTATCGTTTCCGTAGAAACGTATCTCGATTTAGAAAGATAATGCAGGGAACCCAGAGTATTTCATGTGGACGCAATTTGTGTGTTAATTCGGCAATGTGAGGGAGCGAGGGAAGCAGTAAAGGAGGGATAATGCATCGGAAAAGAGATACTCGGAACCCCAAAGAAAATCCTGTCGTTTCCGTAGAAACGAATCCCGATTCAGAAGGACAATGCAGGGAACCCAGAGTATTTCATATGGACGCAAATTGTGTGTTAATTCGTCAATGTGAGGGAGCGAGGGATGCAGTAAAGGAGGAATAATGCATCGGAAGAGAGATACTCGACTCCCAAAAGAAAATCCTATCGTTTCCGTAGAAACGTATCTCGATTTAGAAAGATAATGCAGGGAACCCAGAGTATTTCATGTGGACGCAATTTGTGTGTTAATTCGGCAATGTGAGGGAGCGAGGGAAGCAGTAAAGGAGGAATAATGCATCGGAAAAGAGATACTCGGAACCCCAAAGAAAATCCTGTCGTTTCCGTAGAAACGAATCCCGATTCAGAAGGACAATGCAGGGAACCCAGAGTATTTCATATGGACGCAAATTGTGTGTTAATTCGTCAATGTGAGGGAGCGAGGGATGCAGTAAAGGAGGAATAATGCATCGGAAAAGAGATACTCGACTCCCAAAATAAATTCTTTCGTTTCCGTAGAAACGTATCTCGATTTAGAAAGATAATGCAGGGAACCCAGAGTATTTCATGTGGAAGCAATTTGTGTGTTAATTCGGCAATGTGAGGGAGCGGGGGATGCAGTAAAGGAGGAATAATGCATCGCAAAAGAGATACTCGGAACCCCATAGAAAATCCTATCGTTTCCGTAGAAACGTAACTCGATTTAGAAGGACAATGCAGGGAATCCTGAGTATTTCATATGGACGCAAATTGTGTGTTAATTCGTCAATGTGAGGGAACGAGGGATGCAGTAAAGGAGGAACAATGCATCGGAAAAGAGATACTCGGAACCCCAAAGAAAATCCTATCGTTTCCGTAGAAACGTATCTCGATTTAGAAGGATAATGCAGGGAATCCAGAGAATTTCATATGGACGCAAATTGTGTGTTAATTCGTCAGTGTGAGTTAGCGAGGGATGCAGTAAAGGAGGAATAATGCATCGGAAAAGAGATACTCGACTCCCAAAAGAAAATCCTATCGTTTCCATTGAAACGTATCTCGTTTTAGAAAGATAATGCAGGGAACCCAGAGTATTTCATATGGACGCAAATTGTGTGTTAATTCGGCAATGTGAGGGAGCGAGGGATGCAGTAAAGGAGGAATAATGCATCGGAAAAGAGATACTCGGAACCCCAAATAAAATCCTATCGTTTCCGTTGAAACGTATCTCGATTTAGAAGGACAACGCAGGGAATCCAGAGTATTTCATATGGACGCAAATTGTGTGTTAATTCGTCAATGTGAGGGAGCGAGGGATGCAGTAAAGAAGGAATAATGCATCGGAAAAGAGATACTCGGAACCCCAAAGAAAATCCTATCATTTCCGTAGAAACGTATCTTGATTTAGAAGGACAATCCAGGGAATCCAGAGTATTTCATATGGACACAAATTGTGTGTTTATTCGTCAATGTGAGGGAGCGAGGGATGCAGTAAAGGAGGAATAATGCATCGGAAAAGAGATACTCGGAACCCCAAAGAGAATCCTATCGTTTCCGTAGAAACGTATCTCGATTTTGAAGGACAATGCAGGGAATCCAGAGTATTTCATGTGGACGCAATTTGTGTGTTAATTCGGCAATGTGAGGGAGCGAGGGAAGCAGTAAAGGAGGAATAATGCATCGGAAAAGAGATACTCGGAACCCCAAAGAAAATCCTGTCGTTTCCGTAGAAACGAATCCCGATTCAGAAGGACAATGCAGGGAACCCAGAGTATTTCATATGGACGCAAATTGTGTGTCAATTCGTCAATGTGAGGGAGCGAGGGATGCAGTAAAGGAGGAATAATGCATCGGAAAAGAGATACACGACTCCCAAAATAAATTCTTTCGTTTCCGTAGAAACGTATCTCGATTTAGAAAGATAATGCAGGGAACCCAGAGTATTTCATGTGGACGCAATTTGTGTGTTAATTCGGCAATGTGAGGGAGCGGGGGATGCAGTAAAGGAGGAATTATGCATCGCAAAAGAGATACTCGGAACCCCATAGAAAATCCTATCGTTTCCGTAGAAACGTAACTCGATTTAGAAGGACAATGCAGGGAATCCTGAGTATATCATATGGACGCAAATTGTGTGTTAATTCGTCAATGTGAGGGAACGAGGGATGCAGTAAAGGAGGAACAATGCATCGGAAAAGAGATACTCGGAACCCCAAAGAAAATCCTATCGTTTCCGTAGAAACGTATCTCGATTTAGAAGGATAATGCAGGGAATCCAGAGAATTTCATATGGACGCAAATTGTGTGTTAATTCGTCAGTGTGAGTTAGCGAGGGATGCAGTAAAGGAGGAATAATGCATCGGAAAAGAGATACTCGACTCCCAAAAGAAAATCCTATCGTTTCCGTAGAAACGTATCTCGTTTTAGAAAGATAATGCAGGGAACCCAGAGTATTTCATATGGACGCAAATTGTGTGTTAATTCGGCAATGTGAGGGAGCGAGGGATGCAGTAAAGGAGGAATAATGCATCGGAAAAGAGATACTCGGAACCCCAAAGAAAATCCTATCGTTTCCGTAGAAACGTATCTCGATTTAGAAGGACAACGCAGGGAATCCAGAGTATTTCATATGGACGCAAATTGTGTGTTAATTCGTCAATGTGAGGGAGCGAGGGATGCAGTAAAGGAGGAATAATGCATCGGAAAAGAGATACTCGGAACCCCAAAGAAAATCCTATCGTTTCCGTAGAAACGTA
This sequence comes from Schistocerca nitens, assembly GCF_023898315.1. NCBI lineage: Eukaryota > Metazoa > Arthropoda > Insecta > Orthoptera > Acrididae > Schistocerca > Schistocerca nitens. The sequence continues at coordinate 1,133,636,487 of NC_064615.1, read as the reverse complement.
TCTTGATTTAGAAGGACAATGCAGGGAATCCAGAGTATTTTATATGGACGCAAATTGTGTGTTAATTCGTCAATGTGAGGGAGCGAGGGATGCAGTAAAGGAGGAATAATGCATCGGAAAAGAGATACTCGGAACCCCAAAGAAAATCCTATCGTTTCCGTAGAAACGTATCTTGATTTAGAAGGACAATGCAGGGAATCCAGAGTATTTCATATGGACACAAATTGTGTGTTTATTCGTCAATGTGAGGGAGCGAGGGATGCAGTAAAGGAGGAATAATGCATCGGAAAAGAGATACTCGGAACCCCAAAGAGAATCCTATCGTTTCCGTAGAAACGTATCTCGATTTAGAAGGACAATGCAGGGAATCCAGAGTATTTCATATGGACGCAAATTGTGTGTTAATTCGTCAATGTGAGGGAGCGAGGGATGCAGTAAAGGAGGAATAATGCATCGGAAAAGAGATACTCGACTCCCAAAAGAAAATCCTATCGTTTCCGTAGAAACGTATCTCGATTTAGAAAGATAATGCAGGGAACCCAGAGTATTTCATGTGGACGCAATTTGTGTGTTAATTCGGCAATGTGAGGGAGCGAGGGAAGCAGTAAAGGAGGAATAATGCATCGGAAAAGAGATACTCGGAACCCCAATGAAAATCCTGTCGTTTCCGTAGAAACGAATCCCGATTCAGAAGGACAATGCAGGGAATCCAGAGTATTTCATATGGACGCAAATTGTGTGTTAATTCGTCAATGTGAGGGAGCGAGGGATGCAGTGAAGGAGGAATAATGCATCGGAAAAGAGATACTCGACTCCCAAAATAAATTCTTTCGTTTCCGTAGAAACGTATCTCGATTTAGAAAGATAATGCAGGGAACCCAGAGTATTTCATGTGGACGCAATTTGTGTGTTAATTCGGCAATGTGAGGGAGCGGGGGATGCAGTAAAGGAGGAATAATGCATCGCAAAAGAGATACTCGGAACCCCATAGAAAATCCTATCGTTTCCGTAGAAACGTAACTCGATTTAGAAGGACAATGCAGGGAATCCTGAGTATTTCATATGGACGCAAATTGTGTGTTAATTCGTCAATGTGAGGGAACGAGGGATGCAGTAAAGGAGGAACAATGCATCGGAAAAGAGATACTCGGAACCCCAAAGAAAATCCTATCGTTTCCGTAGAAACGTATCTCGATTTAGAAGGATAATGCAGGGAATCCAGAGAATTTCATATGGACGCAAATTGTGTGTTAATTCGTCAGTGTGAGTTAGCGAGGGATGCAGTAAAGGAGGAATAATGCATCGGAAAAGAGATACTCAACTCCCAAAAGAAAATCCTATCGTTTCCGTAGAAACGTATCTCGTTTTAGAAAGATAATGCAGGGAACCCAGAGTATTTCATATGGACGCAAATTGTGTGTTAATTCGGCAATGTGAGGGAGCGAGGGATGCAGTAAAGGAGGAATAATGTATCGGAAAAGAGATACTCGGAACCCCAAAGAAAATCCTATCGTTTCCGTAGAAACGTATCTCGATTTAGAAGGACAACGCAGGGAATCCAGAGTATTTCATATGGACGCAAATTGTGTGTTAATTCGTCAATGTGAGGGAGCGAGGGATGCAGTAAAGGAGGAATAATGCATCGGAAAAGAGATACTCGGAACCCCAAAGAAAATCCTATCGTTTCCGTAGAAACGTATCTTGATTTAGAAGGACAATGCAGGGAATGCAGAGTATTTTATATGGACGCAAATTGTGTGTTAATTCGTCAGTGTGAGGGAGCGAGGGATGCAGTAAAGGAGGAATAATGCATCGGAAAAGAGATACTCGGAACCCCAAAGAAAATGCTATTGTTTCCGTAGAAACGTATCTTGATTTTGAAGGACAATGCAGGGAATCCAGAGTATTTCATACGGACGCAAATTGTGTGTTAATTCGTCAATGTGACGGAGCGAGGGATGCAGTAAAGGAGGAATAATGCATCGGAAAAGAGAAACTCGGAACCCCAAAGAAAATCCTATCGTTGCCATAGAAACGTATCTCGATTTAGAAGGACAATGCAGGGAATCCAGAGTATTTCATATGGACGCAAATTGTGTGTTAATTCGTCAATGTGAGGAAGCGAGGGATGCAGTAAAGGAGGAATAATGCATCGGAAAAGAGATACTCGGAGCCCCAAAGAAAATCCTGTCGTTTCCGTAGAAAAGAATCCCGATTTAGAAGGACAATGCAGGGAATGCAGAGTATTTCATATGGACGCAAATTGTGTGTTAATTCGTCAATGTGAGGGGGCCAGGGATGCAGTAAAGTAGGAATAATGCAACGGAAAGAGATACTCGGAACCCCAAAGAAAATCCTATCGTTTCCGTAGAAACGTATCTCGATTTAGAAGGACAATGCAGGGAATCCAGAGTATTTCATATGTACGCAAATTGTGTGTTAATTCGTCAATGTGAGTTAGCGAGGGATGCAGTAAAGGAGGAATAATGCATCGGAAAAGAGATACTCGGAACCCCAAAGAAAATCCTATCGTTTCCGTAGAAACGTATCTCGATTTAGAAGGACAATGCAGGGAATCCTGAGTATTTCATATGCACGCAAATTGTGTGTTAATTCGTCAATGTGAGGGAGCGAGGGTTGCAGTAAAGGAGGAATAATGCATCGGAAAAGAGATACTCGACTCCCAAAATAAATTCTTTCGTTTCCGTAGAAACGTATCTCGATTTAGAAAGATAATGCAGGGAACCCAGAGTATTTCATGTGGACGCAATTTGTGTGTTAATTCGGCAATGTGAGGGAGCGGGGGATGCAGTAAAGGAGGAATAAAGCATCGCAAAAGAGATACTCGGAACCCCATAGAAAATCCTATCGTTTCCGTAGAAACGTAACTCGATTTAGAAGGACAATGCAGGGAATCCTGAGTATTTCATATGGACGCTAATTGTGTGTTAATTCGTCAATGTGAGGGAACGAGGGATGCAGTAAAGGAGGAACAATGCATCGGAAAAGAGATACTCGGAACCCCAAAGAAAATCCTATCGTTTCCGTAGAAACGTATCTCGATTTAGAAGGATAATGCAGGGAATCAAGAGAATTTCATATGGACGCAAATTGTGTGTTAATTCGTCAGTGTGAGTTAGCGAGGGATGCAGTAAAGGAGGAATAATGCATCGGAAAAGAGATACTCGACTTTTAAAAGAAAATCCTATCGTTTCCGTAGAAACGTATCTCGTTTTAGAAAGATAATGCAGGGAACCCAGAGTATTTCATATGGACGCAAATTGTGTGTTAATTCGGCAATGTGAGGGAGCGAGGGATGCAGTAAAGGTAGAATAATGCATCGGAAAAGAGATACTCGGAACCCAAAGAAAATCCTATCGTTTCCGTAGAAACGTATCTCGATTTAGAAGGACAATGCAGGGAATCCAGAGTATTTCATATGGACGCAAATTGTGTGTTAATTCGTCAATGTGAGGGAGCGAGGGATGCAGTAAAGGAGGAATAATGCATCGGAAAAGAGATACTCGGAACCCCAAAGAAAATCCTTTCGTTTCCGTAGAAACGTATCTTGATTTAGAAGGACAATGCAGGGAATCCAGAGTATTTTATATGGACGCAAATTGTGTGTTAATTTGTCAATGTGAGGGAGCGAGGGATGCAGTAAAGGAGGAATAATGCATCGGAAAAGAGATACTCGGAACCCCAAAGAAAATGCTATTGTTTCCGTAGAAACGTATCTTGATTTAGAAGGACAATGCAGGGAATCCAGAGTATTTCATATGGACACAAATTGTGTGTTTATTCGTCAATGTGAGGGAGCGAGGGATGCAGTAAAGGAGGAATAATGCATCGGAAAAGAGATACTCGGACCCCAAAGAGAATCCTATCGTTTCCGTAGAAACGTATCTCGATTTAGTAGGACAATGCAGGGAATCCAGAGTATTTCATATGGACGCAAATTGTGTGTTAATTCGTCAATGTGAGGGAGCGAGGGATGCAGTAAAGGAGGAATAATGCATCGGAAAAGAGATACTCGACTCCCAAAAGAAAATCCTATCGTTTCCGTAGAAACGTATCTCGATTTAGAAAGATAATGCAGGGAACCCAGAGTATTTCATGTGGACGCAATTTGTGTGTTAATTCGGCAATGTGAGGGAGCGAGGGAAGCAGTAAAGGAGGAATAATGCATCGGAAAAGAGATACTCGGAACCCCATAGAAAATCCTATCGTTTCCGTAGAAACGTAACTCGATTTAGAAGGACAATGCAGGGAATCCTGAGTATTTCATATGGACGCAAATTGTGTGTTAATTCGTCAATGTGAGGGAACGAGGGATGCAGTAAAGGAGGAACAATGCATCGGAAAAGAGATACTCGGAACCCCAAAGAAAATCCTATCGTTTCCGTAGAAACGTATCTCGATTTAGAAGGATAATGCAGGGAATCCAGAGAATTTCATATGGACGCAAATTGTGTGTTAATTCGTCAGTGTGAGTTAGCGAGGGATGCAGTAAAGGAGGAATAATGCATCGGAAAAGAGATACTCAACTCCCAAAAGAAAATCCTATCGTTTCCGTAGAAACGTATCTCGTTTTAGAAAGATAATGCAGGGAACCCAGAGTATTTCATATGGACGCAAATTGTGTGTTAATTCGGCAATGTGAGGGAGCGAGGGATGCAGTAAAGGAGGAATAATGTATCGGAAAAGAGATACTCGGAACCCCAAAGAAAATCCTATCGTTTCCGTAGAAACGTATCTCGATTTAGAAGGACAACGCAGGGAATCCAGAGTATTTCATATGGACGCAAATTGTGTGTTAATTCGTCAATGTGAGGGAGCGAGGGATGCAGTAAAGGAGGAATAATGCATCGGAAAAGAGATACTCGGAACCCCAAAGAAAATCCTATCGTTTCCGTAGAAACGTATCTTGATTTAGAAGGACAATGCAGGGAATGCAGAGTATTTTATATGGACGCAAATTGTGTGTTAATTCGTCAGTGTGAGGGAGCGAGGGATGCAGTAAAGGAGGAATAATGCATCGGAAAAGAGATACTCGGAACCCCAAAGAAAATGCTATTGTTTCCGTAGAAACGTATCTTGATTTAGAAGGACAATGCAGGGAATCCAGAGTATTTCATACGGACGCAAATTGTGTGTTAATTCGTCAATGTGACGGAGCGAGGGATGCAGTAAAGGAGGAATAATGCATCGGAAAAGAGAAACTCGGAACCCCAAAGAAAATCCTATCGTTGCCATAGAAACGTATCTCGATTTAGAAGGACAATGCAGGGAATCCAGAGTATTTCATATGGACGCAAATTGTGTGTTAATTCGTCAATGTGAGGAAGCGAGGGAAGCAGTAAAGGAGGAATAATGCATCGGAAAAGAGATACTCGGAGCCCCAAAGAAAATCCTGTCGTTTCCGTAGAAAAGAATCCCGATTTAGAAGGACAATGCAGGGAATGCAGAGTATTTCATATGGACGCAAATTGTGTGTTAATTCGTCAATGTGAGGGGGCCAGGGATGCAGTAAAGTAGGAATAATGCAACGGAAAGAGATACTCGGAACCCCAAAGAAAATCCTATCGTTTCCGTAGAAACGTATCTCGATTTAGAAGGACAATGCAGGGAATCCAGAGTATTTCATATGTACGCAAATTGTGTGTTAATTCGTCAATGTGAGTTAGCGAGGGATGCAGTAAAGGAGGAATAATGCATCGGAAAAGAGATACTCGGAACCCCAAAGAAAATCCTATCGTTTCCGTAGAAACGTATCTCGATTTAGAAGGACAATGCAGGGAATCCTGAGTATTTCATATGCACGCAAATTGTGTGTTAATACGTCAATGTGAGGGAGCGAGGGTTGCAGTAAAGGAGGAATAATGCATCGGAAAAGAGATACTCGGAACCCCAAAATAAATTCTTTCGTTTCCGTAGAAACGTATCTCGATTTAGAAAGATAATGCAGGGAACCCAGAGTATTTCATGTGGACGCAATTTGTGTGTTAATTCGGCAATGTGAGGGAGCGGGGGATGCAGTAAAGGAGGAATAAAGCATCGCAAAAGAGATACTCGGAACCCCATAGAAAATCCTATCGTTTCCGTAGAAACGTAACTCGATTTAGAAGGACAATGCAGGGAATCCTGAGTATTTCATATGGACGCTAATTGTGTGTTAATTCGTCAATGTGAGGGAACGAGGGATGCAGTAAAGGAGGAACAATGCATCGGAAAAGAGATACTCGGAACCCCAAAGAAAATCCTATCGTTTCCGTAGAAACGTATCTCGATTTAGAAGGATAATGCAGGGAATCCAGAGAATTTCATATGGACGCAAATTGTGTGTTAATTCGTCAGTGTGAGTTAGCGAGGGATGCAGTAAAGGAGGAATAATGCATCGGAAAAGAGATACTCGACTTTTAAAAGAAAATCCTATCGTTTCCGTAGAAACGTATCTCGTTTTAGAAAGATAATGCAGGGAACCCAGAGTATTTCATATGGACGCAAATTGTGTGTTAATTCGGCAATGTGAGGGAGCGAGGGATGCAGTAAAGGAGGAATAATGCATCGGAAAAGAGATACTCGGAACCCCAAAGAAAATCCTATCGTTTCCGTAGAAACGTATCTCGATTTAGAAGGACAATGCAGGGAATCCAGAGTATTTCATATGGACGCAAATTGTGTGTTAATTCGTCAATGTGAGGGAGCGAGGGATGCAGTAAAGGAGGAATAATGCATCGGAAAAGAGATACTCGGAACCCCAAAGAAAATGCTATTGTTTCCGTAGAAACGTATCTTGATTTAGAAGGACAATGCAGGGAATCCAGAGTATTTTATATGGACGCAAATTGTGTGTTAATTTGTCAATGTGAGGGAGCGAGGGATGCAGTAAAGGAGGAATAATGCATCGGAAAAGAGATACTCGGAACCCCAAAGAAAATGCTATTGTTTCCGTAGAAACGTATCTTGATTTAGAAGGACAATGCAGGGAATCCAGAGTATTTCATACGGACGCAAATTGTGTGTTAATTCGTCAATGTGACGGAGCGAGGGATGCAGTAAAGGAGGAATAATGCATCGGAAAAGAGAAACTCGGAACCCCAAAGAAAATCCTATCGTTTCCATAGAAACGTATCTCGATTTAGAAGGACAATGCAGGGAATCCAGAGTATTTCATATGGACGCAAATTGTGTGTTAATTCGTCAATGTGAGGAAGCGAGGGATGCAGTAAAGGAGGAATAATGCATCGGAAAAGAGATACTCGGAGCCCCAAAGAAAATCCTGTCGTTTCCGTAGAAAAGAATCCCGATGTAGAAGGACAATGCAGGGAATCCAGAGTATTTCATATGGACGCAAATTGTGTGTTAATTCGTCAATGTGAGGGGGCCAGGGATGCAGTAAAGTAGGAATAATGCAACGGAAAAGAGATACTCGGAACCCCAAAGAAAATCCTATCGTTTCCGTAGAAACGTATCTCGATTTAGAAGGACAATGCAGGGAATACAGAGTATTTCATATGTACGCAAATTGTGTGTTAATTCGTCAATGTGAGTTAGCGAGGGATGCAGTAGAGGAGGAATAATGCATCGGAAAAGAGATACTCGGAACCCCAAAGAAAATCCTATCGTTTCCGTAGAAACGTATCTCGATTTAGAAGGACAATGCAGGGAATCCTGAGTATTTCATATGCACGCAAATTGTGTGTTAATTCGTCAATGTGAGGGAGCGAGGGTTGCAGTAAAGGAGGAATAATGCATCGGAAAAGGGATACTGGGAACCCCAAAGAAAATCCTATCGTTTCCGTAGAAACGTATCTCGCTTTAGGAGGACAATGCAGGGATACCAGAGTATTTCATATGGACGCAAATTGTGTGTTAATTCGTCAATGTGAGGGAGCGAGGGATGCAGTAAAGGAGGAATAATGCATCGGAAAAGAGATACTCGGAACCCCAAAGAAAATCCTATCGTTTCCGTAGAAACGTACCTCGATTTAGAAGGACAATGCAGGGAATCCAGAGTACATCATATGGACGCAAATTGTGTGTTAATTCGTCAATGTCAGGGAGCGAGGGATGCAGAAAAGGAGGAATAATGCATCGGAAAAGAGATACTCGGAACCCCAAAGAAAATCCTATCGTTTCCGTAGAAACGTATCTCGATTTAGAAGGACAATGCAGGGAATCCAGAGTATTTCATATGGACGCAAATTGTGTGTCAATTCGTCAATGTGAGGAAGCGAGGGATGCAGTAAAGGAGGAATAATGCATCGGAAAAGAGATACTCGGAACCCCAAAGAAAATCCTATCGTTTCCGTAGAAACGTATCTTGATTTAGAAGGACAATGCAGGGAATCCAGAGTATTTCATATGGACGCAAATTGTGTGTTTATTCGTCAATGTGAGGGAGCGAGGGATGCAGTAAAGGAGGAATAATGCATCGGAAAAGAGATACTCGGAACCCCAAAGAAAATCCTATCGTTTCCGTAGAAACGTATCTCGATTTAGAAGGACAATGCAGGGAATCCAGAGTATTTCATATGGACGCAAATTGTGTGTTTATTCGTCAATGTGACGGAGCGAGGGATGCAGTAAAGGAGGAATAATGCATCGGAAAAGAGATACTCGACTCCCAAAAGAAAATCCTATCGTTTCCGTAGAAACGTATCTCGATTTAGAAAGATAATGCAGGGAACCCAGAGTATTTCATGTGGACGCAATTTGTGTGTTAGTTCGGCAATGTGAGGTAGCGAGGGATGCAGTAAAGGAGGAATAATGCATCGGAAAAGAGATACTCGGAACCCCAAAGAAAATCCCGTCGTTTCCGTAGAAACGAATCCCGATTCAGAAGGACAATGCAGGGAACCCAGAGTATTTCATACGGACGCAAATTGTGTGTTAATTCGTCAATGTGAGGGAGCGAGGGATGCAGTAAAGGAGGAATAATGCATCGGAAAAGAGATACTCGACTCCCAAAAGAAAATCCTATAGTTTCCGTAGAAACGTATCTCGATTTAGAAAGATAATGCAGGGAACCCAGAGTATTTCATGTGGACGCAATTTGTGTGTTAATTCGGCAATGTGAGGGAGCGAGGGATGCAGTAAAGGAGGAATAATGCATCGCAAAAGAGATACTCGGAACCCCATAGAAAATCCTATCGTTTCCGTAGAAACGTAACTCGATTTAGAAGGACAATGCAGGGAATCCATAGTATTTCATATGGACGCAAATTGTGTGTTAATTCGTCAATGTGAGGGAACGAGGGATGCAGTAAAGGAGGAACAATGCATCGGAAAAGAGATACTCGGAACCCCAAAGAAAATCCTATCGTTTCCGTAGAAACGTATCTCGATTTAGAAGGATAATGCAGTGAATCCAGAGAATTTCATATGGACGCAAATTGTGTGTTAATTCGTCAGTGTGAGTTAGCGAGGGATGCAGTAAAGGAGGAATAATGCATCGGAAAAGAGATACTCGACTCCCAAAAGAAAATCCTATCGTTTCCGTAGAATCGTATCTCGTTTTAGAAAGATAATGCAGGGAACCCAGAGTATTTCATATGGACGCAAATTGTGTGTTAATTCGGCAATGTGAGGGAGCGAGGGATGCAGTAAAGGAGGAATAATGCATCGGAAAAGAGATACTCGGAACCCCAAAGAAAATCCTATCGTTTCCGTAGAAACGTATCTCGATTTAGAAGGACAATGCAGGGAATCCAGAGTATTTCATATGGACGCAAATTGTGTGTTAATTCGTCAGTGTGAGGGAGCGAGGGATGCAGTAAAGGAGGAATAATGCATCGGAAAAGAGATACTCGGAACCCCAAAGAAAATCCTATCGTTTCCGTAGAAACGTATCTTGATTTAGAAGGACAATGCAGGGAATCCAGAGTATTTCATATGGACGCAAATTGTGTGTTAATTCGTCAATGTGAGGGAGCGAGGGATGCAGTAAAGGAGGAATACTGCATCGGAAAAGAGATACTCGACTCCCAAAAGAAAATCCTATCGTTTCCGTAGAAACGTATCTCGATTTAGAAAGATAATGCAGGGAACCCAGAGTATTTCATGTGGACGCAATTTGTGTGTTAATTCGGCAATGTGAGGTAGCGAGGGATGCAGTAAAGGAGGAATAATGCATCGGAAAAGAGATACTCGGAACCCCAAAGAAAATCCTGTCGTTTCCGTAGAAACGAATCCCGATTCAGAAGGACAATGCAGGGAACCCAGAGTATTTCATATGGACGCAAATTGTGTGTTAATTCGTCAATGGGAGGGAGCGAGGGATGCAGTAAAGGAGGAATAATGCATCGGAAAAGAGATACTCGACTCCCAAAAGAAAATCCTGTCGTTTCCGTAGAAACGTATCTCGATTTAGAAAGATAATGCAGGGAACCCAGAGTATTTCATGTGGACGCAATTTGTGTGTTAATTCGGCAATGTGAGGGAGCGAGGGATGCAGTAAAGGAGGAATAATGCATCGCAAAAGAGATACTCGGAACCCCATAGAAAATCCTATCGTTTCCGTAGAAACGTAACTCGATTTAGAAGGACAATGCAGGGAATCCTGAGTATTTCATATGGACGCAAATTGTGTGTTATTTCGTCAATGTGAGGGAACGAGGGATG